>NC_137076.1:24686643-25286643 GCF_951640355.1 Cnephaeus nilssonii
CTGTAAAGTACTGCTCAGTAATGGTGTACATTGTCTCTCAATTTGGTTTGTCTTGATTAGGTTGAGGTTTTTGTATTACTGGGAAGGATACCAGAGAGGTGATGTTCTGGGGGGGGGGGGCGGGGGGAGTTATGATGTTACTATGACTCATCGCTGGTGATGTTAACCTCGGTCCCTTTGATTAAGGTGGTGTCTGCCAAGATCCTCCACAGTGAAGCTGCTAGTTTCCCTCGGGTTGTTCTGAGGACTGCATGTTAAAGAGTCTACATAGTTCACACATACCATTGTGGTCTATGTTAATAAATACAAAAAAATATATATGTAAATGCTTGTGTTTGTACTTCTGCAAAGTAAATAAGGCTCAGTGGTTGAGCGTTGACCTATGAACTGGGAGGTCACTGTTCAATTCCCGGTCAGGGCATGTGCCCAGGTTGTGGGCTTCCCATGTGGGGTGTGCGGGAGGCGGCCGATGGGTGATTCTCTCTCATTGTTGATGTTCCTATCTCTCTCTCCCTCTCCTTTCCTCTATGAAATCAATAAAAACACATTTAAAAAAGAAAAGAAAAGAAGAGCTGTAATTGCCTCAAGAGGGAAATGGGCACTGGGAGCTCTGAAGCCAGGTTTTCAGATCAGCCACCCTATCACTGCCTACATGTGCCTTCACCCCTGCTCCCCCCCCCCCGCCCCCGCCTTCCCCTCCCCCCCCCTCCCCCGCCCAGCTGAGCAGAGCTAACTGCGCCTGCAACTTAGCGAGGGGTGCCCAGGAGAGGGCAGTAGTGCCCCCAGCAGCTGTCCAAATGGCTATCACCGTGCTGGGAAGGGGCTGTGCAAGCCATCCTGGGCCAGTAGCTGATTGGCTGCAGTGCTCCTCAGATCAGCCAATCACAGGAATCTTGATGAGACAGATCTGCGGTGGCTGCAGAACCTGTGAAGCATCCCAAGGGTGGCTGCGTCTCCTTGTCAGCACCCTGCGTCATGGAGGCCCAGGGACTGCAGAAATGGCTTTATGGGGGAAAATAGCCATCCTTGCCTGGAGCCTCTGCCATTCCCAAGTCCCCATTTTATGCGATAACCCACTTAGGTTATTAACAGCTTATCTGGGGAGCCCAGGAGCCCCCCTCCAATCTAACCTTATCTCTTATCACTTATCTTTTTTTAGGAGACTTAAGAAATTGTAGTAAAATATATAACATAAAATTTACCTGCATTTTAAATGTACAGGTTTGTGTCCGACCAGCGTGGCTCAGTGGATAGAGCATCAGCCTGCAGACTGAAGGGTCCCAGGTTCGATTCCAGTTAAGGGCACAGGCCTCTGTTGCAGGCTCAATCCCCAGTGTGGGGTGTGCAGCAGGCAGCCAATCAATGATTCTCTCTCTTCATTGATGTTTCTATCTCCCGCTCCCTTCCCCTTCCTCTCTGAAATCAATAAAAAAATATTTTTAAAAAAGGAAAATAAAACTATTAAAAAATCTCTATATATAAAAGCCTAAGCGACCCTTACAGCAGAACAACTGGAATGACCGGTCGCTATGATGCACACTAAGCACCAGGGGGCAGACACTCAACGCAGGAGCTGCCCCCTGGTGGTCAGTGCACTCCCACCGGGGGAACACCACTCAGCCAGAAGCCCGGCTCACAGCTGGTGAGCGCAGCTGCCATGGCATCGGGAGCCTGTCCCGACGCTGCGGCAGCCCTACCGAGTGGCGGCAGCAGGCACAGCAGGCCAGGATGAGCATAAGTGGCGCAGCGCCTGGCCCCAATTTGGGCTCCCCCCTGGCCGCTTGCTGCTTGGTGCACTGCTACATCCCCCGAGGGGTCCTGGACTGTGAGAGGGTGCAGGCCAGGCTGAGGGACCCTCCCCCCCCCCAGTGCACAAATTTTGTGCACTGGGCCTCTGGTAAATAAATAAGTGTACAGGTTTATGGTATTAAGTACAATTATGTTGTTGTATACCACCATCCACCTCCAGGACTTTTTTCACCCTTTAAGGCTGAAACTGTCCCTATTATGAGTAAACACTAATTCCCCATCCCCTCTCCCTCAGTCCCTGGCACCCACCATTCTATTTTGTTTGTCTGATAATTTGACCACTCTAGGGTCCTCATGTAAGTGTAATCATACAGTATTTGTCCTTCTGTGATTGGTTTATTCACAAAATGATAGCATTTCCTTCCTTTTTAAGGCTGAATAACATTCCATTATATGTACATACCACATTTTGTGTATTAGTTCATCTGTCAATGGACACTTGAGTTGCTTCCACAATTGTGAATCATGCTGCCATGAATATGGTGGGTAACTATCTAGTGGAGTCCCTGCTTTCAGTTTTTCTGGGAAATACCCAGAAATGGAATTGCTGAATCAAATGGTAGCTCTCTCTCTCTCTATATATATTTTTTTTTTGAGAAGCCACTATTCTGTTCTAAATGGTGGCTGCACCGTTTTACATTTTCACGAACAGTATACAAGAGTTCCACTTTCTTCACACCCTCATTAACACTTGTTAGGTTCTCTTTGTTTGTTTTTTATAATCACCATCCTAATGGGTGTGAAGTATTTAAATAGGCTTTTAAAGTATATCATGCATATTGAAAAGTATACAAATTATAGATCAGTGAATCAATTATCACTTTTTAAAACTTTTAAGTTGAGATATTAAAGTAAAATGCACAAATATTAATAGATAGCTCAACGAATTTTTACATACATGTGCACCATGTAATTGCCACACAACTCAAGCTATAAAACATTTACTTTTTAAAAATTCCTAGTCTATTAATATCAACCATCTTGTTAATCACATGTAGCATTGTACATTTCTTTTCAAATATATTTTTACTGAGAGGAAGGGAGAGGAAGAGAGAGAGATAGAAACATCATTGATGAGAATCATTGATCGGCTGCTTCCTGCATGCCCCAACAGGGGATGGAGCCCACAACCATGTGCCCTGACCTCGAACTGAACTGTGACCTCCTCGTTCATAGGTCAAAGCTCGACCACTGAGCTACACCAGCTGGGCACATTTTAATGTTTACTTCATGAATTTGAAAACAAATTCTAAGCACTTGAAGAACTTAAATTTATTTTCCTGTTTCAAGTTAATTTTATATTTCCTCTTGGATTTAGCATAAAACCTGTATTTGTTTTAAAATATGTATAAATACTTGTTGAATTAATGAATGTATTTTGATGTTTTGTTTGAGAAGGTGGGATGATAGAAGACATAAATAAAATACCTAAATTAATACACAGAACACAGAGAATCAAGCTCTACACAAAAGGGACTAAAAATGTTATTAATTACAGAAAGTAACATGTTCAATGTTCAAAAGTAAATTAAGGTTAACAAGATGATAAAATCATATCCTAAACAGTTTTTCTGTTGCACTTATGTTTTTATAAGCTACAAATAGTTGTAAAATATTTCTATTGAACTTGGATCTCTGTCTGCCCCACTAGAATGCCAGCTACCCAAGATCAGGGATCTTTTTTTGCTCACTGCTGTTTCTCCAGGGTTAGAACAGTGACTGGCACAACGGAGGCACTCAATAAATGCTTTTTGAGCCCTAGCTGGTTTGGCTCAGTGGATAGAGCGTCGGCCTGCGAATGGAAGGGTCCCAGGTTCAATTCTGGTCAAGGGCACATGCCCAGCTTGCAGGCTCAATCCCCAGTAGGAGGTGTGCAAGAGGCAGCCAATCAATGATTCTCTCTCATTATTGATGTTTCTATCTCTCTCTTCCTTTTCCTTCCTCTCTGAAACCAATAAAAAAAAAATATCTTTTAAAAAATGCTTGTTGAGCCCTGGCTGGTTTGGCTCAGTGGATAGAGTGTCAGCCTGCGGACTGAAGGGTCCCTGGTTCGATTCCGGTCAAGGGCACATGCCTGGGTTGCGGGCTCGATCCCCAGTGGGGGGCCTGCAGGAGGCAGCCGATCAGTGATTCTCTCATCATTGATGTTTCTATCTCTCTCTCCCTTTCCCTTCCTTTCTGGAATCAATAAAAATATATTTTAAAAAATGCTTGTTGAGTGAATATGAGCCTTCTGGTTGTGGATGGGCACAGCCTCAGGCTCCTCTGCACAACTCCCACCACTTTGGGCCTGAATCCAAGTCTGCAGCAGGGTTTAGGGGAGCTCTTCCACATCTCTCAATCCCTTCCCACCGGCTCCGGGACATGAGGGCTCCCCACCTCACGCCCTGGACAGCGTGATACGGTACATCTGTAGAATGCTGAGGGTGTCCAGGTCCAGCATAGCCAAAAGTCAAAACCCCTCAAACTTTAAAACAACGTCACAGTGATGCCAGCTGTACAACTTCAACCATGGGCACACCACTCAGTAAGGCCACTAACAAACTAACAACTTTCAGGGGCAGCTTGCTGTACTCAACAACCAATTTTGGACAGGAGAGTGGGAAGTCAGGGTGAGGGAGGAAAAGGAGAATTGCAGGAAGATGCTCACATGTCTCCAGACCCAAGTACCCAAAATTGACAAAGGGCTGAGAGCAGACACAAACTGGCATAGAGGTCTTCAGGTAGTCGTGCAGCCTACCCTGGGGCTGGGGCAAGAAGGGGGGAGGCAAAGGTAGGGTAATTAGTCAGGTGTGTGGAAGGCAGTCACATGAGGCTGTCACAAGGGACAGTTGCTGGGGTTTAAAGGTTGGGGTGAGCATCAGGACAGTTGTGACAATCGTCACAAGGGACAGTTTCTAGGGTTTAAATATAGGGATGAGCATCAGGAACATTCATTCATTCACACATTCATTCATTCATTCATTCATTCTGTAACTAACATCTATCGAGTACCTACCAGGCCCAGTCCCCAATGCTAGGGACAATATATACAACAAACAAAATCTCCCTCTCCTCATGGAGCTAATATTAACAGCGCACAGGAGATGTTCAATACATGGTGGGGGTGGGGTGGGGGGAGAGGTAGTGTCCCAGGGATCTGAGAGAGGTGGTGAAAGCTAAAGAGAAACTGTATGTTAACCCAGGAACAAATGATGTCCTAGTTGCAGTGGATCAGCACCAGGTGTGGAGGGAGGTGGGCAGGGGATTGAGTGAATGTGACCCAGGGCCCACCCAGCTGAACCCCATCTACCATGGAACAGGTTACCAGGGGCATCAGCCACAGTCTGTGGGTCAAAGGGAGCATGGAGCCCACTTGACCCACCCCCACACTTCTGGACAGCCCTGTACAGGGTAGCTGGGGGCCTGGCATGGAGGGGTCAAGGCCCTGGGTCAACTTCTGCCTGGGCTGGGGTAAAGGGAGAAAGTAGGCTGGCCCATGAGGCTTCTTAGCTGTGCCATCCTTACTCAGAGAATCTTCCTCGAGGGGCTCCTTACTCACCTGAAGACCTTCAGCAGTGTCCACCCCCTTCCCCATGTTACCGGCTCCCCGCCCCCACCGGAGCTCAGAGTAGGGGTGAGAGTGAAGTGGAGAATATCCACCTGTGCCCAGCTGACTCATGGAGTGAGGCTGATGTTGATAGTCTCCACGGAGAGTAGGTTGTACCGCCAGAGGGCGCTGATGGCCAGGGAGAGGAGGATGGTCAGGCACCAGGAGAGGGAGGTGGGGTTTGAACCTCACCACCTAGAAGCCTAGGCGTGAGTCCAAGGCGCTCCGAGGCTGTGGAGCACGCGCTGGATGAGCGCCCAGAAGCTGGCACAAGACGAAGTCAGGAGGCAGAACCACAGGGGGTTGGGGGCGGGGGGACCATAGGGACCAGCAGGAAGAGTCATTGCTCTGTAGCCCTGTCCACGCCCCAGGTACCTCCTCTGTCCGACTGCCCAGCTCCTGCAGCCGTCGGGGTGGATGCCAGCTGCACCATCTCTGATGCCGCCATGCCCGGATCATGCACCTGACGCCAGAAGGAAAAGGTACAAATACAGGGACCCAGGCACTGCATTTTCACACACTTGGGAGTACTTCCACCCTTACTATTGCATTCCCACCTGGACCTAGTCACTCCTTCCCGGGCCATTCTCAATTCCCAGGTCCGGGATGCGGTTTGCCTAATATGGGACAGGGGCTGGCTCATTATTAGGCAGCGTCAATGTCATTCTCCCTTCCTATTGGTGCTCCTCCCTTTGGGGCGGGACCTCTTTAAACCCGCGTTCTTGAATGGCTGGCTCCCTGACGGCCCGTGACCCGGAAGCTCTCTGGGCAACATGGCGGCGCCCAGCAGCCAGATGTAACTGGCTCGGAGTCCGCGGCCGCCCGCGTTAGTAGGTAGGTTGTGCGTGGGGAGGCGAGCGCGAGCTGCAGGGCCCCGCAGCGGCCCGTTCTGGGCCGACAGCGCTGGAGAGCGGCTCCAGAGGGACCCGGCTGCTGGGCCAGGGCACCATGACCTTTGCGCTGCGGGGCGGAGACGTGCCGGGAAAGGCCGCTCTCCGTGTACCTACCTTCTCACGTCTTTAATCTCCCATTTTGCAGATGAGACAGCCGAGGCTCAGAGAGCTTAAGGCTGTCTCCAGCGGGCACGCCGCAGGTGGGCAGCCGGGCCGGAATTCGAACCCGCGTCTGCCGGTTTCTCCCATCGATCCCAGAATCCTGGCAGCCAGCCTCAGAGCTGCTGTAGGTACACCCCGCGTGGGGTTCAGATTTATAAATTATAGAGTTTTGTAGAAACTTGGTTCTTTCCATTCCAGTGACCTTGTTAGGCGCCTGCCATATACCAGGTGTTGTCCCTGGTGCTGGAGAGGCAGCGATGGAGAAGGCAGAAGAAATCCTCCATCTCCTGGGGGGCGAGGGTGGGGAGGAGCCAGACATTGAACAAGTCAGGAATAAAAATGAACGGGTGATTTCAGATGCTGGTAGTTGCTAAAAATGCATTCCTCGGGGTGAGGGGGGCTTTGAACAGGGAGTGAGGCTGCTGTCAGGGAAGGCCTTTCTTTCATTCGAATATGGGCCTGAGTGACGAGATAGCTGTGGTCTGATCCGGGGGAAGAAATTTCCAAACAGAAGGAAAAGCAAGCGCAAAGGTTCTGAGACTAGAATAAATTTATCTTGTTTAAGAAACAGTGTAGCTGGAGTTATAAGAGTTGAGTTTGGAGGAGTAGACCCTGTCTGATTTTATCTTACGTGTGATACATCATTAATTCTAGGCAGAGAATACTGTATTCAGTTCACGTTTTATTTTATTTACTTTTTATTTTTTTTAAATAGTTTTTATTGATTTCAGAGAGGAAGGGAGAAAGAGAAAGCTATAGAAACATCAATGATGAGAGAATCATTGATTGGCTGCCTCCTGTATGCCGCACACGGGATGGAGCCCACAACCCGAGCATGTGCCCTGACCGGGAATCGAACCGTGACCTCCTGGTTCACAGGTTGACATTAAACCACTGAGCTACACTGGCCAGGCTAGTTCAAATTTTTTAAAGCTCCCTATGGTCAGGGTGGGAAGAACTGACTGGAGGCGCATAAGGGAAGAAGTGGGAGGCTGGGAAAGAGGCCGTTGGGGCACTGGCCTGCAGGTGGAGAGAAATGGATGCACTTGGGATCGGTGTGGAAGTAGTCACCAGAACTACTTAATGGATTAAATGGGGGCGTGAGGGACACAGTGGACTCAGCAGTGTCTCCTAGGTTTTAGGCCTGAGTGACTAGGAATTGGTGGTGTTATTGGCCAGGATGGGGAGCAAACAAGTTTAAGCAGGGAGCTTAAACTCCTGGAGCTTAGGCGAAAGCTGGAGCTTAGGCGATAAACATTTGGATCTGTCAGCACATAGATCATCATTTCTCAGACTTTAACACACATAGAAGAAACCTGGACACTGGTTAAATGAGATTCTGATTCAGTAGGTCTGGGTTAGGGCTAAGATTTTGCATTTTTAGTAAGCTCCTGGATGATAATACCAATGCAGCTGATTCCTGAAAAAAAAAAAAATGTTTTGAGTGGTCAACATTTAAATTAGGGTCTTGCCCTAGCTGGTTTGGCTTAGTGGATAGAGCATAGGCCTGAAGGGTCCTGGGTTCGATTCTGGTCAAGGACATGTGCTCAGATTGCAGGCTTGATATCCAGTGTGGGGCTTGCAGGAGGCAACCGATCAATGATTCTCTCTCATCATTGGTGTTTCTATCTCTCTCTCCCTCTCCCTTACTCTCTGAAATCAATAAAAATATATTTTTAAAAAGAAAATAAAAAAATAAATTAGGGTCTTAATCTTGGCTGCGTGTGAGAGTCATTGGGGTGTGCTAAAATGCTGGTGCCTAGGCCCTGCCTCTAGGGAGACTTCAGGTCAAGATGGGAGATGCTAGAGAAATTTAATGCTGAGGATGATCTAAATACTTCCCAATTCACTTTATGGGGCCAGCATTACCTGATACTAAACCAAACAAGCACTAAAAGAAAACTACAGACCAGTATTTCTTATGAATATGGACACAAAAATCCTCAACAAAAGACTAACAAACCAAATTTTAGTAACATATAAAAAGGATTATATATGGAGTTTATCCCAGAAATGCAAGGTTAATTTAAAATCTGAAAATCAGTTAATGTATAAAAGAAAAGTCACGTTTATTTTAACAGATGCAACAAAAAGCATTTGACAAAATCCAATACCCTTTCTGATAATAACACTCAGTATTTCCTCAACCTGATAAAGGACGTCTATGAAAAACCCACAGCTCACATTGATGAAAGACAGGATGCTTTTCCCCTAAAATCAAGAGAAGCACAAGGAAGCGGCTCTTGCCACTTCTATTCAACATTGTACTGAAGGTTCCAGCAAGGGCACTTGGGCAGGAAAAGAAATAAAAGACATCCAGATTAGAAAGAAAGAAAATCTGTTTCTATTTTCAGAAGACATGATATTGTATATAGAAAATCCTAAGGAATCCAATAGAAAGCTATTAGAACTAATAAGTGAGTTGTGCAAAGTCGCAGTATATAAGATCAAAGTAAAAGTAAATTTTATTTCCCCCTAGTTGGTTTTTCCCAGTGGTTAGAGCATCAGCCCCTGGAGTGAAGAGTCTCAGGTTCAATCCCCATCAAGGGCGTGAACCGCAGGCTTGATACCTGGCTCTGGTCTGGAAGTGTGCGGAGGCAACCACTCCATATGTCTCTACAAAGATGTTTCTCTCCCCCTCCCTTCCACTCTCTAAAAATCAATGGTAAAAAATATCCTCGGGTGAGGGATTAACAAAAATAAATTCTATTTCTATATACTAGCAATGAACAGTACAGAAATGAAATTAAGCCCAGCTGGTGTGATGTAGAGGTTGAGTGGTGACCTGTGAACCAAGAGGTCACTGGTTCCATTCCAGACAGGGCACATGCCCAGGTTTGATTCCCATTAGGGAGCGTGCAGGAGCCAGCTGATGTTTCACTATTGCATCCATAGTTCTCTCTAAAAATAAAATGAAATACAAGTAAATTTAACAAAAGAAAAGACTGAAAACTATAAAACATTGTTGAGAGAAATTAAAGATCTAAATAAATGGAGACAAAAATAAATAAATAAAGACATATCCTATGTTTGCGGATCAGAAGACTTAACATTATTATTAAGATAGCAATAGTCCCCAAATCAATCTACAGAGTCAATACAATCCCTAACAGAATCCCTCTGGCTTTTTACAGAAATTGACAGCTGATTCTAAAATTTATATATAATTGCAAGGGACCAGGAATAGCCAGAACAACCTTATAAAAGAAGGACAAAGTTGGACTTATAGTTCCTGAGTTAGAATACTACAATAACCAAAACTGTGTGGTACTGGTATAAGGTTCAACATAGATCAATGGAATAGAATTGAGAGCCCAGAAATAAACCCTTACATTTATGGTCAATTGATTTTCACCAAGAGTGCGAAGACTATAAAATGAAGAAAAAATAGTCTCTTCAGTAAACAGGCCTCGGACAACCGGATATCCGCATGAACTGAACCCCTCTGTCACACAATACACACAGATTCCCAGTGGGTCACAGACGGAAATGTAGGAGCTAAAAGGCTTAGAAGAAAGAGAGGTAAATCTTTATAACCTTGGGCTCGGCATTTTTTATTTTAGATACAACATCAAAAGCAGAGCTATAAAAGAAAAACGTTAATTGGACTTCATCATAATTTAAAACTTGTGCTGCAATGATAACAAGGAAGTGCAAAGAAAACTTAAAGAATGGGAGAAATTATTTTTAAATCATAATGGTCTGTTATCCAGGATATATAAAGAACTTTTTACAACTCAGTAATTCAAAAGAAAACCCATTTATTTTTTTATTTTTCTTTATTTTATATTTTTATTGATGTTAGAGAGGAAGGGAGAGGGATAGAGAGATAGAAACATCAATGATGAGTGAGAATCATTGATCAGCTGCCTCCTGCACGCCCCTCACTGGGAATCGAGCCTGCAATTCAGGCATATGCCCCTGGCTGGAATCAAACCTGGGACCCTTCAGTCCACAGGCCGATGCTCTATCCATTGAGCCAAACCGGCTAGGGTGAAAACCCATTTTTTTAAAAATGGACAAAGCATTTAAATAGACATTTCTCCAACGAAGGTACACAATGGCCAATAAGCACATGAAAAGATGCTCAACATCATTAATCATTAGGGAAATGCAAATCCAAACCTCAAGGTGATATCTCTTCACACTCAGTAGGATGTCTGTAGTAAAAAAGACAGTAAGTATTGGCAAGGATGTGAAGAAATTGGAATCCTTACACATTGCTGGTGGGAATGTAAAATGGTGGAGCTACTTTGGAAAACAGTTTCAGGGGCTCCTCAAAATGTTAAATAGAGCCGTAGCTGGTTTGGCTCAATGGATAGAGCATCAGCCTGCAGTCTGAAGGGTCCCAGGTTCGATTCCAGCCAAGGGCACATGCCTGGGTTGTGGGCTTGATCCCCAGTAGGGGGTGTGCAGGAGGCAGCCAATCAATGATTCTCTTTCATCATTGATGTTTCTATCTCTTTCCCTTTCCCTTCCTCTCTAAAAATCAATAAAATATATATTTTTTAAAAATAGAGTTACCATATATCCCAACAATATGACTTCTAAGTGTATACCCAAGAGAAGTATAAACACATGTTCACACAAAAGTTTCTACACGGATGTTCATAGCAGCATTAGTTATAGTAAAAAAGTGGGAACAACTCAAATGTCCATCCGTTGATGAAGGGATAAATAAAACATCTATAAAATGGGAATTTTTTGGCAATTAAAAGGATGAAGTCGGATACATGTTACAACATGGATAATCCTTGGAAACATGCTAAATGAAAGGTGTTAGCCAAAAAAGAACATATATCGTATGATTCCATTTATATGAAACTAGGTGCCCGGTGCACAAAATTCATGCACAGGTAGGGTCCCTAGGCCTGGCTGGTGATTAGGACTGATCCGGGCCTTCCGGCTGCTGGCCAGGGCTTTCCTTTGTTTCGCACCGCCCCCTGGTGGTCAGCGTATGTCATAGCAAGTGATCGAACTCCCGAGGGGACACTTTGCATGCTAGCCTTTTATATATATAGACTAGAGGCTGGATGCACGAAGATTTGTGCAAGAATGGGCCTTCCTTCCCCTGGCTAATGGCACCGCCTTCACTCTGCCTGGAGCCGCCTTTCTGCCTTCGTTCCGCCCAGAGTCACCTTTTCGCTCCGGCCTGGAGCCGCCTTTCCACCTTC
Organism: Cnephaeus nilssonii; assembly: GCF_951640355.1. Taxonomy (NCBI): domain Eukaryota; kingdom Metazoa; phylum Chordata; class Mammalia; order Chiroptera; family Vespertilionidae; genus Cnephaeus; species Cnephaeus nilssonii. The sequence continues at coordinate 24,698,271 of NC_137076.1, forward strand.
CCACACTGCCCAGAGGCCTGGAGCAGCTGGGGCGGTACAGAACGCCCCCGGCTGCTGGGCGCCTGTGTATGCAAATTTTTTTTCTTTTTAATATATGTTTTATTGATTTTCTACAGAGAGAAAGGGAGAGAGACAGCTAGAAACACCGATGAGAGAGAAACATCGACCAGCTGCCTCCTGCACACCCCCCACCAGGGATGTGCCCGCAACCAAGATACATGCCCCCGACCGGAATCGAACCCGGGACCTTTCAGTCCGCAGGCCGACGCTCTATCCACTGAGCCAAACCGGCTTCGGCATGCGTATGCAAATTAACCCATCATCTTTGTTGGGTTAATTTGCATACTCCTGATTGGCTGATGGGTGTCACAAAGATACGGTCAATTTGCATCTTTCTCTTTTATTAGTGTAGCTGCCCAGAGTAGGCAAATTTATAGAGATGGTAGATTATTGGTTTTCTAGAGTTGAGGATGAAAGGAAATCAGAGTGATGGTTAATGTTTTTGTTTTCATTAGGTTTTGTTTTCAGGGTGACAAAAATGTTCTAAAATTATATTACAGTGCTGGTTGCACAACTCTGAATATACTAAAAAAAAAGATTGAACTTTATACTTTTTAAAATTAAAACTTCATTGGTTTTTAAAAAATATTTTATTGATTTTTTACAGAGAGGAAAGGAGAGGGATAGAGAGCTAGAAACATTGATGAGAGGGAAACATTGATCAGCTGCCTCCTGCACACCTCCCACTGGGGATGTGCCTGCAACCGAACCTGGGACCTTTCAGTTCGCAGGCCGATGCTTTAGCCAAACCGGCCAGGGCTAAAACTTTATTGTTGAAAGTATTACATATGTTCCCTTTTCCCCCCCTGACCTTTATATTTTAAAAGGATGGACTGTATGGTATGTGACTAACGTTAAGAAATGCCCTCGTAGGGCCTTGCCCAGATGGCTCAGTTGGTTTGAGCATTGTCCAGTACACCAAAGGTTGTAGGTTTGATTACGGGTCAGGACACATACCTAGGTTGCAGGTTCGATCCCCAGTTGGGACATGTATAGGAGGCAACCGATCAATGTTTCTCTCACATCAATGTTTTTCTCCCTCCTCTCTCTCTAAAATCAATAAAAACATCCTCTGTAGAGGATTAAAAAAAAAAAAGACCTGGGAGGGAGGGTGGGGAACCATTGCAGTAAATTTCTCTAGATAGTGAAGCAAGGACCCTTGATTGTAACAGTCATTTAAGCTCCATCCTGTGGATGAGGAAACAGTGGGTCTGGTGAGGTAGCTATGCAGTCTGGAAAGTGGCCTCTGCCACGAGAGGGGTCTCCTCTCCATTAGCAGGTGGGGTGCCAGGCTGATGCTGTCTCTTCTCCCTTGTCCAGGTGGCTGTCCAACAAGCAGAGGCATGAGCTGGGCCCAAGCCATCATGCTAGCCCGGGGCCTCTCTCGGGGCTGGAGAGGCATCTGTGGCGCTGCCCTCACGGGAGCCCCCTTCTCTCAGGTAATTGCCAACCAAGCAGTCGTCAGGGTGGAGGAAGGGAGGGACGGGGCAGGCAGGCCTAGGATTTGGCAGGCAGGCCTAGGATTTGCTCCCAAGCCTTTCAGAATCCACCCAATGAAGCCAGCTCTGGGGTGTGTGTGTTGGGGGGGTCGGGTCTGGGCTGGCCGCTGGCCTGTCTGCTCTGAGGACCAATTTAATGTTGATTAATTAACATTGAACTCACAGTCAACAGCACTATAACTCATGCCTAAATGAAGTTTATCTACCACATTTATTTTCTCTGTAAGCAACAGCAGAGCCTTCTTGTAGGTAGGAGCGCTAAAAAGCACTTCTGTACCACGTTTGGGGACCATTTTCAGTAGCAAAATCACCAACAAAAAGATGTGAAACACATGCACTAAGTAAGCCTCTGAAAGGACACTTGACAGTATGAGAGCCAAACAACCTCAGCCACACGTGTCCACGAAAGACCAGGAAAGTGCCGTGAGGGCGTGCTGACTTGGGGATTACACATCAATGTTAGCAAGTAGGCAAATTCAGAAATATGGAATCCACAAATAATGATGATCTACTGGATGTAAGTTTGGGGATTTTTTTTTTATACATACTCTAAACAGTCTCACACCCTCCTTTTTTTAATTTAATGAAATACCTTGAAGATCACCCAAAGTAACACAAGACCTCCTCAGTGTGTCTTAGAGCAGCAGGTGTGTTCCTTGTTCAAGTCCATAGCCATTTGCTTTATCATTTCCTTGCTGATGCACATTGGGGCCATTTCCACCGACAGAGCGGATGCGCAGTCATTTGGTGCAGGTGTGTTTAGAGCTGTCAGATTTAATTATCAGGTGCAGGATTGCTGCCACAGAAGGGGTGTGTTTGTCCTCGTGAATATTGTCCAATTGTCTCTGAAGAGGTTTTACCATTGTGTTCTCACAGTCTGTAACAGCTTACCTCCTCAGAAGCCTTTAGGGATTCCCACTGGCATCTTTCCCAGGAAAGAGCAAGCCCGGCATTCCCCGAGGGGCACAGGGAGGTAGCAGATTTCAGCAGTGGTTCTCTGTCCCCAGGTACCCTCCCAGGTCCCTCGAGGCCTCCACTGCAGCGTAGCCACCCACAGCTCTGACTCATCTCTGGTCCCGAGGCCACCTGAGCCCCCGCGGCAGCCGGCCAAGCCCCTGTCACCCCACGAAGAGCTGTTTAGGCTGGCGCCAGATGGGGCCCGGGACAAAGCCAGCTTTGTGCAAGCTGTGCAGAACTTTGGGCAGCACAACGTGCACAAGCGGGGCCACGTCGACTTCATCTACCTAGCCCTGCGCAAGATGCGGGACTTCGGCGTTGAGAAGGACCTGGCTGTCTACAACCTGCTGCTTGACGTCTTCCCCAAGGAGGTCTTCCAGCCTCGCAACGTCTTCCAGAAAATCTTCATCCACTTCCCACGGCAGCAGGAGTGCGGGCTTGCTGTCCTGGAGCAGATGGAGAACCACGGTGAGGCCCGCAGGCTCAGGGTGGGGGAGTGGCTGCCTCCCACTGCTGGGTCTGGGCCCCTACATCCCTCTGTGGCGCTGACGTGTGTCCTCTCTGTCTGCCTGCTCCCCTCCTCCCTCTTTCAAATCTCTTTTTGGCTCTCATCCCTTTCCTCTCTCCCTCTGACTTTTCCTTTAAATTCTCTCGGATTCTGTCCTGTGGCATCAATTCCCTGACTTCTATTCTCCCTGTTCCTTGCTCTTTCCATCTGGTCCTTCCATAATTTCCTCTTGGTCCTGGGCTCCTCTACTGGCCTCTGTCTGCCATGTCTCCCCTCTCTGCCCCCTCCCTGATGCTCTGTTGCCATCCACCTGGCACAGGGGTGATGCCCAACAAGGAGACCGAGTTCCTGCTGCTTCAGATATTTGGGCGCAAAAGCTACCCCATGCTCAAGTTCATACGCATGAAGCTGTGGTTCTCCCGCTTCAAGAACATCAACCCCTTCCCTGTGCCCCGGGACCTGCCCCAGGACCCTGTGGAACTGGCCACGTTGGGCCTGCGACACATAGAGCCTGACCTCAGCGCCAGGGTCACCGTCTACCAGGTATTCAACCCTGTCTGTACCACCCTGGGCTGGGCTCCCCTTTACTCAGCTGAACCCTCTGCTATATTCCTATGTCCCTCACTCCTACCGCAGCTTGACCTCTGACCTCTGCTCCTAACCCCCTCCCCACATGCACTATAATCCAGGCATCTGCCTTCCTTTCTGTTCCTTGAGCAATCTGCCAGTTCCCTCCTTGGGTCTTTACACTTTACACTCACTGTTTCCTCGGTCAGGAACACTCTTCCCTGGGGACTTCACATTCTTCCAGTCTCAACAGCACTGTCCCTTCCTCAGGGTCCCCTTCCTGACCACCATTTATTTCCCTGTACTGAGTTTGGTTGCTCAATCACTGTGACTCAGTTTCCCCTGTGTCTCCCAAGGCCCAGCACAGGGTCTGTCACAAAGCTCAGCAGTTGTTTGTTGAATGACTGAGTGAAATATTCTATACCCCCACCCATGTCCTGCGGGCCCCACTCATGCTAGGTCACACGGGATCCAAAGAGAGCCCCTCACAGCACTGGTCTGGTCATAGAGGCCAACCCTGGATAACAATTCCCTCAGAGCCACTGGTTCTAAGACAGAAGCCCTGGGGGCCATGGTAGCCCAGAAGGGGCAGGGAACCAGGAGGGCTTCTTGGAGGAGGTGAAGGTGAGCTGGCTTAGGCAGGACAGGAGAGGCAAGAGTATTCAGGCAGAGGGAGCAGCATGGGGCAGGGCTTTAGGGTCGGGGGAGATGCTGAAAGGTCTTCCTTTGGTGCAGAGGGTGTGGGTTGAGGAGAAGAGGCTAGGAGGACGATGGGTTAAAGAGCTTGTTTTTGAACCTGTTGCTGAGGAGAGAGCCTAGAGGAGGGATGGTGTGGAAGTCATGTTTCTGGAAGGGGTTGCAATTTCAAAAGTGCCCTCTAGTAGCCATGTGGATGGTATTGGGTAGTGGGGGGAGAAGACAGAGGGAGTAGGATAATGGGTGGTGCAGCATCCAGGTGAGAGAGGACAGAGGTAGTTTTTAACTCATTTCTTAATTTTGTAAAGAATGCAATAAAAAGCCAAACAGTAAACAAGAACACAATGAAGAGTTCTCTCCTTTCCTGCCCTTTAGCCCGTCTTCCCCAGAGGAATTAACTTCCATGTCCCCTTCCAGAGAGATCCTATGTGTTTGCAAGCAGATATACTTTTTTGCATATACTGTGTATATAAGTATTCCATTTCCCCTGCCTCATTATGAAAAATACAGCCCTATCTGGTTTGGCTCAGTGGATAGAGCATCCTGCGGACTGAAGGGTCCCGGGTTCGATTCCAGTCAGGGGCACATGCCCGGGTTGCGGGCTCAGTCCCCAGTAGGGGGTGTGCAGGAGGCAGCCAATTAGTGATTCTCATCATTGATGTTTCTATCTCTCTCTTCCTCTCCCTTTCTCTCTGAAATCAATAAAAATATATTTAAAAAAAAATACACACAGAAAGGTGGAAAGCATGATAAAATCACTGACACTGCCCAGATTTAGAATGGAAACAATCCAAGTATCCATTAAGAGCAAATTGTCATGCAGACTGTGGCACCTCAGTCAAAGATTTGGGGAAAAAGGCAAAGTGAAAGGATGAAGTACGCACAGTGGTATAGTCAACTGTCTTCAGTGAGAGGGAGGGGATATAAAAGTGCATATAGCTATTTGCCTATTTTTACAAAAATAAATAATGCAAAGATAAGTCAGAAATGGGTAGAAATTATGGCAAGGAGATGGGGTAGAGAGAACTGGAATGGAAGAGAGACATGGGTTTATTTAATATGGATTGACTTTTAACCTATGCAAATATGTAAAAAATAAAATAAAAATGGGGGGGGGGGAGGGGATAACTACCAAAATTAGAAACAAACAAAAATGGATATAGCTAAATATCTAATTGATAGCATAACTTAGAAGAGAAAAAAAATCTTCTCAGTCACTGTCATCTGACTGTCCATCTTTAGTGACATGTATTCTAAGAAACAAGATCAGCAGAGAAATCCTGAACTTGATCCCATAGCATTATGGTAGTAGTAATATCAAAACTATGTAAAACAAACCACTATGTATATTGATGGACAAGTCAAATAAGTGCACGTATTACTGCTGATAGGAACCAAGATTTTTAGCATGAGAGGAAAAGATATGTAATCAAATGTTATTTTTAAAAAACTCCATGGTAAAATTTTTTTTAATGTTATTTATTGATTTTAGAGAGAGGAAGAGAGGAAGGGAAAAAGAGAGATAAACATCTATTTGCTGTTCCACTTATTTATGCATTCATTGGTTGAGTCTTTTTTTTTTTTTTTTCATTGGTTGAGTCTTACATATGCCCTGACTGGGGATCAAACGCACGACCTTGGCGTATTGAGACAGCTCTAACTAACTGAGCTACCTGGCCAGGCATGATGTTAAATTTGAAATTAAAAATCAGTATAAATACAGTCAAACCTTGTTTCTGGTATGTCTCCCATCTCAAACAATTTGATTCTCAATCTAGTTGTTCTTAGAAAAAAATGTCTCATTTGTTGAATGAAACTTCGAACCAAACTTTGGTTTTTGACCTGACAGTCCTTTCACGCTAATACCTCATCATGACAAAAAGCATCTCTCAGGCAACAAACAAAGGAGAGAATGCAACAATTTTAAAACATAAAGAGGTCATCAATGGCCGAAACCGGTTTGGCTCAGTGGATAGAGCGTCGGCCTGCGGACTCAAGGGTCCCAGGTTCGATTCCGGTCAAGGGCATGTACCTTGGTTGTGGGCACATCCCCAGTAGGGGGTGTGCAAGAGGCAGCTGATCGATGTTTCTCTCTCATCGATGTTTCTAACTCTCTATCCCTCTCTCTTCCTCTCTGTAAAAAATCAATAAAATATATTAAAAAAAAAAAAAAGAGGTCATCAAGAGTGCTAATGTTGCTAAGGGTGTGAAAGAAACAAGGATCACAAGCAACTGAAGAGATAGGAAACCTGTTGTTGATTTGGATAACCAAAAGCAGTTAGCCAGTCACGGCATTTCAGAGGCCCTGATATACGAATGAGCAAAGATGCTGCATGCTGACTTAAAAGACACCCCTGGAACAAGTGCTGAAAGTGATTCCTTTAAACCTAGTAAGGAGTGGTTCGATAAATTTAAGAAAAGTAGTGTTTATTTATAGATTAAACAGTACATTAGACATGTACTGTATATAAGAAAGGTTAAAACAGGGAATCAGTTGGGGGTCTGGAACAGATGAATTCAATTTACATTATTTCTAATGGGAAAAATAATTCAGTTTTCAAACAACTGCTTCTCAAACAGCCTTCTGGAATGAACTGAGTTCTAGAACCAAGGTCCCACTGTATGTTGTCCAGTAAAAGGGCCCAAGAGTAAAACATTTACTTTTTCCACCCCCCAAAAAGAACACTTTTAAAAGCATTTCTCCTGCCCAGGAGTATAGCTCCGTTAGTTGAGCATCGACCCATGCACCAAGAGGTTGCTGGTTCAATTTCCAATCAGGGCACATATCTGGTTTGCAGGCTCAATTCCCAGGCAGCTGATGTTTCTCTCTCACATCGATGTTTCTCTCTCCCCGCCTCTCCCTCTAAAATTAAAAAAAAAAAAAATAAATTTTAAATAAACTTAAAAAAAAATTTTCTCCTAAAGGGGGTCAAATATATGGTGATGAAAGATTGGACTTTGGAAAGAAACAGATGATGTATCATAGAATTGTACACTTGAAACCTATGTAATTTTATCAATGTCACCCAATAAATATTAAAAAAAAGAAAGTGTTTCTCCAGTGGCAGAGCATCACACACTTTCTGCATCTTGCCTCTTGCCGGTTTCACTTAATAACATGCTTGGTGGTTCTTCTATGTTTGTGCCCACGGATCCAATGAATTTTTAACCAGAAAGGATGGATGATGTGTGCCAACAATTGTCTACTCTTCGATACTTTAGTCAAAACATATGTGCACTTTTTTTTGTTTATCCTCACCTGAGGATATTTTTCCATTGATCTTTTAGAGAGTGGAAGAGAGAGGGAAGGACACAGAGAAACGTCGATGTGAGAGACACACATTGATTGGCTGCCTCCTGCCCACTCCTGACCGGGACCTGGGTTGGGGAGGAGCCTGCAACGTGCCCTTGACCAGAATTGAGCCAGGACCCTTCAGACGGCAGGCTAACGCTCAATCCACGGAGTCAAACCAGTTAGGGCTGCTCTTGGCATTTTAGAACCATTGGAAGTAAGTGCTGTTATTACCCCTATTTGAATTGGAGAAACTAAGGCACAGGTACAGCAACTTGGCCATGGTCCCACAGCCCGGGGCAGAGCCCAGATTTTAATGCAGGTGTGTGGCCTCCGGGTTCCAGCTGTGTGAGCATCTGAAATGTTGGTGGTTATTATGCTGAATTGGATAGAAGTGAGGAAGGGTTGGGCTTGAGTGACATGTAGGAGGCCCAGTAGACAAGCCTAGAATTCGCTGGGAACCCCCCTTCCCCATTTCTCCCCAGTTCCTCTGTAGGGGCTGGAGGCCAAAAGCTTCCACCCCTATTCTTTTTTGCAGATGGCTTCATCCAAAGACTCCACAGGTACAGCAGATCCCACTGAGCAGCATATTGTAGGTAAGGCCCTGCATATAGAGCAGCTGGGTTCTCACTGGGCCTGCTGGGTGGGCTCCCTGGGCCTTTGGACTCAGCCAAGGCCCCTTGGGTATGCATGTTGCCACACCAGGTATCCAGAGTCCCGATCAACAGGCTGCCCTGGCCCGCCACAACCCAGCCCGGCCTATCTTCGTTGAGGGCCCCTTCTCCCTGTGGCTTCGCGACAAATGTGTCTACTACCACATCCTCAGAGCAGACTTGGAGCCCCCTGAGGAGAGGGTAAGGCCCAAATCGTGAGGGTGGGCTGGCACTGCCCTGAGGGCTAGTGAGGGCTCACAGATTGGGGTGGGGTGAGTTTCTGGTGATGGTAGGGAGGAGACTACAAGATCCTGAGCCTCTGACTCTGTCTGTACCCCCTTTCCCCCTTCCTGGGGTAGGAAGTGGAGGAGATTCCAGAGGAATGGAACCTCTACTACCCCATACAGCTGGACTTGAAGTATGGTAGAAGCGGCTGGGATGACTACGAGTTTGACATCGATAAAGGTAAAACCTGGGATGCGCAGGACTCCAGAGACAGCATGGGATGAGGTGTGGCCTGTGGGGTTGAGGCAGACCTAGCAGGTGCCCAAATACACACACACCTGAGGGGCTCCAGGCCTGTCATTTCTCCATCATGGAGTGCCTCTGTGCTGGTTACCCAATGTGACCAGGGTAGGGCCAGAGGGGGAACAGGCAAGTTATATTCTGGGGAGGAGCAGGTGGGAAGTGGGAGGACTTTCCAGTGGAATCTTGAAGAGCCAGGAGGCATCACACAGGTGAAGCATGGAATGGGCAGTTCAGGCAGAGTGTATATCCTGTGGGAAGACTTGGATACACAAGAAAACCAAAAGGGAGCTTAAAGCCCCTGTCCGTGGCCTGGTAGGGGAGTGGGCTACAGTCCCACTGCACAAACTGAGGGCCTGTCTCTCCCAACAGTGGAAGAAGGCCCTGTCTTCGCCATGTGTATGGCAGGTGCCCATGACCAGGCTACACTGGCCAAGTGGATCCAGGGCCTGCAGGAGACCAACCCAGCCCTGGCCCAGATCCCCGTGATCTTCCGCCTGACAGCGTCCACTGGGGAGCTCCTGGCATCCTCCTCAGGACTGGAGGAGCCCTGCCCACCACCGCCCCAAGAGGAGGAAGAAGAGGAAGACAATACGCAGCGACAGCAGCAGGGCCAGAGCTGAGGCCTGAGCAGGCACAGGGACCTGGACTGGTGTGGAAGCATGAGATGATCTTTGATTGTACAGCAAATAAAAGTTTCCTGGTTTAGGGCTGTTACCCGGCAGTGTGGCATCCCTGCCCTTTTAATGCCTGTGGCATGGCTTTTCAAGGGCTCTCCAGCATCCAGGACTGACAGAAAAGTCAGATCGCTGGCCTCCCCTCTGTCTTCACCTGACAACTCCCACCCTCACCTTGTCATCAAGCACTCAGGATCAAGACGCAGTAGTCGTCCCCCCCCCCCCCGCCCCTCCGCCCAAGGTCTACAGGTTCATCTGCCTCTTTCTTACGGGGCTGCCCTCAAACCTTCAGCTCCTCCCTCCATCTCTATGAAGTGAGAAGTTTAACAGAAAAAGAGATTAGGTTGTCGCGCAAGCTTGGACGCATGCGCAATTTCCTCTCTGTCTCTTTTTTGGCGCTGCGGGGCAGTGAGTCCAAGAGAAATTTCCCGGCGGCGCGGAAGATGCGCGCCACTTCCGGCCGGGCTCCTAACAACGGGGGAGGCTGGTAACCAGGGAGGGGGGGATGGCGGAGCGGGCGCCCGAGGCAGAGGCGGAGGCTGAGGCGGGCGCAGGCGGGGAGGCAGCGGCCGAGGAGGGCGCGGCGGGCCGCAAGGCGCGGGGCCGGCCGCGACTCACGGAGTCGGACCGGGCCCGGCGGCGACTCGAGTCCCGGAAGAAGTACGACGTGAGGCGCGTGTACCTGGGCGAGGCGCACGGGCCCTGGGTGGACCTGCGGCGCCGCAGCGGCTGGAGCGACGCCAAGCTCGCCGCCTACCTCATCTCGCTGGAGCGCGGCCAGCGGAGCGGTCGGCACGGGTGAGGGGCCTCAGCCCGAGGGAGAGAGGAAGGGAGGGAGGGAGACGCCCCCATCCCCCGCTGAGCCTGGTCCCGCCCCCTCCGCTCAGGCTCTGCCCCTGGCACCTCTGAGCTCCGCCCAGCGGCCCGGCCTGGGTCTCCGACTACCGGTCCTGGGACGTGCCTCGCTCGCGGCCCCGCCTCCCGTCGCTCTGACCGCCCAATCCTAGGATGCGTCCATCCTCAACCCGCCTCCTGGGCGTTTGGCCCCGCCCTCTAAGCGCTGGCTGACCAATCCTGGTACGGGCTCCACCTCCAAGCGTTCTAACTGTGCTGTCCCTAGAGGAGCGGCCCCGCCTCCTGAGGCCTCAGTGGCCAGAGGTCCCCACTGTCCCTGGTGTTTCATAGGCCTCGTCCCCTACAATGTAGCCTGAGACTGGACAGCATGACTGCACACCCTGGGCCACCCAGCCCTGCCGCTCTTGAGGTTCCGATGCCCCAGCTAGGACAGAGTGGTCCCATTCCCACACCTCGCAATCCAGATCGCATTCCCCTAAACCTCTTGGCACCTCAGCCCAGGGAGACTCAGGTGAAGAGGAAGCCCTGAGTTAGCCACGCAGGTGGAAGGCAGAGAGAGGCCTTTGCAGTCTCAATTTTGAGAATGAGCAGAGTTGGAATTTTTCGCTTCCAGCCTTATAGGCTGAGGTGATGATTAAATGAGTTAAACTACACAGCAAAGGCCTTAAGACAGTGCCACCACTTAGCATTCCAGGTATTAACTGTTAGGATGATGTTTGTTCTGTATTGCAAGCAGTTCTGTGACAAAATCCTTGTTCTGCTTGAATGTTTCTCTGGGGGGTAGGGAGGGGGCGGTTCTGAGGATCACGAAACAACCTGCCTCCTGCTGAAATTGTACCCACCTGCTTCTCAGGGTGGCAGGCTGGTTTATATGCCCAAGAGCAGGGCAGGAAATGCTAGGTGCTTGAAAAATCTCAAGCCAATGTTCCACTATTGGAATTTCTGATTCAGTTAGTCTGATGGAGCTGCAGACCCTGTATTTTTTTATGCAAAGCTTCCAAGGAGACTTGATGTGCAGCTGGAGAACCACTGGCCAGAGGGAGCCCCTGGAGGTTCCTAAGCTGAAAGTGGTATTTGCGGAACTTGGTTTGGCTGAGCAGGGGCTGTGTGTGCAGGACTAGGGCAGGGGCACTGAAACAACCCAGGCAGTGTGTGGCAAAAACTTGGCCCAGGGCCCATGGGTAGTTGGGAAAATACATTAACCTGGGTGAGGGATATCCTATAGGGAATAGCCATGACCAGAAGTAGGAGGTCAAATTATTTCAGTTGTTCAATTATTTATAACCTGTCTTGTACCTAGAAGGATTTCAGTTCAAGGGCTGTGAAACATGAACACAAAAGCAGAAGTTAAAATCAGGGTGAAAAGAGAAAGGGAAATGAGTGGCACAGTGAGGCCATGATCAGTGCTGTTGGATTGAAGCATTAAGTCACAGGGGACATGACAAGGGCAGTTTTGTGGCACGATAAGGTAAACGTCTGACCAGAGGGATTCAAGAGGCGTAAAGTGGGAATGGTGAATGGAATTTGCCTTGGTGCTTTCTAGTGGGAAAAGGGAAACAATGGTCATAGTGGGATTTCCAGTGCTTCTTCATTTGTTTAAGGAACATTTAATGAGCACCTACTATGTGCCAGGTGCTCATTAAATGCCAGGGTACAGAAATGAACAAAACAAAGGTAACTGCCTCATGGAGTTGACATAAAGGGCAGAGGGTAGAGGCTTTTCTAGTGTGCAAAGGCTTGTCTGCTGCAGATAAGAAACAATAAATTATGTAGCATGTGAGAGATTGATGGAAGCTATGGAAAAAACAAAAGTGAAATAAGGGAAGAGGAATCAGGAGTGTGAGCTGGAAGTTTAAATAGGGTATTAGGGTGGAGTCACCTTGAGAAAATAGCATTTAAGTATACAGCTGAAGGAGGCCAGGGCGAGCCGTGCGGATATTCAGGGGAAGAGTGTTGTAAGAAGAAGGAATAGCAAGTGCAAAGGCCTGGAGACGGGACCCTGTCTGGTGCCCTGATATGTACATGGCACAGTGAGGGGAACGTGTGGCTGCAGCACAATGAGGAGTGGGAGAAGATGAAGGCAGGGAGGTGCAAGGAGGACTGATTTTTTCTTCTAGTGAAAAAAATCTAGTGGGAGCTCTGGTGGGATTTTTTTTTTTTTTTTGCCTTTGTTAAGTGCAGAATTTTGAGTTCCCTTTATAAGTGCAGAGAAGTCATGTATCTGGCTTAGATGTTTAAAGAAGCACTCCTCAGGGTGTGTGTGGTGGGAGGAATGGGTGGGGTATGAGTTAAAAGAAGGTTGGCCAAGAGTTGACAGTTATTAACGCTGGTGATGGGTTCAAGGAAGTTCACTCTACTCCTCTCTAGCTTTGTATGTGTTTGCATTTTTCTTTTCACATCTTAAACTCCTAACAAGAAAATCAAAAGAATCATCCTGACTCCTATGTTGAGGCTGTGGGAGGGGAGGGCAGGAGGAAGAAGGTGACTACGCTGGTTCAGGTGAGCCAAGGTGGGGCCAGCCTCGAGCAGGGTCATAGGGACATGGAGAGAAGTGGTTGAACTTGGGACCGGCAGTGTTCTCTGGTGGGTGTGGATATGAAAGATGCCCCAGGTTTGAGCCCGAGCACCCGGAAAGTTGCAGTTGCTGTTAACTGAGAAGGGCTATGTTGGGGGACAAAATGACAGCTTGCATGTGAGACTCCTACATGGGGTGTCAGGGAGGTGGTGGAGGTGCTGTTGTGGTGGGGAGAGAGCCAATAGGAGATGCAAATGTGGGATCACCAGGGTGGTGATGGTATGGTGATGGATGCACACGGACCGAGCACACAGGTCTGAGCCCATTGCCATTCCCGGTGCTTCCAGAAGTCAGGGAGATGAGAAAGAAGCAGCAGCTTGGGAGGCAGGTGGAGGAACAGGGAGGGTGGCGTCCTGGAGGCTAAGGGTCAAATACTGGGGGGCCGAATGAGGCAGCCATCCCTGGTGGCTGTAACTGGGCAGTCTGTGGCATGGTGGAGAAAAACGCTGCCCTGAGGGGCTCAAGGGAGACGAAGGAGCAGACATGGAAACCAAGAGTGTAGACAACTCAGTCGAAGAGTGGTCAAGGAATGGGGCAAAAGTTGGTAGTGAAGAGGCTCAAGGTAATTTTAACCCAAGATGTTAGAAATACCAGCTTGTTTGGATGCTGGTGGGAATATCAAGTCAAAAGTGAAATCGAAGGGCAGAGGAGAGCAAGGGACTGTTGTTGCTGGCCACCGCTTGGGGCTGGCCACTGAGAGGAAAGTACAGCCAGGCCCTGGAAGAGCCTCCACACTGTTGTCCTCAGATGCAGGTGGTGGCCACTGCGGGGAGTCACAAAGATGGTAGGACTTGGAGAAGCAGGCAGTGGGGGGACGTAGTTTGGGTTGAAGGAGAAAGTGCTGTGTTAAGGTCAGAATGTGGCCTGACTTCCTTTAATCCTCACAGCAACTCTGTGTGGGAGGCACTGCTGTTGTCCCACTTCACAGATTAAGAAACAGTGTCAGAGGGGATGACACTGCTTGAGATTGCACAGCCAGTCAATAACAGAGATGAGACTTGAATGGGATCTGACCAACGCCAAGCCTATTCCCACCACAAACACTTGCCTTCTCAGCACCCCAGTCATGGCAAGGCCTTGAGTGATTGTAGGTGGCATGGTTGTTTGGACTTGGGTTTGGGGAAGGATCTGGCAGCCTGGCCCCTTAGAGGGGGTAGAGGTTCCTGGGATGGGGAGAGGGAAGTAGATCCCAGGGCAGAGGTCAGAGCCTGGGGCAGGAAGGACAAAGGAGCCCCGAGGAGCTGTCCTGGGACCAAACAGTGAGGTGTGGCGGCTGAGAATTGTTATCAAGCTGGATAGGGGACCGAGGGGATGGGCAGTGGAGCTGAGGAGAGACCCTGGATTGGCTGCCAGGGTATTTGTGGTAAGAGCATGGCCCTGGCCACAGCAGGGAGGTCAATGTTCTAGGGCCTGGCTCTGTGATAATATTAATAACCATAATGATCATTGTCACCATTTGCTGAATGATTACTAATTGCCAGAGCTGCACCAAGCTTTTTACAATACGTATAATCTCATACCAACCTCATAAGGGGAAACGGAGGCACAGGGCAGCAAGGTCACTCACCCAGGGTCACAACGCTTTCTGCTGCAGTTTAGAAGAAGAACAAGGAAACAGCCAGGGTGAAGGGAGCAGACCTGGAAGCCTGGTGGCAGGAAGGCAGAGGGAAGCCCCTACCAGGTCTGAGAGAGATGGCTCCAATGTGCCTGCCCTCAGTCTGTGTAGAGCCAGTGCTGGGCCATAGCCACGTGGCCCGAGTGGAGTCAGGAACCCATCCGGCAGACCTGATGGCCGTCCCGGTGAGGGAGGCCATGAGAGCCTGGGCTTTGGGTCTGGCCCTGTCAAGGCATTAGGGGTCAGTTAATTAAATTGACCAAATATAACAGGCTAATTTTTAAGTTGATAATTTCGTATGGTCCTGAGATGATGTTATACCTATCCAAATGGCCTTTGGCAGATAAAAGGTTCCCCACTCCTGATCCGGAGGTTCAACTAGGGAAAGATCTCCCAGACCCCCTCACAGTGTTGGCAGAATTCACATGCTCGTGGTTGTAGGACTGGGGTCCCTGCGGTCTTGCTGGCTGTCGGCAGGACTGCTCTCAGCTCCCAGAGGCCATTTGTTCTCAGGTCCTTGCTACATAGCCCCTCATAGTCCCCTCACATCCTCAGCCTCTGATTTCTGATATCTGCTGGATCTTTGTAAGGGCTCTCTGATTAAATCAGGCCCACCTCAGTAAGTTCCCTCTTGATTAATTCAGTCACCTAGCCACGGGAATGGTATCCATTCATATTCACAGGCGTGCCCCACTGGTGGGGAGAGGATTATGCAGGGTGTGGGATCATGGGGCCAGGAGAGGTCAGAACGAGGTACTGACTTTATGCCCCTTTCTGACCTCTCCACTCCCTGGCCACGGGACCCTGGGCTTGTGGTCTGACCTCTCTGAGCCTCAGTTTCCCACTCTGTGAGGTGGGTGAGGATACTAGACTCCCCTCTAAGGGCTGTTGTCCATGTGGGAGAGAACCCAATGAAGGGCCATGAGAACAGACGCAGGAAGCAGAAGCTAACATCTTGCCCCACAGCAGGATGCAGGGTAGCTGTCATTATCTCATCATCAGTCAGGCTCTGCGTCACTCCCCCTGCCTCTCTCTGTTACAGGAAGCCTTGGGAGCAGGTCCCCAAAAAGCCAAAGAGGAAGAAAAGTAAGTGGGGCTACAGCCAGGGGGGAGGGGTGGGTCTTGGGAGTTACTGGCTTTGTTGTTCCCTCCTTCCTGGCCTCCCTCGCTCCCTCATTCTCTGAGACCATTTATGGAGAGCCTGCATGTGCCAGGCACTGGGTGGAACAGGGCAGACCCAGCCCTGCCCTCACTGAGCCCACAGTCTCCTGGGAAAGACAAGGGACAGGCTGAGCAGGGCTGGGACGGAAGGGGGAGGTAGATTAGGGCACTGGGGCCCAGAGGAGGGACCCCACCCAGCCCAGGCTGGGACCCACTGAAGGAACCTGTGCTGTGCCCAGCAGGGGTGCCCTCATCATCTCTCATCATCCCCATCTTACACATATAGAACCCAGGAAGACCTAGTCACTGCCCCAGGCTGCACAGCTGGAAAGTGGCAGGGCCAGCTGCAAACTCAGGTCCTCACATCTCCAAAGTAGTCCCCTTAGCTCCTCTGCTCTCCTGCTGGTGTGTGGGAGTCAGCCAGGGAAGAGCCAGGCAGAGCAGAGGGAACAGCTTGTGCCAGGGCCTAAAGGGCATATTGTGTGCCAGGCTCAAGGGGAGCTGGGCGTGGGCAGTCAGAGCAGAGGCCTGGAGCACATCCCTCCTGCCCCTGAGCACGGGGGCTGTGGGTCTCGAGCTACGTCCACCAGGGTGAGAGCCAGCTGTCCAGGGACAGCCTTCTGGTGGCAGTGAGCCCCTCCCACTGTCATAGTTCTCAGGGACCAGGTGAGCTAAGACTGTGACCCCAAATCCCAACGGGGTGGGGATGAAGATAAGGAGGCAAGTGCTAGGCTAGGGAGGTGGCTTGCTGGTGGTGTCCCCATGGTTGTCACTGTGTTGGAGGCTCTGGGCACCATCCCTAGGCCCAAGGACCTTTCCTGGGCCCGCTCCTCATCTAGCCTGGAAGGTCGGAGGCACTCCTTCCCACTTTGTTGAGGGACCAGGATCATCACACATATCGCTGGTACCAATTCTTAGGCACTCACAGCCCCTTTCTGTGCCCTGTCAATGTCTTCACTCTCTAACCTCTTCCCTGTCAGCCTTCAGAAAACGGGGACCCTTATTCTCCCCTGACCAGATGGGTCAACTGAGGTTCAGAGAAGCCAAGTCACTTGCCCGGAGCCACCCAGCTAGGAGTGGTAGAGACAGGATTTGAACCCTGGTGGTCAGGCTCCACTATCCCCACCCCCTCACAATATGCGCTCATCTAGCACCTACTGTACGTAGGTGCTGAGTATGCAGAAGGAACCACACAGATACCATAAGTGGCCCTGTCCTTAGGGAGCTGCCATCTAGTGTGGGAGATGAGCAAGAAACATGAAAACAAATAAGCATAGATAGTATCTAGGTGCTACCTGGAGAGAAAGGAAGCAGGTCAGCTAGAGGGACAGGGAAGAGAGGATGGCTGGCCAAGGGAAGACCTGAGTGAAGGTGGAGGTGGCAGGGCAATTACCTGGTGACAGAGGACACAGCCAATGCAAGGGCTCTGAGGCTGGCCCCGGGAGAAGGCCCCGAGGCTGGAGGGGGTGAGCAAGAGGCAGGGTGTGAGGAGGTGAGGACGCAGGCGACTGGGCAGAATGTGTAGACCTCTGGGAGGAGTGTGACTTTTCCACCCAGTGAGGTGGGTGCTATGGAAACTTCTGAGCGGAGGAGGGATGTGACCTGACTCAATGTTCACAGGCGTCCACTGGTGTCTCTGGAAGGAATAGACTGTAGGAGGCCAGGGTGGGAGCAGGGGCAGGCCAGGGGACTGATTGTAACAATAAGAAGCAGCTAACAATGACTGTGCACCTTCATGGCCAGGCCCCACTGTTTATATGACTGTTCATCCAGTGAGGACAGTCTCTGTTATCTCCAGGGTGGCTCATCTCTCTGAGCCTCAGTTTCTTTACTTATAAACGGGACAGGCCTGGACAGGGTTCAGGACATTGTCTCAACCCCCAAGAGCCAGAAGGCCCGGGTGGTTGTAGGGGCCACACTACCCTGAGTGGCCTAGCCATACTCCTCATGCCTGACCCGGCCCTGTGTGCACAGGGCGTCGGCGCAATGTGAACTGCCTGAAGAATGTGGTGATCTGGTACGAGGACCACAAGCACCGCTGTCCGTATGAGCCACACCTGGCCGAGCTGGACCCCACCTTCGGCCTGTACACCACAGCCGTGTGGCAGTGTGAAGCCGGCCACCGCTACTTTCAAGACCTGCACTCACCCCTGAAGCCACTCAGCGACTCAGACCCCGACAGTGACAAAGGTGGGTCCACAGAGTGAGGGCATAGAGTCACCCTGGACTGCCCGCCCTCCTGGGTCTTGCTAGCCTTAGGCCAGTATCATAAACTTCTCAGCAACTAGATGGCACAGGTGCTGGCTTCAGGGACAGAGCGCAGACTCCGTGCAGCCTGCAGTCTCTGAGCCCTTACAGATCCCAAGACACAGTTCCCGCTTTACAGCGACAGCTGCGGCACAGGGCAGTTTGCCCACCTGTGCCCAAGGCCAGGCTCAGGCAGGGCTGGACTTGGGGTCCAGGAAACCTGGCTTAGTAGCGGGAGGGAGGGTTGGGTGCTGGGCCTCAGACTCCACAGGGTGGCTCTTCTCTCTTGGCCTCTTCCTCCCTCCTCTATTTTCTCCAGCCCTTTCTCAGGTTCAAGGTCTGTCTCTACCAGTCTCATCCTCTTTCCCTCTCTCCATCCTCCTCTCCTCCTCACTTCCTGTTCTTTGCTCTCTATCTCTCTCATCCTGTCCCTGTTTTGTCCTCTCTCTCGCTCTGTCTTCAGTCTCCTTCCTTTCCTTTCCTCCCCACATTGTCTTTCTGTGTCTCCCCTCCATCTCACACCCTTTCCATCTCTCATTTTCTACCCTCTGTCACCCTGCCCTTCCCATCTCTGTTCCTGCTCCTCTCCTGCCATTCCACATTGGTCACACCCAGGGGCTGGCTGCCAGCTCAGGACTGGGAGGGACTCAGTTACGAAGGTCCAGGAAGACCTGGTGGAGGAGCAAGGGTATGCTCTGGGTAGCGAGGGGTTGCCCACCTGCCTCAGAAGCTTGGCATGAGCTGTGAGAAGAAATGTGAGGCCCGCAGATAGGTGCCCTGCCAGGGCTGAGGGTGAGGTCAGTCACCAGGGCTGAGTCCGAGCTGGCAGGCATTTGGAGCAGATGGCATCCCAGCTGGTGAGGGGAAGCCGTGGGCGAGAGGTGTTCCAGGTGGGCACCCTGGCCAACAGCCATCCCATTGTGTATCAGTCAGGTTCCCACTGTGAACCTGCCCCTCAGCCATCCTGTCCTGTACTCCGCTCCAGGCCCACCCCAGAACTCCCCGAGTCCTCCCCACAGTCCTGTCATTAGACCCACTGAGCAGTCGAGGAAACTAGGGTTTTGGGAGTAACATGACTGGCCCATCTGGTGATGGATCCAGCTTGGATGGGGTGACACCCAGAGGAGGTCTCTTGCACCCCAACCTAACTTTTACAATAGCAGCTTCTGGGGCTGGGCCCTTGGGAATGAACACTGGGATCAATTCCAGGTCTGCTCTGGCTGCTGGGGGCTGGCGAGAGAGTGCTGTGCCCCAGGCCTGCCCTCTTCCCTCAAGCAGCACTCTTATCTGCTCTGCGCCTGGGGCAGCCTGCCGCCTCTCACTCAGTAACAAGACCCCTCCCTCCCCCGAGGGACTGTGGGAAGCCAGGGGTGCACGGTCATTTCTGTTGTGAGTGTTGTTATCATCTTGAGCAAGATCCAGTGTCAGCCTTAGCAGCAGGTGCTGCACTCAGGGACCCAGGGACCCAGCTCTGCTCCCAACTCATTAGGTGATAGCCCCTTCTTCAGGGTGCAGCCAGGGCTCATCCCGTTACAGGGTGTTGGAAGGATGAGCTGATCCCCATACTGTTCCTGTTGCCATCCCAGGGCCTGCCTCGTGGATGGGGCAATTGGGAATTAAAGATAGTGGAACACATTGGTAGGGTGCTTTCTCCAAGCCTGGTACTGTCCTAAGTCCTTTACATGTATTTACTCATTAAATACCCAGAGTACTCCCTGAGGTAGGTACCAAGATATCTCCAGGCCCAGATGGGTTACATAAGGCCCTATAATTACACAGCTGGAAGAGCAAGCACTGAGACCCCCTCCCCCTGCTGCAGTCTGGCTCCAGTGCCTGCACTCTCCGTGTGACCCTCTGGGGTATACAATGTGTGGTTCCCAGACAGTGTGCCCCAACTGTCCCGAGTGTGTAATCTAAAGGACAATCACTCCTTTTGCCTGTGCCCAGCTTCTCCCTGTGTGGGTAAGATGTTATCCCCCTTGGCCTTCATCACAGCCTTGGTCGGAGAGTCGTTCATTTTTGCAAACGTGTTGCTCATTGTGTACCATATAGCCTCTGGGCGCTGGGGACTGCACAGGGACTCCCGTCCTTGTGGAGTTTACTGTCTAGAGGGGAAGCACACAGTAAACAAGGTAGACAAGTAAAATCCAGACACTGGAATATGGGAAGTATTTGGGGGAGAAGTAAAGGAGAGAAAAGGGTGCTATTTGAGACAAGGTGGTCAGAGGCCTCCTTGAAAAAAACACCATTGATGAAGGGTCTGATGAAGATAAGAAAGGGAGACCATACAGGTGTCTGAGAGAAAAGGGTTCAGGTAGGAAGTGGCAAGTGCAAAGGCCCTGAGGCAGAAAGCTGTCGAGTGTCTCAGAGCTCAGGAGGGAGGTCAGCGCTGGAGAGGAGGTGCAAGCCATGTTACCTGCAGTGAGAGCTTTGGCTGCTATGCCAAGTGAATTGGGAAGGGTATTTTTTAATATTTTTATTTATTTATTTCAGAGAGGAATGGAGAGGGAGAGGGAGATAGAAACATCAATGATGAGAGTCATTGATTGGCTGCCTCCTGCACACCCCCTACTGGGGATCAAACCCACAACCCGGGCATGTGCCCTTGACCGGAATTGAATCGGGGACCTTTCAGTCCACAGGCCAACGCTCTGTCCACTGAGCCAAACTGGCGAGGACGGTTTTTTTTTTGTGTTTTTTTAATGATAAGCATTGTATGATAGTTTGACAGCATTTTTTCTTTCTTTTTTTAATAATATATATATATATATATATATATATATATATATATATATATAGATAGATAGATATAGATATATAGATATATAGATATATAGATATATATATATTTTTTTAAATATATATTTTATTGATTTTTTACAGAGAGGAAGGGAGAGGGATAGAGAGTCAGAAACATCGATGGGAGAGAAACATCGATCAGCTGCCTCCTGCACACCTCCTACTGGGGATGTGCCCGCAACCAAGGTACATGCCCTTGACCGGAATCGAACCTGGGACCTTTCAGTTCGCAGGCCGACGCTCTATCCACTGAGCCAAACTGGTTAGGGCTATAATATATTTTTATTGATTTCAGAGAGGGAGAGAGAGATAGAACCATTAATGATGAGAGAGAGTCATTGATTGGCTGCCTCCTGCATGCCCCCTACTGGGGATTGAGCCCACAACCCGCACATGTGCCCTGGACCAGAATTGAACCCGGGACCCTTCAGTCTGTAGGCCAATGCTCTATCCACTGAGCCAAACTGGCTAGGACTGGGAAGGGTATTAACTGAAGTAAGGCCAGCTGCTGAAATACACACGCCTGCAAATTGCCTTCCATCCCAGGACCCAGGTTCTTTCCGTCCTGTGGCTCCAGCTTCCTCTGAGTTCTGATCATCTCTCATCATCCCCATCTTACACATATAGAATCCAGGAAGACCTAGTCACTGGTTCATGAACCACTCACATTTCATTGGGACTCAGCCATATGGCCACACCTATCTGCAAGAAATGCTAGGAAATGTAGTCCATTTCGGTGCCAGAAGGAAGAGACACTGGTTTAGTGAGCAGCTGGCCTCTCTCTTTCACAGAAAGTGACGAGCAGGTTCTCAAAGAGGGATATGACCTGAGTAGGTGTTCACAAACTCCCTCTGGCCACTGTAGGGAGGACAGGGGGGTGGGGGAGACGGTGAGGGGGGGGAGCTGGGGGAGCTGGGGGACCAGGGAGAAGGGACTGCATGGTTCAGGCAGGGGATGATGGGGCCATGACCAGGTGTGTGCGGGCGAGGTGGGAGAAGCTGTTGGCCTTTGGATGTATTTCGGATGCAGCACCAATAGGTTTTGCTGACAGATTGGAAGTAGGCGTGAGAAAGGGAGAAGTCAAGGATAGCCCCAGGTCTTGGCCTGAGCAACTAGAACAGAGCTGCCCTCTGGGAAAGGGACATCCATGAATGCTGCAGGCTTTTTCTGAGAAGGCTCAGAGCCCAGAGTTGCTGAGAGGAGTGTGAGACGCCTGTGAGATCCCCTTGGGGGGTGGGTCAGCAGAGAAGGCGGTGGGATGTAATAGTCTGCAGCTCCACAGGAGGTCTGGATGGAGCTGCTCACATGGCAGCACCGGGGTATAGGTAGTGGCAGCACAATAAAAGTAGATACTTGATCTTGGTTCTTAATTCCTGGCACAGAGCTCCTAAAACGCTTGGAATTCCCTGAGAGAGAGGAATGCTTTTCGTTACCCTGAGTCCTGTTTCGGAAGGAGCCCCTTTGAAACACACCTGGGCTCTGTGCTAACGAGGTGACTCAGGGAGGGACCCTTAGGCAGCTTCAGGAGGAGGGCTGGTCACCAAAAAGACCAAACACATGATTAGAGGCGCAATCTCTCTCAGCCCCACACCCAGTCCCCGGGGCTGTGGACAGGGCCTGGAGGTTGGATTATTAAAGCCTCTTGAACAGTGTGGTTCAGAGAGTTTCCGGGTTGGTGAACATGTGGAGGCATGGAGAGGGTGACACACCTGGAGAGGGCATGGCAGCTCCGTGACCCCGCCCCTGTACCTTGCCCTGTGCATCTCTTCCATCCGGCGGTTGCTGAGTTTTGTCCTTTATAATAAAACTGTCATCAGAAGTGAAACATTTTCTTGAGTCCCATGAGCCATTCTAGCAAATTATCAAACCTGAACATGGGGTCGTGGGAACTCCTGGTCAATAGGTAGGAGGGCAAGTGGCCTGGGACTTACAGGTGACCTGGGGTTTGCAGCTGGCATCTGAAGTGGAGTCGTTCTTCTGGGGTCTGATGCTGACTCCAAGTGGGTAGTGTGGAAATTGTATTGAACTGCTGGACACGCAGCTGGTGTCAGAATCAGGGTAGGATTTAACACCATCAGCCCGGCTGAACCCCTGGGGTGATCTGATCGGAGCACTCAGGAGAGGCCCCAGCTAGAACCTTCCAGACCTTTAAGAGCAGAAGAGGCTGTGAAGGAGCCACCACGGAGGAGTCAGGAAACTGGAGCGGGCCAGAGGCAAAGGGAGGAGAGCATCTTTGAGGAGTAGGGGTGATTGAGGAGGGTGGGGACTGAGAAGTGACCACTGTTCGTGCCAGTGAGGAGTCGCAGCACCCAGCCCCTTGTGAGTCTTCAACAAACACCAGCTGCTGCCGCCACTATTGTAACCATCTCTTTCCTCTGTCACCACAGTGGACAACGGCCTGGGGGCCGGCAGCTCCAACTCGTCCAGCTCCTGCTCTGGCTCTGACTCTGAGGAGCCCCCTGAAGGCCAGCCAACCAAGGTGACAGTTGCAGCAGCTGCTGTTACCCCCACCAGCCCAGCGGGCAGCAGTGGGCTCATCACGCAAGAGGGTGTGCACATCCCTTTCGACGTCCACCACGTGGAGAGCCTGGCTGAGCAGGGCACCGCACTGTGCCCCAACCCAGCAGGCAGCGGGCCGGAAGCCCTGGAGACTGTGGTGTGTGTGCCAGTGCCCATGCAAGTGGGCCCGGGCCCTGGCACCCTTTTTGAGAACATGCCCCAGGAGGCACTGGGCGAGGTGGTAGCCAGCTGTCCCATGCCAGGCATGGTGCCTGGCTCTCAGGTGATCATCATCGCAGGCCCAGGCTATGATGCTCTCACGGCTGAGGGCATCCACCTCAACGTGGCAGCAGGCAGCAGTGCGCCCAGCGGGGGCCTGGGTGACGAGGTGCCCTGCACCATGATGGAGGGTGTGGCAGCCTACACCCAGACGGAGCCTGAGGGCAGCCAGCCCAGCGCTATGGACCCCACCACCGTGGCAGGCATGGAGACCAAGAAAGGTCTGGGGGACCATGCTAGTCTGGGGGTGTTGGGAGAACCTGGGAGGGGGAGGGCGAGGAGGGGCCCCAGAGTGGGCTCCTCGAAAGCCTTAGTCCCCACGGACACCTGCCCTGTGTCACCCCGTAGAGAAGGAGGACCTGTACATGCTTAAGAAGGAGGAGAAGGAGGAGCCGGTGGCTCCAGAGCTGGCAGAGCTGGCAGCGACAGTGCCCGAGAGTGCAGAGCCTGAGGCAGAGGCAGACGGGGAGGAGCTGGACAGCAGTGACATGTCAGCCATCATCTATGAGATCCCCAAGGAGCCTGAGAAGTGGGTGTCAGGCGGGCGGGGCATGGTGAGGACTGGCTGGTGTGGGAGCCCTAACGCCATGGGCCTTCCTCTCCAGGAGGCGGAGGAGCAAGCGGTCACGGGTGATGGACGCCGACGGCCTGCTCGAGATGTTCCACTGTCCCTACGAGGGCTGCAGCCAGGTGTATGTGGCTCTCAGTAGTTTCCAGGTGAGACTACCCCCCAAATGGCTGGGCAGGGTCTGCTTCTGTGTCCAGCAGCCTGTGGCTGGTGGAGAGCCCCACCAGCCCCCAGCAGGTGCCACGGGCCCGCCTCCCACATGCCCGCCTCCCACATGCCCACCCGCCTCCAGCATACCTGTCCTGCCTCACCAGCCACAGCCTCTCTGCACCCCCAGTGGCTGCCTGCTCCTGGCCTGGAGGCGCCCCCCACACTCTTGCTCTTCTAGCTGCCCAAACTCCTACTACCTCTGCCCACGCCACCCTCTTGGCTCAGGATGCCCTTCTACCAGGAGGCCCACCCTGGTCCCCCAGGGTGGTAGGGCCTGCAAGCCTCAGGTCACTATACCACCAAGATGTACCTGCAGGTTGCCCACTGGGCCTGAGACACCCCAACGGCAGAGACAGGGCCTTATCATATCCCCACTCTGGGCAAAGGAGGTGTCACAAGTTGGCCCTTGAATTTGCCAAATCATGTTTTCATTAAGCACATATTGAGCACCTCCCAGTGCCAAGCCTGGTGCTGGGCACTGAAGCTACCAGTGTACTAGCGAGTTAAAGAACAAAGGAAGACCCAGCCAGCGTGGCTCAGTGGTTGAACATCGACCTGTGAACCAGGAGGTCACGGTTAGATTCCCAGTCAGGGTACATGCCCGGGTTGCGGGTTCAATTCCCAGTGTGAGGGGTTCAGGGATCAATGGTTCTCATCATTGATGTTTCTATCTGTCTTTCTCTGTCTCTTCCTCTCTGAAATCAGTAAAAATATATTTTAAAAAAAACAACACAAAGGAAAGAGTGATTGAGGGCTTTCTGCTCCAGGCCCGGTGGGGGAGGGGGCAGTATAGCACCATGGCAAAAGAGCCTGCTGTGGACTGACAGCCCTAGAATCCAGTCCCAGCCCTGCCACTGCCCAGCTGTGAGACACCAGGCAAACTACTGAGCCTCTGGAGACTCAGTTTCCCCATCCATAAACGGCTAATGGCGGGGCCCTTCACAGGGTTATGACAAGCTTCACTGATGCCCTAACCCAGAGCCTGGCTGGAGTAGATGCTCAGTAAAACTGGTCCCAGTTGTGTCCCTGGGCCCCAACTCGGAGCTGGCAGTCCATCCTAAGGACAAGGGCACGCCTCTTCCCTCCTCCAGTGAAGTTGCCCCAGCCTGCCTCCCAGCAGCCCTCACCTGTCCCTATAGCACCCACCGCACCACTCCTGTCCCTCTCGTCTCCAGAACCATGTCAACCTGGTGCATCGAAAAGGGAAGACCAAAGTGTGCCCTCACCCTGGCTGTGGCAAGAAGTTCTATTTATCCAACCACCTAAGGCGACACATGATCATCCACTCAGGTAAGGCCCTAGGGCACAGGGGCCTGAGCCTTGGAGCCAGAGCGGGTTCAGGCAGGGTCAAGCCTGGGCACAGGACTGCCTTTCTCAGTTTTCTGCCTGTCCCCACATGGACTAGCTTGAGATGGTGGAAGTGAAGCACTTAACCTGGAGCCCACGGGGCACCTCCCTGAGGCTGCACGGCTGGAACTGTGTCAAGAGAGCAGAGCGAGATTGAAGAGTGAGCTGCATAAGCCACAGTGACACTGACTGTTACAACTCACGTGGAGCTAGGCCCATGGGCCTCCTGACTCCTCCAAGCAGATCTCAGGCTGGAGCAGTTCCAGGGCTGAACCACCTGAAGGGGCATCAGGCTAGGAACAGGGCCTGTTTCTTCTGCTCCACACACCTCCTTGACCCAGAGTGTGGCTGCGACACAGCAGCCAGCGCTGGTGCCTGTGCCCAGCGGGAGGGCATGGATTTGGACTTTTTGAGATCAGAACTTTGGATTTTTATGTGAAATTGTGCCAAAGTCCAAATATCGGGGTCAAATTCAAACCCATCTGCACCCTGTGCTCCTCAGGAACCGAGTTCACATTCCATCTCTGCCTGGGACGTTCCTGGGCAGCGGCCATGAGCCTCCCCTTTATTAGCCTCTCTGGTTATTGGACTTGACATTCAAACCTGGAGGGAGTGGGGGTTTGGTTCACCTGCGCCCTACCTGGTCTCTCTAGTGCAGTGGAGACACTCCACAGCCCCCCCCACCCCCGCCAAGGGCGGAGTCCTCAGCCTGTGTTTCCCCAGGTGTCCGGGAATTCACCTGTGAGACCTGTGGCAAATCCTTCAAAAGGAAGAACCACCTGGAGGTACACCGGCGCACACACACCGGCGAGACACCCCTGCAGTGAGTGACAGGCGTCCCAAGAGGGTACTAGGAGGGAGGAGATCCGGGCCTGGACCAGCACAGAGCAGGTCCCACAGGCGAGCTCCATCCTGGGGTTGCCATACCAAATTCCATCTGCACTCCAGTCCCAGATGGCGCCAGCCCTTTCCGGGGCCGGCCCTGCCCTCTCTGACTGTGCCCTGACTCCTGGCAGGTGCGAGATCTGCGGCTACCAGTGCCGGCAGCGTGCTTCGCTCAACTGGCACATGAAGAAGCACACAGCAGAGGTGCAGTACAATTTCACGTGTGAGCGCTGCGGGAAGCGTTTCGAGAAGTTGGACAGCATCAAGTTCCACACTCTCAAAAGTCACCCAGACCACAAACCCACCTGAGCCACCTTACCAATGACCGTCCCTATTTATTTGTCCACTCTGATGCCACTCCTGGGCCTACTGGGCCTGGACTGCCATGGGGCCACCCCGCAGGCGGGAAGGTGATGCCCCTGCCCCGCCCAGGGCTGGTCCCCCCCCCCCCCCTTCTCTGGAGCTGGCGATGGGGGCCGCACTGCTGGAACTGTGTCAAGAGCAGAGCAAGATTAAAGAGTGAGAAAGTAGATGCCCTCCCCCTAGACCTGGATGATTTGGGGGTGAGGGGGTCTCTTCTCCAACCTGGTCCCATCCTGAGCAAGGCCTGGGGTGAGGGTGGGAAGTAGGGGAAGTCATACTGGCAGACCAGGGACCTTTCCCTCTGCCTCGGTTGCCTGAGCAACCCTGAACACTCGATCCTCACAGGGCCAGGGCTGGGGGTTTGGGGACCCAAGGAAGCCACTTGACATCTCCCAGGACTTGATCCTGACTCAGTGCCAATTTCTCATGGGTCACTCATTCCCCACCCTAGAGAGGTCAGGGACCAATTGGGGAGATGTTAAGTAAACCCTTAAGACATCTATGACTTGAGACAAGCACCATGCAGAAAATAGTGTATTAGTTTTTGGGGGTGCTGTTTAGGTCAGTGGTCAGGTAGTATTTGAACATAGATCAGAATGACACGGTTCCATCCCAGAAGAAAGCTGAGGGAGGCAAATCCCAGGCTGAAGGAACAGCCGGTGCCAAAACCCCGAAGTAGAATGGGCTCGGAGTGTTCCTGGGACAGGAAGCCGCGGGGGAAGGGAGTTGGCATCGGCGGCGGGGCGGCTGCTCTGGTCCCATTACCTGGAGGATACTGAGGCCACCTCCTCAGCCCGTAGTCTGCCAGGGAGAGGGGCGGGGAGTGAAACCAGGCTACACAGCCGCCAGGTGGCGCACAAGCTGCATGGGCCAGTATGGCCGCAGCCACGTGACCCTGGGGACCACAGCCGCGAGCAGGACAAGGGCCCTGGAGAGCCCCACGGCGAGCCGCGCAGGTTGCCCCCACCAGCTCCTCACCAGTTCTTGGAGCTTGGCCTCAGCTAACGCCTCATTTTACACTTCTAATCGGGGTCTACCCCAGCCAGGGACAGAAATGTCGGCGAGGAAGAACGAGTCCGGCCGCTGGGGCCGCTCTTCCGAGAGCCGCCCCCTCTCCCCCCCAGGCTCTCTCTTAGTTGTCTCCGCACAGCGGGAGCCAGCAGTTTCCATGGGAACCGCAGTCGGGTCTGCGGGCCCAGGAGTAGCCCCTTCCAGGCCAAGCACAGCTTCTGATCCCATTGGAGCCGGGAGGATCAGGGGGTGGGGAACAAGCCATCGGTCCGGGTCTCTACAGTCCGGCGCCACATTGCCCTGCCAAACCCTAGAAGGGCCACCCGGGGTCCCGCACCGCCACCGCCCAGGCTTTGCGGGCCACTATGATTGGCCTCCCTCTCCATCAGCGTGGCCGCGCGCTCTGCTGCTCGGGTTCTCATTGGCTCAACCTCGAGGGCGTTCCTGATTGGTCAAAATAGGCTCCTCTCGCAGGGTTTGATGACACTCTTGGACTGTCTGGAGGCTAAAAGGGCGTGCTGGGACGAGGATAGGGTGGGAGCTGCCACTCTCAGGTTTAGAGGGTCGTGCCTACCCCGCCCGCAAGAGCACGGGTTGGGGCCATCGGGCCGCTGTCTGTGGTGCTGAAGGCCGTCCGACGTAAACATGCACCAAAGGTGATGTGCCACCTTCTATCGCCTTAGTAGCGTCCAGGTTCCCCCAGCAGAAAGGGAGATGACTCCGCGGTCGGACCAATCGTGAGCTCGGAAAGCCAGGACATTCTGCTAGCAGATCAGCCCACCCCAATTTATGTTGTCCCAGAATGCCCAGTGGTTTCCCAGGGCTGCAGGGCACCAGCAAGGTTTGCCTGGAATCCTAAGTCCCAAACCTCGTTCCCCACTTTGCAGTAGTGCCAAGTGCCCCTGCATTGTGGGGTGCCAGTCCACAGCTTTTGAACCCTAGAGACACCTAGCCTACAGGGTACCAGTTCCTTCTGCAGGAAGACTAGGACCCCCAGCCTTCCTCACCTTCCTCCCTTGGCATTAGGAGACTACACCCGGTCCCCCCAAATCTGGGGACCCAGGCCTTTGCCTATTGAAGTCTTGGATCCTGGTTCCTTTCCAGTCTTCTTGCGAACAGCACCTCAGGGAGGTCGTACAATGGGTCACAGATACCTCCTCTCCCTCTTCGCTACTCCAGCTCCAGGTGCTGGACAGAGGAGAGCCTGCCCTGTCTTCCGGTTAGAAAGCCCTTCCTAAAAGGGGTGCCCGGCAGGAAGTAGGGTCCGCTGAGTCAAAAGAGCCGGAATCTGGCAATACTAGTCCCCAGAAATCGAGTCCGGGCCAGCGCGCTCGCTTCCACCTGCCGCGCCGTCGGGCGCCGCGAGGAGGTGGGGCTTGGTTGCTGCAACCAATGAGCGACGCCGGCGCTGGCAGCTGCAGATATAAAGGGCTGGGGGCGGCGGCGGCGCGGCCCAGATCGCGGAGCGCGCAGCGCGGGCAGGAGGGTGGGAGGGAGGGCGGGCGAGGGGAGAGGACTGAGCATCCAGAACCCGACTAGCCCGGCTGAGGGGCAGCGGCGAAAGGCAGAGCGCCGCGATCTCTCTTGGAAAGCGCAAACTCCCCGGGCCCCGCGGGGCTGTGCAGGGGACCTTCTCAGTCCCGCGCCCGCTCCCTCTTTTCATCCTCTGCCGCCCGCCGACCACTCCGGGCTCGGTTATCCGCGCGCGCGCCCCCGGGCTCGGGCCCGTCTCCGGCCTCGAGGGAGCCGCCGCCTTCACCGACACCTCTGCAGCGGCCGCGCCTGAGGCCGCCCGGGTAGAACCCCGGCGTGAGCACCGAGCGCCCCACAACGAGTGCGCGACCCCCCGGAGCCGCCCCCAGCACGGACCGCGCCCGCCGGGCACACAAGAATGGTCACTGTAGGTATCCTCTGTCGCCGAGAGGGAACCTCATCGGGAAGGGGCTAGGCTCGGGCTCCACGGAGATGGAGGTTGTGGGGGGGTAGGACCAGGCCCAGCTAGGCCCAGTTGGGGGGGGCGGGTAGGACCGAGCCTCGGAGCCTGAGAGTGGGCAGCGCCGCGCCCAGAGTGCTGAAGGCGCTTAGAGTCTGGCCGAGAGGCCTCGGGGAGCCAGGCTGCGATTCGGGGCATCCTCCGACGCCCTGGGGGCGGGATTACCCCCCTCCAGCATGCCGAATGGGGGAGGGGCCGCCGCGGTGGAGGATACCTCCTCCATCCAGGCCTGGACCCCGCAGGCCGCCCAGGCAAACGCAGGGCCCCAATCACGGGTGCTGGGCCAGGACACGGCGTCAAGGCAGCCCCGAGAGCCCCGGGAGCCGGTGGCGTCGGATCGCGCGCCCAGGCCTCGGCCGCGCCCGGGATCCGGGCATCTCGTCCTCGAGCCCGTCGACCTTGCGGCAAGCGGGGAGGGGAGAGGAGGGGGCGCGCCCGGAGGCCCCGCGGGCCCGCCACCGCCGCCGCCGCGTCTCTTTGTTTCTCGGCGTTTCTTCGCGGGCCATAGCATCGCGCGGGCGCTTCAGGCTGTGGGAGGGGGAGGGGATTGCAGGGCCCACGTGGGGGGGGCATCCCGGCTGTTGGGTCCTGGTATACCGCGGAATCGGGTAAGGGACTTAGGCAGGCCCCCTAGACCAGGGCCAGGCGCCGCAACCGCCAGGGCTCAGGGCCGCGGGGTGACCTTGAGCGCGCCTGCCCGCCCGCTCCACTCGCCCGGCTCCCGGTGTTTTTCAGCAGCCACGGAGCTGGTCAGCTCCCCAGCGCGGACCACGCCCGACCACACCCGACCTGACCACGCCCCCGCCCCGCCCATTTATGCCCCGCCCCCAGTGCCCGGGGGACCGGCCTCGCCCGAGCCCTCGGATTTCCTGTAGGCTTCCCAGGCGTCTCCCGGGGGCGGGGCTGGCCAGTTCTAGCCCAACCCCGACTCCACCTCCGCCCCCGTGGAGCCACTCTGCTCCCCGTGCTGCCGCGCGTCCTTTGTCTGGTCCCAGCGCCCTGGCCTTCTTCCGCCCTTCCAGCCTCTCGGTTCTGTGTGTGTGCTGTGTATATGGGTGTGTGTGTGTGCCTGGGCCTCTTTCAGTCCTGGCCAGCACAGTGGGTGGGGGGATGCTCAGCACTCCCCCCTGGACCCTGGGGCCCGCCCACCTGGCTCTGAGAAATAAGGCTGGAGAGGCCACACTTTCCTGCTGTGTGACCTCAAGCCAACTCCTTCCCCTCTCTGGGCCTCACACTGCTCACCCAAGTTCAGGAAAGTGAATGTGGCTTCCTGAGGACCCTCAGAACCCCTACATCCATCCATTCTCCTCTGATCTGTCCCCTCTTTTGAAAAAGGGAAACTGATGCACAAAGAGGAGAGGGTGTGGTCAGAGGTCACAGGAGGGCCTTGGAGGCTTGTTTACTCCAATCGAGGGCACTCAGGCCGAGACCCACCATAGGGACAGGCTGGCAGGACAGTGAGGGCCCTGCATGGAGGGAGAAAGGCCCAGAAGTGGGAGGCTCAGTTAGCACCACGTGGTGGCTCAGCCTCACCATGCATAGCCACTCAATGCCCTATTGTCACCGGTATCCAAGCATCTGTCACTGTGACTGAGGCCCAGGGGTGCAGCTGGGGCCAAGGGGGTCAGACACTGGAGAGTCTACACAGCAACTGACCGCAGGTGTGTTCATTGCATAATATGTATGTCAGATATATGTGCAATGGTGCAAAAGAGTTGGAGAAAGATTGAGAGAGAGGGATGGGGAGACAGAGTGGTTCAGAGAGGAGAGGTGAACAGAGGAGGGGAAAGGAGAGAGAAAAAGAGGAAGAGATCCCCAGAGGAAGAGCTGGAGAGAGGAAGGTTCCATTGCTCCCAGTGGGCATCTGCCTCTCCATCCAAGGCCCCCCTCCCTCTTTTAATTCCCCCTCCCGCCTCCCGACCTGGAACAGTGCTCCGAGGTCCCTGTGATTCCCATGTCACATCAGGCCATACATTTGCTGCGGACTGGAGCAGGGTGGGTGTGACCACCACCAATCTGATCCCCATTAGCGGCTTAGCCGGCTCAGCCATGGAGGAAACGCAGGTGACACTGATCCCACTAAGCCCGGGCACAGAGGGAGGGAGATGTGAGATTCACAGGCTGAGGCTCAAGATCCAGAGTAGAAATCACCCAATCACCTATTTTTAAAATTGATTTTAGAAAAAAATATAAATAAATAAATTGATTTTAGAGTGAGGGAGGGAGAGAGTGATCAAAGTGAGAGAGAAACATTGATTGTTTGCCTCCTGCATGCACCCTGACTGGGGATCGAACCTGCAACCTGGGTATGTTCCCTGACCAGGAGTCAAACCCGCCTCCTTTTGGAGTACAGGACGACACTCCAACCAACTGAGCCACACAGGCCAGGGCCCCAATCACCTCTAAATCCCCTCCACGTTGAGTACAGCATTTGGGGTGGGGGGAATCTGTAACCCAGTAGGCTTTGGGGTTATCAGATTAGGAGTCAAACCTGACTGTATCACCACCACCCCCAGTCACCCTGGGCAAGTTATAGGTCCCTCTGTCCCTTGTTTCTCCATCTGGAGAAGCAGAGACAATATTTCCTGCTTTCTGTGTGGTTGGGAAGTCAGTGAAAACTTTGCAGTTGTTCTGTGCCAGGCACATAGTAGGGGTTCCAAAGCTGGAACCTGGGATGTCCTGAAACAGGGCCATGTACTGCCGAATGCTCCTCTGGCTCCCGTAGACACTACCAACTGATTGCAGAACCCTGTCTCACTGAGCCTGGGCAGGAATTCAGAATCTTATCTCCAGACACGGGGACTTCCGTTCCTTTAGTGGAGGGACAGAGGTCCAGAGAGGCAATGTGAGTGTCAGAGGACACACCGTGAGGAGGGGAAGCCAGCAGCTGGCACATGGTGGCACCCAGGAAATATTTGTTGAATTGAATGAGTAGTAAACTCAGCCTACACAGTGAATTTATATGTAATGATGCCCGGGGCGTGGCATAGAGTGGGTGCTCAGCTTCACTTTACTGTTGTTATTTTTACTATTTTTGGCCTTTTCATTAGGAAAGTGGGCTCTGGAGTTCAAATCCTGGATTGGAATTCTTGGTCCATCATTTGCCTGCTGTCCAACCTCATACCAATCCTTTCCCTTCGTTGACACGGTTTCCTCATCTGTTAAAAGGAGAGAGTCCCCTAACATTCAACACTGGGAGAATGGCGTGGGTATTCTCACAAAGAATTTGTCTGGCACACAACAGGCACTCAGTACATGGCGTGTTATTTGTAACGTGTTAATGTTAGGAGATGGGACGCGGTCCATGGAGTGTGCGTTACTGCTTTACTGGAGGTGCCTATGGCAGACCTCGCTAATCACCCCAGTGTGTGCTCCTGTTCAGCCCGGATGTGGCTTCAGAATAATCCTCCAGGCAGCCAATCCCAGCCCACTGGAGTTGCAGGGGGCTTGGTCCTCTGTGCCACCCTTTTTTTTTTTTAATATATTTTATTGTTTTTTTACAGAGAGAAAGGGAGAGGGATAGAGAGCTAGAAACATGGTTGAGAGTGAAACATCGATCAGCTGCCTCCTGCACACCCCCCACCGGGGATGTGCCCGCAACCAATGTACATGCCCTTGACCGGAATTGAACCTGGGACCTTTCAGTCCACAGACCGACGCTCTATCCACTGAGCCAAACCGGCTTTGTCTGTGCCACCCTCTTACCAGTAATCATAAGAATCCACGGGAAAGGAAGGAGGGGCCCAAAGAAGAGCTAAGATGATCCCTGAGGACACACAGCTCCCAGGTGGCAGAGCCGCCCCTCTGGATTGGCCACAATCATTAAAAACAGCTCTGAAGCCTGGCTGGCGTGGCCCGGTGGTTGAGCGTCGACCTATGAACCAGGAGGTTACGGTTTGATTCCGGGTCAGGGCACATGCCTGGGTTGCCGGCTCAATCCCCAGTGTGGGACGTGCAGGAGGCAGCTGATCTATGACTCTCTCTCATCATTGATGTTTCTATCTCTCTCTTGCTCTCCATTCCTCTCTGAAGTCTAACACAAGGAAGTTTGAAATGGAGTCCCCCATTTATATCACTCAATACCTCTGAGCTCAGCTTCCTCGCTTGTAAAATGGAGAATGTGTTGCTGTCTTTTAAAATTGTTGAGAGAGCCTGGCTCAGCGGTTAAGCGTCGACCCATGAACCAGGAGGTCACTGGTTTGATTCCAGGTCGGGGCACATGCCGGGGGTTGCAGGCTGGATCCCCAGTAGGGGGTGTGCAGGAGGCAGCCAATCGATGTTTCTTTATCTTTTTTAAAATCTTTATTGTTGAACGTATTACATACATCTCCCTCCTCCCCCCCCCCCCCCACATTAACACTTTCCAGCCCATCCCCACACCCTGTCCCAGGCTTTCACCATCTAATTGTTGGTATCATGGGATTGATGTTTCTGTCTCTATCCCTCTGCCTTCCTCTCTCTCTAAAAATCAATAAAGGGAAAGAATGGTTGCGAGAAATAAGTGAAGTAATGCCTTGAAGCACAGCACACAGTGCTTAACACATGGTAGATGCTCAATGGAGCAGGACGATTATTAATAGCAGGATCGTGAGGCGTGGATGGCAGACATGGCTAACTGACCCCAGAATGCTTTCGAGCCGCACTCACAGGTGGCTTTAGAGCCTTCCCCCAGCCCCTGGGACGGTAATTGGAAGTTTTGGGCCAAGTGGAGCAGAGGCCCAGAAGCAGTAAGTGGCATTACCTGAGGAAGCAGCTGGGAAATGTTAGAGCCAGGGCTGGGCTGGCAGTGGGATTTGGAAACACAGACTCTGGATCAGAAAAGCTCATGTGCAAAAACCCCTGCTCCATCACTTACAGGCTGCGTGGTCTGTGGTAATTTCCCAAACATCACTGATGCTCACTTTCTTTCTTTTTTTAAAATATATTTTTATTGATTTCAGAGAGGAAGGGAGAGGAAGAGAGAGATAGAAACATCAATGATGAGCCGAAACCGGTTTGGCTCAGTGGATAGAGCATCAGCCTGCGGACTGAAAGGTCCCGGGTTCGATTCCGGTCAAGGGCATGTACCTTGGTTGCGGGCACATCCCCAGTAGGGGGTGTGCAGGAGGCAGCTGATCGATGTTTCTCTATCATCGATGTTTCTAACTCTCTGTCCCTCTCTCTTCCTCTCTGTAAAAAAATCAATAAAATATATTAAAAAAAAAAAAAAAGGAACATCAATGATGAGAGGGAATCATTGATTGGGTACTTCCTTCGAGCACACACACACACACACACACACACACACACACACACTCACACACACCCCTACTGGGGATCGAGCCCGCAACCTGGGCATATGCCCTTGACCGGAATCGAACCTGGGACCCTTGAGTCCGCAGACCGACGCTCTATCCACTGAGCCAAACCAGCTAGAGTGACGCTCACTTTCTTTATCTGTTGTCTTAGCTCAGATCGCTATAAAAACATGTCATAAACTGTGTGGCTTAAACAACAAACATTTATTCCTCCTAGTTCTGGAGGCTGGGTGGTCCAGTTTCAAGGTGCCTGCTGGTTTGCAGACAACTGTCTTGCTGTGTCCTCACATGGTGTAGAGAGAAGTCATCTCTCTCCTGTCCCTTTGTGTAACAAACAAATCCCGTTCACAAAGGCTCCATCTTCATGACCTAATTACCTCTCAAAGGCCCCACCTCTAAATATCACCTTGGGGGTTACCGTTTCAACATATGAATGGGGGGGTGGGGAGGGGGGAACACAAGCGTTTAATCCATAACATGTTAAGCAGAGGGAATAAAATCCTCCTCTTTTTTAGGGCACTTGTGAATAAGAAAAGAAAAACTGCCTGCAGAGGGCTGTGCTCTTTGCCTGGCACAGAGGGAATGCCATCTGGGAACAATTACAGTATTGTATTTGGAGTCAGGGATGACTGAGATGATGTGTACCTGTGGACTGTTTCTAATTCTATGGCCACAGCAGACATTGCTAATCGATCACAATTGTCTTCCTTGCTGAAACTGGATGTGGCTTCAAATCTTTTTAAATTCCATCTAGAAAGACCCTACCATTCTACCTGAGTTTTCCGGGGAGGGCAACCTATTTACCCAGCACGCTGTAAGAGAAGACCTACGGAAATGCTGGCTGCTTTACCTCCCCATGCCCATCACAGACAATACCAATCAATCCAGCATCACAGACAAGACCAATCAACCCAGCACTCTTTCCTTCTGTGCCCAGATGTGGCTTTAAAGTTCTTGATGTGGGCCTTAGATATAAAATAGATGTAGAATATATTTTAAAGTTGTTAAGAGAGTAGGTATTAAAAGTTCTCATCACAAAAAAACAAAACAAAATTTGTAGCTATGGATGGTGATGGATGTTAACTGGACTTATTGTGGTGATCATTTTTCAATATATACAAATATTAAGTCATTATGTTGTATGCCTGAAACTAATATAATGTTATATGTCAATTATATCTCAATTTAAAAAATAGATGTAGGAAAAGAACATTTAATAAAATTTAACATCCATTATATTTAAAAACATATATTGTTTGGATAGTAGGAAAAAAATTAAACATTTCTTTTTTAAATTAAACATTCTTAACCTGATAAAGGCCATTTACAAAAAACCTACAGAAAGGTCATAGTTAGCTGTGCAATGTTTAAAACATTTCCTTTAAAATCAGAAACAAAGAAGATATCACATTGTAACCCCTGCACTAAGACAAGAAAAATAAATAACAGATAGAGACTGGAGATAAACTGTCATTGTTTGCAGGTGTTATGTTTATACTTTTTTTAAAAAAGCTTATCCCAGCTGGCATGGCTCAGTGTTTGAGCGTCGACCTATGAACTAGGACCGTGGTCGGCAAACTCATTAGTCAGAGCCAAATATCAACAGTACAACGATTGACATTTCTTTTGAGAGCCGAATTTTTTAAACTTAAACTTCTTCTAACGCCACTTCTTCAAAATAGACTCGCCCAGGCCGTGGTATTTTGTGGAAGAGCCACACTCAAGGGGTCAAAGAGCCGCATGTGGCTCGCGAGCTGCAGTTTGCCGACCACGGAACTAGGAGGTCACGGATTCCCAGTCAGGGCACATGTCCGGGTTGCAGGCTCCATCTCCAATAGGGGGACCTGCAGGAGACAGCCAATCAATGATTCCCTCATTAATGTTCCTATCTTTCTCTCTCCCTCTCTCTTCCTCTCTGAAATCAATAACTATATATATATATATATATATATATATATATATATATATATATATATATATATATATTCTAAAGCTTAGTGGAAAAACTGGGGGTGCCCTGGCTGGTGTGGCTCAGTGTCATCCAGTGCACCGAAGGGTCCCTGGTTCCATTGTTGGTCAGGATGCATGATGCAGGAGGCAGTGGATTAATGTTTGTCTCTCACATCGATGCTCTCTCTCCATTCCTCTCCCTCTCTCCCTCTTCCATCCTCTCTTTAAAATTAATAAAAAATGTATTTTTAAAGCTTTTAAAAAAATAGGAAAAACTGTGGGTGTAAATGCCTAGTGGGAAATTCATGCACAAAATGTCAACACATTTGGGATAGGAATTACCTTTGGTGGGAGAAGGACAGTACCTGGGCCGGGAGGAACTTATGAGAAAGGGCTGCAAAGCTAACAAAAATGTTATATTTCTTATTCTGAAGACAAATGTGGTCATTATAGCCCTGGCTGGTTTGGCTCAGTGGAGAGAGCATTGGCCTGCAGACCGAAGGGTCCAGGGTTTGATTCTGGTCAAGGCCATTACCTTGGTTGCAGGCTCCTCCCCAGCCCAGGCCCTGGTCAGGGCGCATGCAGGAGGCAACCAATCAATGTGTTTCTCTCACATTGATATTTCACTCTGTCTTTCCCTCTCTCTAAAAATCAATGGATTGGGGGGGAGGATAATGGGGCGATAAGGACACATATGTAATACCTTAATCAATAAAGAAAAAAAATCAATGGAAAAATATCCTCGGGTGAGGATTTTAAAAAAAGTGTTCATTATATTATTATGAAAAAACAGGTTGGTTTTAGACAAACAGGGAAACATATACAAAGCCATATATGGCATTTATATATGAAATTTTTTCACAGTAAAATCATATGTTAAGTGCTTTGCTCAATGCTCAGGGTTATTAGAATAATGTGACGTCCTCTCCCCTTGTTCAAGCCCATAGCAGATATGAGTGATCCATCACCACCGACCCCCTCCTCACTCCCCTGGTCTCCTGGGGACTGTGCCGTGAGTGGGTGTGGCCTGTTGTCTCCAGCAGATACTCGGGGCCATGGAGTCTCAGGTGGCAGGGGGCCCGGCCGGCCCGGCCCTGCCCAATGGGCCACTCCTTGGTACAAACGGAGCCACTGACGACAGCAAAACCAACCTCATCGTCAACTACCTGCCCCAGAACATGACCCAGGATGAGTTCAAGAGTCTCTTCGGCAGCATTGGTGACATTGAGTCCTGCAAGTTGGTTCGGGACAAGATCACAGGTGTGGCTTCTGGCAGGTGGGGAGGTGGACAGGGGAGGTGGTAGCCGCGAGGACAGGTGTGATGGGGCCAGGTGGTACTCTGGAGGTTTCTGAGGTGTGATTAGAAGCAAGGTGCAGCCTCAGGTGGGGTGTCTTGGGGACGATAAGGGCAGGTGGACGAGAAGGGGGTGGTCAGCCTCTCACACCTGGGTCAGGGAGGATCCTGGCAGGTCCAGGGAGGTGGGTCATCGACCTGGTCCTGCACACAGGGCAGAGCCTCGGCTACGGGTTTGTGAACTACTCTGACCCCAACGACGCAGACAAAGCCATCAACACCCTCAACGGCCTCAAACTACAGACAAAGACCATCAAGGTGGGTGCCCTTGTTCCCCGTGCTGCCTGTCTCCCTGCCCCGTCAGTGCCCATCCCGACTGTCCCCATGTCCCCTTATCACCAGGAGCACCCCTGCTCTGCCATCCATCCTTCTCCCCCGCTCACCCCCCGACGGGTTTAAATCTCCCCCCAAGGCCTCTGGTTAGCCAGCCCGGGGGCCAATGCCTTTGCCTCTCTGAACCTCAGTTTCCGCACGTGTCAATGGGGAGAATATTAGCCTCCACATTCTGTGGAGGTTCACGGAGGTACCCTCCAACTGGTACTGGGAGAGAGTGACAGGGGTCCAGTGGGCAGCCCCCTCCCTGCCTTTGTTAGGGAAATGGGGGAAGGGTGGGGATCCATCTGCCATCTGGAGCCTAATTAGGGTCTGGGAGGGCGGGATTAGGGGTGGGCCACTCCTCCACCTTTGTGCAATGCCCCTCCCCCCACGACCTCCCCTCTCAGCAGCTGCAGCTGGGACCCTGGGAGCCCAAGTTCCCTGGGGGGGGGGGGGGGCGGGGTTGCCATGGCAACCCCTCTCTCTAGGTTGCCTGGAGTGTCTGGGCTCCACCCCACAAATCTGCTCCTGAACCCTGGAGGAAGGTGGGCCCGTGGGGCACCCATCTGGCCCCCAGTTCGCCATAGGAACAGAGGTGTGGGAATCTTCCTCTCCCTGGGGTGGGGCAAGGTTGTGACCTAATGGCTCTCTCTTGGCCATCTGAACCCCGAAGCCCCCAAGCATGAGGGTGGACTCTAGGAATGAGCTGTAAGACCCTGTGTGTGTGTGACCCTCTGTGAGACGGTGTTTGTTGGACACCGTGGCGATGTGAGTGGGTGTTGTCACATAGGCCCAGCTATTACAGACTTCGGGTGTGTTACTGCGTCTGTGGGACGTTTTCTATTTGACAGGCACTTTGTCACGCACTGCGACTCCGGCTGTGACCTGGTGGGGCCTCCTGGGTGTGTCTGGCTGTGATGGAGTGTTTGTATGTCACAGTAAAGTGTGGTTATGTCTACCTGTGCCCCACTCGGGGTGGAACATGTGTGATGTTGTAGGCTTGCGCGGTGTATGACAGGCGTGTGCAACTCTTACTATCCTTATCCAAGATCCCCAGCGTTGACACAAGGTGGCCGAGGCCTTCTGTTACCCGCCTGCCTGTGCATTGGCTAGCACACTGGCCGTGTGTGGTGTGTTTCTGTCTGTCTGTCTGTCTGTCTGCCAGAATGGCTGTGTTGTATGGTCAGCCCTATGTGTTCCGGCAGATTCTGCCCAAAATAATTCTAGCCACCCACTGTGTGCCAGGCACCATCCTAGTGAGTGGGGGAGGGGAGGGGGCGCAGGTTAGCTCACATGATGGAAGGACCTACTCTGTTCCTCAGATGTCGCCAAACCAGGAGCTCAGACCCCTCTTCTGGTCACCACCAACTTCAACCCATCAACAAGTCCTCAACCTGTCCTCACCCCTCAAAGTTCACAGACCTGTGGTGAGGAGAGAAAAAATTGTAAAATTCATAGCGTGATTTTTAATTATCATTACAGAAATAATAGCAGCGGATGTGTTTCCTTTTTTTTAAAAAGATTTTTGATTGATTGACTGGCTTTTTTTAGAGAGAGTGGAAGGGAGAGAGAGAGAAACGGTGATGCAAGAGTGGAACATTGATCGGCTGCCTCCTGCACGCCCCCAACTGGGGATCGAGCCTGCAACCTTTAGGTGGACGGGATGACACCCAACCAACTGAGCCACACTGGCCAGGATGATTGTTTGTTTGTTTTTTCTGGAGAACCCCAGGTGTGCACAATTCATTAGAATGCCCCACCCCAGCCCAGTTCATTCATTTTGTTAGTTTTTAAATTAGCTAATGAAGTAGCATGCCCTCACAATTCACAGCCCCAAACAAAAACCAGACCCTTGACAATGATTCCTACCTTCCCAGAGGTTATTTTAGAAGGAATAGAAACATAGATAGTGGCAGAAATGAAGGGAGAGGAGCTCATGACACTCCCTGCCCCCGCCAGCTATGGGTCACCCTGTTAGCACGGGGGGTGGACCCTTCGGTCCACGTTCCCAGGACATTGATAAACACACAATGAGATGGGGTCACACAATCCTCGCTGCTCTATAAATGGACTTTTTCTCTCCTCCACTTCACAATACTCACCACTGTTTCAGGGAAATCAATATCCACGTCCCCCATTTTTTAAACAGCTGCAGAGAGTTTCATTGTTGGGCT
Organism: Cnephaeus nilssonii; assembly: GCF_951640355.1. Lineage (NCBI taxonomy): Eukaryota > Metazoa > Chordata > Mammalia > Chiroptera > Vespertilionidae > Cnephaeus > Cnephaeus nilssonii. The sequence continues at coordinate 24,739,202 of NC_137076.1, forward strand.
GGACCAATTGATGACACGAATCTAATGACCGTGCTCCAATGTGTCTGACTCACAAGGAGTTTGTACTAGAACGTGTCTAATGCTAAGAGAAGTGCTTTGAGAGAAAGTAACGTGGGTAGGACCCAATTCAGATGGAAGAGGATGAGGAAGATATTTTAACTGAGACCTAGAGAAGAAGAAAAAGGAAGAGAGTTCCAGGCAGAGGGAACAGCCTATGCAAAGGCCACAAGGCAGGACCATGCCTGGTGTTTGGGGAACAGGATGAGGCCTGTGTGACTGGAACACAAGGGGGAAGTGGGTGGAGATGAGGGCTGGCGGTGAGGTGGTATATGGCCTTGTGGACCATGGGAGGGACTTGAACTCTGAAGAACGTGGGGACCATGGGTGGTTCTGAGCAGAGGAGTGAGGTGACCTGGCTCAGATGTTCTCCGTGCTCTCTGGCTGCTGTGTGGGGAACAGCCGTGAGAGGTGAGGCTGGGAGTGGGGACCAGGGCAGACGACTACGTACTGGTTGGGGTTAGCAATGGTGGGTTCCGGTCCAAAGTGGGGAGATGAAAGTGGGAGGAAGGCCCTGCTGGGTGGCTCAGTTGATTGGAGTGTCGTCCCATACACCAAAAAGTGGCGGGTTCGATCCCCGGTTGGGGTGTATGCAAAAGGCAACCAATCGATGTTTCACTCTCGGATGGATGTTTCTTCCTCTCTCTCTCAAATCAGTTTTTTTAAAAAATCTATTTTTATTGATTTCAGAGAGGAAGGGAGAGGGAGAGAGAGATAGAAACATCAATGATGAGAGAGAATCATTGCTCGCACATCCCCTACTGGGGATGAGCCCTGACTGTAATCGAACCATGACCTCTTGGTTCCTAGGTCAGCGCTTAACCACCAAGTCACGTCAACCAGACTCTAAAATCAATTTTTAAAAAGCATGTCCTCGGGTGAGGATTAAAAAAAAAAAGAGTAGGAGGAAGTATGCAGATTCTGGGTCATGAGAAGTAAAGCCAACAGGACGGATGGGGGATCAGACGTGGGTGTAAAAGCCAGAGAGGCGTCAAGGATAGCTGAGGCGGGGTCCTGAGCCCCCGGCAAGTTGGGGGAAGTCGGGAGCTTGGAGGCAGGTGTCACAGGTGTGGAGAGAGGGGCCAGATTTGTGCTGGGGACGGACATTTGCGAGTTGTCAGGTTTGAGTTGGTGGCTAAAGACCTGAGCGACTCAGGGGCCCCGGGCAGTTGGGAAAACAAGGGGTCACAAGAGCCCACTTTCCAAAGGAGTGGGAGGCGTTGATGCTGACGGACGTCCTGCCTGAGGGCGTGAACTGGGGTGCAAGAGTCCCTGAGGTCTTGAGGGAGACGTGACCCCAGGCGTGTGGCTCCTTTGACCTCCTCAGGTGTCAAGTCCCCCCATCACCATGCAGACAGGGCCATGGCCAGGCCTCCCCCCCCACCCCAAGCCCCGGTGGCCACAACCACCGTGACTCCTCACGAGGTATTTGTTGAGTGAACAGATGAGGCATTTCTGCGACTCCGTGGTGGTTCTGACGTGGCCTCTCTCTCCCTTCCTGTGAAACGGGTCTTCCCCTCACACCTGTCGCCTGACCCTCCCCAGGTGTCCTATGCCAGGCCCAGCTCTGCATCCATTCGGGATGCCAACCTGTACGTCAGCGGGCTCCCCAAGACCATGAGCCAAAAGGAAATGGAGCAGCTCTTCTCCCAATACGGTCGAATCATCACTTCCCGAATCCTGGTGGACCAGGTCACAGGTCAGGTCGCCAGCGAGGGTGCACCTGGTGAGGGCGCTGGGTGGAGGCACCGAGGCGCGGCCAAAACGGAGAAAGGGGAATGGCAGGGCGGGAATGAGGGGAGCAGGAGGGGATCGCGTGGGAGGAGGCCGGGTCCTCATGACACCCTGGCTCCCTGGCAGGTGTGTCTCGGGGTGTGGGGTTCATCCGCTTTGACAAGAGGATTGAGGCCGAGGAGGCCATCAAAGGACTGAATGGGCAGAAGCCACTGGGTGCAGCCGAGCCCATCACGGTCAAGTTCGCCAACAACCCAAGTCAGAAGACGGGGCAGGCCCTGCTGACGCACCTTTACCAGTCATCGGCCCGGCGCTATGCAGGCCCCCTGCACCATCAGACACAGCGCTTCCGGTGAGCGCCCCCGTCACCCCCAGACCCCAGGCCTGCAGGGCGAGGGACCCCAGCACAGGCCCACGTGCCGGGGCCTCAGGGAGCACAGGGCACTCCGAGGGGCATTATCCGCGTTAGGGTAGAATCACCTGCCAGGTCCGGCTCTAACTGCCCCTCTGGCACGGGACTCCCGCCGTCTGCCTCCGTTTCCTCACGCACTTTTCATGAGCGCGTACTGCGTGCCAGGCACACGCCTTTATCCTGCACTGCAGCCCCGTGAGAATGCAGCCTGTCTTGTCCCAGTCGACGGATGGGGACCCTGAGGCTCGGAGAGGCATGGTCACTGGTCCTGCCCCGCCCTGTGGTGAAGGGATCAAACCTTCGTGTCTGGAGACCTGAGCCCTCCGGGGTGTGGCAGCCGCGGGAGAGGGAGGGAGAGGATGTGGCAGGGCAGGCGAGAGGCGGTGCCAGAGTGACCACGGTCCGTGCCAGGCGGTGTCCAGCCGGGCAGGCGGCGGGGGCAGGGCTGGCACTGCTGGCCTGCGCGGTGGGGGCGGGGAGGGTAGGCTGCCTGGCCTGCATCACGGCCGGGGACGCGCCTGGAGGCCACCGTGACCACCCCTTCTGCTCCACAGGCTGGACAACTTACTCAACATGGCCTACGGAGTCAAGAGGTAACAGTGCCCCCACCCCACTGCCCCCAGCCCCTCGCTGTCCCTCCTCGGACCCTTGCCCTGGTGGAACCTCCACCTCACCCCCGGACTGCCAGCTTAGCCGTGTCTGCGCTGTCGGGGAGTAGCACGCCCGTTAGACTTGGGGGCTGTGGAGCCCAGTAAATGCCTAAGAGCTACTATAGCCTTTGGGCCCAGGCCTCTGCAGCCCAGGGACAGGGGGGCAGTGCTGCCACGCCCCAGCTCCCGTCCCGCCTGAGTTCCACCTGCCACTGCCGGCGGTCCTTGCTGAGGGTCACATCTGCCCCTCTGCCCTGTGGGCGGGGAGGGTCCCCAGGGCCCCATGGCATTGTCCACATCCCTGACCCTGTGAGCGTCCTGAGCGCACGCTGAGGCCTGGCCCTGGCTGGCGGCTGGTCCCCACGGAGATGAAATGATATTGAGCACAGTGCTTGGCACGTAGTGAGCGCTCAATAAAGGTAGCTGCTCTGAAGATTATTGTTACTGTTATTGATTATCTCAGTCTAGTGGGAAAGGAGACAGGTGCACAGTGATCAGGGAGGTGGAGTGGGCAGACGGGTGATGGGGACCCAGAGGGGCCCGAGCCATCGGAGGCAATAGCAGGGAAGCCGAGTTCCTGGCAGCAGGAATGGCCTGGGCGAGGCCTGGGCGAGGGAGTGAGCAGTTAGTTCCAAAGGCTCCGATTGGATGGCTCAGGCTCCGGCCCCGCCCAGTTGCGTGGAGCCACTTGCCCGCTGTGTACTAGGTCCTGTTCTGGGCTGGGGCCCCACAGAAAACAAAACCCTTTAGGGAAGAGGGAGCCGATAGCAAATACACAGTTTAACTAGGAAACAGCCAGGAGGGGGCCTCCTTATGGCTCAGGAGGCTCCGAAGGAGGTGATGGTTGTGTTTAGCCCCGAATAGCAGGAGGCAGGCGCTTAAGGGGCTACATCACCCCTGGGCTCCCGGCGCTGCCCTTCTGGGTGGCCAGCAGGACAGAGGGGACAACATGGCAGGGTCAGGATGGGGTCAGAGAGGGAGCCAGGGCAGGAGTTGGGTGGGAAGATGTGGCTAGGGGTGTGGGGAAGTAGGGTCAACAGAGCCAAGGACCAAGTAGGGCCAGAGGTCATGGGGTCAGGATTAGTACAGGGCTCAGGGCAGGATCAGAGGTTAGGAGAAGGGACAGGTCAGGGTGAAGAGTGGGGGATGGGGTTGAAGGTGAGATTACAGATGGAGGTCACAGCAGGGTCAGGACAATGCAAGGCTCACAAGAGTCCCAGGGTCAAGGCACCATCAGAGGTCATGGCAGTATCAGAGGTCACAGGTCGGGGGCATGCCGGGGGTCAGGGCAGAGCCCGCGTGACCCCCAAAGTAGTCCCCTGTCGCTCATCGCCAGGTTCTCGCCCATCGCCATCGACGGCATGAGCGGCCTGGCGGGCGTGGGCCTGTCGGGGGGTGCCACGGGCGCTGGCTGGTGCATCTTCGTGTACAACCTGTCTCCGGAGGCGGACGAGAGCGTGCTGTGGCAGCTGTTTGGGCCCTTCGGGGCGGTCACCAACGTCAAGGTCATCCGCGACTTCACCACCAACAAGTGTAAGGGCTTCGGCTTTGTCACCATGACCAACTACGACGAGGCGGCCATGGCCATCGCCAGCCTCAATGGCTACCGCCTGGGCGAGCGCGTGCTGCAGGTGTCCTTCAAGACCAGCAAACAGCACAAGGCCTGAGCCACCGCCGCCCTCCCCACCCTCCCCGGGCAGCAGAGAGAGAGAGAGAGAGAGAGAGAGAGAGGGAGAGGGAGAAGGGGCCCGAGAGAGACAGCGCAGGCAGACCACGGACAGCACGAGGCCCCACACCCCTGCGAAGCCACAGGGTGAGCACTCGGGCTGGGAGGGTCTGCGGGGAATGGGGGGTGCCTGGGGTCCCCCACCCCGTCCTCCTGCCCCTACCCCAGGCTGGGCTGTTCACTCTCTCGTCTTGGTTTTGTTCATGGAGATGATTTTTGTTTCTTTTTTCGGCTGAAAAGAAAGCAGAGATGTGCCCCCACCCAACCGTCAACCAGCTGCTCAGGGTGGTTTTGGGCGGGTGCTGGGGCCCTCCAGGCCTCCCCCCGCGGAGGTGAGCCTGAGTGGGGGAGGAGACAGGTTTAAAAATCCCCAACAAAGCGAAACATGAGGGGGCTGTGGGCATCCTGGCCCCCTCGGTGCATTGTGAGGAGCAGGGTGAGGGGCTGGAAACAAACAAAATGGAAAAAAAAAGGGGGGGTGGGAGGGAGGGGGAGAAAAACTCTATTTTTGTAAAAAGGGGAAAAAGACCTCGTGGAGAATTTTTACTGGGGATTCTTGAACTTGAAAAAAAAAAACACACACACAAAAAAAAGACAAAAAAAAAAAAGATAATATTTTGACAGGTTATGTTTACCAACTGGGGCAAAGACGGGAAGCAGGGCTCGGGGCCGGGGCCAGGGGCCACACAGAGACACACGCCACAGGAACACACAGCACTGACAGACGCAAGACAACCCCGACACACAGGAACCGCCAGACGCAGACACGGAGACACACACGGAGGACTGGAGGACGGAGCCATGTAAACGTGGCAGCGGTCGAACACAGACGGGGACAAACGTGATCACAGGCAGATGTGGACAGAGGTGAATGTGGACCGTGGACTTGCAAATATTTCCATGCTCTCACGTGAATACGTGAAAGTGGAGACATACATTTGGAGACACAAATCTAGACACCCAGCAACAGACACAACACCCAGGAACACAGACACGCCCACAGTTCCCTCGGACCCAGGCGCCCAGCCCCTCCTGGTGCCCAGCCCCCCTCGCCCCTGCCCCGGGGTCTCTGCAGAGCTCTCTTCTGGCTCATCAGTGGTCCGTGCCGCCCATGAACACAGGCGTGCACACAGCGTCCTGCATCCGGACACACGATACCTCGTTCACTTTTGGCATCATGGTGGGCTGGAGGCAGCACCCCCCAATACTTGAGGCCAAAGGACCCCTTGTCCCTGGGGCTGAGCCGTCTCTGGGGCTGAGCCTCCCCCCAGCCCAGGCCCTGGCCCATGAGGCCAAGGGCGAGGCCAGGCCCTGAGCCTCCCCCAACCTAGGGCCTCCCCTTCAGGCCCAGTGTGGACAGGCCCAGGGGCCCAGCCCCGCTTTTCCTTCCCATCCACTTGTCACCCCTTTTAGTTTGTTGGGTTTTTCCATCTTTCCGATGAGTGAGGGCAGTGGACACAGCTCCCATCCCAAGCCCCAGCCCTGGCTTCTGTCTGGACTTTCCATCCCCCTAGTTTTCTTTCTTTGTAAAAAAAATTCCAACAGAAGCCCAAGGTGGGAGCCCCTGGGAGCCCTTGCAGCCCCACCCCTCGCAGTGGGCCCCGTCAGAACTGAAAATTGCAAACCCCGATTTTAGATTCAGTTGACCTTTCTCCGGTGTCCTGCTTTGGTGTCTGGCCATGGCCCCATCTGACTGCCCAGCTCTCTCTCCCCACCCTCCCTGGTGTTTGTTATTAAACGTCTGTGGAGCTTCTGCTGCAAGGAACAAAAAGAAAAAATTTAAAAAGCAACAAAAAAATACAAACAGAAGAGAAAAAAAAAACAACAAAAAAAAAGGAAGAAAAAAAAAACACACCGAAGAGATTTTAAAAAAGAAAAAAAAAAAAAAGACATAAACTGGCACCAGTTAACTTTCTTGTACTTTTTTGCCGAATTTAGCTTCTTGTAGTTTTAACTTATTGCTATGTTAACTATTTATTCTTGTTGCCCTGTAAGGACATTTGTGTATATTTCTGTTCCTTCATCCAGTTTGCAAGTTTAAAGGAACCATGATGTTCTCTTTGTTTCTTTAAGTTTTGCTGAGACGTGGTTATGCCTAATTTATTTATAAAGGGGAAGTGGAATCATTAAAGTAATAATTATTAATAACGGTAACGGTAGCCGGTGGCAGCGGTGGGGCGTGTGCACTCTCCGGGGCGGCCCCCCACTTGGCCAACGCCGTCCGGTCTCAATGGGATTCTTTTTGCTCGTCTTGAGAATTTTTTCAGTCCTATTTAGCTGGTGAAAACCTTAGCTTGTTCTTGATACATGAACCTATTTATTCTTGTGGTTTTTAAGTCCTGATCTCCCGGCTCCCCTCCAGCAGGGCAGGCCCCCCAGCGGGTCCCTCCCTCTCCCTCTGTTTCTTGGGGCTTTCTCCCCTCTGCCCTCCCTGCACGCAGGGACACGTGTGCACACGTGGGCAGCGTGCCGGGGGCATCCGTGAGCAATAAGGGCTGGGTTTGTCCCCCACCCTGGGGGTGCTGGGTTCTGGAGAGGGCACCTCCCCACACAAACCCCCCACACTGAGGCCTAGGCCCCTGCTACCCCCAGACTGGGAGTGCACTTCTTTTTCTAAAACAGAACTCAGCCCAGCCAGCCAGGCCCCTACCAGGAGGCCGGCCCAGGGGAGGGGCCTGGGGTCTTCCACGTCCCTGGGGGCGGGGGCAGGGCAGGGCCCTCGGGGAGGGGGCTCAGCCCCTCAAGCCCTCCCTTCATCCTGTTATTTATTCGGAAGGTTCGCATCATGACAGAGTCCATATGTTGGAGATGATAAAGAACTGCAAAAAAAAAAAAAAAAGACAAAAAAACACTTTGCGTTGCATTTAGACTATTTATTACCGGATTACAGGCCTGGCCGCGGTAACAGACTTTTACATGGAATTGTTTAATTATTTGTACTTTTCATGCCAGAAAATAAAAGTTCAGAATCTTACAGCCTTGGTTGGGTGTCTGTGCGCCGGTGGGCAGAGCGCTGAGTGGCCCTGGTTGCACAGCCTTACGCCAGCCGCTGTCCAGCTCGGGGCCTGGGTCTGATCTCAGCTCCTTGGCCTACCCACAACAGGGACACCCCGGAGGGTGGGAGAAGCTCAGGGAGAAATGCGATGGACCCGGCCCATGGTCCGTCTGTCCCTCGGTGCCCGATTTTGCTGTCTGTGTGCATCTCAGGTTTGGTCATCTCACCTGTGACTCAGGCTCTGAAAAGGCTTCACCTGTGGAGCCAGCCTGATGGGTCTGCAGACAGCTGTGGCCCCTGCCTTCTGCCCTGTGCCCACCCTTGGCCCAAAGCAAAGGAGACGCAAATGGGTTGGGGATATCATTTATTGTTTCAAGGTCACAGTCTACAAACTGTCCCCACCAGCAGGGGAGGCGGACACCATAGGCAGGGGTGGGGGTACGGGGGAGGGGGAGGGGGGCGGCAGTGAGTCACCAGGCTATGGCCTGGGAGGGTGCACTCCTTTAGTCCATTTTGGAGGCCCACTGAGGCCTGGGCAAATGGCTCTGCCCAGCCTGACCCCCCAAGAGCAGGGCAGGGGGGCCCCTCAGTTCCTGCCTGTGGGGAGGGCAAGGAGACTCAGAGGGGCAGGCCTTCGTCCAGACGGGCAGGTAGGTGGCACCACTGAGGCTGGTTCCATGCCTTGAGGTTCTGGGGCCAGAGAAAGAGACGATGGAACACAAGTGGGGAGAGGTGGTGCCAACCCAGATCTGTCTTCCTTAGACCCCACTGCACACCCCGAGGCGGGCAGACCCACTCCCCGGCCCACCTCGGCGGGGCGGGGCTAGAGCTCGTCGTGGTCGCTGTCGGCAGGTGGCTCGGGGGGTGGCTCTTGGCAGGCAGCAGGCGTCATCAGCTCCATGAGGTACTCACAGCGACTGGGCTCCGTGGTGCTGGTCACCACTGTCTCCTTCCCACACAGCAGGCGCACCTGGGGGCGGGCAGGTGGGGCTCGGGTGGGCTCGGCCAGGCCTGGGTCCCCCACACCGCCCACCCCGTCTCCCACCGAGCCCCCCGCCCACTCACAGTGGTGGAGCGGTTGGGGCCCTGCCAGCAGCCAGTGCCCTGTTCGTACTTCATGGAGCTGAACTTGTCGTGTTCAGGGCCGGCCCACGAGCCCCAGGTGCTGCGGGAGAGTGGGTGCTGAGGGTGGGCTGGCAGGGGTTTGGGGGTGCCAAGGGGAGGGGGGCTCAGCCTACGCCCACTCACCCGAGGTTGGTGGGAGAGCCGCCGCCGAGCTTGGGCTGCTGTGAGACATGCTTGAAGGGACAGAGCCGGTAGACATACCTGTCAGGACGGGACTGGTGGGTGGGGCACACAGGACCCCAGCCTCCCGACATCCCCACACCCGGGGTGGGCGGAGGGTGTGCACCGGGCCCCTTCACCCCCTTGTGACCTTGCTCAGGGTCAGACCCTCCAAGTCCGCCCGCCCTTGGGGCGGTGGAAGGGGAGACGCACTCATTGGTGGTGAGTTCGTAGCACTGTTTGTACAGGTAGGCAAACTCCCCATCGGGGCCGAAATCAAAGGAAATCTCCTGCTCCAGGTTCCTGCAAGGGAAGGCAGTCAGTGCCCACACACTGACTCAGGACAAGGCGGGGATCCCCATGGTTAATGGAGGCTGTGTGGGCTGGGCTCTGGCTCCCTGCCACTGGGGACCCCCCTCAGGAGCCACCCAGCCTGGGAGCAGAGTTGCCTCGGCAACCCCCTGTCGTCACCACCACTGGGGAGCCGGCCCGCGCTCACACCTGATGGCCTCCTCCATGTCCCTCAAGGACCGCTCGGCCTCCTCAAACTTGTTGCGGGCCTCCTGGGCAGCTGTGGGGGCAGAGTGGGGCAAGGTCAGAGCCCCCACCCACATCCAGGAAGAGGGGGAGGGGGAGCTGGACACGCCTGCTTCCCGCCCCCAGGAAGGCCCTGCGGGTCTCGCCAGCTGCAGACCCCACCCCGCTGCCCAGGCTCCTGGCTCCCAAGGGATCGGGGCCAGGGCTCCTGGGGCGCCCCGGCTCCCCACCCATGAGGATGGCACAAGTCAGCAGCACCCGGTGAGGAGGCAGAGGGGCCCTGGGGCTGGCAGGGGTGGTACTGGCATCCCCAGCCCCAGATGCCCCCTTCAGGCCTGGTTCTTCGGTGCCTATAGGTGAAGGCAATGGGGGGCAGGTATGGGCAGCGCCCCCTCCCGCGCAGGCCCAGGGAGCACTCACCGTCAATCAAGGCCTGCGTCTGCTCATCATAGGGCGGCATTTTGTCCTCCGTGGGGCTGGCTGGCTGGGGGGGTGTGAGTGGGGGCGGGGCCTCCTGGGGAAGGGGCAAGGTCAGCGAGTGACCCGGCCTCTAGTCCCCACACCCTTTCTCCCCGACACACACACCTTGGGCTGCTCCCCCTGCACCTGGAAATCCTCCTCCTCCTCCTCTTCCTCCTCCTCCGTCTCTCCTTCTTCCTCCTCCTCCTCCTCCTCCTCCACGGGCTGTGAGGGTACTGGGGGCTGCTCCTCCTTGGGCTCCGTGAGGTCAGGCACAGAAGGTGCTGGCGGGTTGGTGGGTAGAACCTGTGGGTGTGCAGGGTGCTTGGTGCTGTGGACTTGGGGTTCTCCCTCCATCCCCAGGGGGCAGGGTCCACACTCACACCATTGCCCCAAGAGTGGCCTCAGTGCCTCCACCCCTCCTAAGGGGCCTGGAGGGAGGGACAGACAGCTGGGAGGGGGTTGGGTGGCCAGCTGGCTAAGGTGGCCCAGTGCCAGAACTGGAGGCAGTTCCTTTGTGAGGCATCAGGGGGCTGGGGAGGGAGGGCGAGGACAGGACCGCATCCCCTCCCCCACTGACCTCGGAACTGTACTTGTCCCTGATGGCAGCCCACACACGGTCGTGGAAGGAGGTAGGGTCCATCTGCGTGTCTCCCCCGAGCAGGGTCTGTGTGCGTGTGTTGAGATGGTATCAAGACGGGGGGCCTTCAGAGCCCCTCCTGTGCCCCAGCCACTTACAAAGGGGAACCTCAGGCTGCAGTGCCAGGAGTGGGCGAGCTGACTGCCAAGGCCATGCCTGGGCCAGGATGAGTGAGGTGCAGCCACCAGAAGGGGGCAGCACAGGCCGGCGGGAAGAGGAACCCATCACCAGGGGAGGGGGCGGGGGTACCTACTGGAGAGACGGAGAGGGCAAGAGCACAAGCACCAGAGATGGCCAGGCCTCAGAGGGAGAGGCCGAGGCCGAGGAGGGACAGGAAGGGAGCCAGCAGGGACAGTGATGGACAGAGGGACGGAGGAGCAGGGCCCACACTGCAGAGCCAAAAGCACGTATGTGAGGAGTGCAAACTGGCTACACACACTTGGAGCCAGTGGGGCCACGTGAGGGGGAAGCTGGCTCTGTCCTAACCAGACACCCTGTGGCACCCATGTGACCCAGGCTCCAAAGGGCAGGGAGAAGTGACGCTGGTGGCTGCCATCCTGGCTCTCACACGAGGCCAGGCCTGGGCCAGTGGGGAGCTTCCCGTGGGAGCAGCCCCCAGCCCCTGGCCCTCACGTCACGTGAGGCAATCCCCTCTCAGAGTCCCAGGCCACGGGGCAGGGCGGGGTACCTGGGCTTCCCCTTCGGATAGCACCCCGTCCCCATCTGTGTCCAGCTCTGGGTGAGTCTGTAGCTCGGCCACTGAGACCCTGCAGGGGCACAGAGACCGCCAGGTGAGCAGCAGGAAGCTGGAGGTGAGCTCTAGGGTTGGGGCCCCTCCAGCCCCGACCCCTGGATCTCCCCCGCTTCCCGTCCCTTCCTTCAGTCTCTACAACACTGCAGAGGCTCAGAGGGGACAGAGACAGGGGTGGGATTGAGACACCTGGTCCAGTGTCTCCCAAGACCCTCTTCTCCTCACCACCAGCAGCATCCATTCCCTTCCACCCTCAGCACCTCCAAACTGCCCTCTGCCCGGTGCCCTCCACCCACGAGGGCCCAGGCACAGCGGAGTGTCCCCCACCGTCACCACTCCCAACCAGGGGAAGGCTCACCCGCCCATTCTGCTCCCCTGGTCCTCACCGGGGTGCCTGCCCAGCCTCCTGGCTCCCGACAGCCCACCCTCCACTGAGCCATTAGTCTGGGGTCAGGGGCACAGCCGGGGTCCAAAGGGTCTGCCTTTGACCACAGAGTAGGCCTGGAAATAGTGGGACCCCTCGTCACGTCCCTCAGCTCCTTGGGGGGTCAGTTTCCCTCATCTCCACAACCACCTGCCTGTTCTAGACCCATCTCACACATGAGTAAGTGAAGGCGCAGAGAGAGCTTGGGACCAGCTCAGGCCCATGGCCGGGAGGTGGGGGCTGGCGGTCTCTAAGGCAGGTGGGAGCAAGGGACCCCAGGCCCGGGCAGGGCGGGGACACTCACACCCCGTCCATGTTGTCGTCCAGCTCCTGGAAGGCACTGGCCGCCAGCTCCTGCTCCCGCTGGGCCTTGAGGGCGGCCTGCTGCTCTGTGGAAGGGCCAGCTGTCACCCTCCACTCTGCCCGCTGGCTCCCCCACCCCAAAACCTGCCCTCCCCCAACACCCCATGCGCTGACTGTGTGCTTGGCCCTATGCTGGGCCCTGGGACGTGGATCTGAAGAGGCAGGGGCTGCAGAGACCACGTAAGGGGCGGCTGGGGACCAGGCCACAGGTTTGCCATGTCTGGGAGGCCCCCACGGTAGAGACCCAAGCACCCCACCAGGCTCTCTCTCCACATGAAGGAGGGTGGGGAATGGAGGCTGGGGTGGGAGTGTGACCAGGCAAGGGGGGTGACCTGGTGAGTCTCTAGGGGCAGTTACATCCAGGACAGCTGGGTTTGCGGGTGAGGAACCAGACAGAAGAAGCCAGAGGTCAGGGTCCGAGCCCCGAAGAGGCACCAGGTCCTGGACACCCTGAGCAGGAGAGTGTGGGCCACCAGGAAGGGCAGGAAGCCCGTCATCGGGAGCAGAGGCTTCCGGGAGGTGGCGGCGGAAGAGTGCAGACTCAGGAAACAGGAAAGCCAGGACAGAGTCAAGGACGCCAGGTTCCGTCAGGGCGGGAGAGAGGCTGCCTGGCTTCCCGGCACTCGAGGGGAAGGCGGCCTGGGCAGCCGAGGTCTGAGTGTACTTCTGAGTAGAGGGAAGGTGTCGGCCAAAGGCCACCCAGGGGAGAGAGGAGATGCCTGGAAGCCAGAGCGTGGGGGTGAACACGGCCTCCACTGAGGAGGGAAGGAAGGGGGGTCCCTGCAGGTGTCTCCACCCAACAAGCCACTGGGATTCGGGCAGGAGCCTCTGTAGGCACGCTCCCCTGATTTGGGGTGAAAGCCAAGTCCTCTCCATGGTCCCTCAGGCCCTGTCTCTCCCTCCAGCCACATGGCTGCCTGCTGCTCCTTAAAAACCGACACGACGGTGACTCGGGCCTGTGCACCTGCTCCCCTGCAGGCAGCGGCTCCTCCTCTTGTTCAATGCTGCACTGCTGGCACCTGGGCTGTGCCTGGCACGCAGCAGGCACTCGGCAGGTACTTGTCAGATGAACTACTGAATTATTGATTGTGATAAATCAGGGCAGAGAGAGGGGGGCGAGGAAGAACGCAGCAGATGCCAGAGAGATGGAGGACATCGGCAGCGTGGGGGGCTGCCAGGAACTGGCTACCAGCCGTAGGAACAGCTGGAGCCGCACCTCCAAATCCCCCAGCAATGCCTGGTCCTTTGACCAGCCTGGAGGGTTTCTGTCCCACCGCCCCCTCCTATGCTGCTTCCAGGGTGTGTCCCCCATGGAGCTGACTGAGAACAAGGACCAAGGCCTCCAATTTCCCGGAATGGTGACATGACCGGCCAACAGCAAGAAAGTGCTGAGCACAGCATAAAACATCTTAAAACCAACCAAGGCAGCAGGAATTGCCAGGGCAACGGAGCACTTGGAAGGGTAAGAGATGCGGAGGCTGATTTTGCCCCAAAGGACTTGCCCATTCTGGATGTGTCTGTCTTGATGAGAACTTGTGGGGCCAAGGAGATGAAAATCAAAGTCCAAGGTGGGGAGCACAATAGCACACACTCCACTGTGACCGCCATGGGGCTACCTCGGAGGAGAGAGGCTGGATGGGAAATCACCCAGCCTTCACTCAGATCTCAGCTCCAGCCTGAATTTGGATTTGGGCCTCCCAGACATGGCAGGAAAAAAAGTCCCTTCTATCTGGAGGACTCCTCATCCTAGGCTACAAATTACTCCTGTAAATGACTGTCAAATGCGATGGCCAACACACAGTCGAAGATAACTAGGCACGTGGGGAACTGAGGCACCGTGATCAAGAAAGTCAGCAGGAGAAACAGACAAATGGTGAGGAGCAAGTCTCCTGGGTCTGGGCTCTTCCTGGCCAGAAGCGAAGGGCAGGTCCTGGCCACCCTGTGACATACCTTCCCACAGCTTCTGGTGCCGGTCTTTGGCCTCCTTCTCTGGCTTCTCGGCCTCCTCCTTCACTGTCCGCAGCACCTCCACCTGGTCCTCCAGGGACTTCTTTCCCGTCTGTAGCTCAGTGAGCTTTTGCTGGGTGGGGAGAAGGCAAGGGGCCAGCTCTTCCTTCTGTTCACTTTCTTCCTCACAGACTGCTACCTCCCCGCCTCTACTCCACGGGCAACCGCAGGATCTTTCCAAAACTCACACCCTCCTGGGTCCCCCGCTTGCTGTGGTTCCCTGCAGCCCACCGAAGAGAAGCCCAAACACCTTAATGTAGTTTCGAGGCCCCGTGTGACCAGGCCCCTGCTGCCTCTCCAGCTCCACCTGCCCCACTGCTATCGTTTTTTATTTTACTTTTTTGTTAATCCTCACCCAAACGTATTTTTTCCATTGATTTTTACAGCAAGTGAAAGGGAGGGAAAGAGGAGAGAGAGAGAAACGTAAAGTAAGAGAGACACTGCGACTGGCTGCCTCCCGCATGCGCCCTGACTGCAGCTGGGAATCAAACCCACAACCCAGGAATCGGACCCATAACACTTCGCTGCATGGGCCAACGCTTTAACCACCGAGCACACTGGCCAGGGCCCTACTGCTATTCTAAATATCCTATCTAATAAAAGAGTAATATGCAAATTGACCATCACTCCAAGACACAAGATGATCGCCCCCATGTGGTCAAAGATGGCTGCCCCCATGTGGACACAAGATGGCCACCACAAGATGGCCTGCAGGGGAGGGCAGTGTGGGCAGTTAGGGGTGACCAGGCCAGCAGAGGAGGGCAGTTGGGGGAGGACCCAGGCCTGCAGTGGAGGGCAGTTGGAGGGGGGACCAGGCCTGCAGGGGAGGGCAGTTGGGGGGGACCAGGCCTGCATGGGAGGGAAAGTGGTGGGGGGGGACCAGGTCTGCAGGGAAGGACAGTTAGGGGTGACCAGACTGGCAAGGGAGGGCAGTAAGGGGTGACCAGGCCGGCAGGGGAGGGCAGTTAGGGGCAATCGGGCCGGCAGGGGAGCAGTTAGGCATCGATCAGGCTGGTAGGGGAGTGGTTAGGGGGTGATCAGGCTGGCAGGCAGAAGCGGTTAGGGGTAATCAGGCAGAGGCAGTTGAGTGGTTGGGAGCCAGCAGTCCTAGATTGTGAGAGGGCAGTCGGACATCCCTCTAGGGGTCCCAGACTGGAGAGGGTACAGGCTGGACTGAGGGGCCAGGCCTCTAAAATTATATATTTTATTGACTTCAGAGAGGAAAGGAGAGGGAAAGAGAGATAGAAATACCAATTATGAGAGAGAATCATCAACGGGCTGCCTCCTGCATGCCCCACACTGGGATTGAGCTGGCAACCCGGGCACATGCCCTGACCGGGAATTGAACCATGACCTCCGGGTTCATAGGTCAATGCTCAACCACTGAGCCACACCAGCCGGGCAAATTTAAACTCTAGGTTCCAACTGTCTTATCAACCAACATTCAGATCTCCAAATGCTTCTGCCTCGTTCTTCACACGTGCCTCCCTTCCATGTGGAGCACTCTCCCCGACTACCTCTGAATTTCCCTACAGATTTCAGCTTAGAGACCTCATCCTCCAGGAAGTCTTCCCTGCTTCCTGCCCCGAATACCAGGGACCAGGCAGGAGTGTCTCCTCTTTGCCCAGCAACCCTGGGCAGCATGTTCTGTCTGTCCCTCCCACCGGACAATGCGCCCTGAGGCAGTTCCTGGTGAGCTCCCGCCTCATGCCCAGTGCACAGCATATCCTGGGCCCCTATGGATGTTTCCAGAGGAATGAGTGTGCGGGATGGGCTTCCAGCCTAGGAATTGGGTCCCCAGCTGTAGAGTCTTAGCCCGAGCACCCACAGGACCACTTATTCTCCCAAGACCTCGGCTGACACCTCAGCGGGGAAGGCTGCTATGATCCTCCCAACTCCACACGAGGGCAAAGGTCGCTTGGAGACACCCTCACCACAGAGTTCCCCCACTACCCCTAAGCTTAGGACGCAGCTCCCGGCCCCAGGGCCCTCCGTAGCCAGGCCCTGGGGATGGGAGAGAAAGACCTGGAACCTTCCCTGGGCAGAGACACAGAGCTGGAACCCTTGCTCAGTTGGCCGAACAGGAGCCAGAAGCCGGGCTGAGAACTCTGACCCATCAAACAGCCAAGGGAATGGAAGGCAGGAGGGGGAGACACACACTTGGGGGTACACCCTCTTCCGGCCCCCAAAGCACACACCCTACTGAACTAACCCAGCTGCTGCTGACTGACACGGTCTTGAGTCCTCCCTAGTCACACAGTCATCAGCCCCATCTTACAGATGACAGAACCACAGACCCGGGGTGCAGAGGCACCCCTCCTGTTCCGGGGGGCCGCGGAGCTCCGCCAGCCCCCTTCAGCCTGCCACCTGACGCTCCACGCCTGTGCTGACCACTGTGGGCCTGGGAACGAGCCAAGCGGACAATGAGAGAGCCAAGGCGCAGGCAGTAACTGGCCCCAGGGCACCACTCACAGGGAGATGTCAAGCCCCGCCTTGCCAGCCCACGTCCCCCAGGCCTCTGGTCAGCCCCGGGCCCTCACCTGCTTCTCTTCCCGAGCCTTCTTCCAGTCCTCGATGAGGATCTTCTTCAGGCGGAAGCCCTCGCGGGTAACCTCTGCCATCTGCTGCAACGTCTCTCTCTCCTTGCGGCCCTTCTCTCTGGGGTGAGGGGACACACAGGCACCACCAGGGGCCACTTAGGACCCATCAGATCTGCTCTTCCAACAGGGCTCAACCCCACCTGCCGCCACCATATTGGGAAAGACAAGAGAGCGAACCCTCCTCCTCCATCTCCCCAGACTCTCTTGGCCTCCGAGCCCCAAATCCTTGTCCTTGGGAGGAGAGACAGTGGACGGGGTTCGCCCACCTCAGGGTCAGGACAGGGAGTAGGGAGTGCTGGGATGTGAGGCTGAAGTTGGCTCCCAAGAGAGAAAGGAGAGAAAAGCGCAGAAATCACAGACTCCCGGACAATCTGGCCGGGAAGCATGTTGTGCGTCATCAACCCTCTGCTTCAATAAAAGACCTTCAATCAGAAGAGTTTACGTACATAAATGTTCGGCTTCGCTGAAAAACCAATCAGGCCCTCCTCACCTGCCCTCAACTGACAGGAGTCGAGGGCAGCTGTCCCTTTAGATGCCACAACCCCCACCACTCCTACAGCCTCGTGCTCAGCCTGCTTCTGGCATTTAGATGACATGCCTGTCATTTCAGCTTTCAGGTCCTGCTCCAGTGTAGCAATTAAAAGCATGGAGTCTCAAGTTAGACTGTCCTGGGTTCGAGTAGCAGCTCTGCTATCTCCTAGCTACGTGACCCTGAAAAAGCCATTTTCCTTCTGAACTTGAGCTTCTCGACCTGTTGAACATGCAAATGACTGCACCTCCTTCCCGGCCAGAGGGAGCCCTCACAAGGCACCTGGCACAGACTGAGCACTCGATGCTCAAACACAGAAAAGAGAGGGGGCCTGATTCACCGGGCAGGGCAAGGTCCTGGGGGCTGAGGGGGGGGCACCCACGTACCTGCAAGTATTCTCACAGACGATCCCACTATTGTACTCGTCCGTCCCGTCGCAGCAGTCTTGGGGCAGAGGAGGGGGCACCATCAGACCTAGCAGCGTCTCCTCCTCCTCCACCCACCTCTCCTTCCCCAACCCCAGTGGGATCTCATTTACCACAAACTCCATCGTTGACCCATCTGGAGGAGATGTACAGGGGCTTGTAGCCAGTGTTGGTGCAGTGGAAGCTGCCGTTAGGACAGGCAGCCGTGCCTTGGGGAAGGAGGAAGAAGGAAGGGAGTTTTCAGAGTGCTCAGGGCCTTACCCCATCACATCCACCCGACAGAGCACAAGAACGGCAGACCAGTGCTGCGTAAGGGACGGAGAGACAGCTGCACACTCAAGGCCTGAAACTAAATTCTCTCATGCCCCCTCCTGACTCTCTCCACCAAGACCCTCAGAACAGGCCCAACCAACTCCTCCCTCCCTCGCCTTCACCTGTCTGCCCACAGGCCCCGCCTTCTCTCCCACCTCCGGGTGCTGGCCTCTCCACGTGCAGCACCCTTCAGGATGCCGCGGAGACCTCAGATTGGGTGGGGACCTCTCTGAGCTCCCACAGTGCCTGTGGCTCTCATCAAGGACCACTTGCTTCTCTGCCTGCTTTCCCCATTAAGTCAACAGGGAGCAGTACTGTCTTAGTCTCCACACAGGACCTGGCATTGCCCCGGTGCTCAATACATGTGCAGTGAATGAATGAGTGGATGGAGAAAAACTCACCTGGCTCATCCGAGCCATCCTTGCAGTCACAGTAGTCATCGTTGACCTGATCAAAAGGGATGGTGACCGAGCCATCCAGGCAAGTGAAAGGCTTGGATTCCTCGTAGAAGTGATGGTCTGGGGAGGTGAGCAAGAGACTCAGCCCAGGGCAGGAAGAGGCCTCTCAATCTAACGGGACCTCTGCTTCCATCCACTGGCTGAGCACTGCCACCTTCCCTACCCAGAGGCAGGGAAACTGAGGCCAAAGGCTGTAAATGCCTCCCGGAGGAGCCACAGTGGCCCCTTCCATACCCTACCCCCCATCCAGCGGCAGACTCACTGGTGAGGGAGACGCCCCGAGGCCGCCGGACCTCCACGGCCCAGCACGCGGGGAGCAGCAGCACCAACAGCAACATCTCGCTAGAGGCTCGGAGGCCGGAAACGGGTTCAATGGGAGGGAGGGAGGCTGCGGGGAGATGCGCTGCAAGAGAGGAGCTGCTGGTCAGTGGCCGAGGGCTACTTCCAGCCAAAGGAAAGCACCTCCTCCTCCAGCCAATTGGATTCCTCCTTCGCTTCCGGGCAATGGGGGCTCATGGGAAAAGATATCGGAAGATACCTTTCCGACCTGGCCCGAATCAATGGTGGGATCTCAAAACCTCCGCTCCCTATGCGGGGGGAGGGTGGGCTAACCAATTCCCGCCCATAGGCCGAAGGAGTAAACAGCCTCCCCCTCTTGCGACGCACACCCTCAGGCTACCTCAATAGGAAATTGGGGTTCCCTCCTGCCCGCTAATTCATCACTTACATGCAGCAAGGGCAAAGGTCAATATCCACCGCGCCCCCCTAGCCCAGCAGCCAACAGTTCCTCCAGCATAAAGAAAGCGGAAATGTGTGGCATGCGTCACTTCCTGTAGCACGCTGAGCGCCAGAACGGCGGCTCCGGGACGCCATGTTGGGAGTGGCACCGGAGATGCCGGAACCCAGGCGGCCATCTTGGATAGGACTGCGAAGCCTTAGAGGGAATAGTTCTGAAGGTTTGCGCTTAATGGCGGCGCAAGGTGCCTCCATCTTGGGAGTGGCAGGTTCTGCCATCGCGAAAGAAAGTTCCTGAAAAACGCCGCGAGCATCCTGTGGGTTTGGGGTGGGAGGAGAGAAAAGGAAAAAAAAAAAAAAAAGGACGAACACGTGACTCTAAAGAACCCTCCCCCACCCTATGGCGGCGCGACTCTGCTCCGCCCCCTGTTGGGACCGCCCCTCCGCAGCACCAGCCAATGAGAGCAGTGGTGCCGAACGCGGACGGTTTCCATGGTTGCGCAAAAGGAAGGCGGGGAGGAGGTAACCTAGCAATTGGGAGATGCTGCTAGGCCCAGCCAAACGGTAGGAAAGTGCTTTCGCAGAGCCGGAGAAACCCGAACTGACGGATCCCGGACAGAGGCGATTCCTAGTCGCCCCCCTAGCCCCCGGAGCCTGCCTTTGTCCCCAACCCAATCATGACGTCTCCCCTGTGCTGGCTGGCCGCCACCAGTGCCGCGGTGCCTTCTCAGGACCAGATTCCGACTTCTTCCAAGACCAAGGGCAATCAAGATCAGGCCAAAAGCCGCCCTAGAGGCAAGGTCGCGGGACAGGCCTGGCCTCCAGTCCATTCCAAGGGACCCACCCATGCCAGCCCCGGGAAGGCTGTTATACAAATGCAGATGGCTGAGTTACAAAGGAAGATACAAGTATTAGGTAAGATGGCTCCAAGTGGCATAAAATGGTCCCCAGTCAACAGTGTCCACTCAGCCCTCTGACCAGGCAAGGGTGCTTCACCAGCATTCATCCAGGTGATCAGTTCTGGCGGCAAAAACTCATAAAAACTCATCTCATAAAGCTTCCTGGCCCTGGCTGGGTTGGCTCAGTGGATAGAGCATGGGCCCTCCGACTGATGAGTCCAGGGTTTGATTCCAGTCAAGAGCATGTACTGCATGTACCTCAGTTGCAGGCTGGATCCCCAGCCTGGGTCGGGGCATTTGGGGGAGGCAACCAGTTGATGTGTGTCTCTCACATGTTTCTCTCTCTCTCTGCCTCTCCCCCTTCCTTTTCACTCTCTCTAAAAATCAATGGAAAAAATTTCCTTGGGTGAAGATTAATGAAAGAAAAAGCTTTTCCTGGACTCAGGAGTCAACTGGATTGTATTTCATACTTTTGTGTAATTTCAACTATCATGTATGGAGTGGTGAAAAACATAGATTCTAGAGACAGACATTCTGGGCTCAAATCCTGGCTCTGCAGATACTAATGGTTTGATCTTGGGCACTAAGAGTAACCTAATTGCTCTCAGTTTCTCCATCTGTAAAATGTGGATAACAGTACAACACCATAGGTAGTTGAAATGTGTTAAGTGCTTAGAGCAGTGGCACATGGTAACACACTGTAAGTTGCAAACCAGTGGTTCTCAATGGAAGAGGTCCGTTTTGCTCCCCAGGGGGCATTTGGCAAAGTCTGGAGGCTTTTATAATAGATTATTTATTTTTAGAGAGAGAGAGATCACATCAATTTGTTGTTCCACTTATTTATGCATTCGTTGGTTGATTCTTGAATGTGCCCTGACTGAGGATCGAACCCACAACCTTGGTGTATCAGGACAATGCTCTAACCAACTAAGCTAACTGGCCAGCGCTAAAGACATTTTTGGTTGTCACATAATTAGGGGTGGGATGGTGCTGCTGGTGTCTAGAGGGTGGAGGTCAGGAATGCTGTTCAACATACCAAAATGCAAAGAGCAACTCACCACAGTAAATAACTGCACATCCCAAGTGTCAGTCATGCCGAGGTTGGGAAAACCTGGTGTAAACCATTATTGTTTTATTATTAACTAGAGGCCCAGTGCATGAAAATTCATGCACTTCGTGGCGGGGGTGTGTGTGGGGGGGTCCCTCAGCCCAGCCTGTGCCTTCTCACAGTCCAAGACCCCTGGGGGGATGTCCACCTGCCAGCTTAGGCCTGCTTCCCGGGGGATCAGGCCTAAGCTGTTGGTCAGACATCCCTCTGGAAGCCTGGGAGCCCCCTTGGGGAATGTCCAACTAATGGCTTAGGCCCACTCCCCATGGCAGGCCTAAGCCATTAGTCAGACACCCTTAGCACTGCCATGGAGGTAGGAGAGGCACCCACCACCACTGCTGTGCTGGCCAGCCATGCGCTGGCTTCTGGCTGAGTGGCGTTTCCCCTGTGGAAGCACGCTGACCACCAGAGGGCAGCTCCTGCGTTGAGCATCTGCCCCCTGGTGGTCAGTGCACATCATAGCGACCAGTCATTCCTGGTCAGTCCCCTGTTAGGGTCAATTTGCATGTTACCCTGTTATTATATAGGATTATTATATAAGATAGGGGGAATCTTGCAGAGTGGTTGAAGGTCAAGAGTCAGACTGTTTGTGACCTTGAACAATCTAATAAGCCTGAGCGTCAGTCTTCTCATCTATAAAATGGGTATGATGTGGATATGCACCTATTGGCATACTGTATTTTATACCTGGAAAGTTCTTAGTTCAGCATCCAACACATAATAAATGCTCTAAGCAAAATATTATTATAATATTAAATTGATGACTACAAAAAGGCTATCCCTCTGGGAAGTCTTTCCCACCCCCATGATGCTCTGCTTGTACCTGCCCACATCACTTGACCCCAGAGAGTGATCGGAAGGCCTTTCATGAGGGCACCCAGTGGAACATCAAGAAGAATCAGGAAACCATCAACCAGCTACATGAGGAGAACAGGGTGCTGCAACTACAGCTGAGGGACCTGCTCCAGGTGAGGGTACAGCAGTGGGAGAAGCGGTTCCAGGGGCAGCACCAGCACTCCCAGCACAGGGCCCTGCCTCAGGTAGAGGTGGCCTGGGTAAGTGGTGACTGGGCTCCCCTCCTTGCAGGGAGAAGAGAAAGTGGTCCAGGCAGTGATTCGGGAATGGAAGTCAGAAAAGCCATACCTGAAGAACAGGACAGGCCAGGTTTGCCCCACCCCTCCTCCACTGACAATCTCCTTCCTTTCCAGCCTGGGTCCCCTCCCCACTGAACTCCCTCCCTCCTCCCCTCCCTCTCTAGTCCTTTCTCCCAACCATCCGCCACTCATTTATTCACACAGTTAATTTTTATCACCTGTCAACCATGTGCCTGGCATGGTATTAGGTATTGTTGATCGTGCAGTAAAAAAAAAACAGACCATGTCCCAAATGGGACAGGGATTTGCACTTTTGACTAGGGGGTGGGAGTCAGCAAAGGCCCCTCTCTTTCTGATGTGATGCTTGACCTGAGAATGGGCCAGGCAGGAAATGATCTGGGGGGGGGGGGGGGGGCGGCGGGGATGCCCCAGGCAGAGGGAACAACAAATGCAAAGTCCCTGGGGTAGGAACAAGTGTAAAGTGTTGGAGGCCAGTGTGGCTAGATGGGAGTGAGGGAGGGGAGCATGGTAGGAGCGGGGTCAGCAGGAGCCGAATCTTGCAGCAGGCCATGATGAAGAGAGTGGATTTTATATGCCAAGGCTCAGGTAAGTGGAAAAGGACTGAGAGAGAGCAAGAGTGGAAGCCAGGAGGAAGTCATTTTGGTGAAAGATGGTGTTGGATACACTAGGGTGAAAGCTGGAAACAGGAAGAAAGAATCTCGGGGGCAACCTTTGAAATAGAACAGATAACTGCTAACAAATTGAACATAGATGGGAGAGAAAAAGAAGTGGGGATGACAGAGTTTTGGACTTGAGCACTTGGAAGGAAGGATAGAGCATCCATGAGCTGAGATGGGGAAGACTGAGAAGGGCAGGTTTGGAGAAAGATCAAGTGCTCAAAGGGGTCACAATGGTTTTGAGGAGCCTGTGGACACATCTGGAATGCAGTGTAGATATGGATACATGAGCCTGAATTTCGGGGGAAGGCTAAATTTGGGCGTCTTCAGTGTACAGGTGGCCTTTAAAACCCTGAGTCTGGATAAGAGATCATGATGGGGTGGGTGTAGACAAAGGAGAGAAGAGCCTGGGGCTGTCTCTCCAAAGGCAAAGGAGACAAGCAAGGGGCAAACAGGGAGGTGGGTGGAAAAGCAGGGAATGGGCTTCTGGAAGCCATCAAAGTAGAAAACCTGCAGGAGGAGGGTCAGACGCTGCTCAGAGACAAGAGAGATAGATGGGAACCAAAATATGGAAGGAAGCGCTGGAGGAGGGACTAGGCGGGGTTCAGACCCCTGCTCTCGCTCCCCTCCCTCCAGCAGGCCCTGGAGCACTTGGACCACCGGCTGAGTGAGAAGGTGAAGCAACGGAATGCTCTCCGGCACCAGTTGGGATTGCGGCAGAAGTGGCTGGAGGAGCTCCAGCTGCAGCACAGCCTACGTGAGCTGGAGATGGAGGAGGTGCAAGATAGCAACACTGAGATGGCTAAGGTGCGGCCAGTGAGGTGTGGAGGGCTGGGAGGTGGACGGCTAAAGAGGGGCTCTTGATCTAGGGGGGAAGAGGAACTCAGGGTGCAGGGCACCCAGCCCAGCCTTGTTTCCCTCTAGACCTTGCGGAACCTGGAGAACCGTCTGGCGAAGGCTCGGATGAAGGCGGAGGAGGCGGAACACATCACCAGTGTGTACCTGCAGCTCAAGGCCTATCTACAGGTAGCGACCAGACTGGCTGGGGAGGGGGAGGCAGGGGGAGGCAGGGGAGGGCCAGCCTGGCCGGGGACAGCGGTCACAGGCTGCCCCACTCCTCACACCCCAGGGAGAGAGCCTTCACTTCGAGAACCGTCTGGACTCCATGGAGGCTGAGGCGGTGAAGGCAAAACATGAACTGGAGGAGCTGCGCGTGGTGAACCAGGAGGCCCTCAACACCCAGAACATTGCCAAGGTGCCAGCTCACTGGTCCCTGGGAATCCTACCCAGACACCATGGTCTCCTGGCCCCAGCATCTGGGCCCCAGCTGTCCCAGAGCCCCTCCTACTTGTCTCTCAGACCTTGCAACCTGGCCCATTGGGCCTGTGGCTCTGCCCCTGAGCCACGGCAGATGCCAACTGGTCCTGCTGTTCCCCTGCCTGCCCTCCAGAACCAGCTGCAGTATCTGGAGGAGACTGTGTTCCGGGAGCGCAAGAACCGCGAGCACTATGTAACCGAGTTCAAGAAACTCGCGGAGGAGAGGAAACTGCAGAACGAACGCATGGAGCGCAAGGTGGGTGCACCCGGGGGTGCCAGGACCAAGGCCCTGTCCCGCACTCCTGATCCCTGCTTGCTTGTCCCTACCTGACCTAAGCCTTTTCCCTGGACCCCCAGACGGGGCCCCACCTATTCCCTGACCCGTGTCCAGATACCCTTTCTTGGCCTCTGTCCTAAGCCCTTGTCCACAACCTGACCCTGGACCTGACCTCAACCTGGAGCAGACCCAGCGAGAGCACGTGCTGCTGCAGTCCGAAGATACGATCCAGGACAACCGGAAGGCCAAGGAGGAGGAGCTGCAGCTGCGCTGGAGCATGTACCAGATGGAGATGCTCTTCGGCAAGGTCAAGGACGCCACTGGCGTGGCCGAAACGCACGTGAGTGCTGCCTGCAGCCCTGTGCCCTGGATCAACACCTCAGCACACAAACGTGCTCTCTTAAAAGACAACCCTTCTTCCTCCAGCTACCGCTCCATCTCTCTGCTGCCCCTTACAGCAGAACCCATGCAAACTGTCTGTACTCACCATTTCCTCTCCTCCTGTCAGTCTTACACTGACTTCTTTGTCCTGGAGGCCCTGTGAAAGCTGGGAGTTTTGTCTCTCCTCTGTCTCCATCACCTGTAACACGGTCTAGGGCAAGCCAAACCCCTGCCCTGGGCCCCCCTCTTTGCAATGTCTTCCTTGAAATTTTCTAAGACAACTATGTCCCCTGCTGGCAAACAGTGATCCTGCTGGACCCCAGTCTGTTTCCCCCCGTTTGGGCACTCCCCAACCCTCTATTCTTCCCATGGGATGACCCCCGAGCGGTCCAGGACTTGGCTCTATGGTGTCATCTGAGGCACTGTGGCCAGGTGTCTTTTCAGAAATTGGCCTGGTGGCAGGATTGCTCCCACAGCGGGCCAGTATTTCCTCATGGGATTGGGTGAGATCTACCACCCACCCACCCCACCCCCCGCCACCTCAGAATGTTGATGGCACCTTGATTTTGGAAAGCAGCTATGGTCACTGCTACCCTGCCTCACACACTGATTTTTGGCTGATTCAAATTCCTGATCTAGAGAGGGAAGGGCTCAGCAAATATTATTTGTCCCAGGCTGCCCACCTGTGAGGCAGCCCTGAGTCCTATTCAGAGTCACTACACTTCACTGTGCAGAAGCTGTCAGCTCAGCCACCTGTTCTTCTTGCCCCGGGGTTAAGGAGGAGGGTGGCAGCTGGACCTGTCCAGGCCCTCGCTCTGACTGCGGTTGGGTGGGCCCTAGGCGGTGGTGCGGCGGTTCCTGGCGCAGAGCGACACCTTCACGCAGTTGGAGATGCTCAAGAATGAGAACATGGAGCTGCTGCAGGGACTGAAGCAAGAGAAGCAGCAGCTGCAGCAGGAGCTCGAAGACCACAAGTACTCAGGGGAGGCCATGCTAGTGAGGTGAGGCCCCAGCGCCAGAGGGAGAGGGTGGGGGCAGGGGGTCCTCTGCACTCCCACGGCTCTCTCTCCACTCCCTGCAGCGAACAGAGGCTGCAGGCCGAGTTGCAGAGTAGCCTCAATGCAGAGCAGCAGCGGAAGGCTGAGGCCCAGGCCCAGCTGGAGCAGGCCACACGGGCGATGCAAACCCTGAGGGAGGGCCTGGAGCAACTGGCGGGCAAGCTGGACCACCTCACAATGGGCAGCCAGGTCCCTGAGAAAGACCCTCAGGTGGGTGTCCACCCCATAGCCCCATTGAAAGGACCCCCCCCCCCATGCCCCATCCAGGACATCAGAAGCCCACTTAGAAGGGAGTCCCTACCCCACGTTCCTGGGGTAACTCCCTTACTCCGTAAGTGGCCCAAGACTTCAGAGTCCCTGTGCTGCCTCAAGACCCACCCCCAGAGGAAAGTCCCACTTTGTCCCCCAACCCAAAACCTCCGGGACCTGGCTGCAATACTGGAGCACCCCGAGACAGAAGCCCCACCCTTGTCTGCAGCAAAGTACCGTTTCTTCAGGTCATCCCGGCAATGGCTTCTCTCTGGTTATCCTCTCCCCTCAAAAGAAGATCTCCCCCACCCCTTGTCCAGCTTCTGAAGTTCCAAGGCCCTAGACAGCAGCGGCCCCGCCCTACAGAGGATAGCACCACCCTGTGGGTGGTCCCTCACCTCCGAAGGCTTGACCCCTGCAAGCAAAAGCCCCTTCCTGGTGGAATCTGCTCGAGGCCCTACCCCTCCAAACTGACACAGCTCCTCCCCCGCCGCAGGAGGCCGGGGGCTCTGCTGAGAAAGAGCTGGATCGCAAGGCTAGTGACTATATGCCGAAGCTGCTGGGCCTGGTGGAGGAGAAGCTGATGACACTGCAGGCGCAATTCGACAACCAGGACATTCCGGAGATGCTGCGCCACATCGCGAATCGCGAGGTACCCAGGGGCTGGTGTCAGGGGTGGGGGGAACGGACTTCAGGGAGCTGCGGCAACCCCTGGGAGACCTGGAGAAGGCCGCTCGCCAGAAATGGGACTGGGAGGTCAGAGGGCAGGGTTGGGTGGGGTGGGGTATCAGGGGTGGGGCCTCAAGACGCCAAGGGGCGGGCCCCAGGGACCAGGGGCGGGCCTGGCGGGAGGACAGGAGGTGGGACTGGGCATCGGGGTGCCAGCTGAGAACGAAGGCCACAGCTGGGCCCGAGTAAAGTTAAACTGGAGTTGGCAGGGGCTGTAAGGAAGCAGGGTGTATCTTGGGATGGGGTGGGAAGGAGGGGTAACAGGACTTCCCTGTAGCCCCCACTCACAGTCTTCTCTCCCGCTCCCCTCCTCCCCAGTTCTACTCCAACCTAGAGGGAAAGCTGCCCGTGCACAACACCCGCATCACCTTCCCCCTTGCCAGTTCCAAGGACAAGTTCTTTGGTCAGTACGGGTGCGGGGGAAAGGGAGGGTGTGGGGCCTGGGGGCCGATAAGGGCCAAGGTGAGGGGGGTATAAAAGGCTGCGTAGGGAAATCTGAGCAGGGATGGGAACCTGGACCCCCTTTTCCCTCACCCACCCCCCACAGACGAAGAGGAGACCGAGGACGACGACAACGACCTGGTGTCTCGCGGGGACCTCAAGATCCGCTCCCAGAAATTAATCGATTCTCGCAGCAAGAAGCGCAACCGCCCTCGGAGGTCCTAGACTCGCCCTCGCACCCGCGTGGCCTCTCCCGGCCTCTGGGGAGCTCCCAGGCCCGCTGCGCCCAGCCGCCGGCCCGCGGGCCCCTCCCGGGCTGAGCGGCCGGACCGGAGCGAGCCGGCCAGCGGCGCCCGGAATAAATATCCCCAGGCGGCCGCGCCGGCCTCGGAATCACAAAATAAATGTCACCGACCAGCCTCCTGGGTATTCGCCTCTCCTTGACCCTGCACCTCCCCAAAGACAGCTGCCTCTCAAACCCGGGGCCACAGGCTCTGCCCCCTCCCGTCAGCTGGGAACACAGATGGTGGCTCCAGAGAGTTGCCCCGCACCTGGGAGGACCGCGGACTCCACCTGGCGCACAGCCCGGCCGCCCTCCTGGCTGTCCAGAGCCCCCGCACGCCGGGCACGGCGAGGCGCCTCCCTGGGAGAGGGGGCCTTTCCTGGGCGCACACTCACACCTGTAGGAGGAGCCGGGGCCTCACCCCGCGGGTCTGGATGGGTGCTGGGGTCCCGCAGGGGGCATCCGAGAGCCGTGGGTCCCCCCGCCCCTTCCCGCCCCGCCCCCGCGCGGCCCGTCCGCCCCGCCCCGCGGCCCCCAAGTGCCCCGCCACTGCCCGCCGCCGGCGGCCCTTCCGCCTCACTCAGCCGGGCTGCGGAGCGGACGGGCGCGGGCCATGCTGCGGACGGCGGGGAAGGAGCTGGCCCTGGTAAGGGGACCAGGGGCCCCGGGACCCCACATCCCTGGCGACCCCTGATTCCGACTCCAGGTGCCGGTCCCCCGGACCCTATCTCCCGGCCAGCCGGACCCTTCGGTCTCCCCGAGATTCCCTGCCTCGGGCCCCGGGCCCCCGGCTCAGGGAAGGGGCTCCTCCGAGGGATGGAGGGGAGGAGGCCGGAGACACTCCGAGCGGCTGGGCCCTGGGGCGTTCCCACATGCCACCCCATCCTCCCCGACCGGGAGCGGGGTACTCGCGGCGCCGCGGACTTGCCCAGCCCGAGTGAAACAAAGTCCGGGGAGGCCCGGCCTAGCCCCGGCGGCAGAGGGGAGCCCGGCCCGGGACCGACCCCCCGCGGCGCCCTGAGCCCCGCTCCCGCGCCCAGGCGCCGCTGCAGGACTGGGGCGAGGAGACCGAGGACGGCGCGGTGTACAGCGTCTCCCTCCGGCGGCAGCGCAGTCAGCGCCTGAGCCCGAGGGAAGGGCCCGGCGACGGCCAGGTGAGACGGGACTGGCGGGCGGGGCGGGGCGGGTGGGCCGGGGCGGGCGGCGAGGAGTGGAGCCCGAGCTGGGCCCGACGGGCGGGCGGGCGTCCCGGGGCGTGGGGTGGGTGAGTGAGGTGGGGCCAGGTCGGGACCGGCTCGGGAGCGGGACCTGAGCGCAGGGGCCAGGTGAGCCCGGTCGGTGGGGCGGAGCTGGAGCGGGAGGGGTGGTCTTTCGAAGCAGCCGGGTGAACGCGGGTGGGGCGGAGGGCAGGGGCCCGGACCGCCAGTGAAGCGTCGCTGGAGAGCCGAGAGCAACCGAGGGGCGGGGCAGCGGGCAGGGCCCGGGAGGCTGCGCTGTCCCGGTCGTTTGTGCCAGGTGCAGGGTAAATCTAGGGGCCAGATTCCGAGGAATGGACGGGGTCAGATGCAAGAACCCTGCTAGCAACGGGTGTGGTTGGAAAAGGGGTGCTCCTGGGGCCACTCCTCTCGGGCATCATCACCCCTCTGCCTCGCAGGCCCCCAGCCCCAGTGCGGGCACCTTCCTCCATTACCGCACCAGCAAGGTGCGCATGTTGAGGGCGGCGCATCTGGAGCGGCTGGTGCGGGAGCTGGTGTCGGTAGACCGTGAGCAGGACCCCGGCTTCGTTCCTGCCTTCCTGGCCACCCACCAGGCCTTTGTGCCCACTGCTCGCGTTTTGGGCCTTCTCCTGCCACCACCTCCGCCGCCCCTGCCGCCCTGGTCAGTACCAATGGGGAAACCTCCATGTTCCCACCCCGGACCCTCACCTGGGCCCTCCCTCAGGTTTAGAATCAGGAAATCCCCCAACCTCAGAACCCTCTCCTACGCATCCCCCCTCTTCCCAACACCCTTCCTCACCTGATTGGGGGGCTCCTTCCAGGGTAGAGATCAAGAAGACAGAGGGACAGGATCTGAGCTTCAACAAGAACCTGAGGTTGGTTTCCCACTTGGGCAGCTGTGGAAGGTCCTAGAGGTCAAAGGTCGGATCTGAGGTGTGGGGGCTGCAGAGTTCCCAACTGGCCTCTGAGGTCCTGCCCCTCTGGCCAGGGCTGTGGTGTCTGTGCTGGGCTCCTGGCTGCGGGACCACCCTCAGGACTTCTGGGACCCCCCTGCCCACTCGGACCTGGGCAGTGTCCGTACCTTTCTGGGCTGGGCTGCCCCACTGGGGGCTGAGGCCCTGGAAGCAGAGAAGCTGCTGAGAGATTTCCTGGAGGAGGCTGAGCAAGAGCAGGAAGAGGAGGAGCAGCCCCAGGCTTCGGCAGGTGAGGGGTTTGGGGCAATGATAGTGCCCTGAGCAGGCCTTTCCTGATTCATACCTCCCCCAGGGGGCTCCTCCCCTCAGGGAGCTACAGATCTTAGGCAAGGTTCTTTTTCTCTTTTTAAAAAAATATATATTTTAATAGAGGCCCGGTGCACGACATTCATGCACTTGGGGGGGGGGTCCCTTAGCTCTGCCTGCTCCCTTTTGCAGTCTGGGAGCCCTCAGGGGATGTCCTACTGCCTGCTTAGGCCCAGGAGCAGGCCTAAGCCACAGTCGGACATCCTTGGACATCCTTAGCACTGCCGGGCAGGCGGGCTGCTGAGCAGGCGGGCTGCTGCGCTCGCCAGCCATCAGCCAGGCTTCTGGCTGAGCAGCGCTCCCCCTGTGGGAGCGCACTGACCACCAGGGGGCAGCTCCTACGTTGAGCGTCTGCCCCCTGGTGTCAGTGCACATCATACTGCTGGGTCATTCCCTGTTTGGTCGATTTGCATATTACTCTTTTATTATATAGGATTGATTTCAGAGAGGAAGGGAGAGGGAGAGAAAGAATCATTGATGAGTTACTTCCTGCATACCCCCCACTGGGGATCCAGTCCATAACCCGGGCATGTGCCCTGACTGGGAATCAAACCATGACCTCCTGGTTCATAGGTCCACACTCAACCACTGAGCAACACCAGCCAAGCTTTTTTTCTTTTATTTTAAAAATATATGTTTTTATTGATTTTTAGAGAGAGAAGAAGGAGAGGGATAGAGAGATAGAATCATTGGTTGGCTGCCTCCTGCACACCCCCTACTGCAGATCAAGCCCACAACCTGGGCACAACCTGGGCATGTGTACTGGCCTGGAATCAACTGTGAACTCTTGGTTCATGGGTTGATGCTCAACCACTGAGCCACGATGGCTGGGCTAAACAAAGTTCTTAATCTTGTCTGAGCCTCAGTTTCCTAACCTATAAAATGGGGAAAATACCCTTTGTCTAACATAGTGGCATTTATCTAGCAGCTCCCTCCCCACTCTGTCCTAACTACAAAGATGCTCCATCATTGGTTCAGAATGCCCTGCATTTTAACTACAAATCATTCCATTACTACTTACCTTAGGAGCCACAGAAATCTGAATTCAAATCCCAGTCCTGCCATTTGCTGACTGTGTGACCTTGGATAAGTCACTTCACTTATATGAACCTCGGTTTCCCTACCTGTGAAATGGGGGCGATAACAGTACTTACCTCATTGCCTCTTCATTCATTTAGCAGATATTTAGCCACTGGACTCTATGCACATAACAGTGGACAGGAGCTCTCAGTTCCCTGGTGAAGACAATCAGTAGACAAGTAAACATACAAACAACGAGGGCTTGGCAAATAGTAATACTTTCATTATTGTTGTTATCAATGATTCTTACTTATTAGAATGTACCACTTACAATGAAATATGTACAAGAAGCCATACTGATATTTTCTTGTATAGTAGGGGTCAGTAAACTGGTCTTTTATAGAAAAACCTACCGACTTCTGTAGTAGAGAGCTTTGGCGGGCAGGAGGGAAAAAGATCCATATACTTCATTCAAGTCTTTGTTCAGTTGTCACCTTTTTCAGACATGCCTTCTCTGATCCCCTCCCAACAAATTTATTCTCTCACTCTGTGCCCTTTTAACCTGCCTTATTTTTCTGCATAGCACTCATTGGTTTTGTCCCCACCTCTGTCCCCAGGGGCAGGAACAATGCAGATTGGTTGACTGAATAATTATATATCCTGCTTATAAAGTATCATCTTCCACCCATCTGTGTTCCATCTGATCCCTATCACGAAAGCATCTGTATCCCTAATCCCCATCCTGTAATCCTCAGGTAATGGCCACATTTCTCTCCTCTTTACAAAGTAGCAGCCACTTCTCCCTCCTGAAACATTCAGTTATGTATATACAGGGTCAGGCAAAAGTAGGTTTACAGCAGTGAGTTCAGGAAACATGGAGTTTATTCTTGTGTTATTTATTAATTATTGTATTATTTTCCATATGAACAGCTGTAAGCCTACTTTTGCCACACCCTGTATATCTTATCCTTCCATCTTCTGGTTACTAAGTGTTTTTCTTCCTCTGCTCTCAAGATTTCACCAGCTGCCTTAGCCGGTTTGGCTCAATTGATAGAGTATCAGCCCTCGGACTGATCAAGGGCAATTGCCTCAGTTGCAGGCTAGATCCCCAACCAGGTCGGGAGTTGGGGGTCGGGAGTTGGGGGTCGGGAGTTGAGGTTCCTGTGCGAGTTGACCGGTTGATGTGTCTCTCTCACATTGATGTTTCTCTCTCTGTTTCTCCCCGTTTGATTAGATATAGGTGCAATTTTTTCCAATGCCACTTAATATATATATATATATATATATATATATATATATATATATATATATATATATATTGATTTCAGAGAGGGAGAGAGAGATAGAGAGAGATAGAGACATCAATGATGAGAATCATTGATCGGCTGCCTCCTGCATGCCCCCTACTGGGAATCGAGCCTGAAACCTGGGCATGTGCTCTTGACTGGAATCGAACCTGGGACCCTTCAGTCTGCAGGCCAATGCTCTATCCACTGAGCCAAACCAGCTAGGGCCCAATGCCACTTTAAAAAAAAAAAATGTAGCCCGGCCAGAGTGAGCCAGAAACCCAGGCATGTGCCCTGACCAGGAATCAAAACGTGACCTCCTGGTTCATAGGTCGACGCTCAACCACTGAGCCACGCCAGTCAGGCCCAATGCCACTTTTTAAACTAATGTTTTGCAATGCCACCTGTCCTCATTTGAAATGAAAGACAAATAATCAAGCAGACTTATTCAGATAATTTTAAAATAATAAAATGATGTTGTAACTGTAACACGAAGGAAAAAGAAAATGAAAGCAATTTACACAATAAACTATGCTCATTGCTGTGTTGGTGCTTGGGCATGCCTCCCTGGAAGACATGGTGGGATTTTGTCTGTCGTAAGATCATGGGGAATGTGAGGCACAAACACCTACTAATGCAGGAGAGTGCACTGGCCACACGGACGGACGCAGTAGCATAGATGTTAGTGACATCGCCTTCCAAAATGCTGAGCAACACTTGCAGTTTCCAAACAAAACAAAGTTAGGGCTTTCACAGTCTTTGCATTCCTAGAGCCAAAATAATTAGTGTTTCTGAGCAAGATAGTTGGGTGCAAGGTGCAGATTGCTATAAACAGGTTTTTCAAGGACACATATGAACAAAAAGAAAGAAAGAAAAAGTAGAATAGACGGAAAAGAAAAACAAGCAAAAGAAACAAGGACAGCAATGCCCCGGAGGGACGTTTGGAGGCTGGGGGGCACAGTTCTTCACAGGGCAGTGAGAGTCCAGCTTCTAAGGTGTCCCTGGGGGTGCCACATTGGAACCCACTACCATAACGTCATTCATATTTGAGTACTTTATAGCAGCCTGGTATGCATGATCTCATTTGATTTATTTTTTTTAAAGAAATGTGGGGGGTTGGGGGGGATCAAATAAAAAGAAATGCAGATGAAGAAAAGAAAGCGCAGAGAAGTTAAAAGGCTTGTTTTAGTTCCCACAGCAAGCCCAGTGGACAAGTTTGAATTTGAATTTGGCATTTTCTGACAATAACCTTCCCCAACCACAAAGCTATACCATCTTTCACCAAAAGAAAAGGGCAAGCCCAGCTGGTGTGAGCTTCAGCCTATGAACCAGGAGGTCATGGTTGGGTTCCTGGTCAGGGCACATGCCCAGGTCGAGGGCTCATCCCCAGTGTGGGGCCTGCAGAAGGCAGTGGGTCAATGATTCCTCCCTTCCTCTCTGAAATCAATATATATATATATATATATATATATATATGCAAAAGATTTTATCTTAATAAAGTCTCAAGGTCATAAAGCTCTATTTTCTACACTAGTCTTTGAGCACCTGGCTTCAAATCCCTGCCCTGTCATTTACTGAACTGACTTAAGGCAAATTGCTCCTCCTGCCCCTGGGAGGTGGGTAATAAGTAGTGCCTGGCTCACTAGTAAGTGCTAAATTACCGAGTTAAACAGCATCGCGTGCTCAGTGAAAGTTACTGTTGCTTTATGTCCTTACAAACATTCAGGGAGGTCTCCATTTCACAGATGAGGAAAGTGAGGCTCAGAAACACTTAGGGACGTGCCCTAGGTCCCACAGCCAGTCCTGAATTCACACTTGAGAGTTTTGACCCCCTCTAACGTTCCCTTAGGACCTCCTGCAACGGCCCGGACCCCCAGCCCAGACTCCCCCGAGGGCTGCTTGGAAGAGGAGGAAGGGCTGGTGCAGGAAGGCCCTGAGCTCCTGGACTTCAGTGTAGACCAAGTGGCTGAGCAGTTGACTCTGATGGACGTGGTGAGGATGCAGGAGGGGCGCAGTGGGGGTGGGGAGGGGGGGCAGGTCCGGCTGAGCACAGATCCTACCCCCACCCCCTTTCAGGAACTCTTCTCCCGGGTGCGGCCCTGCGAGTGCCTGGGTTCGGTGTGGTCCCAACGGGACCGGCCAGGGGCCGCCGGCATCGCCCCTACTGTGCGCGCCACTGTGACCCAGTTCAACATGGTGACCGGCTGCGTGCTGGGCTCTGTGCTGGGGGCGCCGGGCCTGGCTGCCCCGCAGAGGGCGCAGCGGCTGGAAAAGTGGATCCGCATTGCCCAGGTGCATGTTCGGGGGCGGTGCCCAGGTACCCGGAGAGGCAGGGGATGGGCGGAAGGCGCCAAAGGAAAAGCCGAGGACAAGGCTGTGCCAGGCTGGGGCGGGGACGCCGAGGAGCTGGGTAGGCCTTAGGATTAGAGGATGGGATGGGTGTGATCGGGCGGGTACAGGATTGGAGGAGGAGGGACCAAAGCCCAGACAAGGGGGCAGGGGTCCCGAAAAAGACTGGGTGGGGGCGGGGCAGGAACCTCTGGTCTGAGAGGAAGAGACAGAAATGAGGGCCCTGGAGAGAGAAGAGGGCGCGTGGCCGGAATGGGGAGTGGAAAGGTTGAACCTGGCCTGAGACTTGGGTTCCGGGAGGAGGGGTCTGGTTCCGGAGAGGTGCCGCGGGCGCCTCTAGTGCCCACTGAGAAGGTCGAGGCGGGAGACCGAAGCCAAGGTCAGAAGTAGAGGCAGCTGGGGGAGGGGCCGGGCCGCAGGTGGGGAGAGGGCGGGACTCCTGGAGCCGAGACGGTCCTGGTAGCATGTCAGATGTGGGGCCAGTCGTAGAGGTCGGACCTGGGGTGAGAAGTCAGGAGATCATCGAAGGCGGATTACACCTGGCCAGGCTTGGGGTCTGAGCGCCCCCCGCCCCCTCCCAGCGCTGCAGGGAACTGCGGAACTTCTCCTCCCTGCGCGCCATCCTGTCCGCCCTGCAGTCTAACCCCATATATCGGCTCAAGAGCAGCTGGGGCGCTGTGAGCAGGTGAGCAAGAATGGGGAGAGAAGCTGGGCGAGACCTCCCTACCAACCCCAGCCCCGACCCTCCCAGCCCTGACCCCTCTCCTGTCCCCCACAGGGAGCCGTTATCCACTTTCAGGAAACTTTCGCAGATTTTCTCGGACGAGAACAACCATCTCAGCAGCAGAGAGATTCTTTCCCAGGTACAGAGGCCCGGCGGCCGGGGACCGGGGGCGGGCAAGGCTCAGGCTGTCCTGTCCTTCCCCTGCACCTCAGAAATGACCTTGTCCTTGCGTGTGGGCAGCCCGCGTTTTTACTGCCTCTGCTGCCCTCCTGATAGTTCAACTTGCTAACTGCCTTATTTATTCATTCAACAAATACCAGAAGTTACAAGGAAAAGGTCACTGAAGGCTAGAGCCACAGCGAAGAGTGGAAAAAAAAAATTGACTTTAATAAGCAAAACTAACAAACGTGTGCCCACAGATCAGACTTACTGTAGGCAAGATGGAGGTTCTAAATGCAATTAGGTTGTTAGGGTGAGTCCAGAATTGATGGGACAGTCCCCACATTCACCTCCTGCAGGTCCCTACCCAGATGTCCCCTCCGAGATGCCCTCCCTGTGCCCCCCAGCATCTCATTCTTTTTTTTATTTTTTATTATTATTTTTTAATATATTTTATTGATTTTTTACAGAGAGGAAGGGAGAAGGATAGAGAGCTAGAAACATCAATGAGAGAGAAACATCGACCAGCTGCCTCCTGCACACCCCCTACCGGGGATGTGCCCGCAACCAAGGTACATGCCCTTGACCGGAATCGAACCTGGGACCTTTCAGTTTGCAGGCCGACGCTCTATCCACTGAGCCAAACCGGTTTCGGCTCATTCTTTTTTTTTAAAGAATATATTTTTGTTGATTTCCGAGAGGAAGGGAGAGGGAGAGAGAGAGATAGAAACATCAATGATGAGAGAGAATCATCAGTTGGCTGCCTCCTGCACGCCCCTCTCTGAGGATCGAGCCCCCAACCCGGCATGTGCCCTGACCAGAAATCGAACTGTGACCTCCTGGTGCACAGGTCGCTGCTCAACCAATTGAGCCATGCCTCTGGGCTCTATTGTTCTTTTCTTATCTCTGAGTATCCTTAATTACTACGTTAAGTTTGGTTGTTGCTCTCTCTTCCTCCCTGATGTCTGCTCCATGAGGCGTGTTTTTGTATGTTTTACTCGCTACTGCTTCTCCAGGAGCCAGAGCCTGGCCCAGAGCAGGCTCTCAATTAATATCTGCGAGTGAATTAATATCTCACATAAGAATGATCTCAAGGAACAAGGAGCTCTGCGTTAAGCACCTGCTGTGTACCAGGCACTATGCCAGGAGGCTTGGCCACAAACCAGAGAGACACAGTTCCTGCCCTGGGGGGGAATCAGGCCCCAGACAGGGGAGACACACCGGGCAATGATAACTGCCCCAGCAATGATGTAATTAACCAGGCAGAGCAATGCCATGAGGGCAAGTTCAGGGCATTCCCAGCGGATTGCCTGAGGGCCTGGTCCATCAGACCTGGGACAAAGATTCTCACCTGTGTTGAGGCTGTCCCTGGGGGCCATGGCACTCACAAGCCCCACCTTGGGTCATCCTCAGCGGGGCCTACCCCCTGCCACTTCTCTGCTCCCTTCCTCCCTCCCCTGTTCACTTTCCTTGGAGCGTGACCTTTGCAAATGGTTTGTAATTGCTAAAGGCAAAATGGGCCCGGCCTGCATGGCTCAGTGGTTGAGCATCTACCTATGAGCCAGGAGGTCACGGTTCGATTCTAGGTCAGGGCATATGCTGGGGTTGCGGGCTCGATCCCCAGTGTGGGGCGTGCAGGAGGCAGCCAATCAATGATTCTTGATCTCTCTCTCTCTCTCTCTCTCTCTCCCCATCCTCTTTGAAATCAATACACATATATTTTAAAATAAATAAATAAAAATAAAAGCAAAATGGGTGTGTATTGAGGCTTCTTCCCTGAAGGAGAGGTCCAAGAGACCCCGGATCTGCTCAGTTCTTCTCCTGCCCACAGGAGGAGGCCACTGAGGGACCCCAAGAGGAGAATACTCCCCCAGGAAGCCTGCCTTCAGTGAGTGGTGGTAGTTTGGGGTGGGGGACAAGTGGGACCCTCATGGAAGGGGATGGGGCGCGATGGGGTCTGTGATGGTGGAGAGTGACTGGAGCTCTGGGGCCACAGAAACTGCCCCCAGGCCCGGTTCCCTACCTTGGCACCTTCCTCACGGACCTGGTTATGCTGGACACAGCCCTGCCGGACATGCTAGAGGTCTGACTCCTGACCCTTGACCCAGTACCACTTGCCCTCAGCACAGTGGCCTCCTGACATCCCACCTTTGACCCTGCCTGCAATCCGAACCCCAGCTCCCTTAGTGCAGCAGGGCTCCTGACATCCCAACCTCTGACCTTGACCCTCAATCGATCCTTAACCCTGGAGACTCCAATTCAGACAAAGTTTTCCCCCAGGGGGATCTCATCAACTTTGAGAAGAGGAGGAAGGTGAGTGGGCGCTGGGGTGAGTATGGGAGGGGCCAGGGTGGGATCAGGGCAGGGATGAGGTCTCAGAAACCATACCCTCAGGAGTGGGAGATCCTGGCCCGAATCCAGCAGTTGCAGAAGCGCTGTCGGAGCTACTGCCTGAGCCCCTGCCCGCCCATCCTGGCTGCCCTGCGTGCCCAGCGCCAGCTCAGTGAGGAGCAGAGGTGACCACCCTGTGGCCTGGCCCAGCCCCACCTCGACTGACCCTGGATTTGCTTACCCTGTACACCTCTCCAAATCCTTCTAAGACCACCCCCTTCCTGAGCCTTGACCCCCAACCTGTGACCTTGCATCATCTCCAGCCCAATTGAGGGCCCCAAATGACCTCCCACCTTAAATTTGACTCTATCTGACTTTCTGACTTCAAGGCAACCATCCATTCTGTCTTCTTCCTACCTCTGACCCTATCTGACCCGCGATCCCATTCCTGACTCCCATCTGACTCTCCGAGCCCAATCATTGACCCCCAATTTTGAGTAATTGACTATGACTTTGACATATATTTGACCGTCCAACTCAACTATCCCAATTATTTCCTTCATTCTGTGGAATCCATGACTCCAATGATTACCTGACCTTGAATTCTATTCTTGACCCAATTTGATGCCTCAGTCCCACCTGTGAGTCCCTGTGTGACCTGCCAACCAAGCCATCCCATCTCATTCCTAATAAGACCCAGTTTCTTTATGACCCCATTTACTACTCTGACCCTGGTATTTGGTGCCCAATACTTGGCTGTTCCCCACAATGTCCAAACCCAGCTCCCAACTGATTCTAACTCTCATCTCCCAATGCCCCCATCTGCACCTTGATCCCTCAGCTACCGTGTCTCCCGTGTCATTGAACCGCCAGCTGCCTCCTGTCCCAGCTCCCCACGTGTGCGGCGACGAATCAGCCTCACCAAGCGTCTCAGTGCGTGAGTCTTGGGAATGTGGGTGGGGTGATATGGGCAGAGATGGGGGGGCTGCTTCTGGCTCTGAGTTTGGCCTTACCCTCATCCCCTGTCCCCACCCTCAGGAAGCTGTCCAGAGAGAGAGGCTCGTCTCCTGGTGGGAGTCCTGGAGACCCCTCATCCCCCACTTCCAGGTGAGCATTCTGTTTAGTGAAGGAATTGGAGGTGGCAGGGTCAGAGGTTGGGGTAGCACCACCTCAGGCTCTGCGTCTCTCCCAGTCTGTCCCCAGGGTCTCCCCCATCCAGTCCTAGAATGAGGGACCCTCCTCCTGGAAGTCCCCCAGCCTCTCCAGGGCCCCAGGGCCCCAGCACCAAGGTACCAGGACTGCCTGTGTGTACATGTGGGACTGTGGGCACCCAGGGCTCGGTGTGTGTGTGTGTGTGTGTGTGTGTGTGTGTGTGTGTGTGTGTGAGAGAGAGAGAGAGAGAGAGAGAGAGAGAGATTTTAAGGCCAGGCATGTACATATGAGATTGTACTCATGCTTGGCTCAGTACT
Source organism: Cnephaeus nilssonii (assembly GCF_951640355.1). Taxonomy (NCBI): domain Eukaryota; kingdom Metazoa; phylum Chordata; class Mammalia; order Chiroptera; family Vespertilionidae; genus Cnephaeus; species Cnephaeus nilssonii. The sequence continues at coordinate 24,778,648 of NC_137076.1, forward strand.
TGGGGTGTCTGTCCAAGGGACCATGTACATTTTCATGGCCTTGATTGAGAAATTGTCCCTCCGTCTGGCTTGTGCTCACATCTGGACCTGTGTGTCTGCTCGCCCATGGTGCAATCCCACATTTTGCAAGAATTGGTGTGTTGCCAGGATTTGCATTCCTGAAGGGGAAATGTGGGCATGAATATCCACCATATCCACAGGCCCATGTGCCGGGCTGTTCATGGATATGGACTTACATGTGTGCAACAACTGTGAGCATATGTATGTACTCTCTGTTCTGTGTACATAGGATTTTTTGTGTGTGAACGTGGGTGTGTGTTTATTAATCATGTAAATGTGTGTAACAGGAAATGAAGGTTTGTATGTGATGGGATTGCACAGATGTGGACTTGTATGTATGTGCCCTAATTGTGTGTCCCCTGGCTTTGAGTGTGTAGGGGCATGTGTTGAATGCATTAATAAGGAAGGGGCCTAATGCTCCCCCACTGCTTACAGCTGCCCTTGGCCTTGACCCTGAGCTGTCCTCGAATCCCCCACGTGGGGCAGCAGGGCTCAGAGGCCCGGGTCATCCGCGTCAGCATGGACAATGACCACGGGAACCTGTATCGGAGCATTCTGGTGAGGAAGGGGGCCAGGGACCTGCTGGGGGCAGCCCTGCCCTTGGGGCTCAGACTGTCACATCTGACCTCCTGCTTTCTTTTCCCAGCTCACGAGTCAGGACAAGACCCCCAGTGTGGTGCAGAGAGCCTTAGAGAAGCACAATGTGGCCCAGTCCTGGGCCCGTGACTACCAGCTCTTCCAAGTCCTTCCTGGGGACAAGGGTGAGCAGGGACAGCTTGGAGCCTTGGCTGGGGGGCAGCTGGGAGATGGCCCTAACAGGGCCAGGAGATGGTACAGGCACAGGGTAGGGATAAGATGAAACAGAGTGGGGGTGAGAGGCAGTAAAATATTTGTTCCTCAATTATATGAGTCATGTGGTTATCCTGGCTCAGTGCGAGGCAAGAGGGCACCTGGGATTATAGGGAAATGAGATTGCCCAGGGTTAGACAAGAGGGACTGTGTGTAGAAGATTGTTTAGGCTTACATGTATAGGATCATGAGGTTGTTCAGGCTTAACTTGGTGGGGTGCAGGACTGAAGGGGCTCTGGGCTTTAATTTGAGGGGAAATGAGTTTGTCCAGGCTCAGCCTGGGAAATCTGAAGGTGTCTGAACTTGACACAGGAGAAGGCCAAAAGGTATTGAAATTCAGGGTAGGGGACCATGAGGTTGTTCAGTGTAGTAGGTTGTCCAATTTTTGCAAGGGAGAGACAAGAGGTTGCTATATTAAAGAGCACGACATGAAATAGGCTGGACATTAGGAAGGAATATATGAGGCTCAGGTGTCAAGGGCCATAGATTGTGCGGGCTGGAAGTAGGAAGTCAGAAGTTATCCAAGCCGAAACCGGTTTGGCTCAGTGGATAGAGCGTCAGCCTGCGGACTGAAAGGTCCCAGGTTCGATTCCGGTCAAGGGCATGTACCTTGGTTGCGGGCACATCCCCGGTGGGAGGTGTGCAGGAGGCAGCTGATCGATGTTTCTCTCTCATCGATGTTTCTAACTCTCTATCCCTCTCTCTTCCTCTCTGTAAAAAAAAAAAAAAAAAAAAAAAAAAAAGAAGTTATCCAAGTTCATGGTAATAGCAGCATGAACTTGGCTGGGAACTGGCTATGAGGAGAGAGTGGGGTGGGAAGGAAGTTGTTTGGGATGGGTGGCCTGAGTTTGCCCAAGCTCGTAGTGTAGGTTATCTAGACTCCATGGGAAGTGGCAGGAAGTTGCCCAGGTTTGTGGTGGGGAGGAGACATGAAGTTGTGCAGGCTTTGAGTGGGAAGTTGTCCAGGTTCCCAATGAGAGGAGAATGAGGTTGGCTGAGCACTGGCTGAAGGGACCCAAGGTTGTTCAGGCCTCAGGTTGAACGGCAGACCTAGGTCCCTTGTGGGGGAAGTATGAGGTCGTGCGGGCCTTTCATTATTATGTCCACACCTGGCCAGAGCTCCTGATTCCTGACAACGCCAATATCTTCTATGCCATGAGTCCAGCCGCCCCTGGAGACTTCCTGCTGCGGCGGAAGAAGGAGGAGGCCCAGCACACAACCTCAGTCTCCCCGACCTGAGTTGGCTCTCTCCTGCCTCCAGGACACAGGTCCCATGGGCAGCTTCTATCACCATGGGGGCAGCAAGGGCACTCCTCTCCCAGAAAGCTCCCATTCCCCAGTAGAGCCCATTGTGCTCCATACCCTGTGACCCCCTCCCCGCAACTTTACTGGGCCCCATCCCACTGACCCTCTTGGCACTGGATCCCTATTCCAAAGTCCTCAGCTCACAGGGTGGCTGGTGGAGAGCGCTATTGCATACTGGAGGTCAGACCCTTCCCTAGAGAAATCTTGTAACTGTTTGGAGAGGCATCACAACTGACAGAAGTAGATGAAAACAGTGACCAAAGATATGAAACAGGAGTCGGTCGTCTTTGTTTGGCACCTGTGCCTCATGTTCATTCTTCTTTAAGATAAAAATGTAAAAGCAAAGAACTAAGAGCCCTAAGGAAAGGATTGGGTGAAGCATGACCAGACACACTGGGGGAGGGTAGCTGTTTTCAGGACTCCCTCCCCCAACATTTTTGGGGTACTATGCTGCTTTTCTGCTGTGTGTATGGGAGATGAAGAAATGAAATTCCATTGGAATCAGAGACAAATAACATCATCACCCATGAGTCAGTAGGGCTGTGAAGACAAAAGGTGAAGCGAGTTGTCTATCAGTACTGGGGTAGGAAGGAGAGACAGGTAGAGCCCATCCAGCCATGGCTCAGTGGTTGAGCATCGACCTATGAACCAGGAGGTCATGGTTGGATTTCCAGTCAGGGCAAATGCCCGGGTTGCAGGTAGGGGATGTGTAGGAGGCAGCGATCAATGATTCTCATCATTGATGTTTCTATTTCCCCCTCTCCCTTCCTCTTTGAAATATATATATATATATATATATATATATATATATATATATATATATAATTTTTTTTAAGAAGAAGAAACAGGTAGAGAAGGCAGAGATGGAGTGAGCTATAGGGCCATCTACAACAGTCATAGCAAGAACAATGATATGCCCACTTATGAACTCTACTCTGTGCTGGACAATAATTAGGGGCTTTATATTTCACTGTATTAATCAGGATTCTTTATGTTTTAAGTGGTCAAAAACCCAATTCAAATAGGCACATGCATAAAGGAAATTAATGGCTTGTGTAATTTAAAAATTCAGTGGGTCCACTTCAGGTACAGTTGGATCCAGGGACTGAAACGATGTCATCGGGATTTTGTTGCTGTCTCTTGGCTCCAATTTTGCTCTAAGAATGAGACTGTCTATTGTCCCCTCAAATCCAATCACCTTCTATGGTGATAGAACCAGTGGTTTTTACCTGGTCACCCAGAGTAAAAACTGCATTTCCAGTCTCCTTTGCAGCAAAATGTGATCATGTGACTAAGTCCTGGCCAATGAGATGTAAAAGGAAAGGATGTGAGCAAATGCTAGGTCCTGTCCTTAAAGGGGTAGTCCTTCCCTTCCCCCTCTTCTGCCTCCCTCTGTGTGGAGTGGATCCTGTGGGGTCGGGTGGGCCACACCCTCTAAATAACTGAGCAACAAAATGAAAGGAGCATGGAATTGCCATATTGTATTGCTGCTACTTGGATTGTTGCATAAGAGAGAAATAAATGTCTATTTTACTTGAACCACTATTATTTGGGTTTCTATTACAGTAATCAAAAGAACATTTTAAGTAACATAGCCCCACTCCAAGGCAGGCTCACACCTCCTGGGAGCATTGCCAGGCTTACATCCCACCGTCTCCATCCCCCCGTGCAAGGAGAACAAACCCCTTTTTCCCATCAGATCCAGCAAAAGTCCCACAGCAGATGCCCATTGGACCAATTGAACCAATAACTGTTTAGAGCAGTGGTTCTCAACCTTTCTAATGCCGCGACCTTTAATACAGTTCCTCATGTTGTGGTGACCCCCAACCATAAAATTATTTTCGTTGCTACTTCATAACTGTAATTTTGCTACTGTTAATGAATCGTAATGTAAATATCTGTGTTTTCCGATGGTCTTAGGCTCTACAGCAGCGGTTCTCAACCTGTGGATTGTGACCCACAGGTTGAAAACCGCTAGCAGGATCGCCTAAGTTAAGGGTTACTATGAGTATTAAGACCTTAGTACTAATTGGATGTAAATAACAATATCTTGAACTAGCTTAAGCAAGTCATAATTGCTATATAATATAATATGTCAATTTTATCTCAATAAAAATAAAGTAAGTGTTATTCTTTTTAAAAATACATATATTTTATTGATTTTTTTACAGAGAGAAATGGAGAGGGAGAGGGATAGAGAGTTAGAAACATCAATGAGAGAGAAACATCGATTCAGCTGCCTCCTACACACTCTCTACTGGGGATGTGCCCGCAACCAAGGTACATGCCCTTGACCGGAATCGAACCTGGGACCCTTCAGTCCGCAGGCCAACACTCTATCCACTGAGCCAAACCGGTTAGGGCGGTAATTGTTATTCTTACGGAGTGCTTATTATGTACCAGGCTCTGTTCTAATAATCTATCTCACTGAATCCTCATAATAACACTATGGAGTAGGCACTATTATTTTACCCATTGCATACACAAAAAACTGGGACTAGGGAGGGTTAAACAACTATCCAAGGTGGCATGGTAAGTGGCAAGGCTGGGGTGCGATGTGCTAGAACATGTGCACTTAACTGGGCTAGCTAGCCTCTCAGAATCACAGTTACAGTTTCTGCCTTTCTCTCTCACACACACAGTCCAAATCCAATTTCCCGAGGAAGAGAGAGATTCTCTGAATCACTTTGTTTCTTGAAAGTGCACCGGTAGCCCTGGCCGGTGTGGCTCAGTTGGTTGAGTGTCTTCCCTTGCACCAAAGGGTGCTGGTTCGATTCCAGGTCAGAGCCCATGCCCAGGTTGCAGGCTTGGTCCCACAGTCCAGGTGTGTAGGAGAGCCAACTGATCACCACATTGATGTTCCTCCCTCCCTATCTCCCTCTGGCCCTTTCTCTCTAAAATCAATAAAAACATTAAAAAATAAATAAACGTGCAGGGTACTCAGGCACAGCTCTACCCAGTAACTAACAAGATCTGTATCTTTATATCTCTTAGTGGGCTTTTCTCTAATCTTTACTTCACAAATATTCCGCCCCTCCCCCAACAAATATTTCTTGAGCTCCTACTGTGTACCAGTCTCTATTCTATGGGCTGAGAACACAAAAATGAACAAAACAGACTACTGAGGGCTATAATAATAAAACTACTGAACCAATAATAAAACATCATACACATTAGGTGATATTACCCACAGAGGATGCAAAAATCCTATATAATAAAGATGTGATATGCAAATGGTCATTACGCCGTGAAGCGTAACGACTGACCAACTAACGTGACCACCTAACGACCGGATCACGGATCAGCAGGATGGTGGGGCAGTGAGCTACTGGCTATAAGTGGGCAGCGGAGAGCTTCAGGAGGGGGCAGGGCAGCAAGCTATGAGGGGGGGAGGGGTAGGGAAAGCTACAGGAGGGCAGGGCAGCGGGCGGAGAGCTACCAGAGGGCGGCAGCAAGCTACTGGTGCATGGATTCCTGAGCAGGGCTACTAGTCTATACTAATAAAAGGGTAATATGCTAATTAGACCAGGAGACCTTCCAGATGTCCTTCCAGACAAAGCCATGGTGGCGGGGCCGAGGCAGAGGCGGTTAGGGGTGAGCAAGCTGGCAGGGGGGCAGTTGGGGGTGAGCAGGCTGGAGGGGGGGCAGTTGAGGGCAAGCAGGCTGGTGGCGGGGGTGGAGGCAGTTGGGGGTGAGCAGGCCATTAGGCAGAGTGGTAAGGGCCAATCAGGCAGGCAGGTGAGCGGTTAGGAGCCAGTGGTCCCAAATTGCGGGGTCCCAGATTGGAGAGGGTGCAGGCTGGGCTGAGGGACTCCCCTCCCCATCCACAAATTTCGTGCACTGGGCCACTAGTATATATATAAAAGGCAAAGTGTTCCCTCAGGAGTTCGACCAGGAGACCGGGAGTTCAATTGCTCGCTATGACGTGCGCTGACCACCAGGGGCAGTGCAGAATGAAAGAAGGCCCCAGGACAGCCAGAAGGGCCTGATCCCTGGGACTCTTCCCATGCATGAATTTTGTGCACCAGCCATCTAGTAATAATAACAACAAGCCATTTAAGGGCGATGGGGAGTGTGGGATGATAGCTGCTGTTTTAAACAGGGTGATCAGAGAGGACTTCATTGAGAAGGTGACATTTGGGCAGAGGCCTGAATGAAGTGAAGGAGTGATCCCTGATATTTAGAGGAAGAACCTTCAAGGCAGAGGGAACAGCTGGTGCAAATGCCCATACTATCTTCACCATCTGTGGGTTTCTTCCCTCCAGGCAAAGTTGTTCCGGCTACTCCATCTGCCCATCTTGTTGCCCAGTAGAAAGCAGCACCCCCTTTCCCAGTAAGGCCAGGTCAAGTCCTAGGATGGGAGCTCATTGACTGCATTTGGATCACATGCCCATCTGGAACCAATCACTGTGCTCCAGGGAATGGAGCGTTTAATGGGCTAATCTGGGGCTGGGAGGAGCAATCAGGTAGGCATCACCCCTCCCCAGGCATGTACCTCTGTGGGGTGTTTACCCCCATTTAAGCTCAGCTCAGGCGAATAGCTTTTATGGTTTGTTCTAGAATTACTTGCCACATTATTAAGAGAACTGCACACTCCTTATAAATGCTGAATATACAGATGTAAACAGTACTTGTTTTTTTCCAAAAAGCAAAATCTCACCCTCCAGAATATATGCAATTTTACCAATACAGAGTCATATCATACATACTGTCTGGCAGCACTGCCTAGCATTGTGCACACGCAAGAGCTAGTCACTATTACGATTTCATTATTTATTCCCACCCAGACTGGGAAATGTTAATGAACGCGATAATATCAGTAGCTTGCATTTTTGGAATGTTTGCTACACGCCAAGCCAATTTTTACAGATGAAAATGCTGAAGCTCAGATAAGGTAGGCACCTGCCCAAGGTCACACAGCAAGAAAGTGTTTCGGATACAGAAACCCCGAGGGGTTCCCGCCCCCCCCCTCCCCAGCGAGCGGCAGCGGGGGGCCGAGAGGGCCCCTGCCTCCTCCTGCCGGGCCTGGCAGGGCGTCCGCCTCCCGCTTATCTCAGCCCAGGCTGCCTGCTGGTCCCGCCCCCTCGGGGAAGCTGCCACTTGGAGGCGCCTGGCCGGGAAGGGCCTGGTCAGCTGTGTCCGGTGGAGGCAACTGCTGACCCAGCTGTGGACTGTGCCAGAGGTGGAGGAAGCGTGGAGAAGGAGCGCTGGGCCCCCCGTGGCGGGGGCTGCATCATGGATCACCTCGGGGCGCCCCTCTGGCCTGGAGTCGGCTCCCTCTGGCTCCTGCTCACCGGAGCCGCCTTGGCTCCCCCTCCTTACTCCCCGGGCCCCAAGTTTGAAAGCAAAGGTAAGGAAGGATGGAACGGTGTACGGACCCCGACAACCCCGACACGGTCCTGGAGGGCAATGCAGGGGCCGGAACCTCCAGCCTTGGTCCTGAGGACCAAGCTGGTGTCTGAAGCCCTAGGGCGGTTCTGCTGGGGCACGCCGGGTCTAAGTCCCCGGACTGGGTTGGGGGGGGGGGGGGGCGCGATACCGCTGGAGAGAAACGTAAGGCTCCTGATTCACCTTTTCAGGGAGTCTGGGACATGCTACATCCTAACGGGGCAGGAGTGGTGCTGGGTCTGGGCTCCGCGGTCCGGAGTCCCTGGGGGGAGAGGGACTAGCGGACCTCCAGGGAGGGAGGGAGGGAAGCCCGGGTCCGAGTCGCAGGGAGACTGTAAACACGGTTTGCGTGCGGGCACCAGGTCCCTTGCAACGCTGGGTTGAGGGAGGGGGCGCGGGGCACGGTTGGCGCTATCGGGAGGCCGGGAGCCTGCGGGGTCCGATAGGGGGCCCCGCCTCCTCCACACACCCCCGCGGGCTGGCTTGCCCTGGGCCGCGGCGGGCGGGTGGGCTGCGGGAGCCCGCGGCCTTGAGCGCTGCGCTCAGTTCGGCGGGTTGCGGGATGGATGGGTACGTGTGGGGGCAACAAGAAGGCAAGTAGCCTGGGCTTGGGCGTTCGGGAGGCGCCACCTCGGCGTACCCCTCCGGGGCCCTGCCAGGGTGGAGAGCTGGGTGGGGCTTCTGTCTTATCGGCCCGCACAGGCGCCGGGAAAGAGGGGGAGGGCGCTGTGGTCCGAAAACAGGGCTCGGCGCGCCTGACCCTTCCCCTGGCCCCCTTCCTCCCCAGCGGCCCTGCTGGTGGCCCACGGGCACCAGGAGCTCCTGTGCTTCACCGAGCGGCTGGAGGACTTGGTGTGTTTCTGGGAGGAGGCGGCGAGCGCGGGGGTCAGCCCCGACAACTACAGCTTCTCCTACCAGCTCGAGTACGTCCGACCGGCCGGCGGAACGCCTCCGAGGGTGGAGGGGCGGGCGGGATGGGCACCTCCCCTGCCGGTGGGGAGCCCGCGGTCTCGGCCCTGACACTTCCCCTAGTGGCCGGGGCTGGAACACGCCGGTGATCACCGGTGGAGCGCGGCTCCAAACCTCAGGGCTGGGACAGCAACCTCTCCATCAGGTCCGCGGTGTCGCGTACCTGGCTCTGGGACGCCCCCTCGTGGTCATGACCAAAATGAACCTGGCCGGGTCCAGACGCCCAACTTGCTCCCTTCCCTCCCGGGTCCCTCCTCACTCAGGGGTGAGCCGTGGAAGCCGTGCCGCCTGCACCAGGCTCCCGCCCCCCGCGGAGCGGTGCGCTTCTGGTGCTCGCTGCCTACGGCCGACACGTCGAGCTTCGTACCCTTAGAGCTGCGCGTCACAGCGGCCTCGTCCGGTGCTCCTCGCTACCGCCGAGTCATCCAGATCAACGAAGTGGGTAGGTTCGCCGGCAAAGGGGGAGTGGTTGGAGGGAGGTCTCTGTCTCCGCCCACCTGAGCTGCCCTTCTCGGTAGTGCTCCTGGACCCCCCCGCGGGGCTAGAAGCGCGGCGGGCGGACGAGGGCGGCCACGTGGTACTGCGCTGGCTCCCACCGCCTGGGGCCCCCATGGCGAGCCTCATCCGCTACGAGGTGAACATCTCCGCAGGCAGCGCCGCAGGGAGCGCGCAGAAGGTGAGACTCGCCCCTACTGCCCACCCCCAGCTCTCCCAAAGGCCCAGCCCCTCTAAGTCCCGCCCAGACGGTCACCACGGCCTCGCCCCTCCAGGTCCGCCCCTGACGCCCGACATCCCATTGCCCTGGGGCCCCTGACAGCTCCACGCCCACGGACAAGACCCTTTTCTCCAAGCCTCCCCAGCCCACCGAAATCCTTGTCCCAAACCCTAGACCACCTTCAGGGCCCCGCCCCCTCCATGCTCTGGGGCCACTGTTTACCGGACCCCCCTCCTGATTGGCTCCGAGCCCTCCTGGAGCCCCGCCTCCTACTCTCATTGCTCCTCGGGTGCCGTCCTTCCTTTCTCTGATTGGCCCGCCCTACTGCCGGTGTCCGTTCGCGCGGCCAGGTGGAGATCCTGGACGGCCGCACGGAGTGCGTGCTGAGCAACCTGCGGCGCGGAACGCGCTACACCTTCTCGGTGCGCGCGCGCATGGCGGAGCCGAGCTTCGACGGCTTCTGGAGCGCTTGGTCGGAGCCTGCGTCGCTGCTGACAGCTAGTGGTGAGGCCCCAGGTAGGGGTGTAGGAGGGGTTGGGGCTGAGCTTGGGGCAAGCCCACTGCCTTGACCTATTCCTGGCTCTCCAGACCTGGACCCGCTCATCCTGACGCTCTCCCTCATCCTCGTGCTCATCCTGCTGCTGTTGGCCGTGTTCGCCCTCCTCTCCCACCGCCGGTGAGCACCCCATTCGGGCACCTGATCCAGACCCCTCCCCACTAAGTCCCCCCTTTCCTTGTGGAAACCTAGGCTCAGAGAGGCAGGCACCTGCCCAAGGTCAAACAGTAAGGAGTCAGTGGCAGGGCTGGGATGCAAGCCAGACCAGACCCAGACTCTTAGTTAAAATATGCTGGGGGACAGTCATCTGGTTCTCCCCTTTTAGATTCCTTTGCAAATTCCTTTACTTTTGTAAAGTCAACGAGATGGGCTTAATGGAAAGAGGTAAGCCCCTGCGTTTCTTCTCTTCTGTTGTTAAGCTCTTCAGACGCTTTATGATCTGACTGTTCCTCCTGAGGGTTGTAATTCTGAGCACATACCATGTGGTTTCACACCACCAAACTTTGGCGCATGCTGTTCCTTCTGCCTGGAATGCGATTCCTGCCCTGTCTGCTTAGCAATCTCCTAGTTGTCTTTAAAGGCTCTGCTCATTTATTTGGTTGGAAAATACATATTGAGTGTCAACTATGTATTAGGCACAGGGAAGAGAGTAGAGAACACGCCAAACATGTCCCTGACCCGGTGGATCTCATAGTTGAGTCAGACAACAAACAAGGGAACCAACAGATATTTGATTATAAATTATGATGAGCGATATCACAGAACTGGGATATGGGGACATGACAGCATGGTTGGGGAAGACCTCTGGGAGGTGACCTTAGAGTAGAAATCTGAAGGTTGGAAGGAAGCAGCCATGAAAAGCAGGGAGGAGAAACAACCATTGTGCAAAGGCCCTGGGGTGGGAACGAGCTTGGAACAATGACGCAGCTTCAGGAAGAGCTCTATGGCCAGAACAGAGGGTGTCAGGAGGGAGTGGTGGGTGATGAGGGGAATGAAGTAATAGGGGTGAAAATAGGCAGGGCTGCCTGCAGGGCTGTGGGGAGGAGATTGGATTTTATTCTGAATGCATTGGGGAACCAGGGGGAGGAGTGACATAAGGGGCCTCCAGGCAAGCTGGGCCAGGTTTCGAGGGGCATGAGGCACTGTATACTGAACTCCTATACATCCTTCAAAACTCTGTTTCAGTTGCCTTCCTGTAGGTCTCTACAGATGCTTCAGCCAAAGCCCCTGCTCCCCATCCCCTATGCACTCCTCTGCCTTCATCACGATCACCAGAGGCTAGGAGTATCTGTGCCCCGTGACTGCATACCGAGGGGATGTAGGTATGTTCAATGACACATGCCCATGTCCTTGTTTCTTTTGGTCTCACCAGGACTCTGAAGCAGAAGATCTGGCCTGGCATCCCAAGCCCCGAGAGTGAATTTGAGGGCCTTTTCACCACCCACAAGGGTAACTTCCAGGTAGGTGGTCTGGTCGTCCCCCCAGGGCCTGTGGCGTCCCTGCTCCTGTGGCCAAACCCCAGGTTTCTGAGCTGGCTGGTACTGTTTCCCCAGCTGTGGCTGTATCAGAATGACGGCTGTCTGTGGTGGAGCCCCTGTACCCCCTTCGCAGAGGACCCACCTACCCCACTGGAAGTCCTTTCTGAACGCTGCTGGGGGGTGACACAAGCGGTGGAGCCAGGGACAGATGATAAGGGGCCCCTGCTGGAGCCAGTGGGCAGTGAGCATGCCCAGGACACCTACCTGGTGCTGGACAAGTGGTTGCTGCCCAGGAGCCCACCCAGCGAGGACCGCCCCCAGTCTGGTGGCAGTTTGGACATAGCAGCCATGGATGAAGGCTCAGAAGCATCCTCCTGCTCATCGGTTTTGGCCCTGAAACCAGAGGGGGCGTCGGCGGCCAGCTTTGAGTACACCATCCTGGACCCCAGCTCCCAGCTCTTGCGCCCGAGGGCATTGCCCCCTGAGCTGCCCCCCACCCCACCCCACCTAAAGTACCTGTACCTCGTGGTGTCGGACTCTGGCATCTCAACTGACTACAGCTCAGGGGGCTCCCAGGGAGTCAAGGGGGACTCATCCAATGGCCCCTATTCCAACCCTTATGAGAATAACCTTGTCCCGGCCCCCGAGCCTTCACCTCCCAGCTATGTGGCCTGCTCCTAGGACTCCAGTCCTCAGATGCTTGGGGACCCAGCGTGACCTCAGTGCTAGTCTAGGGCCAAGGCCTATCTCGCAGGGCCGGTGAGGCCTCTCTCAGGACCAGGGGCATTTCTGACCTTGGCTCTGAGCCTAATCCATCCTCAGGAAGTCACAACCTTGCAGTATTTCTAAATGTACAGGTCTATTTTTTTGTTTTATATATCTATATCTATAAATATATGTATAGATATATGGATATAGATAGATAGATAGATTGCTGCTCTTATGGCTCAGGCTATAGGGGGAACAGTATAAAAGGCTGTGAGCTCAGTTTGAAATTCAGGACTTGGAAGTCTGAATAATAATCATAATAAAATGAACTAACCACTATAAGTTACACTAGCTGCCAGAACAAACAACTTCTAAATCTGAGTGGCTTAACACAATTAGTTTCTCTCATATTTCAATTCAAACAGGTGGGCAGCCATCCCTGGGATGAGTCAGAAACTGAGACTCTTCTGGTCTCTAGCTTCACCATCCAGGGTCACACTGGGGTCTTTATTTTATTTTTTTAAATATATTTCTTTATTGATTTCAGAGAAGAAGGGAGAAGGAGAGAGTGATAGAAACATCAATGATGAGAGAGACTCATTGATTGGCTGCCTCCTGCACGCCCCCTACTGGGGATCGAGCCGGAAACCCAGGCATGTGCCCTTGGCCGGAATCGAACCTGGGACCCTTCAGTCCACAGGCTGACGCTTTATCCACTGAGCCAAGCCGGCTAGGGCACCCTGGGGTCTTTAGATAGATCCTCTGCATCCAACCAGCCAGAAAGTAAAGGGAGAGAAAGGATTCTGTGGCCCATTTTAAGGATCTAGCCTAGAAGTGGGCTCCAATGGCCAGAAATGGTCACGCGACCTCAGCTAGAAGCATGGTTGGCTGGGAAATGTAGTTTAGCTGTGCACCCAGAGAGAGGAAAGCTGTTTAATGGGCCTCTAGCTTGTCTCTACCAGTAACAGTAACAACATTAATTCACAGGGCTTTATTCTATATCAGGCCCTATTCTAAGGAAGCATTCTGATGACAACAAATGTTATGAAGTGGGCTCAATGGGAGTTCAAGTTTAAACACTTTTAATAATTATTATTATTTTTTAATCCTCACCTGAGGATATGTTTTTCATTGATTCTAGAGAGGAGGGGAGTAGGAAAGAGAGAGAAACATCGATGTGAGAGAGAAACATTGATCAGCTGCCTCCTGTACCCACCCAACCAGGGATCAAACCCACAACCTGGATATTTGTCCTGACCTGGAAGTGAACCTGAACTGAGACTCTTCGGTGCACAGGACAACACTCTAGCCAACTGAGCCTCACTGGCCAGGGCAAGTTTAACCATTTTTTAAAAGTTTGGCATAACTTACGAAAGCTGAACATATGCATACCTTCTGCTGTAGCAATTCAATTTCTAGGTATATAGCCTAAAAACCCTCACACATACACCAGGACATGTGTGCAAGAATGCTCATAGCAGTGAATAAGTCAATCTGATAGATACATTGGAATTATATACAGTAGGGAAAAAGAAATTGACTAAAGCCCTGGCCGGTATGTTCAATGGTTAGAGTGTTAGCCCGCCCACTGAGGGGTCCGAGTTTGATTCTGATCAAGGGCACGTACCTGGGTTGCAGGTTCAACCCCTGGCTGGCCCTGGTCAGGGTGCATGTAGGAGGCAACCAATCGATGTGCTTCTCTCACACAGATGTTTCTCTCTCCCTCCCTCTCTTCCCCTCCCTCCCTACCACTCTCTCTGAAAATCAATGGAAAAAATATCATCGGGTGAAGATTGAAAAAAAAAAAAGAAATGGACTAAAAAATGTGGCCAATTCGTAGCAACAATGTTGAGGGGGAGAAGAAGAAGTCTCAAAGATTATATTTCTAATAAAACTCTTTTTATAAAGTTAAAAACAGCAAAACTAAACAATATGTTGACAGGGTACAATATATACACGATAATGCTATTTTGAAAAGAGAAGAAGCACTTTACATTCTTTAGGTTTTTAAATCTGTACATGTCCCTGAGGTAAGTACTCCAGCCATGGGAAACAGGCAGAGAGAGGTGGTCATACACCAAAGCTCAAGGCTGGCCTCCAGAGCTTGAACCCTTGTTTGAGCTGGGGTCAACAGCCTGGGTAGGCCATGGGGTGATTGTCATCTCTCCATCAGGTTGGAAAGCCACACACCACTCTGCCCTGGGTCCCAGCCCGCCCGGCTCCAGGCAGGCTCTGAAGCAGCGCTGTCCTGAGCCTGGTGCAACCGGCTGCAGCCAGCACTGGGCAGGGAAATACCTCTGGAGAAGCGACAGCTGCAGGGTATCACCACTGTCTCCTTCCTCCTGGGTCTGTAGGGCCACAATGAGCCCACAGCCTCGGCCAGGCCCAACCTGCTGGCTGAAGTGGGCAGCTGTGTCCAGAAGCAGGGCAGCCAGGTAGGCAGCTTCCTGGGGCTCGGCGTCTTCAGCTAGGTACTCCTCCAGACCATCAAGCAGCAGAAGGAAGGGGGCTGGTCCCCGGGCCTCGTGGGCAGAGCACAGGAGCTGAAGAAGGTCATGGGTTGAGGGCGGGTATTGGAAACGGATCTTCTAGAGGGAGAAAACAAGGAAAGGGCCAGATTCAGCACAGCCAGCCAGGCTCCCAGCTTCCACAGCCTTGCTTCCCTGCATACTTTCCTGCAGGAGGCCCTCAACTCCAAAGTGAAGCAGCTTAGAGTGGTCAAATATATTTTTCTATTGCTCCCCCACCCCCCGCCTTTTAAAAAAAATTATTTCGCACTTGTACTGTTCGGTATTAGTTCAGAACAGGGAGTATCTTTTTTTTTCTTTTTTCTTTTTTTTTGAGCGATAGTGGCAAGATTATTACAGTGAAAAGAGATAGATAGCACGTCCTCAATGCAAGGTATGTCTTCCTGCCAAATCTCTAGGTCAATCTTTCTACGCAAAACCCACCCCAGCCTCCATTCTCACTCCATCCTTGCCTCCGGCTTCCCTGAAACCAACTCGTGTCCTAACAACAACCAGGGTTAGTCCCGCTCCTAACCAGCCCTGATCCCACCCTTTGGGCCCCGCCTTGCGCTAACTCCGCCCCTTCATTGGACAGTCTCTCACTCAATTTTAACAAACCTCACAAGTCCCTCCCCCCACTCATTCGTGACCCCGCCCTAGAATGGCTGTTCTGGCTCGTCCTTTGTCCCCTTCATTGGTCTGTCTAGTTGTCACTCAATCTTCGATCCGCCCTGCCACTGGCTGGTCCGTCTCAAGTCCCGTCTCCCTGTTACCTGTAGCCGTAGAGGGTCGAGCGCCGCCGGCGTCTGGCGGGGTAGGCTTTGCAGAGGCCTCCGCGTCAGGAAGAGCACGGGGCCTCGGCCCTCCCCTGCTGCCTCCAGGGCCGCCGCGAATAGCAGCGCTGTCTTTCCGGACCCTGGACCGCCGAGCAGCAGCAAAGGTGGCCCAACCTCCGCCGCCATATCCTCCCGGGGCCCGGCCGTCCTACCGGGGCTTAGCACCCGCTTCAGCGTCTCCGCCATCCACAAATCCTCTCTCTCCAATCGGCGGCCTCTTCCTGCCCTTAGTCCCGCCCAGTCCGAGGTCTCTTTGGTTACAGTGCACTTGGCTTCTCCATTGGTCTATGGATCTGTCCATCAAAGTTAGATCCGCCTTTGCTAGCTCCTACTCTGGTGAAGGGATGATGAACCTAGCGAGGGAGGAATGCGAGCGTTTGAGGGGGGAAAAGACCCTTCCCTTGATAGAGTTTGCTGAGGAGAGCAGTACGAATACTATTATTGTGAGCCCATCAGCTAAAGAGAGAGATGTAAGGTTGAGAGTTGAAGGGAGCAGACCCTACGGAATCAGTGACACACTGAAGTCTCCTCGTCTCAGTTTGCTCACCTGTAAAATGGAACTCATGATATCGCAGAGGAATATTGCTATGGGCATGTGACTGTGGTTTTGCTGATGTCACCCAATGACAATTGAGAAGCAGAGAGATGGAGAAGCTGTGTACTTCTCTTTCTGGGTCTGAGTACTGGCACAAGTGTCTGTCAGGGGCTGCAGACGCGGGGACATTTGTGTGCAAAACCTCAGAAGCTGTCCCCGAGGGTCTGCGAGGAGTTTCAACTGCTTCCTCATTGGCCTGGGATCCTGGGTCCTGCTAGAGGTAAGGGGGTAGGGGGCAGGCAGCACCACAGAACAAAGAAGGGGCCAGGAGCAAAAGAAACGGGCTGGGAGACTGGGACCGCTTTTGCTTTGTTCACTTGGTAACTCCAGCGCCCAGAACAGTGACTAGCTTATTGTATATTCTCAATATACAGGATGGGGCAAAAGTAGGCTTACATTTGTGAGTACAGGAGACAGTTTATTCTTGTATTATTATTAATTATTGTATTATTTTCCATACGAACAACTGTAAACCTACTCTTGCCCCACCCTGTGTGCTCGTTAAATAAATGAATGAAAAAAAGGAAGGTAGGATTGATGAGAAACTGGGAGAGAAGGAGGAACGAGGTGAGTGATCAAGTGATCGAAAGCTGGGGCTCCTCACCCAGACTTTGCCCCAGAGCTGCCACTCACAGCCCTGTTGCCCTAGCAACTCTGTTTCCTGGTAACTTCAAAGTAGTGCCGTTGCCAGGAGACCCAGGGACAGGGTGGAACTGATATTTCCAGGGCTTTCTCTCTCTGGGACCAGAACACAGTTCCACAACATTCCCCAATATACCCACTCACACAGTCGGGTACCCCCACACTCCTACACACACACACACACCATGGCATCTCTGCATATGTTCCACTTCCAGAATCCCCATCACCCACATGCTCACAGACCTACCCTATCCTGACACAAAGCATCCTATCCACCCTCCTACCTTCTCACCCTTCCCTTGCACACACACCAGAACACACTGATACAATCATATCATTGCCACCACACACAGAGACACATTTCCTTTTAGCTGATGTACCTGCAGCTCTTTCTAATACACACAGAGATGAGGTACACTGTTACACTGCCTTGTCAAAAGCACCACCTCAGCCCCTCCCCACAACAAACCATGATTCACCTCACTTTGCAGCACTACAAATGCACAAGCACCCAGTAGTGACAACTGTATCACACAGTTGCATACATGGAAGCATGCTGAACACAGCCCACCTCAGGTCTTTTGCATCTGCTGTTCCCCTGCCTAGAGCACCCAGCTCCCAGACAGCCCGGTGGCTCATTTTTCTACTCCATTCAGGTCTCTGCTCAAATATCACTCAGAGGCTTTCCCTGACCAGGGAAAGATTGCACACACTTCACTTTTTTTCTTTTTAAAATATGTTTTTATTGATTTTTTTAGAGAGAGAAGAAGAGAGAGGGAGATAGAAACATCAGTGATGAGAGAGAATCATTGATTGGCTGCCTCCTGCATGCCCCCTACTGGGGATCAAGCCCACAACCCGGGCATGTGTCCTGACCAGGAATCAAACCAGTGACCTCTTGGTTCATGGGTTGCCGCTCAACCACTGAGCCACACCAGCCAGGCCATGCTTCACTTTTTAACTGCTTATCTGTCTTTATATATCTTCAAATAACGTATAACTTCCAACGTTATGTACTTATTTTATTGTCTCTCTCCCCACTAGAAGGTCAGCTCCACCAAGGTAGGGTCTTTCTTTTGTTCACTGCTGGATCCCCAGCTACTAGAAGCACACAGTAGGTGCTCATAAATGTAGGCTGACTAAGTACATTGGCAGAGATGCAGACGTTTGGCATACCTCTCATGCACACAGTACTTCTTTCTCTCACTGCTTAGAATCCTGTCTTCATGTTCTGACAGAAGAACAATTAACATAGAGGAGCTCCCTGGAGTATGGGGGACTGATGGGTGAGGGGATGAGGACGTGGACAGTCTGTGTTTCTCCCTCACTTATCAACACTCTCAAGTTAATTTATTTAACAACTATTTATTGAGCACCTGCTGTGTGCCAGACCCTGTTTTGGGCACTGGGAACTCAGTAGTGAACAGTGGACAAAATCTTTGTCTGAGCTGACATCCCTTGTGAGGGAGGCTGAGGAATTTAAATAGTCTATGAGCAGATGTTAAGTTCATGCAAAAAAAGTTTGCACAGGGAAGGAAAATTTGGAGGACCAATTATTTGGCTGTTTTTGCAGTTCTGAATAGAGTGGTAGGGGAAGACCTCAATGAGAAGTTGACAGGAGAGAAAAGACTTGAAGGAGGTAATGGGGTGAATCATGCAAATGTGGGGCGGGGGAGAGAACATTCCAGGTGGAGGCACCTGCACCTGCAAAGGCTCCGAGGCATCGGAAGAACTTTGGCTTTTACATCGAGTGCCATGGGGATCCACAAGAGGGTTTGAGCAGAGGAGGGATATGATCTCATTTACATTCTAAACCACAGCTCTGGTTTGGATGAGCTGAGTTTGAGATGCGGTGAGACCCACGGGAGCACGTCGAGAACGCTCTTGAATAAGCGGGTACATCTCAGTATGGGTTCTCTACCTAAGATTATCCGTCATGGGTTGGGGATGTGGACAAGGCTCAGGCTACCGCCACCACCCTCTCTAGCGGGCCCAGACACTTCTGTGTATCCTGCAGCCCCATTTTACCCTTTCTTGCCCTGTGCTCAATATCAGGACCGTGGACAGCACCAACCGGGTTGGTAGGGGTGCTGTCCACGTGCTGACAATTTGCTTCCTTCCTGTCCTGGGTGGAGGCAGCTGTGAGGCAGGAGGTGTGAGCCCTGGAAAGAGGAGCTCTGGTCCGGGAAGCAGGGGGAGGGGAGGGTCCATGATTCTGTACCTCCACTGATTTCATCCCTTTCGTGCTCCCATCTCATTCCCTGCGATCCACAACAGGCCCACCACCTCCCCCTCACTTATTCCGCTCCAGCCACACAGGTCTCCACACTGTTCCCTGAACATAGCAGGCACACTCCAACCTCAGGGCCTTTGTGCTGCTCTTCCCTCCGCCTGGAATGCTTCTCCCACCAGCCCTGGTATGTTAATGGATCCCTCCCTCCTCTCCAGCACACCTCATCTCCGGTATCATCCCCTCAGAAAGAAGTTCCCTGACCACCCACTTTAAATTGCAAACTGTGTCTCCATCCCGCAGTTGTCCTATTATCTTCTCTAGTTTGAGTTTTCGCCTGATCACTTATCAATATCTAACATATCAGAGGTCCCAATCCCTGACCTAAGTCTGTGGTCCTAGAGTTTGGAATTCAGAATTTTTCAGATTTTTTAAAATAACTCTGGTGTAAATACTATGTGTTGCATAACACCCCTGGTGGAGTCTTGGATAACATCTCAAAATCAAATACTTTATCATCAATGAAACATAAGAATATTCACATCATGTTAAATAAATGAAAGCTATAGTAACCTCATGTCAGTTCAGGTCAGGTTTTTGCCACAGATGAATTATGAAAAAAAATTTTTTTGGTTCTCAGATATTTTTGAAATTTGCAATTGTAGTTCTGTATACACTGAGTGGCCAGATTATTATGATCTCTGAACGCATAATAATCTGGCCACTCAGTGTATATCCTATATAATAAAAGGCTAATATGCAAATTGTCCCCTCGACCAGGAGTTCGACCAGCAGGCAGGCCGGCCAACCGCTCATGTCCCCTCCCTCTGGCCAGGCTGGCTGGACCCCACCCATGCATGAATTCATGCACCGGGCTTCTAATATATATATATATACTGAGTGGCCAGATTATTATGCATTCAGAGATCATAATAATCTGGCCACTCAGTGTATAGCTTCTATATCTTGTTTATTGTCTCTTAAGTATTAGAATGTGAGCTCCATGAGGGCAGAAGTTTGTGTCTGTTCTGTTAACTACGACAGCCCCTGTGTCTAATCACACAGCACTTGGCATGCAGTAGGTGCTCCCTAGTGTTTGATGAATGAATGAATGAATGAATGAATGGATGAATGGATGGATGAATTAGGGGAAAGCAGCTTCCCTTTTCCTAGTCCCTGGATGACTCCATGCCCTGAATGGCCTGTCTGAAGCCCTTCAGAGCCTGTGTGTGTGTCCCTGCCCCTCCTACACTTTCTGGTCTCCATTGGGTCTTCAGCACAACCTCACAATCCGAACTCTTGCTCTCATCCGTGCATCCAGGGGTTTGGCTTTGAGGTTCCTACTGGCCTCAGCATCTCCTTTCACTATTAGGAACTCAAGTCCACTCACCTTATTTCCTGTGCCTTCTACACCCTGGCCATGGTAAAAAAAAAAAAACAAACAAACAAAAAAAAACAACCAAAAAAACAGGCCAGCTGCCTGGGAAAGACAGGCATGTGAGGCCCCTCACTGTATGTTTGTGGGTCTGCATTTCACATGAAGACACAGGGCACAGAGAGGTTAATTAACTTTCCTGAGGCCAAGAAGTGCAGAGCCAAGATTTAAACCCAAGTTGCTGGCCCACAGCCCCACACTGTCTTTCCACAATTGCCCTCAGATACACTAACAATACACCCACATCCAGCCTCACTGACACCTAGGCCCACAATAAAATACCTCCACACTCCAATACTCAGGGAAGGAAGGCATGTGGCCAAACTTCTGTTACAAACAGGTCTTTATTAAAGATGAGGAAGGGGCAGGCTGCCCTCCTGGATGGGGAGCCCTCTCTGCTCCACCCATGCCCCCATGATGGGCACATCCTCATGAGGCTGAGGCATGGGGCAGTGTGAAAAACAGGGGTGGGTTCCAAGGGAAAAAAAGGTCCTTTCCCACAGCCCTAATAAATAACAGAAGGGTTTGGGGTGACCTGGGCACAGGCAAAGGGAGACAGCACCCTGAACCACAAAACTTTTGAACTGGACAAGCCCTGCATAAGTAGGGAGTTAGGAGGGACTGGGTGAGAGGGTGCACATGGTGGAGGGTCTGAGAGGGGAAGGGGTGAATCAAGGACCCTGCCATGGGGGAACCTGCCCCCACCCTCGGGTTGGATTCTGATCCTGAGGAGAGAGAACCCAGTTACAAAGGATGATCCCATCTCCCTCCTCAATTTTGCACATACTTAGACATGGGCGGTTCCCCATTGGCTGGAATCATACCCACCCTAGAAATTCTGGAAAACAAGGGCTCCTATTGGTTGTTCATTTGCTGAACACTGGCTGGAGTTGCCCTCTTGCCTGAGGATTCTAAGTGAGGAGGAGGCTCCCATTGGCTGGAGTAAACTCCTTTTGGTTATAATTCAAATAACTGGAGGCACCCATTGGCTGGCAATAGCCAATGGGGTCAGGATTTAGCCCTCAAAAGGGCAACCCTCGGGGGTAAGGGCCCACCTCCCAGTTATGCCCACTTGGATGTCCCAGAGGGCAAGAGAGGCAGGGGTTCCCCCAAATGTCCTTCCAGCCATCCTCTGATGTCTGGACCTGGCTGGTTTGGGTCAGGGGCCTTTGGCACTCACACGGCGCACGCACGCACACGTGTGGCAGGGAAGAAATGAGGACTGGCAGATTCTGGGTGAGTGATTGGGCCTCACAGCAGGTGGTCACGGCTAGCAAACAGGTAAGGGCTGAAGTTGTCCCGATGGAAGGGGGAGGGATAGAGTCCACTAAGGGTGTACAGGTCCCGCAGCAAGGGTGTGGGCAACAACAGCTTCCGGCCACGGCCACCACCCCCGCCTGGCCCCCCAGGCCCAGGAGAGGAGGGTGAGGGGCCCTGGCTGGGGGTTGGTGCTGGCAGGGGCAGGGGCAGAGGCAGAGGCGTTGGCTCAGATCTCAATCGAGGGCGGGGCACACGGGGTGATGAACACATGGCTGGAGCCCTGGAGGACGCGCAGCTTGGGATCAGGTGGCCACGGCGGGCGCAGTTCTGCGGCTCTGGGGGGGTCAGAGGTCATGGAGTTAGAAAGCTTGGGAGGAGGGAAGGCCTCTGTGGCAGGCACCACCATCTGGAAGTCCCCTCATTTACCCCTCCATTCCCCGGACACTCACTGGATGGGGTGAGCCGTGCCGGTGTCGAATGCGGCCTGCAGGCCTCGGGTTCCTGAGACAAAGAGGCAGAGGGATGGGCTAGCGGTCCCCTGAGCCCCGCGGGCCACAGCATGAGGGGCTCATTGGGCAGAGAGCCCAATGGAAAAGACAACCAGATTATCAGGATTAACCATGTCCCCTTGGCAGGGAGAGAGGGTCACACCGTTCTATTCTGTGGGACTGTCCCCCCAGGTCTTATGTTCACAGAGATGAGTCATCCCCCCACATTCCCATGGCCCTGAGGACCCCCCCTCCCCGATCTGTTGCCTGACTCCCTGCATCGTTGGTCCCCCTTCCACCCACCACCCTCTCCAGCCGGGAGCAGTCCCCGGCCCCCCTTACCTGGGCCACACTTAACTTTTCGAGGGGGCTGTCCATGGTGGGGGCTTGGCCCAGGCTCTCCCAGGGGGAGAGCCTTCGGCCGGAGGGCGGCCGGCTCTGGAAGTTGTGCACGACGCAGGTGACCTGGGACAGAGGCATGTTGAGGCTAATAAGATAAGAGTGGTGTAAATACCATCCCCATTTTTCAGATAAGGAAACTGAGGGTAAGGTTTTCAAAGACAGCTAACGTTTTTATGATGCTTACTATGTTCTTTTCCACCTTCCTAAAAGGTTGCTACTATTGTAATTTACTCCACAGGGCTGGGACCGGGAGGAGGCAAGTAAGGCTCAGTTTCGTAAAGTTTAAATTTTTGATGTTTTTTGCACTAATTTTTTTATTTTTAAAATGTTTCACTAAAATATGATTTATCTGAATTACTGAATGTTTTAGCACCCTTCAAATTTTGCACTCAAAACAAGTACCTCACTCACATCATCCTGATCCAGGTCCTGCTATCCCATTTCACAGATGAACATCTGGGCAAGGTAAGGTTAAACATCTTGTCCAAGGTCACAAAGCCCATAACCTTCACAATCATGCAGTCCTCCCTTTTGGGTCAAGGAGCTGATGGAGGGTCTCCCATACCAGAATGGGTGCAAAGGGGGCTCACCAGAAAGGTGGCAATGGCCGCTCCGGTCAGGAAGCCGGCCAGCACATCTGACCAGTGGTTGCGGTACTCCGCCACGCGGACCACACCCACCAGGAAGGCGGGGCACAGCAGGGCCAGGCAGAGCGAGGGTTTGACCAGGCGGGAGCCCTTTACGCGGAACACCAGGGTTACGTACATCTGCGGAAACCAAACCGGACCAGTCAGGGGACACCGGTAATGCAGTTGCCGAACCCAGGGGCCGCTGCGTTTGGGGCTGGGGGGCATGACCAGAATCCCATTGGGGCTGGAGGATGTGGTCAGGGGCTCCAGGGAACAGAGCCAGAAGACAGGAGTGCAGGGGATGGAGTCTGCACTCCCAGTGGGCCCTCGCTGGGATGGGGCGTGGCCAGATCTCCAAAGAGCAAATGAGCTCTCAGGGGCAGGGTCTCCCAGGGACCAGTCACAGATGGAGAAAGGCCCTTGCTGGGCTAGGGCGTGGCTACAGAACCAGAGGGCGGAACCAGGACCTAAGGGGGCAGTCCAGGAGCTCCAGGAGGTGGAATCCCCAAACACCAGAGGATCACGGACTGGAGTAGAAGCGGAGACCCAAACTCCAGGAAAAGGAGTCAAAGCAACATGGGGTGTGGCCAGGGAAAAGCAAGGGAGAGTCAGGAAGTCCTAGCAGAGACCGAGACAATAAAGGGGGAGGGAGTGAGGGCTCCAGGGGGTGAAGGTGCTCCTGGGGACACGCCTAGGCTCCAGGCACAGGGTCCTGATCCCTCAGGGCGGAGCCAACAGCTTCCATTGGGTGTGGCATTACTGGGTCAGGAGGCAGGGCCAGACACCAAAAGGCAGTCAACCACAGCAGACTGAGGGCAGGACTAGGGTCCAAGGGGAGGAGTCAGAGCTTCCACCGGGGTAGACCCTGCCTTATGGGCGGAGTAACAGGGTCAGGGCGTGGCTTCTCCTGGGTAAGCATTAGAGGCTCCAGCCCAGGGGGCCTGTCCGGCTGGGCGCCCCCCACCGCCACACCGCGCTCCCATTTTGGGGCTCACCGCTGTGTAGGTAACGGCATAGGCGCAAAGGGCAGCATCCTTGCAGGGGAACGCTCGGCGTGCAGCGGCCACCAGGTTGGGGCTGCCGGCGCAGGCACCCAGGTCGGTGACAAAGCGGTCGGGCCCTGGCCGGTCCGGGGAGGGCGGCTGGCAGCCCAGGGCCGTGTAGTTGGGGCGGCACACGGACAGGAAGTGCGGCGTGGGGTTGCCAGTCACCACCTGCCCCGCGTTGGCAAAGATGGTGGTGGTGAAGAGGCCAAAGGAGTAGACCCCTGGGGATGGGGTGGGAAAGGGTTCATGTTAGGGCCGCGATGCCGCACTGGCGCCCCCGTGAGCCTCCTGTGACTCATCTGGGCCCCTCTCTCCTGGTTCCTGTGACCACCATTCAATCCCCTAACACCATACCCCAGTAGAGCCGGGCCACCACGATGGCACTCGGGGCCTCCTGCCTCTGTCCCCCTGGGACTACCACTCCGGCAGCAGGAGCCCTCCCCTGGGGCCCCATTAGACCTGGGTTTCCTCAACAGCATTACATCAGCATTGGACCTGTGCCTGGGACCTCCCAGGAGCATCCAGATGGCATTCCTGGGCCTCTTTATATCTGCCCTGGACTCGCTGTGACCCAGTTGCTCACTTTTCTTCTGGGTCCCCAATAAGCCAGAGCTGAACCACCGGCCCTCTGCCTCAGGGACCACCGTTATGGATGAGCTATGCCCCCTCCCGTCCCCCACAACCACCCACTGTGGCTGGGACTACATTTACAGCACAGCTGGGGTCTCATCTCCATGGGGACCCATGGTGTCCCCCTTTTCTGCCTGAGATTTTCCCTGTGGCAATTTGGGGCCCTCCTCTTACAGTTGCTGTGGTTGGCTTAGGCTCCATCCATGTCCCTAAAACCTCCATCATGCCTGGCCTGAGCCCAAGTCCCTTTTTGCCTCTGACCATCATGACAATTCTAGGCCCCTTGCCCCCTGGAATCCTGATGATGGCTGAGCCTGGCCCATATCCCTTTGGGTGGTTGAACCCTGGCCCTGTCACTCACCCAGGAAGCGGACCAGCCTCCTCAGTGGGGGGCTGAAGCGGCAGCAGGCCCCAGACACGATGGTGCTCTCCCCGATGACAGGGATGGCTGAGGGTGGTGCGGGGAAAAAGGCACGAGCCAGCTCCCCCAGCAAGATCTGTGGGTGAGACCAAAACAGGGTCTTCCTGGCCTACAAGCCCAGCCCTAGCCACCTCCCCCTGACCCTCCTGCCTCCCGGGAGGGCCTCCCACAGTCTACCAAGGCGACCCCCTCCAGTCTCACCGTGAGGGTGGGCCCAGCGGTGACCAGAGCATAGATAAGTGCAGGAGGTGCTCGGCTGGCAGCCTCAGGCCCCGGGTAGGGCTTGGCATAAGTACTGTCATAGCAGAAGAAGCCCTGGGTGTGCACAGGGAAGGTGTCCGTGAACTCCAGGCGGTAAGCAAGCAGGACCACCACGCCCAGCAGCACAGACTGCCACCCAGCCAGAGCAGAGAGAGAGACGGAGAGAAAAAGAGAGAAGGTCAGGCCTGAACTGGGGACATGGAGAGAGACACACACATACACACACAAACATGGAGAGAGACAGAGAGAGAAAAGGGGGAGAGAGACAGAGAGTGATCAAGACAGAGGGAGATGAAAAGAGTGAGAGAGAGGGAGAGAGGTGGGGAATGGGGCCAGAAGTGTCAGGGTTTGGGAGACACAAATAAGAAACAGAGAAAAGAGATGGAGATGGAAACAGAAAGAAAGAGAGGGAAGACAGAAGTGGAGGGGAGAGGAGAGAAGCAGGAAGAGAAGGAGAAAGAAAAAGAGAAAAGGCAAAGAAGAAAAAGGGAAGGGACTAGAACAGTAGATTAGAGAGAGAAGAAAAGAGGGAATGGGATTGGGAGGGAGAGTGAGGACACGGCTAAAATCTGACCAGAGAGATAGAGAGACTGGGTGGGGGAGTGACAGACAGATCACCAGGGGAAGAATTAATACTACTGGTAGGACTGACTAGCAGCTACCACAGGTATAACTCTTCCTGTGGGCAGGGGGTCATACTAACCCTCTTCTGTCAGTGAATACATTTACCTTCTAAATATGCCCATTTGACAGAAGAGGAAATTGAGGCTCAGGAGGATATGTGAGATGCCCAGAGTCCCGAAGTAAGGATGTGAAGAGTGCGATTGGAACCCTGGAAATGCTACTTCTGAGTCCAAGCCCATAAACACTTCTCAAGAGAAAGGGAATAGTATTCTCATCTCCCTGCCCGCCTCCCCCAGCCCCCCGAGACAGGGAGGAGGAGATCGGGAGAGAGAAGGCAGGCCTGGAACCCGGTAGATGGAAAATTAGGTCCAGGTAGGGACCTGGCCAGGAAGAGGGACACAGAGAGGGGGCAGAAAGACAGGTACACCCCCTCCCCACTGAGGGAATGAAGGAGGTACTGGACTCCTCACCTCCACGAAGACAAAGCAGGGAATGATGGAGAAACTCCTCTTGAGCTGAGGTCTCCCTCCCGCCATGGTGAAGGCCTGGGCCTGTGGAGGTGGGGGGAGGTGGGGTGGCCAAGGGGGAAGCTCAGGTCACGGGCCCCTGGAGCCCTCTGGCCATGCCTCTGCATATCCAGGGCTCAGCTCTGCTCCTGCCCATTGGAGACACTAGCCTCCTCTGACAACCTGCTCAGCTCAGCCTGTTGGCGGGGGAACCCCAGGGATTCTCTAGTGGTCTTCACTCCCTATAACCTACACAGGAGATTCTGACCCCATACCTTTTAGGAGGGACTCTCCTCCTTACTAAGCTGGACCCCACCTCCCACCCCCCTGGCCTTTAGAAGAGAATTCTCCAACTTAACAGGGATACCTTCACTACGGAGAAGGATCCATTTAGAAGGGTTCTCACACCCACCAGTTTTTAGGGAACCCCATCCTCTTTTCCCACATGCTTTACGGGGAATCCCATGCTCCGTGTCCCCCACCCCTGCCAGGCCCTCCTCCCATGTCCCTATGGTTCGTGGCTCATGGCCTCTCCCATTGCCTCTCCCTCTCTACTTTCTTCCAGCCCATCACCTCCCTGTATCATTAGGGAGCTCTCTCCCACCACATGCTCCCCACTGCCCCGAGCAGTGAAGCGCTAAGAGAGTCACACCTGCTTGACCCATTCTCCCAGGCGGGCCTCACCTGTGAAAGAGCCCTATGACTTCCCGCAGGTGGCTGCCACGCCTGTGGACTCACAGCCGTTCCTGGCAGCCAGCAGGGCAGTGATGGTCACCCCCATTGCACAGATGTGGAAACTGAGGCGCAGGCAGGTGAGGGTAGGCACTCTGGGTCCAGTGCTCCATCCACAAGGCTTGCTCTTCAGTGTAACATGTGGGATGAAGGATGCAAGAGGTCCCAGATGTCTATCTGTCCACAGCCCCCTCACCCTCCCAGAGACATAATCAACCGCACTGGCACCCCCAGAGTACGCAACTCAGACACAGCCTTCATCCACCCCCCACCCCCCACACACACCATGGCCCAGCATTCGCCCATCTCACCAACATGGACCAAATGCCTGCTGCGTTCCAGGCACTGTACTGAGTGCCAGCCTGTGGTGAACAAGACAGGCCCACTCATTCAGACAGGTTCCCAACACCCACCACAACCCACCACACACATAACTGCATACTCATGCACACACACCACACACGCACACGGCACAATGTGCACACAGCCTGTCACAGACACCCACACAGATCAAACAACTCCCCCCCAACACAGTCACAGGGACACAACAGGAGGTTCTCCACACACCTCCCAGCCCCACACAGCCCCACATGAGCACCCGCCCCTCAGGGATGTGGGGTCAGGGTTGCCAACACACTTAAGAGCAACATCAGAAAGAGAGTCACCACACACAATGGGGGGGTCACAGAACCGGTCAGTGTCACACCCCCAGTTACATGGAATTCAGTGACAGCCACCACATGAACACTTCTCATCCACATCGACAGTCATGGGAGATACGGTGCTATCCACGACCACAGCCACATGGCCACACAAGGGCATATACATACATGGACCATGACAGACTCCCCCAGAGAGCCACAGCCACACAAGAAAGATGCACGATCACAGCCACACGTTAGAATGCAAAAATGCCCCCCCCCCCCGCCATTAAAAGGAACACACAACAGCAGCCACACAATGACAGTCATACACACACAACCACACAGACACCAGAAGACTCACAATCACAGTGACAGCCATCACAACAAAGCCACGCACACACACCATCAGCGATACCCACGGTGAGAGCACACAATGACAGCCACAGGAGACAGTCACACACACACACCACACACACTTCAGAAGCCACACAATCACAGCTATACAGACACAAAATGACAGTTATACAACCACACTGACATATAATTACAACCATGCAATCCCAGTCACCCTCGCCACCACCTCTTGGCTTCTCAAGCCCGGGTCCCCTCCCATGCCCCCCTCCCCAGCCTGGTCCCCAAGCTCCTTGCTTCCCCTCCCCCTTCCCACGCTGGACCCGCAGGGGACCGGACCCTCAGGATCCGAACCCGGACCAGACAGAGACCGAGGGTCGGAAGCCCGCCAGAAGGGGTACAAGCCCCTCCCCCTCACCGGGTTGAGGCTTTGCCACCTGAGTTCGGGTTCCGCCTAGACGTCACCAGCGCGGCTGGACAGACTGATTGCTGGCCTGGCGGGCGGGTGGGTGGACGCACAAATGGAGATGCTGTCGCCCGGCTCTGCGCCGCGCAGACTCCGTGAAGGAGCGAGGGGCGTGGCCTCGGGGCACCTTATTTGCATAAAACAGTGGGCGGGGTATCGAGACGTCTTATTAGCATGATCTGGGGCGGAGCCTCGGCAGTTCTCTGGGGCCAGGCGGGGCGTGTTAGAATAGATTGAGGGGGAACGAAGGATGGAGGTTAAGAGGGAGGACTCCGGCCCTAGCCGGTTTGGCTCAGTAGATAGTGCGTCCGCCTGCGGACTGAAGGGTCTCGGGTTTGATTCAAGTCAAGGGCACATGCCCAGGTTGCGGGCTCGGTCCCCAGTGAGAGTGTGCAGGAGCCAGGCAATCAATGATTCTCTCTCATCATTGATGTTTCCATCTCTCTCCCCCTCTCTCTTCCTCTCTGAAATCAATAAAAATTGTTTTAAAAAAGAATAAGTACCTTAATTGTAGTGTACAGTAAACAAATTAAAAAAAAAAGAGGGAGGACTCTGGGTGAGGGTAGGCGCTGAGGGGAAGAGGAGGGTGCAGTGTCAGAGCATGACCTGGGCCACCACGCTCCCTCTCTGGGCCTCGGTTTCCCCATTTGGGCAGCAGGGCCAGATCGCCAAAGCCCCCTAGAAAGGAAGGCGGGTGGCTAGTGTGAAACAGCCTGTCTTGCCACTCATCTCTGAACAGATCAACCCAGGACTTGTCATATACTAATCTGCCCTCGCACTGTACTCTGACCCTAAGCTCCTACATCCCAAACAGCCCCTGGAACCTCCATGCCCTCCCCGACACTGGTGAGTAAATGGGGGTGGCTCATTCTCAGGCACAAGAAGCAGCAGGAGCAACAGTCCGCAGGTGGAGGAGGGTCTCGGCTAGTTTATTTTCTCTCTGGAGGGGTCTTCGGGGAGAGCAACCCGGCTGCTCACGCTGTGGGGAGACAGGATGGGTAAGGGCCAGGTCTGGTCCAGGAGACCCGGGGATGGCAGTCAGGGTGCAGGAGCCCAGGTTGAGCTGGGAGGGTCCATACTGTGGGATTCCAGGGCTGGTGGGAAGGGGCCAGGTGGGTGGAGCAGGGGAAGACCCACACCTGGTGGGAAGGAGCGGCTCTTGTTGAAGGGTGGCTGGGGCGGGTCCTGGTCCGAGTCGGAGTCCGAGTCCCAAGAGTGAAGCGGAGGACTCAGGCATCTGTGACCCTTGTAGCCTGCAGGGACAGGTGCCGTTCTGGCTCTCCATGCACGAACCCTGAATGTGACCCTTGAAAGACCTCTGAATATGGATCAGTGTCCCTTAATCATGTCCCTTGAATGTGACCCCATGTGATACTTGAATTTTACACCAACGATCCTTAAAAAACATCCAGGTGACCCTGACTGACCCCTAGATGAAACCTCCAGGGACTCCTGAATGTGACCCCAGATTAAAATCCAACAGATGTGGCCCGGCTGGTGTAGCTCAGTGGTTGAGCATCAACCTATGAACCAGGAGGGTGGGTAGTTCCTCCTGGGCTGCTGGCTCAATCCCCAGTAGGGGGCATGCAGGAGGCAGTCAATCAATGATTCTCTCTCATCACTGATGTTTCTATCTCTCTCTTCCTCTCCTTTCCTCTCTGAAAGCAATCAAGATATATATATTTTTAAAAAAATGAAACACAACAGATGTGACCTCTAAATATGGCCTCTGAACATGACCTCCATGTGTGAAGCTGGAGAATGACCCCACCCACCCTGGAGCATGGCTCAGTCCCTCTCACCCCTGAGGTTCCCAGTCTTGGGGCGGATTCCCGAGGATATGTTGAGGCCATCAAAGGAGTTCTGCAGCATATGCACGGCGGACCTGCAGGAAGATGGGGAGCCGGGGGCCCCAGGTGACTCTGGACTGCTTGAGGCTGGGGCATAGGGTTGTTAGGAGGGCAGAGGAGGAAGGGAGTCCTGCTTGGAGATGGGAGGTCTGGACTCAGATGGCTTCTAGGTTCTGGTGGTCACTGTTTGATCAGATTAGGAGCAGGGCAGGGCAGATGAGGGTCAGGGGTCAGGGGTCAGAGTGGGGGCTGGGCATCACCATATGTCACTCAGCTCCTTCTGGAGGTCATTCCTCCAAGAGCCTTTGCCTCCTGATGGCATCTCCTCTGTCTCCAGCCAGTTGGTTGTCTCACACCCCTGCTGTTTCATCTTGGTCAAGACCTGGGGCTCCGACAGGGGTGGGGGGAAGAGAGAAGAGCAGCAGTAATAATAATGACGGTGCAAGGTGACCATTACATGGCACTTATTACATGCCAGGCTGTCCTCAGTTCATGCAGCTACCCCTTCAGGTAGGGATGTGTGTGTTTTATCCATTACACAGATGAGGAAAATGAGGCCCAGAGAGGTGAAGAAACTTGCCCACAGTCACACAGCAGTAAGTAGCAGAGCTGAGATTTATGTCCAGGCCTTCTGGCTCCAGTCCAATGGTGGAGGCCAGCAAAGATCCCCATATCCCCAACCCATGTGGGGTCCCTGTCCTCTCCTCTCACCTTACGGCACTTCACCTGGGTCTTCTGCATCTTCTGGATGTTCACCAGGTTCTCAGTGATCTCTTCCTCCTGTGCCTCTGTGAGGGGGAGGGGACTCAGGGAGGCCAGGCAGCAAAGGACACCCCCTTCCCCCCACCCCCGTGGGCTCCAGGCACTCACGGAGCTTCTGATAGATGAAGGTCACCTCCTCCCGAACCAGCTCTAGCTCCTCCCACAGGAATTTCTTGCTGAGGGGATAGTGCAGCCTAGACCCACAGCCTGTGCCCAGTCCCTGGCCTCCTGGTCTCACAATTTGCCCACCTGCCTCTCCAAACCTCCTCCACCTCCCATGTTCCCATCTGTTCAGCCACCCATTTTCCCCAGGCTCCACCCCTCCCCAAGTTGCCTACCCACCTTTACCCTCCAACTACCATTCCCCCACCTGCCCTCCCCCAGTCATCTCCTCCTGACCTCCAGCCTCCCATTCCCTCAGCTTCCTATTGCCTGTCCTCCATCTCTCTACCTTCCTCACCCCTGACCTCCCATATTCCCAGCCTCAGCCCGCATCAACCTCTCCACCCCCCAGCTCCCTGATCCTCTGGCCTCCTTCCCATCCTACCTTCAGCTTCCTGTCTTCCCTTCCTGCCTTCTGGCCTCCCAGTCTCCCCACACACAAACACTGCAACCTGTCTTCGACCCTATCATCTGCTTCTCTTGTCCTCTAAGCCTTCCATGGCCCCCCATCACCCTTACTCAGGCCTCTCCCACTTTCCTTCCCTCCCACAGCCTCCCGGCCTCCCCCTTGGCACACCCACCTGTCTCGGATCTCCTGGGCCAGCAGCTGCAGGCAGCGGGTAGTGCGGGTTCTCTGCACCTCCTCACTCTCCCGCAGGGTCTTCTGCAGCCCCTTCAGGCCTTGTGCCAGGGCCCCATACAGCTCCTGCTGTCCCTGATCCACGTCCCATTTGTTTCCCTCTGTCTGGCGGCCCGTGGGGCTCAGGACTTCTTCAGAAACAGTGGGAGCTTGACTGAGCCCCAATCACACCGAGCGCAGCTTTGAACCCACTTGCCCTAGCCTGGCTGGATCCCAACCCTGAACCCAGGCTCACCCACTTCTCTCACTCTGACCCAGCTGACCCTGACAGCCTCCGGCCTGACCTTGACCTCAGGCCAGTCCTCACCTTCAAGCTGTTGGATCTTGATTTGCTGCAGGCAGCTCTCTTTCTCCAACATGGTCACTGAGTGATTTAGGAACTCAAAAGCCTGTGGGGGAAGAGGTCATGCCTGGAGGCAGGAGGGGGATGAGGAAGGGACAGAGGTTGCTGGGCACAGGGCTGGCTGAGGAGGCTAACCTTAGTCTGGGCCTGTAGCTGGTTCTTGAGTGACTCCAGTTCGCATCGCAGGAGCTTCTGGGTGTCAGGAATCATCATGGTGGACTTACCTGTGAGCAGAAGTGTGGGTCAGCCAAGCTGGGAAGGGTGGGGGCAGGGGCAAGGTCAGGAGCAGGGATCACAGAGCCTGAGGTAGAGGCAGGAGTAGGGGTCAAGATCAGGGACTGGGATGGAGGGCAAGGTCAGGGGCAAGAGGCAGCTGATGCTGGGGCAGGGTTGGGCGGGCAGCAATGGCAGGATTCCACAGAGGCTGGGGCAGAGGGTGGAAGTAGGAACCAGCAGGTCTTGCACACACAGTCTTGTTAGGAGGGAGGGTTCTCACCTTTGGTTTTGGAAGAGCTGGTCTCCAATGGTTTCTAGGATAGGGGAATATGAGGGCAGTAGAAATTCATCCCTGGGCTGCCTCCTGGCTCCCCGCAACCCAGTGTTTGGACATGAGTTGAGTCTGCTGAGTTCTGGATGTCCCAGACCCTGAGTGCAGGCATATCTGTACATGCTCAGAAGTGCACTCATGTGGCTTGTACCCTACATGTGTGGGCCTCTGGGGTACCCCTGACAGCATGCACCTGCAAAGCCCTATCTCTGGACTGGGCTCAGAAAAGGGCCCTCCTCTATAGGGGCAAACGACATTGACAATGTCTACAGGCAGCACCAATGGCACAGACGCATAACCATGCGTAATCCCACAACAACCACAGCTACATAAACACAAACACAGTCACGCACTCCAAGGCATAAGACCCAGGGCGTCCATGCACACTCATCTCAGATACATAACCAGACACAGACACACAGTCATAGCCAGAGACAATGACAGAAAAGACTCCACTAAAACACACAATCCCACGTCCATTCCATTCATTCCCTCATCCATTAAGACATATTCATTGCAGGCCTGCTGAGCACTGGGAGGTGTTCTGGGTGCTGAGGACCTCCCTGTCTCCCCAACCCCTCCCCACCACCACCACCAAGCCCTGCAGCAATAGATGGCGGTGCAGCAGGAAGGGGGTTCCAGGGTGCGGGTAACCTTAATGATACTTGAACGCTTCTTCACAAGTTCCTGGTCATTACAGCATTCCCGCGAGCCTGAGTTGGGGAAGTGGGGAGACCCATGCGACTGAGGCCCTGAGTCCCTCCCTGGCTTCCAGTCTATAATTGTCACTGTGTTCTCTGAAGCAGCTGGCCCCGAGGTCTCTGGTTCTGGGGTGCTGGACCAGTGAATCGTATAGTCCAAGTTCTTGTCTGAGGACGTGCCTAGGGGTGGGTGAGTGAGGGCATCCTGAGGGCCAACCCAGAGCACTCCAGCCCCTCCCAGCTCCCCAGCTCTGGAGCAGCTTCTCAACGAACCCCAGTACTTGTCACACTTGCTGTTATCAAGCGAACACAAGTTGGAGGGCGACGGAGATGAGCAGTAGCAGGGCAGAGAGTAGTCAGAGTCCCGGGGCAGGCCGGCCAGAAGAGGGTCGCTTCGAGTAGGAAGGACAGGACAGGGGGCTGCACTGAGACCAGCCCCCATGTCCCGACACTGCCAGACCCTCCCTGACACCTCACAGAGGCCTCAGCCCTGAACACAGGGCCTCCAGCTATGGTAGGAACAGGATGAAAGATGATCCCAGCCCCAGGGGTTGGGATGGGCAGTGAGAAGGACCCAGAAGACCCCACAGGAGAAAGGGAGGTCTCAGAAGAGTCTAAAAGAAAAAAAAAAATTCTTAACATTGGGCCCTGTTAGGAAACAGCATGTGCAACCCTAGCCGGTGTGGCTCAGTTGGTTGGGCGTTGTCCCATGCACCAAAAGGTTGCTGGTTAGATTCCCGGTCAGGGCACATGCCCAGGTTGTGGGCTAGATCCCCAGTTGGGGGCATCCAGGCGGCAGCCAATCAGTGATTCTCTCTTATCATTGATGTTTCTATCTCTCTCTCCCTCTCCTTTTCTTCTCTGAAATCAATAAAAAATAGATTTTAAAAATATTTTTTAAAAAAATCAATCAACTATTCTTAAAAAAAGAAAAAGAAAAAAGAAAGAGCATGTGCCAAAGCTTGGAGGTGTGGAACCATGTGCTCTGTGATGATAAATTCAGGACGGTTGGAGGCAGAGTCCAAGAGGAAGCAGCAGGAGATTAGCAGGGCAGTTCAAGCAGAGTATTGAAAGCCGAGCAGAGAAGTTTGGACCCGGTTCCCCAGATAAATGGGAGCCATCGTGTGTGAACAGGAGAGGCAAGGCACATCTATTCAATAAGTATTAGCTGAATTGGGGCCCAGGCCCATGCTAAGTGGGGCGGGGAACAAGAGAGAAGGCAGCTCTGACTCATCCCAGGGACAGTGGTCAGGGCTGGCACAGATGGAGGCATGTGGGACAGAGCTGTCTGGGAAAACTTCCAGGTGGAGGGGATCTTGCCTTGGGTCACAGACAGAAAGGCCACACTCTAGAGGCCTTTCTGAGTCCTCTAGTGTCCTTCCTCTGCCCAGTCCTAGAAGACTGCTATGCACCCTTCAAAACCCCATTCAGCATCTGTGAAGCGCTCTGTGAACGCTTCCTTAATCTGTTCTTTAAGAAAGATGTCTTTACTGATTTGAGAGAGAGAGAGGAAGGGTGAGGGAGAGAGAGAAACATCAATGTTAAAGAGAAACATGGATCAGCTGCCTCCTGCACGACCCCATAGTGGGGATCCAGACCACATGCCCTGACCATTGACTTCCTAGTAGTGCATGGGACAATGCTCAACCAACTGAGCCACACCGGCTGGGGCCCTTGATCCTTTTAAATTGATTTTCAGAGAGAGAGGAAGGGAAAGGGAGAGAAAGAGAAACACTGATGTTAAAGAGAAGCATGGATAGGTTGCCTCCTGCATGACCCCTACTGGGGATCAAGCCTGCCACCTGGGCATGTGCCCTGACAGGGAAACAACCCGCAATCTTTCAGTGCATGGGAGGATGCCCACACCGGCCAGGGCCCTTGATCTATTTTTAAGCTCATATTTTCTGAGTACCTCACTAGTGGGGGGCACCACCATCAGCACTCATCGGGTCTTCACACCCATCTTGTCACATAGAAGTTGTGCTTCTGCCTGAAATGTTCTGGAGTACCTTTTCAAGAGGCACTGGAGACCCTCTGGCTGGATGGTGTGGGTTCAAATCCTAGCCCTGCCCCCTCCTAGCTGTGTGGTATTGGAAGAATTACAGAACTTCCCCATGCCTTAGTGTCTCCAACTATAAAAATGGGATATCACACTACCACATAATTGAGTTGCTGTGATTAAGTAGATTAATCCATGCCAGTGTTTAGCACACAGCAGTGGGAAACTCAGTGTATGTCCTTGAATGTCACGCTGAGAACTTGGGACCTGGGAGTCCTAGGAGCCCTGAGAGGATTGGAGCAGAGGGAAGACCCATTTGAGTGCCAACTGCAAGTAGAACACCCTCCCCCTCCCACATCAGTTGTTCCTCCCCAAGTCCCTCCAGGGAGAATTCTTGGGGAGAGAGGGGAGGGTCATTAGCCTGGGCCCCGCCCCCCTGGCCTTGAATCCTGCGCCCCACAAGCTCCCGAACCCTTCCCACCCCCACCTACCACATAGCACCTGCTCATGCTCTCCCATCAGGAACCGCGAAGCCAGTCCCCAGCTGTGACGCTGAAATTTGATCCTGTGGGGACACCATCACTTTAAAACGCGCGGAGCCCCAACGCGGAGTCACAGAGAGGGGCGTGGCTGACACGTTAGCCCCGCCCCCTCCGTTGCATCCCAAGGCCTCATTGGCGCCTTCCCGCTTCCGCAGATCTTGGGAGCCGCCGCGTAATTGAGTAAAATCCCGGCGAGGGGGCGGGGCTTCAGGCAGGTTTCTGCTAATCGATTAGTCAATATCTAATGGGGCGGTACAGAAGGCAGCAGAGTACGATTGGATTGGCTTCGGGTTCAGCTGGGAGGCGGGACGAGTTCTTGGTCCCACGAGGAGAGGTGGTGAGGATCCCGGGAGTAAGGTACCGGGCCCAGCCCGCTGGCCCCCAAGATCGGCCTCGGCGCCTCTGGTCTCGGACTCCTGGGTATTGCGGGTTGAAGTCCGGATTCCTACTGGTGGGATCGGTGTCTTTGGGATGAGATTTGGGGGGTTCTCAGGCTTAGATGGAGCCGGGGTGCTTTGGGGATCTTCATATAGATATCTGGATGTTGTTATGGGAGCAGGATCTTTGCTGTTAGAACTGGGACCCCGACGTGATATTTGAGAGTCACTGAGGTGATCTCAGAAGATCTAGGGCTATGAGCTTGAGCTGGTGGGGCTGAAACTTGGGGGTGTCGGAGGTGGCATGGATGTTGGGGTCCAGAGAGTCTGAGATCTTGAGGGCTGACATTTAGAGAGATGGGGTAGGGTTGTCGCAGGGCCCGACCCTTATTCCTGGTGACCCTGGCCTTGCGCAGGCTCACAGGGGCTGAAGGCCAAAGGTAAAGCTCTGAGCCATTCGGTACCTCCTTCCCAGGCCTGCAAGATGGAGGAAGGCGGGGAACCGGCAAGCCTGACTAAGGTGGTCCATCTACTGGTCTTGTCGGGGGCCTGGGGCATGCAAATGTGGGTGACCTTCTTCTCAGGTAGGGACCCTCGTTCTGGACGTCATGGATACCCAGGGTGGGGACGGGAATGAGAGCAGGACCTGGAGTATCCTAACGGATGTGTGGTCCCCTACACTCCACAGGCTTCCTGCTTTTCCGAGGCCTTCCACGACATACCTTCGGTCTCGTGCAGAGCAAACTCTTCCCATTCTACTTTCACATCTCTATGGGCTGTGCCTTCATCAACTTCTGCATCTTGTTTCCACAACACGCCTGGGCTCAGCTCACGTTCTGGGAGACCAGCCAGGTATGCAGACTTGGGCTTCACTACCCTCTGAAGACTTATTCCCAGTACCCCACTGAGCTCCTATGGCCCCTCCTTTGTGAGAATCAAACGACAACAAAAACGGTGCCTTCTTCCTGGTGGACACAAAGCTGGGCTCTGTATACCCGTGAGCAGTACACAGCCTGCACAGCCATCCCCAGCAGCCCTGTCGATCCTATTCCCCCTGTCTGTCTGCTGGCTGCTGCTCCCTCTCCTCCCTCTGGTTGGGCCTGCCGCCAAGCTGTGGTGACTCAGCGGGGCTGGGGCACTGACCCCAGCTCATTGTTTAAAAACTAGCCTGACTGGGAATTTAAAGTCCCCCACCCCCATCCACACATTTTCCCAATTACCAGGCAAGGGACCATCTCTGCATCTCATATTTCTCTATCCCGCCCTCCCATTGCCCTCATTGTGTTCCTCATATGTGGGCAGGTAAAGCCTGACAGGGGTTTCAAGAATAATCCCATAGAGACTGGAGTGTATTATGGGTAACTAGAACTTTAAGGGCTTTTTATTCACGCCCTGTGGGCCCAATGTCAGCTTCTGGGATCTGGGCTGGGGCCACAGAGGAGATGGACCCTGTCTTAGGCTCTCTCTTTTGGGGGAACGAGGGGGCAGTTATTGTGCTGTTCCAATCTGGGGAAGAGAGGTTCTGCTCTGAGATACCATCAGTTTGTGGGAAAAGAGGAGACAAGGCTGTGTTCTGGAAACATCCAGTCTGACTATCAGAGAAGAGGAGGCTCAGAAGGTTTTGGGGGGGGATAAAGGAGGTGCTGATATGGAGCTTTTCCTGCCAGCTTCAGATTATTAGAGCTGGAGCTCGGGTGGGGGGTCCTAATCTGGGTTGTGGAAGGAGGGGGAGGCCTGGCTTTGACCCTCTGCTGTCCCCCAGCCCCTCTGGACTTTGAGGGTGCAGAAGGACCCTCTGGAGGGCCCCTCCTGCCTTCCAGGTATGGCTCACCTCCCACTACTTCCAACAGCTCTGCCTGTTGTTCCTGAGTCTCACACTTGCCACCATCAATGCCCGTTGGCTGGAGCACCGCACCACAGCTGCCATGTGGGCCCTGCAGACCATGGAGAAGAAGCAGGGCCTGGGTGGGGAGGTCCCAGGCCGCCACCAGGGCCCTGACCTCTACCGCCAGCTGCGGGAGCAGGATCCCAAGTACAGTGCCCTCCGCCAGATCTTCTTCCGCTACCATGGCCTGTCCTCCATTTGCAATCTGGGCTGCCTCCTGAGCAATGGGCTCTGTCTTGCTGGCCTTGCCCTGAATCTCAGGAGCCTGTAGCACCCACTGCTTCTTCGTCTCTGCTGGGGGCCCCAGATCTCAATAAACCCATCTTTGGAAACGGCTGCTGTCCTTTTTCTCCGACTGGGAAGCAGGGGGAAAGGTGGACAAGATTGGAAGCGAGGGCCTCTGCTTCTCCGTTCACACTCCCCATGATGATTTGGAGTGTTAGCTATTGCAGCCCCTAAGCTCTTCCTATCACAGTGCCCATTTGTTGAGCAGCCACTGTGTGCCACGCATGGAGCTAATCATTCACATACTGGTACCATATGTTATTGTAACAATAGCTGGTTCTGATCCCTCGGGGACAAGCATATTTTCAACCCCATTGAATTGGGGGTGGCCATGTGTCTTGCTTTGGCCAATGAAATGTAAACAGACCCCAACAGTCATTTCCAAAGAGAAGGGTACACCCTAGCCCGTTTTTCTCAGAGGTGAGGGCGTCAGACCTTGGACCAAAGGATCTGAGGTTCAATTCCTGGTCAATGGCATGTACCTAGGTTACAGGCTTGATCCCCAGACCTGGTCAGGGCACGTGTGCAGGAGGCAACCAATTAATGTGTCTCATATTGATGTTTCTCTCTCCCCTCCTACTTCCCTTCCATTCTTTTAACATCAATGGGAAAATATCCCCAGATGAGGATTAAAAAAGAGAGAGAGGGAAAAGGGTACAATGGTCCCCTCCTTATCTATGGGGGATACATTCTAAGACCCTGTGATTGCCTGAACCATGGATAGTACCAAATCCTATATATATTACATGGTTTTTCTCTATACACACATACCTTTTAATTAAAGCACTTTATGGCTCCTCTGGCATATCTGAATTGCCAGCATCACTACTCTTGTGCTTTGGGGGTCATTATTATTATTTTTTAATTATGGGGTTTTTAAATTTCTTTTTTTTTTTAGAGAGAGAGGAAGGGAAAGGGAGGTAGAAACATTCATGCGAGAGAAACATCAACATGGACTGGCTGCCTCCTGCACACCATCTGCTGGGGATCGAGCCTGCAACCTGGGCATGTGCCCTGACTGGGAATTGAACTGGCGACCTCTTGGTGCAGGGGGTGACACTCAACCACTGAACAACAGTGGCGGGGCTGGGGTTATTATTAAGTAAAATAAGGGTTACTTGAACACAAGCACTGTGATACTATGACATTTGGTCTAATACCTGAGATGGCTTCTAAGTGACTAATGGGTGGGGAGTGTCCACAGCGTGGATATGGTGGACATGGGTTAGTCACATCCAGGTTGCATGAAACAAGATAGTGAAAGATTGTGTCATGCTATTCAGAATGGTACACAATTTTAAACTTAAAAATTGTTTATCCCAGAATTTTCCATTTGATATTTTCAAACAGTGGTTGACTGTGGGTAACTGAACCCACAGAAAGGAAGCTTTGGGTAAGGGAGGACTACTATACAAGTCAGTGCACGATTTGCCACATTTTCCCTTCTCCACAATGACCAGTGTGAGAAGCAAACCTTAAGTGTTGGGTGCCATTGAAATTTTGGGGATGCTTGTTACTGAGCATATGCCACTCCTTCCTGACTGATGCATGTCATTTTTATTCATCCTCACGGCAGTCCTCAGAGGCATCTGCTGTTTCATGAAGCAGTGGTACTCAGAGATGTTCAACAAGTGGCTTCAGGTGGAGTTGGTGGAATTTGAACACCAGCAAAGCCTAAGCTATTATAACTGCACATCCTCTCCTGCTGGCAAAAAGAAAACTCTAGGACCTCAGTTAGGGCTGGATATGCCAAATTTCCATACTGTGTGGCTTCGGTCAAGGAGCTGATCCTTTCTGAGACTCAGTTTCCTTATCCATAAAGTGGAAATTAATTCCAAGGGCCCTTAAGAATATTTGGAAAAGGGATTGAGCCCACTCTAGGATCAGGCACACTGCAATTACAAACACTAATTCAGACCAGAACCCATACACAACCCTGTGTGTATCAACCATTTGACTGTTGGGGAAACTGAGGCCCAGAGAGGTTAAGTAACTTCTCCAAAGTCACAGGGATAGAAAGCGGTGGAGCTGGGATTCGAACCTGGCTCCAGAATCCGCGCGCTCAATCGCCCCGCACACAGTAGGAGTTCTATAAGTAGTTTATTGTTGGGGCGGGTGGAGGGTGAGCTCCAGACCTCCTATCCCCACTTTCCACAAGTCCCGCCCCGGACTCGGCCCCGCCCTGCCCTCCCCGCCCCCGGGAGCGGCCCCTCCTTCCCCGCCGGGGCGGAGCCGGCGCGGGATCCGGGTGGCTGCGGGCTGCAGCGGCGGTGGCAGAGGCTGCGGGGTCGGGGTCGCGGTCGCGGTCGCGGTCGGGGTGGCGGCCGAGGGCAAAGCCGCAGCGAGTTCGGAGGCGGAAACTCCGCGGGCAACGACCCACTCGAGGTGACCCCCTCGGAGGGAGCGCACCCCGCCCCACACCTCTGCGTTCCATCAGGTCTGGGGGGGCGGGGGGGCGGGACAGGGGGTTGGGGGAGGCCCCGTGGGAACAAAGGCGGGCAGCGGGGGACGCCTCTACCCTCGCCCCCACCCAGCTGGGCTCCTCCGAGAACGTTAATGGGACGCGGGCGGCTCCGAGAGCCCCGCTGGGAACAGGAGATGGGACCATATGGTGATGGGGGGAAGCTCCGGAGCTACCCTGCACTGGCTGGGGCCCCCCAAATCCAGCGAAGAGGGAAAGGGCCAAATCCCGGGACCCTTACCGAGTGCGGGGCGAGGGAGGATGGGGCCGGCTGACAGGTGGGCTGGGGATGGGGCGGGGACGGGGGCCCCAGCCTGGCAGCCCTGCCCAGCTCGGGGAAAGGCTTCCTGTCTCTCGTCTTCCCCTCAAACTCGTTCTCCCGGAACACGGGGTGGGGCTGAGGGCTGGGCAGAAAGGGGGGCCGGTTGTGTTCTCCTTTAAAATGGAAAAAAGCCCCACAGGCAGTTGAGAAAGAGCTTTGCGAGGAGTATCTCGGCAGGTGTGCCCTCCGTTCACCCAGGTCTTCTGGCACCTCCCCGTGTGGCTCCCCGTAGACAGCTGGGGAAGCTGAGATCCAGGGCGGCCCTGAGGGCGGAGGGCATGTCCCGGGCCCAGGTGGAGCAGCCCCGCTGTGGGGACACAATGCCAGGAAGGACAGGACCCGGAGCGGTGGTCCTGGCAGCAGGGTTCTTGATTATTCGGTGGCTGGGGTGGCTTCCTTCTATTTGAGGACCATCACCCCAGCCTCCCTGGGCTGGGGCTGGACTGAGTCAGCTCTCTCCAGAAAGAAATGGGCCCGGCCCCTTTGACAAACAGAAGGTGGCAGTAACCATTGCCGGGGCGGAGCTGGGCTTATCCCTGGGCTGGATCCCTGAAACCCTTGGGCTGAACCTACTGAAATCCCCTCCCCTGGGGATCAGGGAAGGGGTTAACCTCAGCCTGGATGGGGGCAGGGTAGGCACCCTGGTGGTGGCTGACACCTGCCAAAGTCAACACCCAGCCTGTGGGGGGAGGGGGGGGCTCTATCCAGCTGGCAGGCCCCCTCCCCCAGCTCACACCTGGGCCACACTGGCTGCTCACCAGGGGGCAAAGTCCACACCTGCACCTTCGCAGGGTCTGGTTCCTCAGCAGCCAGAAGAGGCTGCCATGCGCCCCCCAACCTGGGCCCTTGCATTTGCCAAACATCCCCATTTTCTGCGTCCTGCAGACAGCAACTGATGCATCCCGAGTCGCTTGGCCTCCAAGTGGCAGAACCGGGGTTTGAACCCAGGTTACTTGTCTTTTATTTCCCTGCAGGGCTCCAGGCCTCCCCCGCAGGAGGCTTCCCCCCAGGATGGCATCAGCTGGAGACCCCCCCACCAGCCCACGTGATGCAGCAGACCAGAACTTCGACTACATGTTCAAGCTCCTGCTCATTGGCAATAGCAGCGTGGGCAAGACATCCTTCCTGTTCCGCTACGCAGATGACTCCTTCACACCCGCCTTCGTCAGCACCGTGGGCATTGACTTCAAGGTCAAGACCGTCTACCGCCACGACAAGAGGATCAAGCTGCAGATATGGGTGGGCCCTGCCGCTGTTCCTGAGTCTGCGGCTGAGGAGGGCCTGGAGTTGCCTCTGGGACGTCCATGGGGAGGTGTAGGGCCGTGGGAAGGGGTCCCGAGTGAGAGAGGAGCCCGGAGTCGGGGAGGGGGCATGCAGTAGATGTGAAGAGTCGGGGAGTATTATCTGTGAGCGAATTCATCCGGATGAGAGGATACACCCTGCCCTGTGAGGCCTGAGGGGGAGTCAGCAGTAACCCAAGGGGAAAGGGATTTAGGTACATCTCCGGTGTGAGCCCACAGGCCCCCACTGAGCCTGCCAGGTGTCAGAGCCATCCTCACCCCTGACCGCACCCCCAAGGTGCAGCCGTTGGTAACAATTGTCAGGGTAACGAGCGCCAGGTGTGTGCATTGAGATGGTCCCCTCTAGCCCAGGTGGCTCCTATTTGTGGTCATTACGTTGGCTCTTGGAGATGAGGTCAAAGGGGCTTATAAGTCTGTGAGAGGCACTGACCCCTCAGACTGGGAATTCCTCAAGCTCAGGGCCATGCTCACATCAGACTGGAGGCTGTAGAGGCAAGGCCCACGTTCCTCCCATCAGACTGGGGCAGTGAGGGCAAGGGCCCTGCAGGGGTGCGGTGACCCCTAGTCGGCTGACCCCACTGTTTCCCCAGGACACGGCAGGACAGGAACGCTACCGAACGATCACCACGGCCTACTACCGGGGAGCCATGGGCTTCCTGCTCATGTATGATGTTGCCAACCAGGAGTCCTTTACCGCCGTGCAGGACTGGTAAGTGCTTGCCGACTACTGATCCCCTGACCTTTGC
Source organism: Cnephaeus nilssonii (assembly GCF_951640355.1). Classification (NCBI taxonomy): domain Eukaryota; kingdom Metazoa; phylum Chordata; class Mammalia; order Chiroptera; family Vespertilionidae; genus Cnephaeus; species Cnephaeus nilssonii. The sequence continues at coordinate 24,822,304 of NC_137076.1, forward strand.
CCTCTCCCCTAACCCCAAATCTCTGGCCTAACAGCCCTCAAACTCCACAGGGCCACCCAGATCAAGACCTACTCCTGGGACAATGCTCAGGTCATCCTTGTGGGGAACAAGTGTGACCTGGAGGATGAGCGTGTCGTGCTTGAGGAGGATGGCCGGAGGCTCGCCGATGACCTTGGTTAGTGCCCAACCTGGGCCGTAGGCCCTGGACTTCCCAGAACAAGCCCCTATCCTCATGCTCCGATCCCAGGTCCAACCACAGTCTCCAACCCTTCGCTCTTTGAGGATCTGGCCAGAAAAATGCCCACATGTATGCCACCTTCTCCACTTAATTCCAGGGGGTTCACCCATTGATCCCCCTCCCTGACTGCTGCCCCCCCCCTAGGAACGCAGACCCAGAAGACTGTTTCTGGACATTTATCCCACAAACATCCTCACCCACGTGGGAAACAGCGAGTATGTCAAATGACAGTACTGCTAGTGGCAGGGACACCTTGGCAGCCTCCCAGGTGTCTCACAGTGGAGGAAGCCACAAAACATAAAGCATATTCACGTGGCAAAATGCTGTGCAGCCGTGAGTATGGCAAGGTTCCTGGGACACATGGCTAAGAGGTAAAAGCAAACTGCAGAACAGTGGCTGTGGCTGCTTCCTTTAGTTCAGGCCGCAGTCAGCAAACATTTGCTTAAAGGGCCAGAGAGGAAATGGTTTTGGTCGTAGGGTCTCTCACAACTATTCAGTTCTGCCTGAAAGTAGGCATAGACAATACATCAATGAATGAGTGTGACTGCCAGGAACACGTTATGTACAAAACAGGCCATGGGCCGGATTTGGCCTGCATTCTGAAGTGGGCCAACACCTGCATCTATACTAATAAAAGGGTAATATGCCAATAAGACCGGACGTCTTCCAGACGTCCTTCCCGACAAAGCCACAGTGGCAGGGCTGAGGCAGAGGCGGTTGGGGGATCAGACTGGCAGGGGAGCAGTTAGGGGCATCAGGCAGGCAGGCAGGTGAGTGGTTAAGAGCCAGTAGTCCCGGATTGCAAGAGGGGTCCCCTGATTGCGAGAGGGTGCAGGCTGGGCTGAGGGGACCCCCCCCCTCGCCCCCCTGCATGAATTTCATGCACTGGGACTCTAGTTAGTGTATAAAAAGGATGAGAATAAGAACGTATACTTATGTTTGCCTAAAGGAACTCTGGGAGGATACAGAAGGATCTAGTCATAGAAGTGACCTTTGTGTCTGAAAAAACTGGGTGTCTAGAAACCAGGATGGGAGGGGGACTTTTCAGTTTATCTTTTTGGGGCAGGTGATGAATGAATTATCTTAAGCTCAATGCAAACCTTGTCCTGGAATATTCTAGTATTCTAGGCTCTCCCAGGACTTTTCTTACAGGAGGCAGTGTAACCACTGTAGGGTAGGGCGTGTAGAGGACCCAGAGTTCAACTAGAATCCCAGTCTGCAGCCCACTGCTGTGTGACCGAGGGTACAGTGCCTCCCCTCTGTGCTTCCATTTCTCACCCAGGAGACAGAGGTGAAACCGTGTCTACTTCATAGGGCATTAGCAAGATTACATAGGCAAACGCTGGCCTCGGTTGAACGTTAACTTGTACTATTTCTCAGTCGCTTTGTGATCTTGTCCCGGTGACTCCAGCTCTCTGGGTCTGCACGTCCCAATGTGTCAAATGGAGGTAGTAACAGCCCCACCTCACTGAGTTATCATGAGGACTAAATGAGTTACGACGTGTGAAGCAGTTATAACAGAGTCTGGCACTTGAGTAGGTTGCATCTCAGTGTTAGCTGGCATGACTGTGAACTATTGTTGATGCTTGCATAGAAAATTCTAAGCACCTTATGGCCCACCAAGTCTGAAATATCTACTATCTGGCCCTTTACAGACAAAGTCCAGTGACCCCTGGGGTATCATGGTCCCCTTTCTCTTTTTTCTTGCCATCAATTTGTTGGAGAAACTGGGTCTTTGTTCTATGGAACATCTTCCATTTGAGGTTTGGCTCTTTGCCCCCTCGGGGTGTCGTTTAACCTGCTCCTCAGAGGATCCCTGGTGTTTTCTGGGAACTCTAGCCTGGGTTTCACTTCCTGGGGAGTCCTATCGTGGGCTAGGGTACTTGTGGATGTCACCCACACCTTCTTGCAGGGACATCTAGTGCCAGGGCTGAGGGGAGACTTCCCACTCTGTCATTAAGTTGAAAATACCAGAGTACAAAGCAGAAGATGGAATTTAATCCCAATTTTGTAAAAAAAAAAACAACAACACACAACCAACCCCCCAACACACAACCTACAAACCCAAGCCCAACAATTATGTATTTGTATTTTTTAAATTAATTTTATATTGATTTCAGAGAGGAAGGGAGAGGAGGAGAGAGAGAGAGAGAAATATCAGTGATGAGAGAGAATCACTGATTGGTTGCCTCCTGCAGGACTCCTACTGGGGATGGAGCCCGAAACCCAGTCAGGTGCCCTTGACCGGAATCGAACCTGGGCCCCTTCAGTCCACAGTTGGACGCTCTATCCACTGAGCCAAACTGGCTAGGGCTGTATTTGTATTTTTAAAAGTAGAAAGCTAAATATCAAAACATCAATAGTAATTGTCTCTGGGTGATGAAACTACAAATGGCTTTCATATTTGTCTTGATACTTTTCAGCAGTTTCTAGCTTTCTCTAGCAAATATTTATGATGAGAAAAAAATACTTTAAAAAAAAAAAAGGACTCAGATTGAGAGAAGCCACACACATTTGAAGGAAATGCCAGCTTTGCCCAGGAAGACAGTGGGGTGCCATTGATGATCACTAGGTTCAGAGGAGAAGGTCTGAGTTCATATCCTGCCTCTAGCATTCATTCATTCATTCATCATTCATTCATTCATCCATCCAGTCATTGAGCAAGTAGTTTCCTAATGCCTGCTCTGTGCCAGGCACTGGCTGCCGAGTGGACAAGGCAGACAGAAATCCTGCCCTCTTGGAGCTGGTGGTCTAGTAGCGGAGACGGATAGGAAACCTATAATTACACACCTAACTATTTAATTACATTTTTATAGTGCAGCATGACAAGTGCCGGGGTAGAGGCCCATTTACCCTGTGCTGTGTGAAATATGGTGGGTGTTGGTTTGCATTTCTGGCCCTCCTTGGCGGGTGTGGCAGGTGGGGACACATCGGGGACCTTTCAGGGATAGTTCCCTGCAGGCAGATCCTTAACCAAACTTTTAGGGGTGCTGGAAGGATCGTCATGTACACGTTATTTTCAGGTTGACTGGCTACTTTTTGTAGCTGAGGGACCTTAAGCAAAGCATTTGTTTCACCTCCCACCTTTGGGAGGGCAAACAAGTTATGACAGTCACTAAGAATATACTCAAAGCTACCTCACATCCTCCCACCCCAGAAGGAGTCAGCCAGCCAAGACCCAAGGTGGTACAATAGGAATATTTATTATTCTTTCTTTATTATATTAAAATATTTATTTAAGGTTAACTGTTGTTCGAGCAAGGCAGCCTGCGTGTGAACCCTGGCCCTGCCACGTGTTACCTATGTGAATTTAAATAAGCGAATGTCCCTCTCTGTGCCTCAGTTTCCTCATCTATAAAATGGGTTATAATAGGATGAACCTCAGAGCATCATTAAAGATGGTTATTTATGCAAAGCGCTTAGAAAAGTGCCTGGCACATAGTAAACATGATATAAGCACTTATTATTATTATTATTATTATTATTATCACCATTATCACCACCATTACCATTTTTAGTGCCTTCTGTAGGCCAGGAACTACTTATCACACACTCTCCACAAACACTGGGGAACCCGACAGAGACTGCAGATTGGTAGCCCCCAGGCTGAAGCCCGCCTTCAGCTATGCTGTACTTGGTCTGGAGCACATTTTCCAGAGCATTTCTAAAGTCCATATAAATATCTAGTGTTGTGGGCACCCTTGCGGTACCGTCCTGTGCAGTACAATTGCATGGAAGGTAAGTCGAAGCCACCCATCCCTCTAGGCACCAGAGTATTACTACCTGGACTCTGGCAGCCACTGCCTTGGGACAGAGAGGTTCTTAGGGTAGTTCAGAGCAGGGATTCTGTCACAAGGTTTTTTGTTTGTTTGTTTGCCTTTTATTTCAGAGAGGAAGGGAGAGGGAGGGAGAGAGAGATAGAAGCATCAATGATGAGAGAGAATCATTGATCGGCTGCCTCCTGCATGCCCCGCACTGGGGATTGAGCCTGCAACCCGAGCATGCGCCCCTGATGGGAACTGAACCCGGGACCCTTCAATCCACAGGCCGACGCTCTATCCACTGAGCCAAACCAGCCAGGACTATCGCAGGTTTTTATTAACATGGTTCCCATTTTATAGACAAGCACACTGAGGCTCAGAGAGACTCAGGCACTCAGCCAAGGTCCCATAGCTGCAGAACAGACAGAAGTGGGCTTGAAACCCAGATTTGGATGATGCCACAGCCCAGCCTATGCCTCTCAGGGTCTCACAGGTGTCCCCACTTATGTCCGTCCAGGTTTCGAGTTCTTCGAGGCCAGTGCCAAGGAGAATATCAACGTGAAGCAGGTCTTCGAGCGCCTGGTGGATGTCATCTGTGAGAAAATGAACGAGTCCCTGGATCCCAGCTCCAGCCCCGGCAGCAATGGGAAAGGCCCCACCTTGGGGGAGGCCCCCCCTCCCCAGCCTAGTAGCTGCAGCTGCTAGAGATGGTACCCACCCCCCACCGACCCCCTCCTGCCTTGGCAGGCAATGTGACTGAGGCGTGAGCCACAAGGGCTGTTTCCAAGCTCAGGGCGCCCCCTTCCCTCCTGTCAGCTGTCAGCTGCCCCTCACTGCCCGCATGGTTCGTTTTCTCACCGTAGCCGCCAGCTGCCCAAGCAGCCCCCCGTCACGAGCTCCTGACCCTGGGGACTCTGCATTAGAGGCAGGGTCTGGGGATGTTGACATGCACGCGCTTGCTGCTTTCCAGGTGTTTTAGTGGGGGCGCATGGGCAGCCTGCGGGGCTTCCACAGTGCCTTCTGGGTTCGAGCCATTGTCCACATCCATTCTGTGCTGGGCGTTGTCTGGAGTTCACGAGCTGGCGGAAGGTGGTTAGCCTCCTTCCTCACGCCCTGCGGGTTCTCAGAGTTCATCCTTGGAGATGTGGAAGGAGGCTCCTTGCTCAGGGTCCCCTGCTCTGATCCCGAGCCTGCCCATCCATCTCTGATCTCAGGGCTCCAAGGTGGGGAGGTGACTTTGGCCCTGGTAGACCCCTCCCTTCTGGCCTGCAGATCCTCTGTCTGTGAAAACAGTATTAAAGCAGCTTTACCTGTTGTGAAGGGATAGGGGGACAGAACCCCCGGGTTTCGGGGACCCCGAAGTGCCTTCTGAGTTTCCCCAGAATTCCGCATCACCACGACCCTGCCACTGTTTTGGCTGATCCACGGTGCCCCTGATCCAGGATTGAATTCTGGAATTATGCACCGTGTGAGGCCAGGCAGGGAATCGCCAACTCCCTCGCCTTACTGTTTGGGGCTTTTTGCCAGGAGTTAACCTCAGAGCCAGGAGCCCCGGCCCTCCCGCTGAAACCTGCCTCCCAGGGCCCATTGGGTGATGTTTCAAGCAAGGTCTTTCCACATCTCACATCCTGCTAGAGAAGGAAATTGAGCAACGTTCCCATAGCCCGCCCTCGCTGGTGACTTTCTGCTGTAAGGACTTGGGCTCCCTTTACGTGAGCACCGGTGAAGACCCAGAGTCCGTTTCCTGAGCCATGTCATCGGTGGGGTCCAGAGACGGGACCTTTTTTTGCTAATGGAGGAGTCACTCTAAGGAATGTTTGGGGTTTGGGCTGGAGGAGTGAGAGGGTAGGGTTGTGTAACTGCTACTGCCTCTTGCACTTCATGATATAGCTTGGGAGTGGCAGGCGGATGGGGGATGGGCTGGGGTCAGTCTCCCTGGTTGAGGCTTGGGTTCCCAGCTGCCCCGGGCTCCTGCTGGGAGGTTATGTGCAGTTTGGGGATCTAGCATCTTCACACACACCCCGTACAGCTCCGTGGCCCTTTCTGCCCTGGAACAGTAGCCGACACCCCACAACTTGACAGACACTGTGAGGACAGCCTAAACCGATAGTCTGTGTTCCCCAATTCTACTGTCCCGGCCCCTGCTGGCAAGATGACCTCCTGTAGCCTTAAAGGTCTCCGCCTCCTCCCCTGCGGTACGGGGAGGGCCTGGTTCAAGTTTAACCTTAGCTCTCACCTTTCTGGAAACTCTAGATTGAACCTATTTCTAGAGGGTCCCATGTACCCCCGTATCAGGGTCGGCCCTGAGAGTTTCAAAGCGAGGATACCTTTGTATACCAACCAGTTAAATGACTGGTGAAAGGATCAAGTTTTGGGAGACACACAAAGTGAGAAGATCTGAATGCTTGGGGTGGGAACCAGAAATGTTCATTGCTTTGACATAAAAGTGAAATTAAATTAGTTAAACGTCTTCTTAAGTTGCACCACGGGCTGTCAAGATGTCCCTGGCCAGTCCATTCTCGCTGAGCTGCTGCCAGAAAAAATGGTGGGTCAAGAGGGGCGAGCCTATTGTCACCGCCTGTGTGATGCAGGGTTGGCCAAATCTTGTATCTAAGCTTTCTGTGTAGACAAAGTTTTTCAACCGTTCAGCTTCAAGTAACAACTGAGGCAGCTGCCTCCGGGTTCTCTCAAGACTGGGAAGCATGTAGGAGCATACTATGTATTTTTGTTTCTTCTAAAAATAATGCAGGTTTTTATTTCATGATGTTTGGGGGGGAGGGTTCGCTCAAGATAGTCTCTGGGGAACAGAAATGGATGTGCCCCCGGGTCACTGAGGGAAGGGAGGGAGGCTTGTTGAGTTTACAAACAAAAATAAACCAAAGACTGTGGGAAAACCACCTCCCAGCTGCAGGGAGTCCTGCCTGGGTGCTGTCCCTTCTTACCATTTGCTTTTAGCAACTTGTCTTTCTACAGGCAGTTCGGTGGGAAATTGCCATGATTGCTGTGGTTTAGGGTTCTGCTTTCTTTCCTTTTCTTTCTTTCTTTCTTTTCCTGGCTTCTCTGGGGGTCATATTCTTGTGTCATTCTCTCCAACCAAACTTAGAAAAACAAGCAAAGGGTGAAATTTGGTCTCCGTGTTGAAGCGCTAATTCTGCTAACTGGCTTCGTCTCCCCCATAATCCCAAAACACTACGGAGAGAGCTCGCGACCTGCTCATTTCCATCCTGGATGTGGTTCTCTTGCGTCAGCGATTCTCTGATGTCCATTGGAAAGACGTTGCACTTTTCTCCACAAGAAAAAAAAAATTAAAGCCATTGTGCCCAGATGCAGTTGTTTTTTTATTTCCATTAGTGAAATGCGATTTCCAGGAAGAGGGCAGTTGAATCACAGCCAAGCCGATGGTTGAGGGCCGTGCAGGATGTAGCAGATCTCGTGTTAGTCCAGGGAGGCTCAGGCCTGGGGCTGTCTAGCTGGAACTCATGGCCACCCCTTTGGCTCTGGAAACTTCCTCTGCCTGGAGGGCAGAGAGGATAATGTTGCTCCAACTAATTCTACTAGGAAGGTCTGTCCTCCACCACAGCAGCCAGAGGGGTGCCTGTGAGCACCAAGTCTGGTCACATCCCTCTCCTCAGAACCCTCCATGGCTCCCACCTGCCTGGGAGTAAATGCCAAAGTCTCCCTGTGGCCTACAGGGCACTGCATGACCTAATCGGCCACCTCCCTGCTCTCAACTTTTCCCACTTGCCCCCTACACTTGCTTTGCTCCGGTCATATTGACCTCCTAGCTGCTATTTGAACAGGGCCCTCGCATTAGCTGTTCCTCAGCCTGGAACTCTCCTACCCCAGGTAGTCACAAAGCTCCCCGCACTCACGTCCCCTTTCAGGTTTTTCCACAAATTTCACCTTCTCATTGCTGCTTCTTCCCACCCCCCAGCCCCCCCGCCCCCCGCTTCCCCTGTAATTTAGTACTTTAGTACTGCAACGCCTCCTTCCCATAGCCCCTAGAATATAAAATACTATTTCATTTTCTCATTTAATGTCAACATGTATTTCCTCCAATAGTGTCAGCTAAATGCAGGGATTTAAAAATATTTCACTGCCACACCCAGCTCTGTTCCTGTCTGCTACAATAAAAAAGAAATACTTGGGCCCTAACCGGTTTGGCTCAGTGGATAGAGCGTCGGCCTGCGGACACAAGGGTCCCAGGTTCGATTCTGGTCAAGGGCATGTACCTTGGTTGCGGGCTCATACCCAGTAGGGAGTGTGCAGGAGGCAGCTGGTCAATGTTTCTCTCTCATCGATGTTTCTAACTCTATATCCCTTTCCCTTCCTCTCTGTAAAAAAATCAATAAAATATATTTTTAAAATAAATAAATAAATAAATAAAAATTAAAAAAAAATAAATACTTGGTCTTTGTCCCTGGTTCCTAGCACCTCTCTCTTTCTCTCTCTCTCTCTCTTTTAAAATATTTTATTGATTTTTTACTGAGAGGAAGGGAGAGGGATAGAGAGAAACATCGATCAGCAGTCCGCAAGCCGACGCTCTATCCACTGAGCCAAACCGATTAGGGCTCTTTTTTAAAAATATATTTCTTCATTGATTTCAGAGAGGAAGAGAGAAGGAGAGATAGAAACATCAATGATGAGAGAGGATCATTGATTGGCTGCCTCCTGCACACCCCCTAGCAACCCAGGTGTATGCTCTTGGCAGGAATCGAACCTGGGACCCTTCAGTCCACAGGCTGACACTCTATCCACTGAGCCGAGCCGGCTAGGGTTAGCACACATCTCTTAAAACCCGTTATCTCTGGAGGGAGGGCTAAGTGTCTTTTGTATGCTAACCAGAAGACTGGGGGAGGGGGTTGGTAGCTTCAGGATGGGAGTTGGTCTCCAGAAAGACCAAGCCATGATCAGATGGTTGGCACTGTCAGTCCTGGGAGAAGAGGGGCTGGAGATAGAGTGAATTACCAATCTAATGATTTAATCAATCATGTCTTTGTAAGGAAACCGCCGTGAAAACCCTAAACTATGGAAGAGCTTCCGTGTTGGTGAGCACATGGCCGTGCTGGGAGGGTGGTTCGCCCAGAGAAGGCATGGAAATCCCACACCCTTCCCCATACCGTGTCCTGGGCATCTCTTCCATCTCACCGTTTCTGAGTTGTAGCTTTTATTTATATTTTTAAATATGTTTTTATTCTGAGTGGTAGCTTTTGTGATAAACGTAATAACGGGTAAAGTGCTTTCCTGAGTTTTGTGAGTCATTCTAGTTATCAAACCTGAAATGGAAGGAAGATGGCGGGAAACCCCGGATTGTAACTAACTCAGACAGAGGTGTGTCTCACCTGGGGACACAACACTTGCCACTGGCATCTGAGATGGGGGCAGTCCTGTGGGACTGAGCCCTTAAACCTGTGGCTTCTGATGTGGACTCTGGGTAGTTTCAGAACTGAATTGAACTGTGGGACACCCAGCTGATGCCTGCAGATTTGCTTGATATGGAAAATCCTCACATATTTGGTGTCAGAAGTGTGAGTAGAAACTGTTTCTGACATACAGCAGGCACTGTACAGATGTTTGTTCAGCGAATGAATGAACTGCAGAGCCTGAGTGAGCTAGGTCCGAAGACTTGCATACGGTATCAGGATTCTCATCCCTGCTCTCTGTGCCTTCTCTCTGTAGCCTCGCCCCTAATGAGGTGGCCCCCTCTGAACCATGTAAGTTGTGGGGGGCTGTGGGGATGGTGGAAGCTGCTCTTTCCTGGTAACCCTAGTTAACGTCCCCAAACCAGGTCTCTTGGCCACCTGGGTCCCAGTCCATGCCTGAACCAATGACTGAGGTCAGACAGATGAAACGTGCTGATTGGCTGGCTGGGAGTATTTGCCCGCCCCTACCTAAGGGACAGAAATCTGAGAGGTGGGCTGGTTCCAAAGAAAGCGAGGTGTGTTTTACAGAAGTGGCAGGTGATTGCAGCAATAGCAAATATGACTGTGCCCATTTTATTACCCTCCCCAAAAGATAGATGGAAAAATTAGATAAATTACCATTTGCAACCCCCCCCAATGGAAGGATCCATCCAGTCTGCTATGGTCACTGGGTGAAACCCTTGTTTTATTGATTCTTAGCAGTGACCATGGCCACCCTTAATTGGGTAAATGTAATAAGTCCCCATGCCCAGGCCACAGCCCAGGCCAATTAAATCAGAAGATGGGGAGATGGTGTAACCACAGAACCAGCTCAAACTGGTCCTATCCTGTTTCTAATGTCAACTGATGGATGTTGGTGCCAATTCAACAACAATAGGGATCCCCAATTTGGGGTGTGGTGAAGAAAGAAATTATCCAGGGCAAAACACCTCAATGGTGATACAGCACAACTGTGAGGCAGCCCTGGGGCCAGGCCACGCTCCAACTAGGCGGCTCTGCTCCTGGCTGGTCTGCACTGGTCTGCTGTGTCCGTCTGCTCTGTGCTGCAGTGACCTGCTCCACTGCCTTCTGGCCTGTTCTGTTCCTCTCAGTCTTAGGTGGAAAGGAAAGTGTGCTCCCAGAGCCGCAGGAGAGCTGGCTTATATAGACACAAGTCCCCACCCCTGGCCCCTGGTTGGTGTGTCCTCATGCAAACGAGGGCTCCAAATCCTCGGCAGTTTGATTGGTCCGAAAGGCACTGTCCTAATTGGTCAGAATAGAACTGCTCTAGTTGACCCGAGCTTTGCAGCGCCAGTTGGATGGGAAAGCCTCCATCCTGTGGGCTGAAGTGGGGTTCCAGGCACCCCTTTATCAGGGCTGGCTCTGATGGCAAAAACAGTGCCGGCAGGCACGTCAGTGCAGAGGCAGGCAGCTCAGTGCAGGCCTCTCCCTGGAGTGCAGTTTGTGTGAGAGGCCCCGTGTAGAAATGGCTGCCAGGCTCCGTTTTTAAAAATGTGAGCCCAGTTAGCCACCAGGAACCCTTCTTAGTAGGTATCTTCTTTCTCAGGGTTCACACCAACAGGACCCAGAACCAAAGTTTAAACCTTCAATACACCACTTGTGAACCCCTACCTGCTCCCCCCACAGAAACAAAGGACCAGGACATGATCAGAACCTGATGAAACCCTTTCGGAAGCAAAGGCTCTGTTGTCCAGGAAGATCCGGTGTTGAAACTCCTTACATTACTTACTAGTTTTTATTTATTGACTAGAGGCCCAGTGTACGAAATTTGTGCACTGGGTGTGTGTGGGGTGTTGTCCCTCAGCCCAGCCTGCACCCTCTTTAATATGCACCCCTCAGGGGATGTCCGACTGCCCAAAGGGATCAGGCCTAAACCAGCAGTCAGACATCCCTCTCACAATCCTGGACTGCTGGCTCCCAACTGCTCGCCTGCCTGATTGCCCCTAACCGCTTCTGCCTGCCAGCCTGATCACCCCCTAACCACTCCCTTGCCAGCCTGATCGATGCCAACTGCTCTCCTGCCGGCCTGATTGCCCCTAACTGTCCTCCCCTGCAGGCCTGGTCACCCCTAACTGCCCTCCCCTGCTGGCCTGATCGCCCCCAATTGCCCTCTCCTGCCAGCCATCTTGTGGCGGCCATCTTTGACCACATGGGGGTGGCCATCTTGTGTGAGGGCATGAGGGTCAATTTGCATATTACCTCTTTATTATATAGGCTTTTTAGAGAGAGAGAGAGGGGAAAGGAGAGAAAGAGAGTGAGAGTGAGGGAAACACCAATTTGTTGTTCCACTTATTTATGCACTCATTGGTTGATTCTTGTATGTGCCCTGGTTGAACCCATAACCTTGGTATATCTGGACAACACTCTAACCAGCTAAGCTACCTGGCCAGGATGAGACCCCTTAAATCTTGCCCCAAGCCCTGGAAAGAGAAGACAGACTTGAGCCTTGTCTCCTGTCTCTTTGCAGGTTGACCTCACAATAAAAGCTTTTTTTTTTCTCCCCTCCTTAAAAGCTAGTGCCATAGCCCGGCCACCATGGCTCAGTGGTTGAGCCTTGACCTATGAACCAGGAGGTTGCAGTTTGATTCCAGGTCACATGTCAGGGCTGTGGGCTCAATCCCCAGTGTGGAGCGTGCAGGAAGCAGCTAATCAATGATTCTCTCTCATCATTGATGTTTCTATCTCTCTCTCCCTCTCCCTTCCTCTCTGAAATCAATAAAGACATATTTAAAAAAGGAAAAAGGAGAAGCTAGTGCCATAGTATTGGCTTCTGTGTCCATTAGGCCTTACTTGGTAACCCTGGGGTCCAAGCTTGAGTATTTTGTTAAACTCCCAGGGGGTTCCGGTGTACAGCCAGGGCTGAGAACAAGTGATTTACAGGAAATACAGGGGAGAGAGGAACCAGGTAAAGGCACCACAGAGCAGAAGCAGCAAAACCAGAAGGTGTGGAATTCCCAGCATTCCACACTCTTCCTGCAACAAATCAAAGGTAGGCGGGGTTGGGGAAAAGGAGGAAATCTAGAACAGCGGTTTCTCAAAGTGTGTTTCCTGTGTCAGCAACATTGTCTGGGACGTGTTAGGAATGCAGATCCCTGGCCCTCAAGATCTCCTGAGTCAGAAGCTCTGGTGGAGGGATTGGGACTTTAACAAAACATCTAAAGGATTGCAATGCGTGCTCTAATTTCAGGACTACTGGATTCAAATAAAAGGGACGTAGAAGACATGACACACATAACATGGGGAGCTTGTTTGGATCCCAATTCAAAGAAACCAAATATACAATGCCATTTTGAGCCAATTAGAGAAATTCAATGATGGCCTGTGTGTTTGGTGATGCCAAAGAATGGCTGCTGATTGTCTAGCTGTTGTCTTAGTCCAGTGGTCGGCAAACTGTGCCTTGCGAGCCACATGCGACTCTTTGGACTCTTGAGTGTGGCTCTTCCACAAAATGCCACGTGCGGGCGCGCACATACAGTGCGACTGAAACTTCGTGGCCCGTGCGCAGAAGTCGGTTTTCGGCTCTCAAAAGAAATTTCAATCATTGTACTGTTGATATTTGGCTCTGTTGACTTTGCCGACCACTGTACTTAGTCCATTCAAGCTGCTATAACAGAATATCAGCCTTGGTGGGTTATAAACAACATTTATTTCTCACCGTTCTAGAGGCTGGGAAGTTCAAGACCAAGGTGCCAGCAGATTACTGTGCCCTCACATGGTGGGAGGGGTGAGGGAGCTCTTTGGAGTCTCTATTACAAGGGCACTAATCCCATTCATGAGGGTCCCACACTCATGACCTAATCACCTCCTAATACCATCACTTTGGGGATTAGGTTTCAACATAAAAATTTTAGGGGAGACACACATATTCAGTCTGATGTTATAATGGCATTAGGGTTGTGAACACAAATGTATACATTTTAAATTTTTATTTTAATCTTTATTGTTGAGAGTATTACAGATGTCCCCTCTCTTTCCCCCATTGCCTCCCTTCACCTGGTTTATGCCTCACCACAGGTCTTTACCACCTATTGTCTGTGTCCATAGGTAACGCATATATGCATATAAATTCTTTGGTTAATCTCCTCTCAGCCCCCCACCCCCCTTTCCTCTGAGATTCATCAGTGTGTTCATGTTTCCATGCCTCTGGTTATATTTTATTCATCAGCTTATTTTGTCCATTAGATTCCTTATTTATTTATTTTTATTCATAATTTTTAAAAATATATTTTTATTGGTTTCAGAGAGGAAGGTAGAGGGAGAGTGAGATAGAAACATCAATGATGAGAATCATTGATCGACTACCTCCTGCACACCCCCTATTGGGGATATAGCCCGCAATGCAGGCATGTGCCCTTGACCAGAATCAAACCCGGACTCTTCAGTCCTCAGGCCAACCCTCTATCCACTGAGCCAAACCAGCCAGGGCTATTTTGATTTTTAGATTCAATTGTTAATAGGCATGCATTTATTGCCATTTTATTGTTCATATTTTTGATCTTTTACTTCTCCTCCTCCTCCTCCTCCTCCTCCTCCTCCTCCTCCTCCTCCTCCTCCTCCTCCTCCTCCTCCTCCTTCTTCTTCTTCTTCTTCTTCTTCTTCTTCTTCTTCTTCTTCTTCTTCTTCGTCTTCTTTTTTTTCCAAGAAGACCCTTTAACATTTCACGTAATACTGGCTTGGTGGTGATGAACTCCTTTAGCTTTTCCTTATATGTGAAGTTCTTTATCTGACCTTCAATTCTAAATGATAGCTTTGCTGGGTAGAGTAATCTTGGTTGTAGGTTCTTGCTTTCCATCACTTTGAATATTTCTTGCCACTCCCTTCTGGCCTGCAATGTTTCTGTTGAGAAATCAGCTGACAGTTGTATGGGTACTCCCTTGTAGGTAGGTAAATGCTTTCTCTTGCTGCTTTTAAGATTCTCTCTTTGTCTTTAACCTTTGGCATTTTAATTATGTGTCTTGGTTCTGTGCCTCCGCCCCTCCTACTAGTCTCGATGTACTTTCTTCTTTACTTCTCTAGTTGTAGGACTTCTGTTCAGCCAGTTCTCAATGATGGTTGTTCTGTATTTTAGTTGTAATTTTAATGTGGTTGTGCAAGGCGGCCAGAACCTGTTTACCTATGCTGCCAGCTTGGTTCTCCTCAAAAACATTTTTTTTTAAAAAAAGAGAGAAAAAGGGATAATGAAACAAATAATGTCAAACTCTTGGTGATTGCTGAATCTGGGTTAGGAGTACATGGGAGTTTCTTTGGACAAGTTATCTTTTGTGAATATTTTAGATTTTTTTCCACATAATAATTTACCAAATAAGACAGTTGCATGTGAAGGCAGGCCATGTCAGGTATTTCGAACTAAAATCATTGCCAGCTAGTATGAAAAACAAAGCAAAGGAAGAAAATAAAATAAATAAATAAAGCGAAGAGAAAGTAGTCGGGATCCCCAATCTTTTATTATCAATCTCCCTTCAAAAAGCAGTGGGTGCCACAGAGAAACAAAAACGAGACTACATCTCCAACAGCCAGGTGGGCCCAGGTGCCCTGTCCTCCCCAGGTCTGTCAGCCCAGCTTCACGAACAGCAACAAGGTGGCAAGAATTCCTGGCAGCTGAAATGGAAGAAAGAAACATTGAACCAACTTGAGGGACTTCTGGAACCGTAATCAAATTGGAAACACAGAGATGGGGAGCATCCTGTTCCAGAAACGGCAGGGCAGGGTTTGACACATGGCCTAAGGTTCCTCAGGGCCAAGCTGGAGATCCTTTGGACCTGTTAGCATAGTTTCAGTGGTGGGTAGAAGGTGGAGGCCTTTCAGGAGGCACAGCCGTCATTCTCCCTTTGCTTCCCCCAGGTCTTATCTCCTCCCTCCTCTGTTCTTCCCTGGGTCCTGAAAACTACACTTCCCAGAAACCCCTGCCTTCTTCCTTCCTGTTAGAATTGGCCAATAGGAAGCACCAGTGAGAGATGGGAGGATGGGGGAAAGTTTGAAGTATTCTGCACTCCCTCCTCTCTTCTGCTCATCCTGAACGCTCCAAGCCGGCTCGCCCCAGCTCTTCAGGACTAGGAGAAGTAACAGCTCCCCAAGTTGCTAGCCCCTGAGTGCCTCAACATCATTTTCCTTAACGCTGCCCACACCTCTACAGAGGCCCCTGGAAGCTACTTTTCTGATCTTTTTCTTTTTTTCAATGACAGTTTACGTACAATATTATTTTGTATTAGTTTCCAGTGCACAACATAGTGGTTAGATAATCATATACTGTACTGTACAAAGTGGTCCTCCCAATGTTTCAGGGCCCACCTGGCACTGTACATAGTCCTTACAATATTATTGCCTACTAGTGGCCCAGTGCATGAAATTCGTGCACAATAAAAGGGAATTAATTAGAGGAAATATTTTAATATTGCTATTTGCCCTTTCTCTATAATAGAAGTGTCAGAGATGAAAGAAAATTAATAAAATGTTTATGAAAATCTCCCTCCTGTCAGAGTCTGGGGCATGCCACGGGACCTAGAGTCAAGTCCCCACCCACCGTCCACATGTGCTTCGAAAACACATGAGACCCAGACCCAGCCAGCCCCACCCCCATTGGGTGAGACCTAGACCCCGCTGGCCCCACCCCTGTCAAGCCCCTCCAGGTGGGGGGTGCAGCCTCAGGTCCCCTGACCTGGCGTCAGGGCGGGGGGCACGGCTGAAGTCCCCCATCAAGCCCCACTGGTCAGGGGGCACAGCCTAAGGTCCCGCAGCCTGATGCTGGGGTGGGGGGGCATGGCCTGAGGTCCCCGTCAAGCCCTGTGGGGCGGGGGGTGCAGCCTGAGGTCTCCAGGCCCGGCACCAGGACAGGAGGCACAGCCTGAGGTTCCCCATCAGGCCCCACGGGGTGGGGGGCACGGCCTGAGGTCCTTTGCCCCCACCAGGCGCCATGTAGCCTTAGGTCCCTGCTGTTCGGTCGTGATGTTATGGCATCCCAGCTAATTTGCATATTCCTCTATTATACAGATAGATATTTCCTATGCTGTACTTTACATCTCCATGACTATTTTGTGGCTACCAATTTCTTCTTCTCCTACCTCCTCCTCCTCCTCCTCCTCCTCCTCCTCCTCCTCCTCCTCCTCCTCCTCCCCTTCTTCTTCTTCTTCTTCTTCTTCTTCTTCTTCTTCTTCTTCTTCTTCTTCTCCTTCTTTATTTTAAAATGATTTTATTATCTTCTTTTTTAAAAAAATACGATGTTATTGATTTCAGAGAAAGGAAGGGAGAGGGAGAGAGAGATAGAAACATCGCTGAGAGTCTGACCTGTATGGCTCAGTGGTTGAGTGTCGACCTATGAACCAGGAGGTCATGGTTTGATTCCAGGTCAGGGCACATGCCCAGGTTGTGGGCTTGATCCCCAGTAGGGGGCGTGCAGGAGGCAACTGGTTAATGATTCTCTCTCATCATTGATGCTTCTATCACTCTCCCCCTCTCCCTTCCTCTCTGAAATCAATAAAAATATAAATTTAAAAAATCTTTTAATTTGTATTAAAAAATAGAAACATCCTATTTTTTATTTGTTCATCTATTGATGGCCACTGGGGTTGCATCTATATCTTGGCTATTATAAATAATGGTGCAGTGAACAAAGGGTGCATATATTCTTTCCAATTAGTGTGTTGGGTTTCTTCAGATATATACCCAGAGGTGGAGTCACTGGGTCATAAAGCAGTTCTATTTTTAATTTTTCAAAATACCTTTTCATTGATTTTTTTAAAGAGAGAGAGGAAGGGAGAGAGAAAGAGAAACATATATGTGAGAGCAAAACATTGGTTGGCTGCCTCTTGCATGCTCCCTAGTGGGGATCAAGCCTGAAACCCAGGTGTGACCTGGCCAGGATGGAACTGGACACCTTTCAGTGCACAGGACGACGCCCAACCACCTGGGGATTACAATGAACATCTTTACTTTTTACAGTCTTGCTTGGATTAAGAGTAAATTAATTTCAGTAGCCTACAAAAACTTTGCTCCTATATAGCTGTTTTCTCCAACCTTCTTCGTGCCATTATTGTCATGCAAATTACATTTTAACGTAAGTCTATCAACACAGTTTTATAGTTATTGCCTATTGCAGTTATCCTTAAATGAGATAGGAGAAGAAAAGTTTTAACAACAAATGTTTTTCTCTCCCTGGGGCTTATCTGAACTTGGCTCTGAGCAAAGAGCCGCCCCTCGGACAGGCGCAGGGATGAGAATAGCTCCTGTGCAGACCGTTTCCATGGTGAGTGGCCTCCGAGCATCTCTAGTGGTGCATGAAGAACTCATCCTCTCGCTGCCTCCGCCTCCCTGTGATCCCTGCCTTGGATAAGCCCTCTCTCGGGTGGGTGACAATAACTTCCCAGAATCATAGGGCATTTTGCAAAGCCTCTGACGCACTCCACCTCATCAGTGCTTAACAGCAAACAACGGGGCAGCCCGTTTTACAAATAAGGGAGGCTGTCGTCCTAACGCACAGTCAGACAGCTAGTGAGTGACAGAACTAGGACCAGAGCCCGGAGCCCCAGCCCTTGCCCACTCGGGCCTTGCACCAGAGAAGTGTAGGCCAGACTCATTAGCTGGATGAAGAGGGCATGTCCCCAGGGTAAGTGCTTCTCACTTGAATCCCCCAGCACCCACGTGCCTTCCTCACCCTTTCTTTTCTTTCTTTTTCTTTTTTTGTTAACCCTCACTTGAGGATATTTTTCCGTTGATTTTTAGAGAGAGTGAAAAACTTCGATGTCAGAAAGACACATGATTGGTTGCCTCCTGCATGTGCCCCGACCGGGGCTGGGGACCGAGCCTGCAACCAAGGTACATGCCCTTGACCAGAATCGAACCCGGGACCCTTCAGTCTGTGGGCCAAAACTCTATCCACAGAGCCAAACCAGCTAGGGCCATTGGTTGATTCTTGTATGTGCCCTGACTGGGGATCGAACCCGCAACCTTGGCATATCAGGACAGAACTCCAACCAACTGAACTACCTGGCCAGGGCCACATTTTCCAATTTAAAAATCATATTTCTCACCTATCCCTGCTGGGTAGGAGGTCAGCTCCATGACAGCAGAGATTTTTGTTTGTTTAATTCTAAATTGTATCCTTGGTGTCTACAATAGTGACTGGACCTAGTAGGTGCTCAGTAAAGTTTGTGGAGTAACCAAGATGTGAAAACCCTTTCTACTGCCTTTCTGTTATTCTCAGAAGAAAGCCAAACCCCTCTCTGTATCCCACAAGGCCTTATATTACCTGGCCCGCATCAGCCTGCCCTCATCTCCCCCTTCCCGTCCATCCTGCTCCACCACAGGGGCCTCCCCGCTGGTCCTTGAATAAGCCAAGCTTATCCCAGCCTCAGGGCCTTTGCACCAACTGTTCCCTCTGCCCTCCCCCCATATACACACATGGCTTTTCCTCAGGTCACTGGTCAACTGTCACCTCCGTCACCATGTTTTACTGCCTCCCCCACTTGAATGTCAGTGCCACATTGACAGGGATTTTTGTCTTTTTTTTCATCACTGTTGTGTCCTCGGTGCCCTGAACAGTGCTTGGCACGCAGTAGGTGCTCAATAAAAGGGTTTAGTGTGTCCCAGAGGAGCTGGGCTTACCTGTATCACGGCTGCCCCCAGTGAGCCTGCACTCAGGTTGACGCTCTGAGTCTTGGCTATTTTCAGGAGTTTGGGAAAACAGCCCTGTGGGTACAGATATCAAAGCAGGCGGGACCTGGTTAGGGGCTCAGAGGCTCCGGGGCCCTGTCCCCACCCACCCCTTTTGGGGCCATTCAAACTGCCCTCAGATTCAGGGAGGATACAGGGACAAAGCTACAGGACCTTGGCTCCGTCTCGCTTGACTGCCCCCCAACCTTCCAGCATTGCCCTAGCTTCCTTGTTCTCCCCACACACACACCCCAGAACACTCCCCAGTATCCATCTGTGCAAGTCATGACTAACTGGGGGACGTTGGAGAGGTCACCCCCCCTTTCTGTGCCTCGGTTTCCCAACTGGGTCCACCTCACAAGGTCTTTGAGTGGATTAGGAGAAAGCATCTACATGAAGTGCATAGCAGTGGCCTGACACAGAGCCAGCATCCAGGAGCTATTAGTTATTTCCGAGTGTTCTGTACATACAAACAGAAGGACTAACGTGTTTCTAGCACCTTCTCACTCGTTTCTTACAACAACCCCATAAGGTAGGTATTTATTTTCTCTTTTTTCCCCAAATATATTTTTATTGATTTCAGAGAGGAAGGGAGAGGGATAGAAACATCAATGATGAGAGAGAATCATTGATCAGCTGCCTCCTGCACACCCCCCACACTGGGGATCGAGCCCGCGACCCGGGCATGTGCCCTGACCAGGAATCGAACCATGACCTCCTGGTTCGTAGGTTGACGCTCAACCACTGAGTCACGCCAGCTGGGCTCTCTGTGTTATAAGTGAAGAAACTGAGGCTCAGACAGGTGAAGAGACCAGACACAGAGGGTGAGCAGAGCAGGCTCCACTCCCCTTGCTGCAGCCACTGAGATGCCCCTCACCTTCGAGGCCCCCAGCACCTCTTGTTTTTGGAAGCTTGGGCTGCTTTGTGCTCACTGTTGGCAGTTCAGAAGCCCCCTTCACATAATGAGTATTTATTAAGTGCCTATTGTGTGCGAGGCACTGGGCGCTGGAACCCAGCAATGTGAAAACAGACAAAATTCTTGCCTTGGTGGGGCCGACATTTGAGTGGGGAAACCAGGTGATAGGGACTGGTTAAGCACCGGACAGACACTGAAGCAGAGTAAGGAGATGAAGTGTGATGGTGATTTGGGGGGGAGATCCTATTATAGAGAAGGGGTCGGGAATAGTCTAATGGAGCACAGACCAGAAGGAAGTGAGGTAGGAAGACATTTAGGGGGAGAGAATTCCAGGCAGAAGGAACAGCCTTTGCAAAGCCCCTGAGGCTGGCAGGCGCCTGATGTGTTTGTGCTGCATGGAGGAGGCTGGTGTGGCTGCAGCAGGATGAGTGAGGGTGTGAGTCGGAGGAGAAGAGGTTGTGCAGGGCCCAAGAGGCCAGTGTGTTCATCTCTGAGCCCCAGGGTCCGGCTCCCAGTAGGAGCCATTCAGGGTGATGAATGAATTAATGAATGATTCTTATATCTTCCCTCAGAGAAGATCTGTGTTCATTCACTTGTGACAGAGGTTAAGAGGAAGCTGGGCATGGGGTTTAAAGCCCAGGTCGACCACTCCCTGGCTGAGGGAAGCTCTCTGTGCCTCAGTTTCCTCATCTGTAAAATGGGAGAAGAGCCTGGAGGGATGCGATGGGGATTGAATTAAAGTGAATGCCCAGCCCTGGCCAGTGTGGCTCAGTTCATTGGGCATCATCCTGGCACCAAAAGGTTGCTGGTTCAATTCCCAGTCAGGGCACATGTCCAGGTTGTGGGCTCGATCCTGGGTAGGGGGCATGCAGAGAGACAGAGAGACAGAGAGACAGAGAGAGAAACATCAACCTGACAGAGAAATGCCAATCATGGGGAATCAAACCTGCAACCTGGGAACGTGCCCTGACCGGAAATCGACCCCACCACCTTTTGGTGTATATAGGACGACACTCCAACCGAGTCACACCGGCCAGGGCAAATATGCAATTTTTATGAAATTCCCCAGCCCTCGGGGTCCACCATGGTGGTGGCCAACAAAATCGGGAGTTACCGCCTGGTGGATGACATCGGAGGACACGTTGCGCCCGGTACAGGCCGCAGTCCCCATGGACTTGCAGCAGCTCCTGGGGTAGGTGTGGCCCGTTGTCATCTCAAAGGAAGAACCAGAGAAATCCGTGTAGTTCTTCACCCCACAGCACTTCAGCTGCAGAGAGGAGAATAAACACTTGAAGACTTCCTTTCACATATTCACGTAACAAGAACAATAGAAGTCACAGTCACCATGGCTACTATGTAGACAGCAGTCACAATATTCCAGGGCCTGGGCTAGTGCCTCCCTCCCCCCCCAACCCCATCGTGGCTCAGAACGCTCCGTGGTTCTCAGCTGAGTTGGGGTAAAAGCTGAAGTCCTCACCATGGCCCGCCAGGCCCTGCAAGAAGGGCCCTGTCACCTCCGGGCCCTCATCTCTGCCCGCTCTCCCTTTCCCTTTCTCAGCTTTCGCCTCCCTGTCTCCTTGATGTTTCTCAAACACACTTAGCAAGTGCCAGCCTCGGGGCCTTTAGATAGGCTGTTCCCTCTCTCTCTCTCTCTCTCTCTCTTTTTTAATTAGACCTAAGTACACTGTTTTTTATTTTTATTTTTATTTTTTATTGATTTCAGAGAGGAAGGGAGAAGGAGAGAGATAGAAACATCAATGATGAGAGAGAACCATTGATCGGCTGCCTCCTGCACGCCCCCTACTGGGGATCCAGGCTGCAAACTGGGCAGTGTGCCTGACAGGGAATCAAACCGTGACCTCCCAGTTCCGTGGTGGGCAAACTGCGGCTCACGAGCCACATGCAGCTCTTTGGCCCCTTGAGTGTGGCTCTTCCACAAAATACCATGGACTGGGCGAGTCTATTTTGAAGAAGTGGCGTTAGAAGAAGTTTAAGTTTAAAAAATTTGGCTCTCAAAAGAAATTTCAATCGTTGTACTGTGGATATTTGGCTCTGTGGACTAATGAGTTTGCCGACACTGTCCTAGTTCATAGGTCGATGCTCAACCACTGAGCCATGCCGGCCAGGCTATGGCACTAGCTTTTGAGGAGGAAAATAAATAACAATATATTTTAAAAAATAATTGAAAGCAGGTTCTCAAACACCCAAGAAGGATTTGCACACCCATGTTCATAGCAGCATTTTTCACAACACCCCAAAGGTGGGGACAACTCAAGTGTCCACTGATGGATGATGGGTAGACAAAATGTGCTGTATCCACACAAAAGGAAGGAAATTCTGACCCATGCTACAACATGTGTGATTCCACTTATATGAGGTCCCCAGAGGAGTCAGATTAATAGAGACAGAAAGTAGATGGTGGGTGCCCGGGATGGGGGAGGGGAGAATGGGAAGTGAGTGTTTAATGGGGACAGAGTTTCAGTTTGGGAAGATGAGAAAGTTCTGGAGCTGGATGGCGGTGATGGCTGCACAACAATGTGAGTGTGCTTAATGCCACTTAAAAATGGTTAAGATGGTAAATTTTATGTTATGTACTAGAGGGCTCAGTGCACGAACTCCTGCATGGATGGGGTCCCTTGGCCTGGCTGGCGATTGAGGCCGATCGGGGGGCTGATCGGGGGGCCGATCGGGGCCAGCCGGCAGGGGGGAGGGACCGAGGAAGGTTGGCCAGCCTCGGGAGGTTGGCTGTGGGAGTGCAGTGACCACCAGTGGGCAGTCCCTGCATTGAGTATCTGCCCCCTGGTGGTCAGTGCATGGTCATAGCGACCAGTCATTCAGTCGACCAGTGGTAATGGTCGCTTAGGCTTTTATATATAGAGATATTTTACCACATTAAAAAGAAGATGTGACTCTCACCGTCTCCATGACCAAGTTCCACTCCATGGAAAAGTCATCTGGCTCATTGTAACCCCTGTAATTCTTCTTCAGGGCCACAAAGTTGTGTTCCAGGGCTGCTTCTTGAACCTCCAAGGTGAAACGGGAAGCCGTGAATATACAGAACAGCAAGGCGCCCCTTTGGTGAGGTTTCTTGGGGACAGCGCCAGGGGGTGGGGGCTTCCCTTCTGCTCCCTTCACGGTCCCTCCCCTCAGCCGTGGGTCTGCGCTGGCGGATGGCAAATTCAGGCTCCCGTCAGCCCAGGGAGGCACGGGGAGTGTGTGGGTCGCGAGCCGAGCGCATCTGGTCGTATCCATCACAAACCAGTTTGAATCATCTGCTCTTTCCAATCGCCCACACATCTGCCCCCCCCCCCCCCCCCCGCAATTTGGCTGTAATTCTATTAAAGACTTGAATATCATCGTTAGCAACTGAATATCTCTCTCTCTCTCTCTCTCTCTCTCTCTCGCAACTGCATCTCTCTGTGCACAAGAAAAGAAACACATTTCATTTCCTACTTTTTAAATAAAGGTCTACATTTTAAACATTTCCCCTGAAGAGGTGATATAGTCCCATGGTCCAAAATTCACAAAGCACAGACGGGTAGACCGTGAAAAGTCTCCCTCCCACCTTTTCTCCCAGCCAACAAGTTCCTCCCACTCCACAGCGACTGTCACTGCTTCCCGTGTCCCCAGAGGAGACAGCCTGCGTGTGTCAGAGCCAGCACACCCGCTGACTTTCCTCCTGGCCTCCTGGGACTCTCGCTCTGCACCTGGCTGGTCGCTGACAAGGAAGGCCATTGTTCTCGGTCCCTGCTCGCGTCCCGGTGGCCTTTGTCATTTCTGTGCTCCTGCGCCTGCTTCCCACTGCCAGCGGCCGAGGGCTTCCTGGGGCCTCTCGGCCACAGGCATCCAGGGAGCCGCACGCAAGTGGCTGACGGAAGGAGGGGGGTCAATACTGCAGCTTCCTGGGCCCTTGGGCGGAGAAGCAGCTGTGTGTCCCGCTCCGGGTCCCCGGTCCCCAGCAGGGCTGAACCCAGCTGCCCGCAATGTCACCTTTTACAAACTGCATTCCCTTCCCTGCCTTGCTGCCCTGTCCTACAGGTGCTTCTTGGGGTTACGTCTCAAATAAACCAGGAGCCTTCAAATTCTTGTCTCTGAGTTGGCCTCTGGGGGGACACAAACGAGGACATCACTGTGTCCTGAAGAGAGTGCCATCTTGTTCTTGGACAGCCTTCTCCTTCCTTCTGTCCACCTGCATCAGACAGTCTTGTGATAGCTGTCATAAACTGCCCCCCTCCAGGGATGCTTAAGAGGCCGGGGATTTTGCAATCCCCGAATGCATGTCATTCTGTCCACGGACACGCAGACCCTTGGATAAAAATGGGATGGTGGGGTCAAAGCATCTGTTTGTCATTTGGATTTTGCCAAATAGCCCCCTGATTTCAACATATTCCAAAGCCCAACAACGTGTATGGCGTTTCCCATTGCTCCTTACCACCCACCACCCAGAGCAGGACAGATGGTCAGATGAACGGGGCCAGTTTCTTGGGGCCTTCGAGGGGAGGCCTGAGGTTTTCGGCTTTTCACGGCATCTTTAAAGGCCCAACCTCCCTCCTCGGGACCTGCGGGCCGGCCATCCCGGATCTCCATCTGTGAGCAGCCCAGAGCCGGAGTGCCTCCCGCCTGGGGTGGGGTGGGGGGCTTCAGTTGAGTCTGTTTCTTTCTTTTTTATTTTTATATATTTTTAAAAATATATTTTATTGATTTTTTACAGAGAGGAAGGGAGAGGGATAGAGAGTTAGAAACATCGATGAGAGAGAAACATCGATCAGCTGCCTCCTGCACACCTCCCACTGGGGATGTGCCCGCAACCAAGGTACATGCCCCTGACCAGAATCGAACCTGGGACCTTTCAGTCCGCAGACTGACGCTCTATCCACTGGGCCAAACCGGTTAGGGCTGTTTCTTTCTTTTTTTAAAAAATATTTTTTTTTATTGATTTCAGAGAGGAAGGGAAAGGGAGAGAGAGATAGAAACATCAATGATGAGAGAGAATCATTGATCAGCTGCCTCCTGCACGCCCCACACTGGGGATCGAGCCCGCAACCCAGGCATGTGCCCTGACCAGAATCGAACCTGGGACCCTTCGGGTAGAGACCAACGCTCTATCCACTGAGCCAAACCGGCTGGGGCTGAGCCTGTTATTTCCAATGCTGAAGGGGAGAAGCAGCACTGTACTTACAATCGGGAGGAAGGCAAGGACCAGTGTGGCGACCGTGATTTCCACAATGAGGACGACAGCCATCCACAGGAGGCACTGGAAGACACGGAAGGGGCGATGGGAGCTGGAGCTGCTGGGCGTTCCTGCCCACCCCAGGCCACGTGGCTGCCCCGGGTTTGAAAGAACGGACATCCAGCGGGGTAGGGGCCTCTATTTCTTTCATGTGTCGCTTTCCTACTTGTCCGGGATGCAGGGTAGACTTAGGAGCCAGCCAGTGGACCCTCACTTCACGCCCAGCACTTCATGGGTGTCAGGAGGCTTATGTGTCAGGTGTGGTAAAGGCTGTATGTTGCAGATAGCAGGGACGGGGGTGGGGTGAGGGGTGGGGTGGGGTGGGGTGGGGAGGACCGGGGAAGGGGAGAAGCCTCAGACCCGCCAATGTGGGAAGAGGAGGGACAACTGAAGGGGAGGGACAGGGGGCAGGTCGGTGGGTGCAGGAAGAAAAGATCAGCATTCGCTGCCTAATGTTTCCAATAAATTCTCTTGCACAGTGGAAAACGATGGGAAATTTGGCAGGCAGAGGGGCGGTCTCCAAGTTACCCATCAAGGAGAAGCCGCCTCCCGCCCGTGTCTGTTTCCCCATCTGTACAATATGGAGGTGGGACCAGCTCTGGGGGTCTCAGTGGATTCTGTGGAGCTTGAGGCCAGATGGGAGCAAAGTAAGGTCAGCTCCTGGCTTTCCTTTCATGCATTTCCATTTATGCCTCTTATTATTATTACTAGAGGCCTGATGTAGGAAGATTCGTGCAAGAATGGGCCTTCCTTCCCCTGGCTGCCGGCACCACCTTTGCTCCGGCCGGAGCCGCCTTTCCGCCTTCCCACACTGCCCAGAGGCCCAGAGCTGCTGGAGCAGTGTGGAATGCCTGTGTCGTCGCCATCTTTGTTGTGTTAATTTGCATACTCACTCCTGATTGGCTGGTGGGCATTGCAAAGGTACGGTCAATTTGCATCTTTCTCTGTTATTAGTGTAGACTATTATTACTACTAGAGGCCCAGTGCATGAAAATTCATGCACTGGAGCGGGGGGGGGGGGTCCTTCAGCCCAGCCTGTCCCCTCTCACAGTCTGGGAACCCTCAGGGGCAGGAGGTGACCCGGAGATCAGGGGAAGGTGACGCCCCATCACACCTCTGCTGCTGCCACTGTCGGCAGTGCAAGCCTCATCCAGCCCTGGTTACCTGAGCCTCGGGCGACCCTGGGCGGCTGGGGGTGCTGAGGGGACTGGAGGACTCCGGAGACAGGCAGGCCCGGCCTTGCCGCACGTCTGCCGCCCTGGGAGGGCTGAGAGGACTGAGCACCGCCATCTTGTGGCTGTGGACACTGCCATCTTTGAGGGCAGGGCAGTCAATTAGCATATTCCCTCCTTATTGGCTGTGGGCGCCACCATCTTTTCCACAGCGTGAGGGCCAATTAGCATATTTCTTCTTTATTAGATAGGATTATTATTAAAGATCTGTTTGATGATTTAGGCTGAGTCACCCAGCTGGCAATGTCGGGGCTTATTTGGCCCTCACACAGAGAGGCAGGAAAGTGCAGTGGATATATCCCCGGGGTCCCCACAGCCCACAGGGATAAACGTGGGTGCAGGGCTTAGCAGGTATAGGACCCCAGATGATTGGCTCATGTAACAGATTATGAGGATTAATATTAATATCAATGTCACTCTCTCCCTGCCTCTGGGTGACTAAGATAACCAGGCGTCAGCAAGTCCCAGTGGCTCTATCTTCAGAGTCTATCCCCAGTCTGCCCTTTCTCACCCCCTCCCACAACTCCACCAGGTCTAGCCTCCACCATTCCCACCTGGCCCAGCACAGTGCCTCTGCTCTGGTGCCCCCCACTGTCCCCCCCACGGACACCAGAGGGCGCCCGTGAGCACCTGTGTCCCAAAGTCCCTCCTCCGCTCAGACCCTTCTGTGGCTCCCAAATGCATCAAAAAGACTTTGCTTTTGTGAGTGAGGTCTCAGAGGCTTTGGAGGGACAGAGACTGACGGTAAAGCAGGTCGGATTTGCAGACGGGTTGGATGTGGGGTTGTGAGAGGGAGGACTCTGATTCCTCCACGTTAAACTATGGTTAAAATAGTGTCCGTATCACATTGAAGATAAAATGAAATATTGTAGGCCCAGGACGTGGCTAAGAAATATTTGCTGAACCTAATTAAGAAAGGAAATTGAGATGATGGAACTTCAGGGAGGAGGAGGGTGGGGGCAGGGTGCCTTAGAAGGTAACTAGAGTAAGAATTTCCCTGAAACCCCCAAATTGAAATAACCAAGAGACTGGTAGCAACACAGTAGAGGGAGGAAAAAAAAACACACTGGGGACAGATTAAACATCAGGTGGGATCATCCACTCCAACAAGATTCTGAGGGAAACGGGAATGGGGACGCTGGGAGCTGGATTTTAAAGAGATGTTTAGCCAAGGCTGTGTGTGCAAATAAAGCATGTAAAATCTGGGACACGCTATCTGCACGGCCATGCTCAAAACTTTCATACCCCATGTACTTGAACATGTACTTGTTCATGTGTGACGATTCACAGTGTTGTGTTAGTGGGATGGAAAGAACAGCATGCCCAGGCCAGACCCAAACACAATGGAAACTCATGTAGATAGAGGAGGACCAGAGGGGCCACTCAGTAAGGGAGACAGTATAAATCAGATCCCTACCTCACACCACACACACGGCTAAAGTCCAGAAGGCCACGGGGAGAAAGCCTAGGAGAGTATAATTTATGACCTTGGGTAGGAAAGGAGTTCTAAGTGAGACACATCATAAAGGAAAAGATGTATGTATTGATGCCATCGCATGAGACGCCATGCACACTGTAAATGGGTGGGAGGGACTTGCAGTGTGTACAGTAAAGGATTCCTATGTGCGGGGCGAGTTTTGGGGTTTGCTTGCGGACCCAACTTACAAACAAGAGAAGGCCTCTGCTTTCTTTGGTTGTGGCATACCACCCGGCGAAGCCCAGCAGCACTGTGAGGCAGCCCATGACCAGACACAGGTAGCCAACGTGGAACAGGTGTGTAGAGAACACCCCGAGGACGCCAGTGAGGACAGCCCCTCTGAACGTGACGTAGATGCCCAGGCCAATGAGGATCACGCCAGACATCTTTAGAACATGAATCAGAAATGGAAAGGCAGACTGTTAGTTGTTTACAAAAGGAACTCTCCTCGGGGAGGGACAGGAGAGTGAAGGCCAGTATGATTAGCAAAAACATTAAAACATTGATCATACCCCGTGTCGGAGAGGATGGGGAGAACATTCTCATACATTTCTGCCAGGCAACAAACTTTACTTTTTTTTTTAGTGGGGGGGGGGCACTTGCAATTTATATTTAAAACCTTAAAGGTTAGCCCAGCAGGTGTGGTTCAGTGGTTGAGCATCCACCTATGAACCAGGAGGTCACAGCTCGATTCCCAGTGAAGGCATAATGCCCGGGTTGTGGGCCGTGCAGGAGGCAGCTGGTCAAAGGTTCTCTCTCATCATTGATGTTTCTCTCTCTCCCTCTCTTTTCCTCTCTGAAACCAATAATAAAAATATATTAAAGAACAAACAAACAAAACACCTTAAAGGTTATATGGTAAAAACATTTACCTAGAAATTCCATTTCTAGATATTCAGCCTAAGGAAAAGTCACATATTTGCCTCAGTACCAGGATGTTCCTTAAGGACAAAGCATCAAAAATTACGGAAGCAACCAGTAAGACAGAGCGGATAGGTAAGTCATGGTAAGGCCATGCCCTGGCACCATACACAGTTACTTTAAATCAGGGGTCCTCAAACTTTTTAAACAGGGGGCCAGTTCACTGTCCCTCAGACCGTTGGAGGGCCGGACTATAGTTTAAAAAAAAAACTATGAACAAATTCCTATGCACACTGCACATATCTTATTTTGAAGTAAAAAAACAAAACGGCAAAAACACCCGCATGTGGCCCGCGGGCCATAGTTTGAGGACGCCTGCTTTAAATGATGCTGTAGGAGAGGGGGTGGCAATTTTTTTTTCTGAAAAGCCCCAGATATTATGAGCTCTGTAGACTATAAGTTCACTTTTATCTAATCCTTACCTGAGGACATATTTGTATAGATTTGTAGAGAGAGAGGAAGGGAGAGAGAGAGAAACATCAACGTGAGAGAGAAAACATCGATTTGTTGCCTCCTGTATGTGTCTGGCCCAGGGATCAAACCCACAACCCAGGTATGTATCCTGACCGGAAATCAAACCTGCAACCTTTTGGTGTACCAGGAGGATGCTCCAACCCACTGAGCCAGCCAGCCAGCCAGGGCTGTAAATTCTCTTGGGAAAGAACTCAGCTATGGTGGTGTGCCTCAAAAGCAGCCATATTCAATTTGCAAACAATTTTTTAAATTTACAAATACATTTTATGTACTTACCTATTTATCTATCTATCTATCCATCTATCTGTCTGGGTGTACTGTGCTGACCCCTATTGTAGGAAAATGTTTATTAGTACAAAAAGATGTTTTCAATGCCTTAGGAAGTTTTATTTTATTTATTTTTATTTTTAACTTTTATTAATTTCATAAAGGAAGAGAGAGATAGAAACATCAATGATGAGAGGGAATCATCCTGCACACCCCCACTGGGGATCGAGCCCACAACCTGGGCATGTGCCCTGACCGGGAATCAAACCAGTGACCTCTTGGTTCCTAGGTGAATGCTCAACCGCTGAGCCACCGGCCGGGCTAAGATGATGGTTTTTATTGAGCAATGTCCCCACGATAGGCATGAGCCCCTTAAATGCGCTGTCTCCTTTCACTCCCATCGAAATGTCACAGTACAGGTAACGAGGAGTGATATTGAATAGCTTTCTCTTTCCTGGCAGCCTGTCCTTAGACTGCTCTACTATAAAAACAATCACTTCTTGAATAATGCACATGCTGAGTTATTTTCATAGAAAGAAAACAATGTTTGGAAAAATTTAAAGGACCAGAAAAC
The DNA here is from genome assembly GCF_951640355.1 of Cnephaeus nilssonii. Lineage (NCBI taxonomy): Eukaryota > Metazoa > Chordata > Mammalia > Chiroptera > Vespertilionidae > Cnephaeus > Cnephaeus nilssonii. The sequence goes on from NC_137076.1 coordinate 24,852,462, forward strand.
GACCACTCCCTCCGGCCCTCCCAACACAATTTCGTTTTCTGCCGGATTTGACTTAGAGCCAAGCGGTCCTCTGCTGACTCTGGGCTCCCAGATCACACTCGCCTGTGATTTCCACCAGCTCTGGGTCAGAGGAGGCTCCCCCTGTTCCCAACACGTCCTGCTCCTCGTCAGCCTGCCCTACATTCCTCCTGCTTCCCTGGGGACCACAGAGCTGGATGCCAATGAATTTGGATCAACTTATTTCTGTCTTCGAGGGAGTTAGCCGTGGAGGAAGGGCCGCGAAGCCTGGGGGCCTGGGTTGTGACATACTTACAGCCATGAAGCCGTTGAGGAAAGATAACAGCCTCTTCAAGGAAGAATAGGGAGTGTGCACCTCAGCCATGTTGGCAGGCTGAGTGCCCTGGACATGAAGTCAGCATCTTCCTACACCTCTGGGCTACTGTTTCCTGAGATGGTAGAGGGCTGGGGGTTGGGGGATGGGGGTCACTGAAGCTGACTTGCTCTACCCCTCTCTCTTCTGACTGCCTGACCATCTGCAGGGGAGGAGTTCAGTCATCAGCCTTTTATCACATCACAATTGGAGCAGGTGCCCCAAACTGCCTTCCTGCCGGCTCCTCCAAACAGGACGTGTGGGGCGTGGGAAAAAGGACTGGTGTGCCATCTGGTACCCCCAGATGCCATGGGGTCCTGTAGGTAGAGTGCTCAGCACTGACCACTTACGTGGTTGATGCTAGACTGGGGGGCGCCAAGGGGGAAAGGGCCTTCAGCGTCCCCTTCATGGCTGTGTTCCCAAAGCCTGCTACACAGTACGTGCTCCGAGACACCAGTGTGGAATGAATGCATCAAAAGGCACTATGGCCCTGGCCGGGTTGGCTCAGTGGATAGAGCGTCGGCCTGGGGACCAAAGGGCCCAGGATTCGATCCCAGTCAAGGGCCTGTACCTCGGTTGCAGGCTCCTCCCCGGCCCGGGCCCTGATCAAGGCTCGTGCAGGAGGCAACCAAATGATGTGTTTCTCTCACATCGGTGTTTCTCTCTGTCTTTCCCTCTCTCTTCCACTCTCCCTAAGAATCAATGGAAAAAATATCCTCGGGTGAGGATTAACAACAACAAAAAGGCACTATGACCCAGGAATCTAACGACAAGCCACTGGGTCCGAAGCCCCTGCCCACACATGAGCTCATTTGGCCCATCCTTCTCCCAGGGCTCAGAGAGGCCACACAGGAAGCAGGATCCAGGCTGGGCGTTGAAGCTCCAAGAGTGTCACTGAGGTGGGAACCGATGGCCCCTTCTCCATGTGAGGCTTGTCAGCCAAAGCTGGGGGAGCGACTGTCCTTGAGCCCATGAGTCTCTGATCACTGGGACTTTCTTGATACAGAGGCAGAGAGGGCATTTCAGGGCAAAAATATGTGCACATGGGCAGAGAGCCCACGGGCCCTGCTCCTGCAGCCCCTAACCCCCATTGTTTCCCGGATTCCAAGTCCATGCCACACCAACCCTGTGCCCCCTCTGTCCAGCCCTGGGCGGCAATGTGTCTGTGTCCAGTCCTGGGGGGCTCAGGACTTTCAGAATCTTCTGTGATCCTAGGGAAGAAAATAGTTTACACTTGAATTAACCTAATGAATGTTTGTCAAATTTCCTGCTTCTTGGAACAGGTGGAACTAAGCAAATATTCATGGAAGAGGAACTGTCTCCTCCTTGGCCCATGGGCCATATTCACAGCCAGGAGTATGTCCTTCCACGTCTATCTCTAAATGGTCTTTTTTAAAAAAAAAAAAAAATATATATATATATATATATATATATATATATATATATATATATATATATATATATATAATTGATTTTTTTACAGAGAGGAAGGGAGAGGGATAGAGAGTTAGAAACATCGATGAGAGAGAAACATCGATCAGCTGCCTCCTGCACACCCCCTACTGGGGATGTGCCCGAAACCAAGGTACATGCCCTTGACCGGAATCGAACCTGGGACCCTTCAGTCCGCAGGCTGACGCTCTATCCACTGAGCCAAACTGGTTAGGGCTCTCTAAATGGTCTTTAAAATTTTATTTTTTTATTTAATTGATGAGAGAGAGAGAGAGACGTCGATGTATTATTCCACGTATTTGTGCACTCATTGGTTGATTCTTGTATGTGTCCTTAGTAGGGATCGAACCTGCAACCTTGGCATATCCCCAGGACCCTCTAACCAACTGAACTACTTGGCCAGGGCCTCAATGGTCTTTTAAAACAAGGAGCCTCAGAGCCAGGGGCTAAGGATACGAAAATAGGGGTACAAAGGTGGGGAGAACATGGGGGTGAAAGGGAGCATGGGGAAATAGAAGGTGCAAAGGGGGGTGGAGAAAAGGGGGATGCAGAGGGTGGGGATGGAAGCGGCGACGCAAAGAAGCGCGGGAAAATGAGGGGCGGATAAGGGCGGGGTGGGGTCGGAGACAGAGGTTGGGGTGGATGGAAAGGCAGGTTGGGGCGCCTGCCGTTGAAGGGGAGCAGCCGGGATGGGAAAGGACGAGGGAAAGGAGGACCCTGTGCGCTGCGGAAGGTGGCCCCCTCCGCGGCCCCGCCCCCAGCTTCACCGCACGTCCGCGGCCCGGCCCCGGTCTCGCGCGCCCTCTGTCGGCCTTCAGTGGATGCGCGGCCCTACGTGTGTCCGGACTCTGGCGTCTCCCCGCCAGATGTGTGGGTCCCCCAGAACAGCCGCTCTGCCCGCGAGTGTCATGAAGCTCCAAGAGTGTCATTTGTGAGAAAATGGAGATATAATTCCCACCCCAACACCCCCCAACACAAATCCATTGAATTGATGGGAATAGACAGAATTGTGCAGGCATCTGGCAAATTACAAATGCAAGCCATTTGGCTAAAAAAGAAAAGCATGCAGAAAACCAGTACAAATTTATCAGTGACAGTTAAAAGGTTCTAGAAACAGTGAAAAGCTCCTTTTGAAGTGGTGCTACAGAGCCATTAGGAGGACATGTAAAGACCACGGTAGAAATAACACAAGCGCCACTTCAATATTTCCTTAATAGCAGGGCTTATGGTGTATTGACATAATCCTGGTTTCTTTCTCCACATGCTTGGTCTCCTTCCTTATAATTTAGGAGATGTTTCTCTCTCTTTTTTTGCAATATATTTTTATTTCAGAAAGGAAGGGAGAGGGAGAGAGATAGGAACATCAATGATGAGAGAATCATCAATCGACTGCCTCCTGCACGCCCCTCACCATGGATAGAACCCTGACCTCTCAAACACTGAGCCATGCTGGCCAGGCAGGATATGTTTCTTAAATGAACAATTTCCAAGAAAAGGAAGTCTATTAAACACACACACACACACACTCACACATACACACACTATTTTATGTCAATAGCCCTTGTTAGTCCATGAACGATCCTTAAATTCATAGATTTGTCATCAACATCAACAGCAAGGTTCTCACCCTAGCTGGTTTGGCTCAGTGGATGGAGCGTCGGCCTGTGGACTCAGGGGTCCCAGGTTCGGTTCTGGTCAGTGGCGTGTGCCTTGGTTGCGGGTGCATCCCTCGTGGGGGGTGTGCAGGAGGCAGCTGATTGATGTTTCTCTCTCATCAATGTTTCTAGCTCTCTCTCCCTCTCCCTTCCTCTCTGTGAAGAATCAATAAAATATATTAAAGACATACACACACACACACACACACACACACACACACACACGCGCGCGCGGTTCTCAGGAGATAGATTCACCCCGTTGACTGTTCACGTAAACTTTGCAGCATTGATATATTTGTGTGTTTAGGGCCACACGACCTGGATCCACCCCTGACAAGAGGCATTTTATGGTTTAAGATATTTCACTGGGGGAGGAGGTGACAAATCAGAATTTACCAGCCAACAGAAAAGTGAGCTCAGGGCAGAAGGCATCTGTCCATGCTGAGGCTGGTCATCCCCTCACTCCGGGCTTCCCAGGCCACAGACCTGAGCCCTGGCCAGGGATGCTGTGACACTGTGGGCTGAAATCTTCGATGGGACAGAAGAGGATCCTAGTAACCATCATTGCTGCCACTTGACAGAGAAGCAGACGGCATTTCCACCATGAGGGATCTTTTGTTGTTGTTTGGCTGGTTGTTGGTTTTTAAAAATTCCATTTCTTTCATCTATTTCACATTCTGACTTTTGTTGTTGTGGTTAATCCTCATTGAGGATATTTTTCCCACTGATTTTTAGAGAGAGTGGAAGGGAAAAGGGAGGGGCAGAGAGAGAGAGAGAGAAAGAAAGAAACATCAATGTAAGAGAGACACATCAATTGGTTGCCTCCCACACAAACAGGGGTGGGGATCGAACCTGCAACCCAGGTATGTGCCCTTGACCGGGAATCGAACCCAAGACCTTTCAATCCTCAGGCCGGAGCTCTAACCACTGAGCGATCGGCCAGGGCTTCTGACTTGTTTTTGAGCCTTTGTGCTCTGAGTGCTGAGGGCCTTGGATTGGGGTCTCTTCAGCCCTAGCCGGTTTGGCTCAGTGGATAGAGCGTCGACCTATAGACTAAAAGGGTCCCAGGTTCTATTCCAGCCAAGGGCACATGCCCGGATGCCCGGGTTACCAGCTCGATCCCCCACAGTGGGGGGGGGGGGGAGGCGGGTCATGCAGGAGGCAGTCAATCAATGATTCTCATCATTAATGTTTCTATCTCTATCTCTCTCCCTTCCTTTCTGAAATCAATAAAATAAAAAAGACAGTCTCTTCAATAAATGGTGTTGGGAAAATTGGACAGATACATGCAAAAAAATGAAAGGAGACCACCAACTCACACCATACACAAAAATAAATTCAAAATGGATAAAGGACTTAAATGTAAGTCATGAAATAAAAATCTTAGAAGAATCCATAGGCAGCAAAATCTCAGACATATGTCATAGCAATATCTTTACTGATACAGCTCCTAAGACAATGGACACTAAGGAGAAAATAAACAAATGGGACTACATCAAAATAAAAAGTTTCTGCACAGCAAAAGAAACCATCAACAAAACAGCAAGACATCCCACTGCATGGGAGAACATATTTGCCAATGTTATCTCTGATAAATATTTAATCTCCAAAATTTATAAGGAACTCACACAACTTAATAAAAGGAAGATAAACAATCCAATAAAAAATGGGCAAAGGAGCTCGATAGACAGTTTTTGAAAGAGGACCTACAGAAGGCCAAGAGACATATGAAAACATGCTCAAAGTCACTAATCATCTGAGAGATGCAAATCAAAATGACAATGAGATACCATCTCACACCTGTCAGAATGGCTATCATCAACAAATCAACAAACAACACGTGCTGGTGAGGATGCAGAGAAAAAGGAACCCTCGTGCACTGCTGGTGGGAATGCAGACTGGTGCAGCCACTGTGGAGAACAGTATGGAGTTTCCTCAAAAAATTAAAAATGGAACTCACATTTGACCCAGTAATCCCACTTCTAGGAATATGTCCCAAGAAACCAGAAACACCAATCAGAAAGGATATACGCACCCCTATGTTCATAGCAGCACAATTCACCATAGCTAAGATTTGGAAACAGCCTAAGTGCCCATCAACAGATGAGTGGATTAAAAAACTGTGGTACATCTACACAATGGAATACTACGCTGCTATAAAAAAAGGGAACTCTTACCATTTGCAACAGCATGGATGGACCTGGAGAGCATTATGCTAAGTGAAATAAACCAGTCAGAAAAAGATAAATATCACATGATCTCACTCATTTGTGGAATATAATGAACAACATAAACTGATGAACCAAAATAGAGCCAGAGGAAAAAAATATTTTGGAACATAATAGAAGTAATCCTGTTGTTTGCAGATTTTTAATATTTCCTACAACTTTTGTGTTATTATACTATGTTAGTACAGTTTGGGTAATATTATTATATTTAAAATCTTTTTTTCTTGAAATACTAATTTTTATTGCATGTAATATTATGTTTAAAACTAGAGGCCCGGTGCATCAAAATTCATGCACTGGATGGGGGGGTCCCTCAGCCCAGCCTGCCCCCTCTCACAGTCCGGGAACCCTCAGGGGTGGGAGGCAACCCAGCGTTCAGGGGAAGGTGACACCCCCATCACAGCTCTGCTGCTGCCACTGCCGGTAGTGCAAGCCTTGGCCAGCCCTGGTTACCTGCGCCTCGGGTGGCCCTGGGAGGCTGGGCAGCCGCCATCCGAGGTTTGCCTGCGCCTCAGGCTGGCCCTGGGGGGCTGGGGAGCTGAGGACTGGGAGACTCCAGAGGCAGCATGTGGAGCGGCCGACCCACCCAGGGGCAGACACGAGAGGACTGGGTGCCGCCATCTTTGAGGGTGTGGCAGTCAATTAGCATATCCCCTCCTTATTGGCTGTGGGCGCCACCATCTTTGCGACAGTGTGAGGGTCAATTAGCATATTCCCTCTTTATTAGATAGGATTGTTTTCCTTGAGATATTAATGTTTATTGCATGTAACATTATTATACTTAAAATAGTTTTTCTTGAAATATTAAACACACACACACACACACACACACACACACACACACACACACACTCAGCCACAAAGTACTGCCCAGGCAGCAGTGAGCCAGACAGAGCAAAGGGTCTGGACTCTGTAGGACCAGGAGGCCTGGGAGGTCCTGGTGAGAGTCCTAATGAGAGTTCGGACAGAGTGGCTACTAGGCCATTGGCTCCAGGTGGCATTCCTCAAGGGGGCTCCAGTTTTGCTTTTGTTTTGATCCTCACCCAAGGATATTTTCCCATTAATTTTTAGAGAGAGTGGAAGAGAGAGGAAGAGACACAGAGAGAGAAAAACATCGAAGTGAGATCAATTGGTTGCCTCCTGCATGCGCCCTGACCAGGACTGGGGATGGAACTCACAACTGAGGTGTGTGCCCTTGACCAGAATCTAACCCAGGATCCTTCAGTCTGCTGGAAGACACTCTATCCACTGAGACAACCCAGTGGCTGGTCCCTGGGGAGTCAAAACTGTTCCCATCCCACTGAAAAGTTCATAAGTAGTTTTCAGAGATTCTGCACCTCTTATGCCTCAAAGGGACCTATAACAACTACAAACAGGACCTTTTAAAATATGTGAGGAGCCCGAGCTGGTTTGGCTCAGTGGGTAGAGCGTTGACCCTCAGACTGAAGGGTCCCGGGTTCGATTCTGGTTTAGGGCGTGTACCCGGGTTGCATACCTAAGTTGCAGGGTGGATCCCTGGCCCTGGTCAGGCCACATGCGGGAGGCAATCAATCTATGTGTCTCTCTCACATGGATGTCGCTCTCACATCAATGTTTCTCTCTATGTCTCTCCCCGTCCCTTCCACTTTCTCTAAAAATCAATGGAAAAATATCCTCGGGTGAGGATTAACAGAAAAATAAAACAACAAAGTATGTGAGGAGTGTTTCTCCTTCTAGAAATTTCTCCTACAGATTTATTCAAACACATAAACCAGGAGTTGGCAAACCCAGAGGGTAAATATTTTCAGCTTTGCAGACCACACCATCTTTGTTACCACTCTGTTCTTGTAGCACAGACAGTATGTAAATAAATATCATGCAAATAAATGCAAACAAATGGGCGTGGCCACGTCATGATGTAAACAACAAAGAGAATGTTGTTTACAAAAGCAGGTGGCAGGATGTGGTTCTGTCAACACCTCTAAAGTTTAGTCTGAGTTGGCGAATGAATACAAACAATCCAAATGCCCTTAACAAGGGGACTGGTTAAATACGACAGGATCCAACCACAGAAAGGTGTTGTGGACTAAATTGTGTCCCCCCCAAATTCATGTAGTCAAAGGCCCCAACGTGACCATATTTGGAGGAAGGGCCTTTAGGGAGGTAACTAAGATTAAATGAGGTCGTTGATAGATCCTCCCTTCCCCCAACTGATGGACGGAGTATGACGTAAACTCCACCTGCAGCCGGACATTCCTGAACACCTTATATGGACTGTACATTGAACCACCAAGCAGCACCTGCCATATACCCTAAGCCCCCAATTCCTAAATCCCTAGGCCCCTAACCATGTACCTTACATGAAACCACCAATCAGCATGGGCTGAGTACCCTAAGCCCCGTCCCCTCCCTTCCTCCCCTTAAAAGGCACTCTCACCCGGGCAAGCTCGCGCTCTCTCTCTCTCTCTCTCTCTCTCTCTCTCTCTCTCTCTCTCCCCCCCCCCCCGCCCCCCCCGTTTCCCCCTCTGGAAGGCGGCCGGCAGGGTGATCTCCAATAAAGCCTGTGTCCTGGTATCCCATGGTCTCCAGCCCTCTGTTTCATCTTTCAGTCGTAAGGGTGGGCCCTGATCCAATAGGACTGGTGTCCCTGTGCAAAGAGGAAGAGACACCAGAGATCTCTCTGTGCAAGACAGAGGAAGTGTGAGTGAGGGCACGGCAAGAGGCGGCGGCTACAAGCCAGGAAGAGGACTCTCAGCGGAAATCAACCCTGGCACCTTCGTCTTGGAGTCTAGCTTCCAAAACCACCAGAAAATAAGTGTCTGTTGTTTATCCCAGCAGTGGGAGGTGTTTTGTTACAATGGTCCAAGACCGTGGTCGGCAAACTGCGGCTCACGAGCCACATGCGCGCTCTTTGGCCCCTTGAGTGTGGCTCTTCCACAAAATACCACGGCCTGGGTGAGTCTATTTTGAAGAAGTGGCGTTAGAAGAAGTTTAAGTTTAAAAAATTTGGCTCTCAAAAGAAATTTCAATCATTGTACTGTTGATATTTGGCTCTGTTGACTAATGAGTTTGCCGACCACTGGTCTAAGGGGATCGGAGTGGAAGGGAGGGGGAGGATTTAAAAAACCTAAAATTGGGTCGGCAAACTCATTAGTCAACAGAGCCAAATATCAACAGTACAATGATTGAAATTTCTTTTGAGAGCCAAATTTTTTAAACTTAAACTTCTTCTAACGCCACTTCTTCAAAATAGACTCACCCAGGCCGTGGTATTTTGTGGAAGAGCCACACTCAAGGGGCCAAAGAGCCGCATGTGGCTCACGAGCCGCAGTTTGCCGACCACAGGTCTAAGCTGATTCAGACCCGAGGGATATTCTGTAGCTGAGAAAATGAGTGCTGAGTCCCGAAAGTACTCAGGTACCAGCATGGGGAGATTTCCAAGTGACAGTCTCTTAGGAGAAGAAATAAGGTGTAGCTCTAGCCGGTTTTGCTCAATGGATAATGCACGGGCCCTCGGACTAGAAGGTTCTATTCTGGTCAAGGGCAAGGACCTCAGTTGCACGCTCTGACCCTGGTCCGACAGGCAGCCAATCAATGTGTGTCTCTCACGTCGATGTTTCTCTCTCTGTCTCTTCTCCTCCCTTCCACTCTCTCTAAAAATCAATGGAAAAATATCCTTGGGTGAGGATTAACAAAAAAGAAATAAAGTGTGGAAAACATGAATGAGTAAACAAATTGTGATGCCATCCACACAACGGAATATTATTCCGCTATGAAAAGCAATGAAGCTCTGACACACACTGCGATGTGGATGAACTCATGCTGAATGAAAGAAGCCAGACGCGAAAGGCAACATGCTGTATGATTCTATTTCTATGAAATGTCCAGAATTGGCAAATTTGTAGAGGCAGAAAGTAGATTTGTTGCCAGGGGCTGGGGAGGGGGAAATGGGACTGACGGCTTCATAAGGACAGAGTTTCTTCCTCTTGGAGTGATGGAGATGTTTTGGGCCTGGCCGGCGCGGCTCAGTGGTTGAGCATCGACCTATGAACCAGTAGATCACAGTTCCATTCCCAGTCAGGGCACATGCCTGGGTCTCGGGCTCCATCCCCAGTGGGGGGTCTGCAGGGGGCAGCCAATCAATGATTCTCTCTCATCATTGATGTTTCTATCTCTTTCTCCTTCTCCCTTCCTCTCTGAAATCAATAAATATATATATATTTTTTAAACGTTTTGGAACTAGATAGTGGTGGAGTTGCACAACATCATGCCTGTATTACATGCCACTGAATTGTACGGCTTAAAATGGTTAATTTTATGTATGTGAATTTCACCTTCATAAAAAAAAAATAAATCCGACCCTGACCTCCCCCATAAAAGCAGAAACATTTTGATCTCTCCCAAACAACCGTAGACACCCGGAGCTTGCTGTGAATGCTTGAGGGAGGCCCTGTTGTCAGGGGGTTGGGCCTCACACTTGTTGGTTCAGTTCCTGGTGTCCCCACTGGCTGGCCAGGAAACTGAAGCCATGGCACTCACCGGGCAGGGCCTCGGTTTCCTTACCTGCCAACAGGTGATAACGATGGCAAGGGCGGAAAAAGTGAAGGGGTTAGGAAATACAAGCTGCCACTTATGAAACTAACAAGTCTGGTCCTGGCAGCATAGCTCAGTTGGTTAGAGTGTCGTCCGATACGCCAAGGTTATAGGTTCTATCCCCAGTCAGGGCACATAAAAGAACCAACCGGCACTAGCCGGTTTGGCTCAGTGGATAGAGCATCGGCCTGTGGACTGAAGGGTCCCGGGTTCGATTCCGGTCAAGGGCACATGCCTGGGTTGCGGGCTCGATCCCCAGTAGGGGGCGTGCAGGAGGTGGCTGATGGATGATTCTCATCATTGATGTTTCTGTCTCTCTCTCCCTCTCCCTTCCTCTCTGAATTCAATAAAAATATATTTTAAAAAAACAACAACAACCAATAAATGCATAAATAAGTGGAACAGCAAATCAGTGTTTCTATCTCTTCCTCTCTCTAAAATAAAAAAAATAAAATAGCTCCTGGGGATGTAATGTACCACACAGTTAATAATGTCATACTAACTATGTCCGGTAACAGATGGTTACTAGATCTGTGATGGTGATCACTTCATTAGATATATACTAGTAAATGTTGAATAACAATGTTGTATGCCTGAAACTAATATTGTACCTTAACTAAAGTGTGTCCCCCAAAAATGTTATACATTTCAACAGCGGATAGTTCAATTTGGAAAATGAAATGTATTTAATAAACACTTGCCTTTATAATTATTCAAAGTGTGTGTATACATTTTGGGGGAACACCCTGTATATTTTAATTTAAAAAGAAGTAAATTTATGTGCAGCAGGAATAGAGGCCTCCGGGTGGGAGGGGTGGCGATGGGGGGGTGGAGCGCGTGGCTCCATCCCTGCAGCTGCGGGGCAATGTCACCTCCGGCGCCCACCACCTCGGGCAGCCAGCGGAGTGGGTGCAGTCCTGCTCCCAAGCCCCACATCCATGTCCTCCTGGCGCCTCCGAATGTGACCTTATTTGGGAATAGGACCATTGCAGATGCAATGAGGGATCTGGAGATGAAATCAATCTGGATTTAGGGTGAGTTTGGGCCCTAAACCCAATGGGCCTTGGAGCTTCAATGGTGTGAAAAAATGATCCCAAGGTGCGGCTAAGAGGATGCTGCAGGTCCCAACGCTGTGCATTCAGAACAATCCCAAGTTTGAAAAATTAGCCCCGACTCCTGTCTCATCAACAAAAATGACCAGAAGGGAATCTACAAAAATGCCAGCCCTGGGGCATTAGGGCAACGTTGTCTTTCCTTATGTACTTCTTTCTGAAAGTGTTTACAGATCGCTTACCATGAGCATGTATTCCTTTGGCATACAAAAATAAAAATAAAAATTGTTAAGAACATGGAGGGATGTCATGACTGTAAGAAGAGACCAGGGATTGAAGGAGCCCAGATGCTGAGCGGCCGTCTTCAGCCGGGGCCCCTGCGTCCTGGGCAGGGTTGTCTCACCATCTCTGGGGATGCTCCTTGCTGAGCCTGGCGGGATACGAGAAGCTGGGACCTCGAGTGAAAGAATTTTCAGAAACAAAAGCAACTCTGACGTGAAACGTAGCCAGGACCTTGGGGGTCAGGGAAAACAATCCGCCCAGCACAGGAATTTCCTCTGCAGGCTGCCTTCAGGCTTTTCTGTGTCTCTCTTGAAAGATCTGACGGAGCCTGGCTGGTGTGGCTAAGGGGCTGACCGTCAACCTATGAACCAGGAGGTCACGGTTCCATTCCCAGTCAGGGCACAGGCCTGGGTTGCAGGATTGGCAGGAGGCAGCCGGTCAATGATTCTCTTTCATCATTGATGTTTCTATCTCTCTCCCCCTCTCCTTTACTCTTTGAAATCAATTAAAAAAAAATACATTAAAAAAAAAATAAAGATCCGAAAGAGTTGGTGTACACATTTCTTGAAGCCTTTACTCCATGCCACTTAACAAATAGTCTGGCCAAAACCGGTTTGGCTCAGTGGATAGAGCGTCGGCCTGCAGACTGAAGGGTCCCAGGTTCGATTCCGGTCAAGGGCATGTACATTGGTTGCGGGCACATCCCTGGTAGGGGGTGTGCAGGAGGCAACTGGTCGATGTTTCTCTCTCATCAATGTTTCTAGCTCTCTATCCCTCTCCCTTCCTCTCTGTAAAAAATCAATAAAATATATTATAAAAAAAAAACCACCACCAAATAGTCTGGAATCTCCCCTCCCATCCTTGGAGGTAGGTATGGTGGTTGCACCCAATTTACAGATGGAAAACCAGAGGCACCATAGGAGAACCTCATGCCCCAAGTCACACTGCTGAGACTGGAAGCCTGGTCTCCCGAGTCCAAAGTCAGGGCTTTTTTCTGATGGGTGGTGTCTGTCCATTTACTAAGTCATTCAGCGAGCATCCACTGAGGGCCCAGTGTATGCCGACCACTGTGCCAAACAAGACAGACACAGTGTCTGCATCCAGAGCTAAGGTATTTTAGGGACCCAGATATGTGAGCAGACAATGCAATCATTGGGCCCACCTTCTTTTTAAGAATATTGGGGACAGGGATCTCACTCCTTGAAAAGCCATGTGGTTCATTATTGGTGGGCTCCTGTCTGACCCCCTTATTCCTTGGGCTAGTAGTGCTCAGGCCTCCGGGAGGCCAAGGGGACTTCAAACCCACAGCTGTCCCATTTGGAAGTCCAGCCTTAGATCTGTATCTCTGTCTCCTCCTCCTGGGCCTGGCTTCCGGAGACAGCGATACAGATAGGGTAGCCTTCCTGGGCCGGGAGTACCTCTGACCCTTCACCTTTGGCCCTTTGAACACCTGAGACCCTCGAGGCATCACCAGACCCTTTTTATGTGTTTAATATGGACAAATGGAGCAGTTAGCACCAATGTCTAGCTTCCATTATTTAAAAACAAAACGAAGTCTGGCCATTTTTCATCATAAAAGTACCCTGTGCTATGATTCCATTACATGAGATAGCTAGAAGAGTTAAGCTTATAGAGACAGAGGTAAACTAAAGGTTACCAGGGGGTGGCGGGAGAAAGTTGTTCTTGCTAAATGGGTACAGAATTTCTGCTTGGGGTGATGAAAACTTTTGGAAATAGATAGTGGTGATGGTCACATGGCATCGCGACTGTAACTAATGCCCTTGCATTGTACACTTAAAAACAGTGAAAATGGCAGCTTTTATGTTATATATATTATACCACAACTTTTAAAAGCATGAAAAGTCTTAAAACATCCAAGCATTATAAGAATGATAGCAACCTGGAAAGGGAGGGTCTCTTTTATTTTTAAAAAATTTTTTAAAGTGACCAGTTTTATTTTATTTACTAGTATTTTTGAAGTTTTAATTGATTGTGGAGAGCGAGGAAGGGGGATGGAGGGAGAGAAAGAGAGAGAGAGAGAGAGAGACCAACTGCCTTCAGCATGCACCCCAACTGGCACCGAACCCACAACCCAGGCATATGCCTGACTGGGAATCAAACCCAAGACTCTTTGGTGTATGGGATGACACTCCAACCACTGAGCCACACTGGCCAGAGTTATCTTATTATTTTAAACAATCTGGGTCCTTCTTCATTATATCACACAATTTCACGGCTTTCTGTCTGCTCTGTTCACTGGATGTCTACAGTACCTGGTACACAGTAGGAGCTCAATAAAGACCCATGGACTCTTTAATCAAGCTTCAATGAAATGAAAAAAACCTGTGGAGACATGGATACCCTCCTTCGCTGCTGGTGGGACTGTACAATGGGACAGCCACTTTGGAAAACAGTCTGGCAGTTCCTCAGAAGGTCAAGTGTAGAATTACCATATGACCCTCTAGAGATGCGCCCAGGAGGAATGAAAACACACATCCCCGAGATGTCCCGTCACAGAAGAACAGATCAACCAAGTGTGGCCTATCCCCACAGGGAATATTATTCAGCCACAGCCAGGAATGAAGCTCTGACGCCGGTTACCACGGGGATGAACCCTGAACACATTTCCCCAAGTGGAAGGAGCCAGATGCAAAGAAAACATATTGCATTATTCCAGTCCTATGGAAGCCCAGAATAGTGAGTTCTTGGTTGCTTAGGGCTCGGGGTACAAGGGACAGGAGACAGGAGAGTGAGTGCGAAAGGGTGCAGGTTGCTGTTGGTTTTTTGTTTTGTTTTGTTTTTTTTGAGATGATGAAAATGCCGAAGGTTGCATGTGTCTATGAATATACTAAAAACCATTGATTTGTCCACTTTAAATGGGCCATTTCATGGTATGTGAATTATATCTGAGGTGGGTTGGGGAGAAGCTGCGGGCTGAGGGAGGCCCAAGGTCCCTGGGATTAAACGAGAAAGATGGGGAAAGAGGAGGGAGGAGAGGAGGAGGGAGGAGAGAGGAGGGAGGAGGGAGGAGAGAGGAGGAAGGAGTGGAGGAGAGAGGAGAGGAGGAGGGAGGAGAGAGGAGAGGAAGAGGGAGGAGAGAGGAGGGAGGAGGGGAGGAGAGAGGAGAGGAGGAGAGGAGGAGAGAGGAGGAAGGAGGGGAGGAGGGAGGAGTGGAGGAGGGAGGAGAGGAGGAGGGAGGAGGGGAGGAGGCAGGAGAGGCCCAGCCCGGAAGGCTGAGGTCAGGTCGGCTCAGCCCAAACCAGTAACCATTTCCCTTGTGGCCTTACAGAAATGAGCTGTGCCCCGACTTTGTGGCCCGAAGCCAGGGAGGAGGTTCCCTTTGTGGGCGCTCCTGCCCCACATCGGAAGTTTTCCCTCCAGGGTTTTGGAGCAAGCCGTGGTTTCTGTTGCCCTGAGGTCTGGTCCTGCATCACTGGCTCTGGCCTGTGGACCCCAGGCCCCTGCGACCCTCTGCTTCACCTAACGCACCTTCTGTGCCCCGGGGGGCTTTGCCTTCACCTGACTCATTCTTGTTTAATTTCCTCTTTAAAGACCCCATCTCCACATACAGTCCCACGCTGAGGTCCTGGTGGGTAGGGTTTTAACACATGAATTTGCGCGGGGCGGGGCGGGAGAGTTCCAATTCAGTCAGTAAAAGGAAGTGAGCCCAGGAAGGAAAGGCAGCTGGGAAAGGGAGGTTTAGGGCTGGTTAGCCCCAAGGGCAATTGGGACCTGGGGGAGATAGCCCGCAGGACATGCGCCTGTAGGCGAGGGAGCTGGGGATCAAATCTACATCCACCACCCAACGCCCAGCAGCCACCGACTGAGGGCTGCTCCCAGGAGGCTTTAATTTTTCACCCCCCCATGCCCCCCCCCCCCCCCCCCTAGCCTCCAGAGAAAACTATCTGACAAAGGTATCTGGATGCTGGCGTAGAGCCTGTGAGGACCCAAGGGCAAGGTCTGGGTCTACCAAACTTCTATTCGTCCCTCAGCTTTCAGGACACCTCCACAGGTCGCCTTCCTCGATGTCCCCACCCTTTTTATACACATTCATCAAACCCAGGCCCGTCTGATCCCTGAATCAGACTTAATCCTGTACCACGTGTATTCCCAAGGTCACCTCAGGGGATAAATGGCCACTTCTCTGAGTCTTGGTTTCTCATCTGTAAAATGGGAGTCCTGGACCAGTGAGAGAATACAGCTGGGCTGGGTTCATAGCTCAGGGCTTAGCCTGCCCTGAGCTGCCTGGGCGGGATCCCAGTGAGCCCTCCACCCAGTGCAGGGTCTCTTCTCTGCCTTGGGGAGTGGCGGGGGGCACAGACAGGATGGTTATGAGCACAGGGCTGGACGCGCACGGGCTGGGTTCAAATCCAAGCTCTGCCATTTACCTGCTATGTGGTCTTAAAAAGGTGACCTCACCTCTCTGAACCCTACATCGATTGACTGAGTAACTGCTACGTGGCAAGCTCTATGCTAGGACACAGACATAAGCAAGGCAGACAGCATACCTTCCTGCCCAGGCGACATCCTCATGGCTGTGGTGGTGAGTGGAGAGGAGGAGATGGGGCGGGCGGCAACAATAGACAGATGTGTGAAATGTGAAATGTCAAGTGGAGAGATACACGGGGAAGAAAAACAAAGCAGGGCAGAGGGGCACCCGTTTCCTCCTGGGTGGTCAGGGGAGGGGCCTCTGGGGACCTGGCCTTTGAATAGAGCCTGAGAGAGAAATGAGGGAGGAGCCCCGTGGATACCTGGGGGAAGAGCATTCCAGGCAGAGGGAACAGCAAGTGCAAAGGCCCTGAGCTGAACGGTGTTTGGAACAAGGAGGCTGGTGTGGCTGGAGCTGAAGGAGCCAAGGGGAGGTGGGAAGGGCAGGGAGGAGACAGGGCAGGTGGTACAGGGCCTTGTGGGCCATGGGGAGGACTTGGGCTTTTTACCCACGGTGAGATGGTAGCCACGGAGGGGTCGGAGCAGAGCAGGGATGAATTCTGACTCAGGTGCTCGCGGCGCCCTCTGGCTGCTGCAGCATGGACAGCGTGCGGGAGGTGAGGGCTGGAGGAGCCATGGACAGGGCAGAGGGGACTGCAAGTCCAAGTGAAGGCGGAGAGAGGGTGGGAGGCTGAGGAGGGGGAGGGAAGTGTTTAGATTCTGGCTGGATTCCAAAGGCGGAGCCCACAGGCTCAGCGCTGGGCTGTCTGCGGGGAGGCAGGGGCTCCGCCTGTATCTCATACACGATCAATTATAGATGCTTTCATTTCCCACGGTCCTCCCGGCTAAGGAGGCTTTCCGTCACGCTATCACAAACATTTGCTTTCTCCCAGCACATGAGCAGGGCAAGGCAGGGTCTCATCCTGCTAATTTTGGCCAACCTGGTAGCTGTAAAGTGACCTCTTGTTTAAATCTGCTTGTCTCACTCGCCAGCGTGGTTCAGTGGTTGAGCCTCAACCTGTGAGCCAGGAGGTCACGGTTCGATTCCCCGTCGGAGCACATGCATGGCTTGTGGGCTCAGTACCCACTGTGGGGCGTGCAGAAGGCAGCCGATCCATGATTCTCATCATGGATGTTCCTATCTCTGTCTCTCTCTCCCTTCCTCTCTGAAATCAATAAAAAAAATATGTTTTTAAAAAAATCTGCTTGTCTCTGATCATCGGTGACATGAGCATCTGTTTGCAAGTTGGTGCACCTTCTGGTCTTCCTTTCTTTTTTCTTTTTTTAAAAAATATTTTATTGATTTTTTTACAGAGAGGAAGGGAGAGGAATAGAGAGTCAGGAACATCAATGAGAGAGAAACATCGATCAGCTACCTCCTGCACACCCCCCACTGGGGATGTGCCCGAAACCGGAAGGTACATGCCCTTGACTGGAATCGAACCTGGGACCCTTCAGTCGGCAGGCTGACGCTCTATCCACTGAGCCAAACCAGCCAGGGCTGGTCTTCCTCTCTTTTTAAACCCCTTTATGGAGGTAGCCTGACACACAAAGAGCTGTACAATGTATACCACAAGGGGAGCTTGGGGGGGATCCTCCTTTGTGAGTTAGCTGCTCCTGTTCTTGACACGTTTTCTGTATGGGGTAGGGGCTGTCCTGTTCTTGTGGGTCTGCAGAAGTCCCTCAAGCCTTGGTTGGTTTCGGACTTTGCAAATGTTATCTCCCATAAAACAGGCAACTGGAGGGCACTTTTTAAAAATATATACATATTTTTTTTATTGATTTCAGAAAGGAAGGAAGAGGGAGAGAGAGAGAGAAACATCTATGATGAGAGAGACTCATGGATCGGCTGCCTCCTGCAAGCCCCCCACTGGGGACCGAACCCACAACCCGGGCATGTGCCCTTGACTGGAATCCAACCTGGGACCTTTCAGTCCGCAGGCCGACGCGCTATCCACTGAGCCAAACCGGCTAGGGCTGGAGGGCACTTTTGATTAAACAAAGGCCCCACCCCTTCTACCTCGGAGTCCCTCTCACCTCTGCCCACTTCTCTCGGCCGCCAGCCCCTGGCTTTGTTCCTTCAGGCTGCCACCGTCTCGTCCTTCTCACCTCCCGTCTTTCCTGTTTCCAATCACCCTCCACTTCAGGTCCAGCCCAATCTTTCTAAAACAGGATTTAAAGTCTGGCTGCCTTCCTTGCCTCTTCCAAATCCTCCCAAGTCTCCCCAGTGCCCTAAAGTCTGCTCAGATCCCACCAACTTCTCCAGTTTTCTTTCTCTCCAGTTTTCACCCCCAAAATGGATTAAACATGCACGCACGCACGCACGTACACATGCACGCACACCACCTCTATGGACTCCAGTCAAATAAAGGTCATTTGTTTTCCTGAATGCATCTCCTCCGGACCTCTGCTCAGGCTGATCCCACTGCCTGGAAGGTCCTGCATCTGCCTGACTCCATCCAGCGCAGCCTCTAGGTCTTAGCTTAGATGGCCCCTCCCCCGAGAAGCCCTCCGGCTGGGTCAGACATTGCCTCAGGGCTCCCACCGCCCTGATTACGCCCATCTGCTGTCCTGCCAGTCAGCTCCAAAAGTCCAAAATGCTCCCGGCCCAGCCGGTGTGGCTCAATGGTTGAGCACTGACCTATGAACCAGGAGGTCACAGTTTGATTCCCGGTCGGGGCATATGCCCAGGTTGCAGGCTCAGTCCCCAGTGTGGGGCGTGCAGGAGGCAGCCGATCAATGATTCTCTCTCATCATTGATGTTCCTAACTCTCTCTCCCTCTCCCATCCTCTCTGAAATAAAAAAAATAAAAAGTATATTTAAAACAACAACAACAAAAACCAACACACTCCGGAATCTCTTCACGCTGCCCCTATGGAGTCAGCCCCTCCCCCAGCCCAGGCAAGCACTGATCTCTCCCACGCTGCAGTTCTGTCTTCCTGAGAATGTTATCTAAATGGCATCGTACAAAATGTAGCCTTTTGAGTCTGGCTTCTTTCACTGAAGCATAAAGCATTTGAGCATAAAGCTTTGTTGCCTGTATCAATAGTTTGTTCCATTTTGTTGCTGACGAATATTCTATTGTGCGGATGGACTCTAATTTCTTATATGTTTCTATTGATTTTAGGGAGAGAAACAAACATCGATTGGCTTCTCTTGCACACCCTCTACTAGGGATTGAGCCTGTAACCCGAGCATGTGCCCTGACTGGGAATTGAACAGGCCACCTTTGGTACGTGGGATGACGCTCAACCAACTGAGCTACACGGGACAGGGCCCTGATTTGTTTTACATTCACCCATTGAAGGACAATTGGGTTGTTTCCAGTTATTGGTGATTGTGAATCAAGCTGTTAGAAACATTCATGTACAGGCTTCTCTGAGACTGTGAATCTTCATTGCTAACTACACGACAGTGGGATGGCTGGGTCATATGGTGGTTGCCTCGGAGGGGTTCTGTTTCTTTGCATCCTCACCAGCACTTGAGGCTGTCAGTATTTTTAGTTTAGCCATCCTGACAGGTGTGAAAGGGAAGTCTTTTAAGGCGGGCATTGTGAGCTGAAGGCAGGATTCAAACCCCAGCATCTGAGCATCTATCCACCGCGTGGTGCCGCCTCTGTTTCTTGGCAGAGCCATCTTCTAGAAACAAAGGTAGTAACTGGAGTTCCGGCCAAGATGGCAGAGTAGGCCCTAGCTGGTTTGGCTCAGTGGATAGAGCGTCAGCCTGTAGACTGAAGGGTCCGGGTTCGATTCCAGCCAAGGGCACATGCCCAGGTTGTGGGTTCGATCCCCAGTCGAGGCGTGCAGGAGGCAGCCAATCAATGATCCTCTCTCATCATTGCTGTTTCTATCTCTCTTCCCTCTCCCTTCCTCTCTGAGATCAATAAAAATATATATTTTTTAAAAAGATGGCAGAGTAGGTGTATGCTATGCCCACCTCCTCCTAAGACCACGTCAAAATTACAACTAAATTATAGAACAATCAACCTGGAGAACCATCTGAAAACTAGACAAACAGAAGTCCTGTAACTAAGGAAATAATGAAGAAGCCATGTTGGGACTGAGAAAAAAAAAACACCTCAAAATCAGCTCATAGCCAGCAATCAGAATAAAAAAGTCCTTGAGAGAGGAGAAAAAAAAAAAAAAGGAAGTAGCTGAGCTGAGAAAACGCGATCCACCTAGAAGGTGGAGTTTTGTTGAAATCGGTGCTGCCTGCTCCAAAGGGTTGTGCTAAGGAGGAAACGCCACAGGCAGAGGCAGAGCAAGACAAGTATCACATGATCTCACTCACATGTGGAATCTGATGAACAAAATAAACGGATGAATAGAATGGATCCAGAGACGTGGAAGCGTGGAACAGACTGCGGAATCTCAGAGGGAAGGCGGGGAGGGTGGGTGGGTGGGAAGTGATCAATCAAAGAACTTGTATGCTTATATGCATAACCCATGGACACAGACAATAGGGTGGTGAAGGCCTGGGGCGGGGTTGGGGGGGGCTAGAAGGGGTCAATGGGGGGGGGGGAAGGGGACATAGGTAACACTTTCAACAATAAAGATTTTCTTTTTTAAAAAATATATTTTATTGATTTTTTACAGAGAGGAAGGGAGAGGGATAGAGAGTTAGAAACATCAGATGAGAGAGAAACATCGATCAGCTGCCTCCTGCACACCCCCTACTGGGGATGTGCCTGCAACCAAGGTGCATGACCTTGCCCGGAATCGAACCCGGGACCCCTCAGTCCGCAGGCCGACACTCTATCTACTGAGCCAAACCAGCCAGAACAGAAAAATTCCTCTTATTTACAGGGGCACCTTTTGGTGCCATGGGCCCTCAACAGTGAAAGTTTGTAATTACATAAAATAAAACACCTCGATGGGAACGGAAACCTATTACAAACCCAGTACATTGGGATACAGTTATCGAAATATGTTTTAATTGGGATGAAATGTGTGCATCTTTCTAAACATACTAAATAGTGAGGCAAAGCGGCGAGTCTAATGACTGCTGTCATTAGAAGCCGGGTGGGTAAGCGTGAGCGATTCTAGCTTTTCTCCTCCAAGTTCATGCCCCCCCAATTCTATTTGCAGACCTCTTGGGTATCTGGGACCTTGATGAAAACTCTCCAAATGATGGGATGTGGTGAGAACACCCGGAAAACGAGCAAACTAGACAGAGGTGTCACCCAGAGGGCTAGGAGTGATTTCCAGGGATAATGAACGAGCATCCAGACAAGAGACAGGGGACAGGCAGCTGGGCCATCTGTCCAAAGACAAACAGGAAGCCTGCGGCCTGCCCCCTCTGGCCTGTCTGGGCCCAGCCTTTGTGCTTTAAACTCCCAAAGGCAGGACACCCCCAGCTGCTCCCAGCTTCCTTCCCCGGCTCCAGCTGGCTCCAGAAGCCACAGGAAAAACAACCTGACAGGCAGCATCTCCTCAACTTCTGTGCTCAGTGTCTCCTGGGTTCTGCGCTCTCCCAACAACAGCTCTCGGGCCCCCATCCCATCCCATAGGGCCAGCTCGGAGAGTACCACACGGATGTCACAGGGCAGGAAGCCGAGGCCAACATGGCCCGGGTCACCCAGCCTGGAATCTAGGTCTCTTTGAACTCCAAGTCCTGCTTTTGACTGTTTGTACTCTGAGTTCACCCCTGACTGCCAGACACTCACTCATTCATTCACTCACCCATTCATTCACTCACTCATTCATTCATTCATCAAGTGATCCACCGAGTTGTCAAAATGCATCTGAAGAACCAGGAGAGAGGTTGCCCCGAACACAGCAGACCCAGTTCAAGGCCTATGACCTAAATGTGTGATTCGGGGCCAGCGGCTGCTCCTCTCTTAGCCTCAGTTTCCTGAGTCTGTCAGTTGATGGCCTGGGTGATGACCCACCTCCGGGGTTAGTCGAGCCTGCCCACAGCAGGTGCTCACGAGACGCTTGTTGAATGGATGTCTTGCACCCTTTGCCCCTGCCCCACCTTATCTTCTAACTCCCCTCACTCCCCTCGCCTTGTGGTGAGAGGGTTCCCTGCCCACGGGCAGGAGAGCTGGGGGCAGGACAGTGCCCTGGGCTGCCTGGTCCTGCTACCCCCACTGTGGGCACCCAGGGGCAGGGAGCGCCCCTATTCCGCCCCCACTCCCCATCTTCCTGGCCACCTACCACCAGTGTCCCTCAGTTTGGGGAGCTGAGGAATTGATCCCTCTGTCACCGGGCTGGCTTGTCCCACCACACCGAAGGTGGAAATGGGAGGCACCATGGGAGAGGAAAGCATCAGGGTCCTCTGGCCACTGGACTTCTGTCTCACTCTGCTTCATTCATTCTATTATTGAGTGCCTACTGTATGCACAGCCCTCTGCTAAGTGCTGGGGACACAGCATTTCAACAGAAAAATCCTTGCCCTGATGGAGTTGACATTTGAGTGGGATAACGGATACCACCTCGGGAGCAGGAGGTGACCACTGAGGGTGGTCAGGGCTGTGATGGGGAAAGCCAGGGGCTTGGGGGAGGGGCCCAGGGGAGCCCCAGACCCAGCTTGGGCAGGGGAGAGCGGTCCTTAAGGAAGGCTTCTGAGAGGCGTGAAACCTGAGGAATGAATAGAAGTTCTTTCAGGTGAAGAGTAGGGGAAACTGTGCTCCAGGCAGAGCGTACGGCCTGTGCAAAGCTCTGGAAGTAGCTGCAACCCCCTGCCCCCAGCGTGTGCGTGTGCCCAGAAGGATGAAAAAGCACATTTTAATGCTACACTGATTCACATTGTGAGTGCCTGGAACAAGCACGGTGTAACAGGTTAGGGAAACAGGAGGGGCCAGAAATAGATATGATGGGCACGAATTATGTGCCAGGTGCTGGGACCTCTGGAAGACAGATAACCCGGCCACCTGGGCCCAGTGTGATGGGGGCTGTGATGGGGATGCACAGGCAGCTGTGGGAGGCGGGGATCGCCAAGATGAGATTTAAGGGATGGAGAAGGAGTCAGATGAGGAGTGGGTGGAACAACATTCTAGGTGGAGGAGGGAACAGCATTGGACAGCATTGGTGTGAAGAGAGATGGTCTTCAACTCCACGCCACTGACCACACAGACGTTCAACTTACCAGCAAGTTGATCTTCCCAAACCCACCCACTTCCGGCCATCTTCTGAGCCCACCCCCTCCGAGCCCAGGCGCCCCCACCTGGACCCGTGCGGCCCCTCCTCCCAGGTCTGCAGGCGCCCACTCTCTCACACAGTCTGTTCTCCCACGGCAGCCAACGCAGGCCAAAGTCCCCACCAAGCCTGGCCTCTGTTTGAGCAGCTGTGGAGGTCACCCCAGCCCCGCCCAGCTGAGTCAGGCCTGCGAGGAACTGCCTCGCCAATCAGGTCTGGCAGGCACCGGGGCAGGTACTGGGCTCCAGGCAGCGGGGCAGGGCCTTTACTTGGAGGCACCATTGCAGCCGTGTGTTTCCACCAAGACAGCGCCTGGAGTTGCTGGGCGTATCGCTCCCACTGGCTCTGGTGTGGAATCAGCCCCCACAAGGCCTGGCCTGGGGTGTTGCCATGCCCAGGCCTCCTGCTGTGTCTGCCCTGAGCCCTCATGAAGCAGACACGGAGAGACAGACACGGAAAGGCTGAAAGGTTTACCCTGGGTCACGCAGCCTGGCCCAGATTGGGACCCGGCTGGTATTTAGGAGCCATGGTGGGGTCAGGTTCCCCGGGTCACACATCTGACACTGATTCACTGGGCGAAAGGCAGCAAGTCCCTCTGCCTCTCGGGGCCTCATTTTCCTCGTCTGAAAAAGGGGGGTGAGGACGGCACCCGCACGTGGGAAGGGAACGGCACATGCAAAGGTCCTGAGGTAGAGCTGTGTCCTACTGTTCAGAGGAACATTGAGGGAGTGAGCAGCAGTGCAGTGATTGCGGGAGAGAGTGGGGGGGCGGGGGCAGGGAGGTGACAAGGCAGACATGCAGGGTCTTTGGCTTTTATGCTGGGTGAGGTGGGAGCCACGGAGGGTTCGCAGCAGAGGAGGGACGTGACCTGACGTGCGTGTGTCCAGGCTCCCTCTGGCCACTGAGGAGTTAACACACTGCGGGGCTGAGGGCAGGAACCAGGAGACCAGGTGCGGGGAGGCTGGACTGGAACAAGGCCGAGGGGAGGGGAGAAATCCGCCAACCTATACTCACCTCCATATTTCCTGCCCGCTTTGGCTCCCAGCAGCCTGAGAAGTGAGGCAGGGACTTCAGCCTGGGAGGCTGAAGGCTGGGGTGAGGGGTAGGACACAGCAGGGAGTGATGGGTGGGGTCACGCCAAAGTGGCTGGACCACTTGGGCAGGTGCGTGGGCTGCTGACACACATGTGCACATGTCACATGCCAAGCTGGGAGCCACCCTGCTGTGCCCTCACTGGGCTGGGGCAAAGTGGTCGGGTAGGAGGGTTCCCCTTCCACCCAGGCATCCCTCCTGTGGGCTCAGGATCTGACACTGATCCACAGGGCGACCGGGGGCAAGTCACTCTGCTTTACTGGGCCTCAGTTTCCTCATCTGTAAAAGGGGGATAATGACAGCACCCATACACTGAAAAGAGGATAACATATGCCAAGGCCCTGAGGTATGGCTGTGCCCTAGTATTTTTCAGCCTCAAATTCTTGCTAGGGCCTTGGCCCGATAGCTCAGTTGGTTAGAGCATCATCCTGATACACCAGTCACGGTTGTGGGTTTGATCCCCAAACAGGGCACACACAAGAATCAACCAATGAATGCCTAAATAAACGGAACAACAAATCAATGTTTCTCTCTCTCCCTTCCTCTCGCTCTCTCTCTAAAAATCAATTTAAAAAATCTTTAGCCGTGGCTGGTGTGGCTCATTGGTTGAGCATCGTCCCATGCAAGGAGAGGTCGCTGGTTTGATTTCGGGTCAGGGCACATGCCCTGGCTCGGTCCCCGGTGGAGGTGTGCAGGAGGCAGCAGATGGATGTTTCTCTCTCTCTAAAAACAAAACAAAACAAAAAAGCAAATCAATAAAAACATACTTTCAATAAAAACCTTTAAAAAAAAAAATCTCCCTAGGACTGGAGCTGAGGGTCAACAAGAGGAAGAATCTGAATCCGCCTGTACAAAGGCTTGGCGGTGAGCAAGGGATTGGCGCATCCAGAGGATGAGTGGGGTTGGAGAATCCTCCAAAACTGCGCTAGTGGGGCTGGGAGGGGAGGGGAGTGTTGAGACCACAGATTAACCAAGACATCCCCACATTCTCTTCCCAGTGGAGGCTGCACAGCCAGTCCAGCCTCCCCGACTGGCTCATTCCGGTCCCACCACCAGGAGATGCCCTGACTCACAGCTCCAGGCGCATTGGAGGACGGCTGCCCCCCACCCCCCACCCCACCCCCTACCCCCGGCTCCTTTACCCCGCACTGGGCACATCCCATGGAGGCCTCAGAGACCCTTGTGATCACTCAGGCCTGGGCAATGCCCGAACATCTCTGTGCCTCCGTTTACTCACCTGTAAAATGGGAGAAATGAGATCCTGTCGTAAGTGAATGCAGGGCTATGCTTAATAAACGCCGAGATTACATTATGGCGATTACCTGTTAAATGGCAGAAAGAGCCTCCCCTGGAGTCCGAGCCACCCGCCTCCCCCCAAACCTCCGGCATCAGTCCTGGAGCCTCTCTCTGCCTCCCCGCTCTGAGCCTCAGTTTCCCCACCCCGGCCCCGAGGGAGCGGGGCGGCAGGGGGACAAGCGCCGCTCTGGCCGGCAGGGGCAGCACTGAGAGGCCCGGGACATCCGGAAGGGCCCCGCCTCCGGCCCCGGCCCCGCCCCGCCCGCCCGGCTGCCCCGATCCCGGAGACGGCAGCGGTGGCCACGACCCGGACGGCGCGCGCGGTGGCGGCGGTGTCGGGACGCGGGGCGCCATGGCGGCCGCCGAGCGCCGCGCCTTCGCGCACAAGATCAACAGGTAGCGCGGCCGCCGGGTCCCCTCCTGGCGGCCCCACGTGCCCGCGCCCCGCCCCGCCCCGGGGTGCTCCGGCCCAACCCGGCCCGGGCGCCCCCCATTCAAGCCCCTTCCGCCTTCGCCAGGTCCGCCGGGGCCGGGGGAGGTGGGCGGGTGACGGGGTCCCGGCTGGGGGTCGCGTCCGGGCAGCGGGCGGGATGGCGGCTGAGGTCCACCCTCGGGGCCGTGGGACCGTGGGGGCGTGGCCCGGGGGCCTTCCTGGAGGCGGCGGTGCAGGGAAAGCTGGAGCCGGGCGTCCTCGGCATCTTCTCCCAACATCCTGGCCTCTCCCCGGCCCCCGAGTCGAGGGTATGGGAGTGGGGGGCAGCCTTTATGTCCCATCCCCTGTGTCTGGTTTGGAGCGCCGGGATTTCGGAGCGGGGAGTGTGCTCCTCGCAGCCTTTGAATCCCGTGGAAAAGTTTCCCGGGCTCCCGCCTCCCCAGGGTCCCGCGCCCAGCTGTCTGGGGGGTAAGAGACAGCTGTGGATCCCCCCGCCCAGCTTCAGGCTCTCCCTGCACCGGCTGGACGGGCTGGGGATGGATGGGTGATTGAATGGAGAGAGTGGGGGCTGGGGACGGAACCAGCTGGTGGGCAGACGGGGGAGGGGGCAGGCACCAGGCGCTGGGAGATCCATTTCCGTGACTGAAGATTGTGAGCCGGCCTGGGAGAGGGATGTGAGCCGGCCTGGGGGTTTTGCCTCGACAGAGGGATCAGTATCTGCTTAGTGGTCCTCTCCACAGGGGACCTGACCCCCGTGAAAAAGCCACCCTGGAGTGGTCCAGCACTGGCCTGATGGAGGAGACCCAAGGAAAGATCTCACCCTTGGGAGCAGAGACAGTAGGGGGTACAGATGAGAAGCACAATAAAGTCGATTATTTATTAGAGACAAGTGCTATGGGGATACACAAGGCAGAGAAAGGAGAGAGGGAGGGCGGGGGTTATGTTAGATATGGGAGGTGGGTCAGGAATGCCTGGATGAGAAGGTGACGTTTGGGCAAATATCGGAAGGAGGCCAGGAAGGGGTCCATGCCGGGACGTGGGAGAAGGGTCCAAACACAGGGAAGGGCCAGTGCAAAGGCCCCGTGCGTTCACCAAGGCTTAGCGTGCTCACAGAGCATCTGAGACGAGCCCGGCTGGAGAGAGGGAAGGCGGGGGCAGTGGCAACAGATCGTGCGGGGCCTTGTGGGCTGTGGGAGGACTTTAACTTTTATCCTGAATGAGGTGGGACCCGTGAAGGGTTCTAAACGGAGGTGTGACGTGGTGTCCAGGCAGTTTTTATGTCTGTCATCTCTGTCTCTGAACCGTCTCTCTGTTTTGGAACTTTGATGTCTCTGAGCCTGTTTCTTTGCCTTTCAGTCCCTATGTCCTTGGGTCCTGGCTTCCACTCTGAGTAAGAGGGGTCCTGGGTCTCACCCTGGGAAACAGATGCTACAGAACCCAGAGTAAGAAGAGCAGAGAAAGGTCCTGGGGCCCCAGTGAACCACAAGCAAGTGGCTCAAGTCTTCTAGCTACTCTCTGAGGAGGTCTCCAGAGCTGTCCGGTGGACACCCAGGTGTCTTACATGCTCAGATCTGGGCCTGTTTCCTTCCTTCCTTCCTTCCTTCCTTCCTTCCTTCCTTCCTTCCTTCCTTCCTTCCACAAATACCATATTAACCTGAACATAAGACAGTCCCCCAGTTTCCTAATGAACAGATTCTAGAAAAAAAACCACCACAAGAGTTTGGATGACAACCTAAAAGTCCAAACTCTTGTGAATGTAAATAATATGGACAAATGTTCTTGTGTGCAATATAACTTGTTCATTTTTTTCACTTGTACTATTTAAAATAAAATACAATATAGAATGGTGATCATGACCAGCACTTATAAGAATGCTTATCGCATGCTTATCTCCATCGGGGATGTTAATTGTTTGTCACCAGAGCCCCTTGGCATAGGTATAGCCAGTGAAACTGAGACTCAGAGCCGTTAGGTCATTGTAGAGGGTCTCGTGTGGGACAGTGAGCCCAGGAGTGTGTGGCTCCAGAGCCCCAAGCAACCTTGGGAACTGTGCCTCTTTCTGCCACTCCCTGTCTCTCAGGGTGTCTATTCATTCTTCTTGGGCATCTAACAGCAGTGTCTTCCCTCTGCCCCACAGTCGATGGATAGGAGGCAGCTTGCATTTCTCATTTAATGACAATGATTTGTTGGACTAGTGGAGGGCCATGAAACAGACAATGACAAAATTCCAGAGGTACCTCTAGGATTTCAAGGAAATGGCTCCTTCTTGCTCCGTCCCACAGTATGTCTGCAAATATGAGCACATGCAAACGTCATTACCTTTTAAAAATGGTTATGTAAAACATGCATGCAGGGAAGTGCAAGGTTCAGTTATAATACAAATGCCAAGGAGCCGGGCCGGCCGGTGTGGTTCAGTGGTTGAGCCTTGACCTATGAACCAGGAGATCACGGTTTGATTCCTTGTCAGGTCACATGCCTGGATTTTGGGCTCCATCCCCAGTGTGGGGTGTGCAGGAGGCAGCCGATCAGTGATCTCTCTCATCATTATCTCTCTCCCTCTCCCTTCCTCTCTGAAATCAATAAAAATATATTATCTATTTTTTAAAAATATATAATAACAATTTAAAAATAAAACAAATCACCCTACCCGGTTTGGCTCAGTGGATAGAGCGTCGGCCTGTGGACTGAAAGGTCCCAGGTTTGATCCCGGTCAAGGGCATGTACCTTGGTTGCGGGCACATCCCAGTAGGAGGTGTGCAGGAGGCAGCTGATCGATGTTTCTCTCTCATCAATGTTTCCAACTCTCTATCTCTCTCCCTTCTTCTCTGTAAAAAAATCAATAAAATATATTTTAAAATTAATTAAATAAATAAAAAATAAAAATAAAACAAGTCCCAAGGAAAAACCACTTAGGTCAAGATGGGGGCGATCTCCTTCTTCCTGGGCCGCCCCGGTCCAGCAGCCCCTCCCAAGCTGCACCTGGCTCTGCCCCTCAGCACTGCCATGCCAATGGCGGTTGCCGTCCCCTCCTCACTTGCATTATGGACTCTCATCCAGGATGGCTCCATGTCCGCTCTGGGTTAGTTTTGCCTGTTTATTTATTTATTTTAAATTTTATTTTGAGAGAGAGAAACATTGATTTGTTGTTCCACTTCTTTATGCATTCATTGGTTGATTCTTGTGTGTGCCCTGAGCAGGGATCGAAACCTCAACCCTGGGGTATCGGGACGATGCTCTAACCAACTGAGCTACCTGGCCAGGGCTTAGTTTTGCATGTTTAAAGCATCCTATAAATAGAATTATGTGGGACGTCTAGTCCACGGACCCCGCTTTCACCCAGCACAATGTCAGGAGCAGGGCTTCTCTGTCCAGTTGCCTGTAGTCAGGTTCGTCCTTTACATTTGCTGCTTAGTATTCCCCTGTCTATGAATTCTCCATCTGTGGTCAAGGAACACGTGAGTTGTTTCGTGCTGGGCTGTCACCATCAGGGCTGCTGAGAACATTCTTGGCCACGTGTTTCCTCCTGAGTATGCCTCCAAGGGGAGTTGCTGGATGGGCATATCTTTAGCTTTCCTTGATAATTACAGATGGTTTTACACGGGGTTTTTACCGCCAGCGCATGAGAGTTACCATTGTTCTACATCATCACTGGCACTCATAATATTTGTCTTCCAGTCCTGAGTGGTGGTGGTGGTGGTGGGGGTTATGAAGAGGAATCGCTTTGTGATGTTATTTGGATTCACTTTCTTCCCTCACTTTTTGCACAAATGGGAACACAGAGCATTCGAGGCTTCTATCATTCTTGTTCTGGATTATCGTCCTCCTCCCCTGTGAGGATAAGACCTCTGTTAATCTGGCCAGCCCTGGGGTAAGTTCCACAGTCTCACATGAATTCCCAATGATGCTCCATCTTTCCCCTCTGAGCAACTCTTTTTTTTTTTTCTCTTAAGACTGTGTCTTTTTTTCTTTTTTTTAACCTCACCTGAGGATATTTTTTCATTGCTTTTAAGAGAGAATGGAAGAGAGAGGGAAAGACAAAAAAGAGAGAAATATCAATGTGAGAGAAACACATCTATCGGTTGCCTCCTGCACGAGCCCCGACCAGGGCCTGGGCCGAAGAGGAGCCTGTAACTGAGGTACATGCCCTTGACCGGAATCGAACCCGGGACTCTTTGGTCCGCAGCCCGACGCTCTATCCACTGAGCCAACCCGGCTAGGGCTGAGCAACTCTTCAGTGTCACATAGGGTTGTCAGTTTTTCACCTTTGGAGGACTGATCTCACCGAGAGCTCTAACCCACCACCCGCAGTTTCCCTTACTGCAATTGTGAGATAGATACTTCCGGGAAAATCACCAGGTTCAGCTCAACAGTTTGCCTGCCTTTTTGAAAGGTGCTCTATGTGAGGGCGCCTGATGTGGAGGCAGAAAGAGAGGAGTTGGGGATGACTCCCAGGGGTGGGTTCCTAACACCTGAGAGGTTGGGGCTGCCCTTGGTGAGGCAGGGAGACAGTGGGGGCCGGTGACGGTCACACCTCTGCAGGATGCCCGCAAGCCCCCCACGTGGGCACACGCAGAGACAGGTGTCACATGGAGCAAACCCAAGGACTCATTGGTGTTGAGAAGGTGTTGAAGCCCCAAGGCTGCACAGGGCTGGTGTGCAGGGTGCGTAAGGACAGGGAAGAGGGAGGTTCCGGAGGCCTGTTCTTGGGGCTCCTCCCACCATAGTCACAGGGAGTGCTGAGGGGCGCCCACTTTGACCTCCGGCCGGCCAGGGTTCAGTTCTGGCCCTGCTGCGTTCAGCTGCTGACCCTGGGTGGGTCAGACCCCTCTCTGAGCCTGTCTCCTTTGGTGTCAAAGACGGGGCCAGGATTCCAGTTCCCAAGATCCTCTTTGGGGCAACATGGTGACAGCGAGCCTTAATTGGGCCCTTACCGTGTGCCAGGCCCTACACTCAAAACAGCTCAGCAAGTGTGCATCCTGTCACTGAGCCTGGAGGTCCGCAGAGGGGAGGTCACCCCCCCCCACATGCCCACCCAGCTCCAAGTACAGAGCCCTGCGGCTCGGAACTGGCCCCCATGGCCTTGGCGTTGTGGACCCACCCCTTCCCCACTGCAGGGGCCTCTCCACGCCTAATGACAAAACGAAGCTGGAGCTCTGGCCCTCCCTCTCCCCGCCCCTCCCGCTCCCGCTCTGGGCAGCAGCTGCAGAACAGCTGGGCCAGGACACAGACAGGTCCCCTGTCCAGGCATCTTTTGTAAACTACCCCCCAAAGTCCTTGTGTGCCCAGGCGTCCAGAAGAGGCAGCCCAATTTTGGGAATTTCCCTAATTTTGGGAATGTCCCAATTTTGGGACAAATCCCTAATTTTGAATACCCTTTGAATTTTCTAGAATCCTGCCCCTCCCCATCAATAGAAGCAAGACTCAGGGACAGTTGACAGAAAATCAGTAGGATGCAGGGACAGAAAAGGAGTGAGGTGCCCTAGCTGATGTGGCTCAGTGGATAGAGCGTAGGCCTGCGGACTTAAGGGTCCCAGGTTCTGTTCCGGTCAGGGGCGCGTGTCCTGGTTGCGGGCTTGATCCTCAGAGGGGGTGTGTGCCCGAGGCAGCCAATTGGTGATTCTCTCTCATCATTGATGTTTCTATCTCTCCCTCTCCCTTCCTCTCTAAAATAAAAAAAATAAAAAGGAGTGAGGCTGGGAGGCCTGTTCTTATGAAAATTTTCCCGCACACAGAAGAGTGGGAAGCAGAACGGAGGCCTGAACACTCAGGCAACTGCCCTCTCAATTTTAAGAGGAACTGAGGCCCAGAAAAGGTGTCCCAGCTGCCCAAAGCCACACAGCTAAAAGGTCTGGGGCTTCCCCCAATTTACAGTGGATTTAAGAAAGTTGGACCAGGTGTGAGTTGTGGAGAGATTTACGCATTCCATCAAAAAGCCCACATTTATTGAGCACCTGTGATATGCAGGGTCCAACGCGAGGGCCTCCGTGGGGGCCACACAGTCCTGGATCCTGCTTCACGGAGATGTCGGGGAGCAGGAGCCCATGCCCAGAGCACAGAGCACAGCCTCAGGACCTTTGCACTTGCTGTTCCCACCGCCTGGCTCACTGTTCCCCTAGACAGCTGCATGGCTCGCTCTCCTTCCCCTCCTTCTAAGCTCTGCTGAAGGATTGAGGGCCTGGGGGATCCCTGCTTTCACGGGGACTTGTCCCCGATTTTCCTGCTGGCCCCTCCTCGAGGGTCCTGTCCCTCCCTGCCTTTAAAGGGCTGTGCAGATTGAGGTGACTCAAGCAGGCCGCAGCCCTAACCTTGGTTGCGGGTTGTGCTCTGAGAGTCCTGCCGGCCTCTTCTACGCCGTCAGCCTCTCTCAGACTCCCTGAGAATGCACGGAGTGCCCTCTGATTGCCAGGCCCCCGCCCTGCTCCCCACAGCAGCCCTGTGAGGTCAGGACAGCCACAAATGGGTAAACTGAGGCTGAGTGGCAGGAGTGACCTGTCCAAGGCACCCTAGCAAGCATAGGATGGTGCCCACATACTGGATGGGCTGTGTGGTGAGGTGTTTGAGGGACCCCGGGGTGGACAGAGATCCCCCAGATGAGAAAGCGGAGACCAGAGGGCAGGCGTGGTGAGGGTGGGGGTTGGACGAAGAGGGATCTACGACCCCCTCGTGGCCCTTCCCAGTAGCATTGCCCCCATCTGTGCTTGGAGAGGGGGTAGGGAGGGCCGCAGGACGAGATGCGTGGATCTGGAAGCCTACGTTGTCTTGGCCACGCGGCCTGTTTTCTTGCCTCAGCCTGGATTCTTCTCTCGCAGAATTAATGTGTTGGCCCCGAAGCCCGGGTTCTCAGGGCCCTGCTGCCCACGTTCCCTGTCCCCACGGGCCCCTTCCTGTCCCCACAGGACAGTGGCAGCCGAGGTGAGGAAGCAGGTGTCCCGGGAACGCAGCGGCTCTCCCCACTCTAGCAGGCGCTGCAGCAGCTCCCTGGGGGTGAGTGTTCGGGAGGTGCCCCCCCTGCCCAGACCCCGCCCTCTAGTGGAGGTGGGGTTCCCCTGTGCCTGGGCTCTGTCCCGCCCCCCCCCCCCCCCCCACTAGCGCCCTGTCCTGTGGGAAAGCTGTGGCCGGGGAGGGGTTCCTGGCCCGGCCCCAGTGCTGTCCCCTGTGAGTGGGGAGGGTGGTTCCTGGGGTGGGGGACCTCCCTGTGGGTGGTCGGGGTGGGGTCGGGGAGAGACTCCAGCCTGATGTAGCCCCACCTCCTGCTGCCTGGACCACCCAGATGAAGATGGGGAGGCGGCCTGGGGGTTGGGAGGTCCATCAGCTGCAGAGGGAAGGGGGTGGGGCCAGCTTGCCACTGGGCCTGAGGAATTGTCTGTTTCTCTGCTGCAGTCCGTAGGCCCTTCCTTCCACCATTAGTCCCCTGCCCTTCCAGGCACAGGGTGTGATTTCCTGCCTGGAAAGGGGTGGGGCCGGCATAGCTGGGCTGGGAGAGGAGCGGCTGAGGTCACCACCCTTCATAGAACCTCTCCAGCTCCAGCGCCCTCCATGGCTCCCACTGCCCTCTTATTTGATTCTGAGGCCGGCCCATGCCCACACTCGACCTCCACCACCGTGCCTAGTGCCCAGAATTGGGGTCACGGCCACTTTGCTCTGAACCAGGTCCCACTGACTGAAGTCATTGAGCCCCTGGACTTCGAGGATGTGCTGCTGAGCCGGCCCCCAGATGTTGAGCCCGGGCCACTCCGCGACCTGGTCGAGTTTCCAGCTGACGACCTGGAGCTGCTGCTGCAGCCCCGAGAATGCCGGACCACAGAGCTCGGGATCCCCAAGGATGGGTGGGTTCCACCCCACGCCCTCCCTGTTCCTAACTCCACTCTGCCTCCATGCACCCCGTCCCCACCTATACCTCCTTTCCCATCAAACTGCCAACTGCCCTGAATTCAGATCCTGCCTCCTCTGTGTGGCCTCCCTCTCTGAGCCTCTGTCTCCCTATCCCGGAGACAGGCGGAAGGGCATGCCCCACCTCACAGCTCACTGGAAGGACTGGCACTAGGCCCTGCCTCTGTTTACCCGGTTTTATTTTGCGCAGAAAGCTGGATGCCCAGGTGAGGGCCGCGGTGGAGATGTACACAGAGGACTGGATCATCGCCCACAGAAGGTGGGTCTGGCTGGGGGCAGCTCAGGGTGGAGGGTCAAGAGGCCAGGTCTGAGCCGAGAAGAGCCCATTGTCTGTGGCTGGGCCTCCTGCTTATCTGCCCGTTGTCACTGCATGGGCAGCTGGACTTCAGTGATGGAGCACAGGGGAGGTGGGTGGTCTTGCAGGCATCACCTGGCCTTGCAGGTGTGTTGGGGTGCATCGGGGAGTCTGGGGGAGCCCTGGCCCCTGCTACCCACCCAGCCCCGCCTCCTCCTAGGTACCAGCATCTGAGTTCGGCATACAGTCCCATCACCGCAGAGACCCAGCGAGAGCGACAGAAAGGCCTCACCCGCCAGGTGTTCGAGCAGGATGCTTCTGGAGACGAGAAATCCGGGCCAGAGGACTCGGTGAGGGATCCCTGGGTCGGGATCACTGCAGGGGTGTATGTGTGGGCTCCAGCCCCGGCTCTCAGTCACATGTAATGGGAAATGACCCCAATAACCTTGAATTTAAAAGGAAATGTATTGACCCCATGAGTGAAAAGTTAGGGATAATAATTATAAACATTATAAACTTGTCCTCATTTTTCATCCTGTGAGGCAGGGCAACCATTATACCCATTTTACAGATTTAAAAAACGGAGGCACAGATTAAAACTGAGGCAGCTGGACCCCACTACGACTCTGGCCTATATCTTGTCAGCCAACATTTATTGAACAGCTACTTTATACCAACAATAATTATACTAAGAATTATTGTTACTGTTTTCATCGTTATAATTTATAGATGTAGCTGGGGAAACCGAGGCCCTCAGAGTTGGGGTCTAGATCTGGAGTCACAGAGCTGAGCTGGGGTTTGAACCAGGGTAATCTAGCTCTGACCATAGCTGTGTCTGGGAGGTCAGGTAGGATCCTGGACCAGTGACAGCCCCTGTAAGAAGAACGCTCCCTCCCCTGGCAACAGTGAGCAGAGTCCCAGGGAAGGCTCTCATTGGCCCAGCCCAGGTAGTCCTTAACCTTGGAGCCTATCTCAGGGACTGGTAGATGTATTCTGATTGGCCGGATGAGGGTCGTGTGATGCTCAGAACATGGGGATAGAAAGAAGTAGCCTTCCCAACAATGGTCAAGCAGGAAGGCTCACCAAGTAAGTTTCTAGGAAGAGGGTCAGCAAAGTCCCGAGGTGACCCTTGTCGTGGTGCCTGCCCATTCTCCACTGGCAGGATGACCTCCGGCATCCCTCGGGCTCCCCAGAGGACACTCCTCGAAGCAGCGGCGCCTCTGGCATCTTCGACCTAAAGAACTTGGCAGCTGACTCACTGCTGCCCTCACTGCTGGAGCGGGTGGCCCCCGAGGAGGTGGACCGGCGCAATGAGGCCCTTCGAAGGCAGCACCGGGCCCGCACCCTGCTCACCCTCTACCCAGCACCTGACGAGGTGGGTGCCTACAGGCCCACATAGGCCCTGAGGCCAACACCCATCCAACTGACATGTATCCCTATATATTACCCCACCAACATGTACTGGGTGCCTACTGTATACCCTGTTTTTTTTTGTTGTTGTTTTTTTTTTTATTTTATTGATTTTTTACAGAGAG
The DNA here is from genome assembly GCF_951640355.1 of Cnephaeus nilssonii. Taxonomy (NCBI): domain Eukaryota; kingdom Metazoa; phylum Chordata; class Mammalia; order Chiroptera; family Vespertilionidae; genus Cnephaeus; species Cnephaeus nilssonii. The sequence continues at coordinate 24,888,182 of NC_137076.1, forward strand.
GAAGAGAGAGGGATAGAGAGCTAGAAACATCGATGAGAGAGAAACATCGATCAGCTGCCTCCCGCACACCCCCTACTGGGGATGTGCCCGCAACCAAGGTACACGCCCCTGACCGGAATCGAACCTGGGACCCTTGAGTCCGAAGGCTGACGCTCTATCCACTAAGCCAAACCGGTTTCGGCTACCCTGTTTTTTTATTCAGTGGCTTATATTGGATGCCTAATATGCACCCCCATATTTATTCAACCAGTACTTATTGTATACCTTCTGTATAGACCTCTCTTTAATCAAACAGAATTTATTTAGTGCCTATTATATGCCTATATTTATCTAACCAACGCTTACTGAACAACTAGTGGATATACACTTGCTTTTTATTGAATGGCTTTTATTAGACATCTATATACCCCTATATCTACCCAACCCACTTTTATTGGGTACCTAGTGTTTTCATTCAACCATTTATTGAGTCCTAACTGTATACTCCTATATTTATTCAATCAGTGCTTATTGGGTATCTAATCTAATACAATATATACATATATATATCCAGTCATCATTAATAGAATGCATTCTATATATATATCTATCTGTTTATCCAACTTTTAGTAGGTATCTACTGTATACCTCTATTTATTCAACTGACATGTTTGGGTGCCTGTTGTATGACAAGCACCGGGGATATAGCCATGAACAAGATAGACCCAATCCCTTCCCCACAAGTTAACAGTCTAGTGGAAGAGAGACCCTCCTACCAGGAAATTACTACCCAGACAGAGTAACACCATAATGACGTGCTGATATTTGTCCCTCACGTGGCCCTCAATGTCCCAGCCACGTGGCCCATTGCAACAGGGCATTGTGACCACTTTGTCAACTGACATTTATTGAGCAGCTACCTTATACCAATAACTAGAGGCTCAGTGCACGAAATTTGTGCACTCAGGGGCAGGGGTCCCTCAGCCCGGCCTGCACCCTCTCGCAGTCCGGGAGCCCTCGGGGGATGTCCAACTGATGGCTTAGGCCCACTCCCCCTGGGAAGTGGTTGGACATCCTTAGCACTGCCCCGGAGGCGGGAGAGGCTCCTGCCACCGCCGCTGCACTTGCCAGCCGTGAGCCGGGCTTCTGGCTGAGCGATGTTCCCCCTGTGGGAGCACACTGACCACCAGGGGCAGCTCCTGCATTGAGCGGGATCGGGCCGAAACTGGCTCTCTGACATCCCCCGAGGGGTCCTGGATTGTGAGAGGGCACAGGCCAGGCCAAGGGACCCCACTGGTGCACAATTGGGGTCGGGGAGGGACGCAGGAGGTTGTCCAGCCGGGAAGGGACCACAGGAGGGCTCCAGGGCGTGTCTGGCCTGTCCCACTCAGTCCCGATCAGCTGGACCCCAGCAGCAAGCTAGCCTACCAGTCGGAGCATCTGCCCCCTGGTGGTCAGTGCATGGCATAGTTAGCGGTTGAGTGGCCTTAGCATATCATTAGCATATTACACTTTGATTGGTTGAACGGACAACCGGACACTTAGCATATTAGGCTTTTATTATATGGATAATTATACCAAGAATTATTGTTATTATTTTCATTGTTACTAGTTTAAGTTGGAGGAGGTGCCTGCCCAGGCCTCAGGGGTCGGGGAAGGCTTCCTGAAGGAAGTGCCAGGTAAACTGCGACCTACACCATGAGCAGGCATCAGCAGTAAGGAGGAAGGGAGAAGAAAGGCATTACAGGCAGGGGAACAGCATGTGCAAAGGCTCAGAGGCAAGGGACTTCAAGTTTAGTCAGGCTGGGGGTTGAGCTGGTCTCAGGCTATACATTCCAAGCTCTTCTTGGAGGACGTGTCCCAGCTGCCCCCCGGTTCTTGGCAGGACGAGGCCGTGGAACGCTGCAGCCACCCGGAGCCGCCCTGCGAACACTTTGGACAGAGGATCCTGGTCAAGTGTCTGTCACTTAAGTGAGTGTGCTTACCTTCCCCCCTCAGACATGCAAGGGGACCGGACAGATAGATCACGGTGTGGCACACACGTGGTGCTCACTGCGAGAGCCGTGCCATTACCATGTGCAGCCATGAGACCCGTGAGGCCCCGGGCTTTTAGGCGGGAAATAAGACTTCCGTTTTTATTACTGAAAGCCACCAATCCGTAAGTGCTGTGCGCCAGGCTGTTCTCAGCCCGTTCACATACATGCACTCTAATCTTCACTACAACCTTGTGAAGTGGACACAAGTGGGGAAACCGGAGCACAGAGTGACCAAGTCACTGTGCGAAAATCACGACGTGTGGGACGCCAGAGTCCAGCACGCTCCCACTCTGTGGGTGGGACCCAGGTGGAAGCGCCCTGGTGACTCTGGGGCTTGAGGCCCCCTCCACATTAGCCCCCTGGGGAGCCGCCAAAAATGCGTGGGAACTGAGCTGAACAGGATGTGGCCTTGGACCTGAGCCTGGCCCTGCCCCTTCCCACCCTGAGTTCCTGTTGGCCAGGGACAGGAAGGAGAGGCCTGGTCTGGCCTGAGGCCCGGGTGGGCCGCCTGCCCCAAGCACAAGGGTTGGGAATTGGCTCTGTGGGCTCATCCAGTCACTCAACACTCATTGAGTGCCTAGTGTATACAGAGCATGTAATCGTGGGGTGACCATACAGCACACACAAAGGAAGGGGGACATCTGGAGAGGGAAAAATGAGACCAAGAGGTGTGGCAGGGCTGGGCAATGCAGGAATCTGTTGTCAGGGCAGCGGGGAGCCTCAAAATGTAGGTTCTAAGATGCTTCCTTAGAAGGCAGGTGGTGAGTGGGGGCCAGCAAGGCAGAGCACGGGAGGGAGGCATTTACAGTGGCCGTACAGGCGAGCGAAAATGGGACTCAGCCCAGGGTGGCACAGGTGACAGACACCCCAGAGAGGAGAGACAGGGAGACCCAGGAGTCGAGAATTTTAAGTTGGGGGGAGGGAGGGAATTGTTGTGCCAAAAGCTACCTTTATACAAACTGAACAAGAGCCATGATTTTGGGGGGAGAGGTTTTGTGTGAGTGAGTTACTGATAGGAGTTGGGGGTAGAATCAGTGCCTCAGTTTCCTCTTGCAAAATGGGACAGACCTTTTCTGCAAGCCCTTAAATGGCAGTTCGTGCGGCTCAGTGGGAGTTAGATGTCCCCCCAAGGCTGCACCAAGGTGGGTTGGGCCTCAAGAAGGAGTAGGGGGTGCGGATGCTGGGAGTGTGTCGGGAACCGCCTGTGCCAGTTCGCCCCCTCACCCACAGGTTCGAGATCGAGATTGAGCCCATCTTTGGCATCCTGGCCCTGTACGATGTGCGGGAGAAGAAGAAGGTAGGAGCCCCTTTCTTCCCCTTCCTTCCTCACTGCCCTCCTCGTTGCAAGGCTGTGGGCTTCCTGGAGGTGGTGACCCAGCTGCCTCTTGTGCCCCCAGATCTCGGAGAACTTCTACTTTGACCTGAACTCGGACTCTGTGAAGGGACTGCTGCGGGCCCATGGCACTCACCCGGCTATTTCCACCCTGGCCCGCTCTGCCATCTTCTCTGTGACCTATCCCTCGCCCGACATCTTCCTGGTCATCAAGGTGCCCACGGGGGCTGGGCAAGGAAGGGGTGGCAATGGTGAATGTAATGTCACAGGCTCAGTCCCTACGGTCATGGAAGAACACAGACACGAGGAAGGATGACCAGGCCTCTTGTAGGGGAAGCACAGGCAGTGGGGCAAGCCTGGAGGAGGCTCCTGACCCAGCCCAGGGGAAGAGAAATCACTGAGGGCTTCCATGGAGAGGTGGCAGCTGAGCCAAGACCTATGAGTGAGCAGCCTGTAGAGAAATGGCATCCTGGCATAGGGGGACAGATGTTTAAAAATATTCATATTTCTCATTTATTGACTTGAGAGAGACAGACAGAAAGAGAAGGAGAAACATCAATTTGTTGTTTCACCTACTAATGCATTCACTGGTTGATCCTTGTATGTGCCCTGACTGGGGATAGAACCCACAATCTTGGTGCATCAGGACAGTGCTCTAACCAACTGAGCTACCTGGCCAGGGCCTAAAATACGTTTTTCAGTTTATTAAGAGAGAAAAGACCTAATTGGCACATTTATTTGGGCTATTGTTTCCAGGAGTGAGTTTAAATTTCCTTTCCCAAAGCATTAAATTAGGTCCCATGGTTGGCAAACTGCGGCTCGCGAGCCACATGCGGCTCTTTGGCCCCTTGAGTGTGGCTCTTCCACAAAATACCACGGCCTGGGCGAGTCTATTTTGAAGAAGTGGCATTAGAAGAAGTTTTAAGTTTAAAAATTTTGGCTCTCAAAAGAAATTTCAATTGTTGTACTGTTGATATTTGGCTCTGTTGACTGATGAGTTTACCGACCACTGGGTTACACGAATGATGTTAAATGAGCACCGATGGATAGGGACTGCTCACCGTCATTCAGGCTTCACAGGGATTCCCCCTTGAGTCCTCACAGCAGCCCTGGGAGGTGGGGGTTGCCATGGCTCCATTTTACAGGTGGGGAAACTGAGGCACGAATCAGGTGAGGGACCTGCTCAGGATCCCACAGCCCAGAGTGGTCAGGATTGAAGTCCAGCTCTTGTCACCCAGAGCCATGCTTGGAGTGGCCTCTGTTTATACTGACAAAGGATTGTAGATGTAGGGGAATATGGAGCCTTGGACTTTGGGGTGGGTTCGAAGGTGGCCAGGCAAGGTAGCGGCTAGCACTCAACCCCGAGGACAGTGGGAGCCAAGGGAGTTGTTGGAGCAAGAGCTGTAGTGGACGGGGTGTCTGGGGGCTCATGAGGGGTCCAGGAGGTTGGGGGTACGGTGGGGAGGTTAGGCTCCCCAGCACCTCACTGGGCCTTGCTGTCCCTCAGCTGGAGAAGGTGTTACAGCAGGGAGACATCAGCGAGTGCTGTGAGCCCTACATGGTGATGAAGGAGGTGGACACAGCCAAGGTAAGCGGGTGGAGGCTGGAGCTGGCGGTGAACGCCCCGCCCCCCTCACCCACCCCACCACCCAACCCCTACCCCTCCCCGCCCCAATCCTGCATTCAGCAGGCCTGGGGCACTGAGCTTGTGGGTCTCGGAGGGTCTCCCCACAGAACAAAGAGAAGCTGGAGAAGCTTCGCCTAGCGGCCGAGCAGTTCTGCACCCGCCTGGGCCGCTACCGTATGCCGTTTGCCTGGACGGCCGTGCACTTAGCCAACATCGTGAGCAGCGCGGGGCAGCCTGACCGAGACTCCGACTCCGAGAGCGGTGCGAAGGCGGGGCTGGGGGCCCGGGGGCGGGGCTGCTGGGGAAAGGAAGGGGCGCCCTCTGCTGGCTGTACTCGGTACAGGCTAAGTCTCCAAGTTTCTCCTTCCCTGCCTCTCATCTCTGTCGATCTTGAGCTGGGCTGGAGAGGGGGAGCCAGTTTGCACCCTCCATCCATCACTGTCACTCCTGCCCCTAGAGCGCCGACCTGCCTGGACTGATCGCCGCCGTCGGGGGCCCCCAGACCGGACGAGTAGCGGGGACGACACCTGCAGCTTCTCCAGTTTCCGCCCGGCCACACTAACAGTCACCAACTTCTTTAAACAGGTGTCATGGCCACAGGGGAGGGGGATGGGGAGGGGCGCCGAGGGACACCCCTGTGGGCGCACAGGCCCCGGGGGACCCGGCTCATGGATGCGGGTCTGGTGCAGGAGGCCGAGAGGCTCAGTGATGAGGACCTCTTCAAGTTCCTGGCTGACATGCGGCGCCCGTCGTCCTTGCTACGGCGTCTACGGCCTGTGACTGGTGCGTGCTGCACCCCATAAGCAAGAGGGGTCACTCAACAAACCCTGACCACCTGCTGTGTCTGACCCTGGGGACTCCACAGGGACCATGATAGACAAATCCCCAGCTTCAGAGGCTGGACCTTCCAGTGGAGGGGGGCACAGATGAGAAACAATAAAGAAGACAGATATTGGGTCAATTGGGGGATGTAGTGGCGGGGGGGGACGTGGGTCCTGAGGGCAGAGCTGATCAAATGTGGGGACAAGAGGTGGGAGTTGAGGGTGACTTCTGGCCTTAGTACCTGAGGGACAGCCACCAGAGGGCATTGTGGGAGAGTTTGAGCTGGAACCCCAAAGTCCAAAGAGAGTGGGGCCTGGCTAGGAGGCTCCTAGGCAGGTGCAAACTGGCTCCCCCTCTCCAGCCCAGCTCAAGATCGACATTTCCCCGGCCCCCGAGAACCCCCACTTCTGCCTGTCCCCGGAGCTGCTTCATGTCAAGCCCTACCCAGACCCCAGGGGCCGGCCCACCAAGGAGATCCTGGAGTTTCCCACCCGTGAGGTCTACGCTCCCCACACCAGCTACAGGTACAGCCTCCGGGGCCCAGTCGGGTACTTGAATGGGGGGCATTCGGGTATCATGCAAAGTGAGGCCCCTTTGTCCCAGACACACACAGACACCCAGGGTGAGATGCCGCTGTTGCTTTAATGGGTATGTAGGCATGAAGGGGCACGTGTCTTTCCTTCACTCCTCCTCAGTGGGGCCAGGCCTTCTGCCTTCGCCCCCACCTGCTTCTGTCTCTGATCCATGGCCGGAAGTGGGGCCCGACGGCCGGGCTGACCCCACAGACAGGCAGCTCCTCCCTGCGCAGGGGCCGCATGGGGCGCGGAAGCGTCCCTCGGTGTGCATGGCTGGTCCTCAGTTCTGCCAGGCAGGCTCAGGCTGGGAGCGCCGCTGTGTGGAGTCTAGAAGGGAGATGAGGCTCAGCCTAGGTGGGGGGTGGGGGGCATCCTGCTTCCCTGCAGACCCCAATCCAGTTGCCCTACATGCCCAACCCCCACCAGGCTCACCTCTCCTGGATCTGTCGCAGCCGGTGCTGCTGGGCCACCATCTCCCGCCTCTGTCGCTGCACGTGGCCCGTGAGGGCCCACAGGACGTGGCTCTGCTTGTCAGCACGGGCCTGTGGGGTCAAGACAGAAACCTCAGCCGGGGCTGCCTCACCTCCCACCCCTTGATCCTACCCAGCCCCCTCTCCTTGTTGCATTTGGGTGACCCAGCAAGTCACTGCCACTTTCAGGCCTCAACTTCCCTAGCTGTAAAATGGGGAAGAAATGGGACTCACTTGGTAGGATTATGAGCATGATAGGGATTATTAAAGGGCACAAAACAGTGCTGGGTACTTACTGAACACTCAAGAAATGTTCAGTTTCTCTAAAAGTATGCATTTATTGAGTACCCAGCCTCTTCCTATCTTATCTGCATTGAGTCCCCGACTCCACTCTGAGACATCAGTTGTTGCCTTTATTGCAAATGGAGAAACTGAGACAGGGAAAGGGACATGGGTTTCGCCCAGGGCCACACCTGGTGCTGGGAAGCTGACCTGGGTGAGGGGGGTCTCTGGGACTTGCTCTAAAAGCAAGTTCTGACTGGGAATCAGGGTCTCAACTCCCCCAGGACTGGGAGCCCCTTACCTTCAAAGCCTCAAATTCTTCCTGGGCCCGGCCCAGCCAGGCACCTCTCAGCCGGACTTCTAGCTGCTGCATGTTCTCCCGCAGCACCTGCTGCCCCTGGGCCACCTTCCCCAGCGCCTGGGCCGTGGCTTCTGCCTGCAGCTGCAGAGCATCCTCTTCCACCTGTAGAGCGTCAATAGTGAGACAGTTAGCAGGATGGCCAACTTGTCTTTGTTTGCCTGGGCCATGCCTGATTTTAACACTGAAATTGCTATATTCTGGGAACCCCCCTCTTCCTGGGCAAACCCAGACAGTTGGTCACCCTGCACATCACTCCAGGGCAGATCCTTACCCACCCCAGGGAGTCAGAAAGCAGTGCTCACCTGCATCTCCAGCAAGCTTGCGCGCAGCTCCTGGGCCGCATCCCAGCCCTCGCTGACTTCCTGCCCCAGGAGCCCCAGTGCACGGCCGTAGAGGCCTACGCTGTGCCTGGCCTCCATCAGCCGTGCATCCGTGGTCTTGTACACGCCATTGAGGGCCTGGCCCAGCTGCAGGGCCCCGTGGAAGAGCAGGGTCAGCTCCTCGTGCTGTGCCGGCTCCACGCTGCCCACGGGGGCCGCAGAGGCAGGCCAGGCCATCGCTAGCAGGGAACACAGCAGGCACAGCGCGAGCATGGCCATGGCTGAGCGGCTGGTGGTGCGGTCACGGAGCCACTGCTGCCTTTTATGCCTCAGCGCCCCTTTAAACCCCGGTCAATCGTTAACCAGCCAGTCGGGTGTCTGTGTTGTGCAAGGGCCTGGCAGTGGTACGATGGTTGCATCAGGCAAATGTCCAGCTGAGCCATGCTGGAGTCACGCAGGCCGGGGCTGAGGGCCAGGTGTGGGCTGGGGGCACTGGGCGAGGACAGGCCCAGGTGCTGGGGGACCAAGAAGCTTTGAGCTCTGGTTTCCCCACCTGCAGAGAGGCACAGTAACCGTGATAACGGTGAGGCTTTTATGAGTTTCCCCAGTTTGCTCAGAGCTGTTCCACCGATTACAGTAACCCATCTCCTGCCCTCCCCACAAGCCTGGGCGGCCGGCGTCTTTGTTGGCCTGGTTGAGAGCCGGGGGAGTGGGTGCAGAGACTCTGCCAAGGCCACACAGTCCCCCTTCAAGACCCACACATGCCCCGGATCAATGCTAGCTGCCAATCGTCCCTCTGGATAACTGTGGGCAAGCACCTCACTCTCCTTGCCTGTGAAATGGGGGTGTCATTAGTCTTGCTTCACAAGCTGCTTGTGAAAAGTAAATTAGCTGTTTCATGGTGAGTGCTTAGCCAGAGCCTGGCACACAGGTGGCCCCTCGGTGGTTGGTGCAATCATTGTCATTACTGTTATCGCCTTTGGTATTGTTACAGAGGCTCAGCTGCGAGGGTCAATGCCCCCCTATACAGATAGGGAAACTGAAGCCCAGAGGGAGGTCAGGGCTTACACAGTTACCCCTGGGGAGAGAGGCAGATCTCTGACCCCAGCCAAGCCCCTACGCTGGTTCCAGGCTCAGTTCTCCCACCTGAGAGACACGCGATATAATGGGGGGCCTCTCCTGGGGGAAGGGGTGGACAGGCCCCTGAGCGGGTGAGGGGCAGGTCAGCCCGGGCAGGGCTTATCCTGACCACGGGCCACCTGGGCCACCTTGGAACTCAGCCCTGAGCACCCATGTGGCCCCCTGCCCTTTGCCTCACCATGCCTCTGAGTGTCCCCAAAGGCCTCTGTCTCCACCATCTGCCTCAGTTTCCCTGTCTACGCTCTGAGGCTGCCCTTCTGTCTCCAACGCTCTGCCAGTCCCATTCCGAACTGTGCCCCTCATTGCCCCTCACCCAGCCCTCAGTGCCTCGGCCGTGTGGCCATTGTCCTGGGTCCCAGGCCAGGCTTGTTCCGGTAGCCCAGCCTCCTCTGTCCCTTTGACACCCCCCGCCCTGTCCCTGTCCCTACAGGAACCTGCTCTATGTGTACCCGCACAGCCTCAACTTCAGCAGCCGCCAGGGCTCCGTGCGCAACCTCACCGTGCGGGTGCAGTACATGGCGGGCGAGGACCCCAGCCAGGCCCTGCCGGTCAGTGGCTGGGCCCGGGAGAGGGGGGCGAGGTGTCCCTGGCCGGCCCCTCATGGCCCTGCTCCCCCAGGTCATCTTTGGCAAGTCCAGCTGCAGCGAATTCACCCGGGAGGCCTTCACACCGGTGGTATACCACAACAAGTAGGTGGGGTGGGGGGCCAGGGGCCCTGGTGGGGGGACGGGAGCAGGAAGAGGGGAGGGAGGGGCAGGTTCCAGAAGTGCTAGTGGGGGAACCCGAGGCAGAGAGCAGGGACAGTGGGGTCTGCAGCGCTGGGGGAACACGTGACCGAGGGGGTGGGGCAGGCCAGGGGGATCCCCGTCCCCTGAACGCCAGCCCGGCCCTGCCAGGTCCCCCGAGTTCTACGAGGAGTTCAAGCTGCACCTTCCGGCCTGTGTGACCGAGAACCACCACCTGCTCTTCACCTTCTACCACGTCAGCTGCCAGCCCCGGCCTGGCACGGCCCTGGAGACTCCCGTGGGCTTCACTGTGAGGCGCGCCCCCCCCCCCCGGCCTGCCTCCCCCTCCCCAGCCCCCCTGGCCCCTGCCCGGCCCTCCCCTGACCCCCAGCCTCTTCCTAGTGGATCCCACTGCTGCAGCACGGCCGCCTGAGGACGGGCCCCTTCTGCCTCCCCGTGTCCGTGGACCAGCCCCCGCCCAGCTACTCCGTGCTCACACCTGACGTAAGCGCTCTGGCCCCGTGCCTCCCACCGCCCGGTTCCCCCGAGCTCCCTGGGCTCCTGCCTCACGGTGCCCCAGGAATGCATTACCCACCTTCCCACCAGCACCTGGTGCCTTACCAACCCCGGTAGCGCTCCCTACGACGTTCCTGGTGGTCCCCCATTCGTGCCCGCCTTCCTTGCCATCAGCACCTCTGGGAGCCTTGCTGTCCGATGTCAGGGCCAGGGCCCCGGCTGCCCCCTCACTCTTGCTCTTGCCTCTGTGTGTCCTGTGGCCCCTGTCCCCTCCTATCCCTGCCTCCGCACTCCTCGTCCCCCACTGGCAGCCCTGCCCACCTTCCTGGTCACTGTCCCCCGGGAGTACTTCAGGGGCAATCATCCCCACCCCCTCCGTGAATGCTCTGTCACCCTCCCACATACCCTCAAGCCGTTCATTCGTGCCCCTGGGGCCTCCATCTTCCAGGATCCTATTTTCTGATTCATTCCCTTCTTCCATTGATGTTCATCTTGGGTCTCCAGTGGAACCCCATAGTGCTCCCCGCTAACTGCCCCCACCCCCATCTCTGGGCTGGGCTGAGGGCAGGGTGCCCAGCTGCTCCCCGAGGCAGGGCCGTGCTCAGGCTATGGTGTTGCAATAGTTGAAATGACTGGAGCTGGTGACCTGACCAGTGGGGGAGGGCCAGTCAGTGCCCACTGGTGTGTCCCTCCCACAGGTGGCGCTGCCGGGCATGCGCTGGGTGGACGGCCACAAGGGCGTGTTCAGCGTGGAGCTCATGGCTGTGTCCTCCGTGCACCCCCAGGTAGGTGTTAGGACGGGAAGCCAGGAGTTGGGCAACAGTCCCCACTGACCGGGGAGAGGCCTGGCCTTGGGCCATGGGCAGACTTCAGTCAGCTGGACCTGTCTCCCAGTCAGGAAGCTGCTGACTCAGGCAGGGAGCAGCGCCAGAGGCTACCCCCGCCGGGCGTTGGCCCTTTGCATGGTCTCTCCTCCCCCCATTTGTCCGCTGCTATTTCTGTGGTTCCTCCCCCTCTCTCCTCCCATTTCTCTAGAGTCTCATCCCTGTCCTTATTATCAATTCATTGATCCCCGGCCTCAGTGTCTCTGCCCATTCAGCCCCCAACTCAACCCCCTGGGGCTTCCTGGACCAGGGCCCTGGCCCCTCCCTGCTCACCCCGGATCCCCCACCCAGGACCCATACCTGGACAAGTTCTTCACCCTGGTGCACGTCCTGGAGGAGGGCGCCTTCCCATTCCGGCTCAAGGACGGCGTGCTGAGCGAGAGCACCGTGGAGCAGGAGCTGCGGGCCAGCCTGGCGGCCCTACGCCTCGCAAGCCCCGAGTTTCTCGTTGCCTTCTCTCACCACGTGTTGGACAAGCTCGTACGTCTGGTCGTGCGGCCGCCAATCATCGGCGGCCAGATCGGTGAGCAGGCACGGCCTCAGACCTCAGTTTCCCCACCTGGAAAATGGCCCCTCAGTCCCCTGGTCCTGGGTGACTTCCTCTAGCCCGTTTATCTCTCTGGCCTCAGTTTTCCCATCTGGAAAGTGACCTCAGCCCACTGAGCTGAGAGCTGGTCTTCTGTGACCCTCTGATGGCCACATGATCCCTTGGACCCTAAAGTCCCTCTCGGGAAGGTAGGAAGCCCCGGGCCCTGGAATTTGACCTCTGCTCTGCCCGGCAGTGAACCTGGGTCGTGGAGCTTTTGAAGCAATGGCCCATGTGGTCAGCCTCATCCATCGGAGTCTAGAGGCTGCCCAGGACGCCCGTGGTCACTGCCTACTGCTGGCGGCCTATGTCTACTATGCCTTCCGACTGCCTGGCACTGAGCCCAGCCTCCTGGGTGGTGAGTATTGGTGGGAGAATCTGCAGGACAGGAAATATCCGGGAGGAGAGCATCCTAGACAAAGGGAACAGCGTGTACAAAGGTTCTGAGGCCACACAGGCCTTGGCTGGTCTGGACAACGTGCAAGTTTTGCTCCACCCCCGGGGGTCTGGTATCTGCCTGCTTGCTGGCAGGTGACTCAGCCAATCAGCAAGCAGGGACTCGAGCAGGGTTATCAACTCTGCCTCCTACAAGCTCTGAACTGCTGGGCAAGTGACTTCCCCTCTCTGAGCCTGATTTCCCCGTTTGTAAAACATCAGTAACGTGCCCTGCTTTCCTGGGGGTGCTGGTCATAGGAAATGACCTAGCAATCCATGCAAAATGCTTGGTACAGTGAGTACTCAATAAAGTCGGGTGTTTTTCTCATTTGCCAAATAACGAATAAGAACCACTACCTCCCCTGGGCACTTACTATATGCCAGGCACTGTGCTCAGTGTTTTTTAGTCTCCCCCCAAAATTGTGATGAGGCGGCAGCCATTATCACACCCATTTTACAGGCGAGGAACCTCGGGGCTCATAAAAAGAAAATGACTTCACCAAAGGCAGCCCGCTGGGGAGGGGTAGGTCATCAGGGTGGGTAGGAGTGGCTGACCGTATTCCCTCCACGCTCAGGGGCCCCTCCGGTGACGGTGCAGCCTGCCACGCTGGCCCGTGGCCCTGGCCGCCCTGCAAGCCTCTACCTGGCTCGCTCTAAGAGCATTAGCAGCAGCAACCCTGACCTGGCCGTGGCCCCTGGCTCTGTGGATGACGAGGTCTCCCGCATCTTGGCCAGCAAGGTAGGGCGAGGGGGACCTGGAGCCTCCGGCCTCAGTGGCCGTGGTTGCCAGGTGGGTGGGCGAAGGACTTCAGTGTTGGTGGAGGACAGGAAACAGCAGACAGGGGCATGGACACAGGCTGGACGCTGAGCCGCAGAGGCTCTGTGGCTGTCACAGGTGGGGAGCTAGGACTTGGGTTTACACTGGGCTCCATACTCTGATGCTGACCTAAGGATGGGTGGCTGGGCTTGGCCTGGTGGTGAAAACATGTATACCACATACATGTACATACATGAATGCATATGTGTGCTGCCCTGTATGTGTACACACATAGGATGTACATACATGTGTAGGGTGCATATACGTGTGTGTGCCCTATGTGTGTAAATATACAGGTCACAAATATATTTGCCCCATAGGTGTACGTGCATGGAGCACATGTATGTGTGTGCCCCATGCATGTATATACAGGTGTAGATAACATGTGTGTCTCACGCACGTGTGAACACAGGTTCATATGCTCATGCACACCCTGCACATACATGCACAACAGTTTTCCAGGGTTGCATGTGGATGCCTACATGGGCACATATATATATGGTCCAGGGTAGTGTTCACACTTGGTTTTTTAAAAAAGATTTTTAATTGATTTTAGAGAGAGAGGATGGGAGAGGGAGAGAGAGGGAAAGAGAGAGAAACATCAATGTGAGAGCAAAACATCAATCAGCTGCCTACTTCACACTCTGCCCTGGGGATCGAGCTCGCAACCCGGTCATGTGCCCTGACCGTTAATCGAACCAGCAACCTTACGGTGAACAGGATGATGCCCAACCAACGGAGCCACACCGGCCAGGGCACACACTTGGTTTTTTATGCTGGTTACTTTGTCGTCTGCCCATGGATTCTACCACTTACCCGTGTATCTCCAGGGTATCGACCGCTCACACTCCTGGGTGAATTCTGCCTATGCTCCAGGAGGCAGCAAGGCTGTGCTGCGCCGGGCACCCCCTTATTGTGGGGCCGACCCCAGACAGGTGCCCTCCCTCCCTGCCCCTGCACGCGTGTGACCCCACCTCAGCATGAGCTCCTCCTAAGTCCTGGCTGCGGCTGACTAACCTAGGGGGACTGCCTGGAGGAGGAGGAGGACCCCTTCTGCTTTGTTTGGATCTGTGGAGTCGGTGTGGAAGGCACACAGGGTCATCGTAAACTGCTGCCACATGGACCACAGCCTCAGGCAGAGACAGAAGGAAGGGATGGGTGGTGTGTACATGGCATGTAAATGATATGCAAATCCAACCACTGTAACCTCACTGCCCCGCATGGCCTTTTTCTACCCCTTTAATCCACTCTGTTCAGGAGGCTCTCAACTGTTCCCTTGACATAGCAACCTGAGTGGTCCCACGGGGACTCAACTGAACCTAGGGCTCCGCCGTCCTGTTTCAGACAAAGGGGAGCCCTGTGGGCAGCTCCCTCTATCCTACCCTACCCCAGGTTCCTCGTATGCACAAGGGCTTTGCTTTCTGACAGACTTGGGTTTGAATCCTGGCTCTGCTATGGGTTCGCCCTGCACCCCAGGCTCTGGATTTTCAGACGTGATAAAGATTCTAAGGAAAGTGCTCAGCACAGCAGTCTGGAGCCCGGGAGAGAGTTAGGGCGTTGCAGGTGGGATGCTGTTAGTGACATAGCTCCTTGGCCCAGCCTCACCCCTGAGCCGCCAGCTAGTTGGGGAGATAGACACCATGCAAACAAGCGCACCAGCGTGTGAGTGTGCAATGCCTGAAGGAGACAGACAAGGGACCACCAGCCTCCCTCGGGGTGGTCTGCGGCTCCTCTCCAGAGAGAGAACATGTTTTGCTGGGACCTGAAGGGTAAGGTGGAGCCAGGATGCCACGGGGGCTGGCTTCCCTGCACATGCGGCCCTAGGCCCTGTTCCAGCTCTGTGCTGTCCCTCAGGCGCCCTGCACTGCGTGGTGGTCCAGGGGACAGGCAGGGGGGCTTTTGGACAGACTTTCCAGGAATCTGGGTTCATGAGTCCTGCCAGCCCCCCTGCATTTTTAACAGGACTCCCCCCACTGCCCTCCGATCTCTGAGGCGTCAGCTGGGCCTTGAAGATCACATAGCATGTGATGAGATGGCAAGAGGGTGGGCATTCCAGGTAGGGGGTGGCACCGAGGCTGGCCTTTGCAATGGTTGCTGAGAAGCCAGGGTATGTGGCTGGGATTGTGGGAGCTGGGGGGACCTCCACTGCCAAGGCAGGGGCCTGGGCAGGTCCCAGGGCTGGGCCGCCTCCATCATTAGACCTGTTCTCCCTGCCAGCAGCCTCACCTCCTAACCAACGAAGGAGGAGGGGAGAGTGGAGCTTGAGTCCCCATACCCATTTCACAGATGGGGACAACTGAGGCCCAGTGAGGCCCCAAGGAAGGCTGGAGTGGGGCCAGGCCTGGAACCCGGGGCTCTCAGCTGCTCCCCCTGCTTCTCATCACCATCTACCTCCTCTGTCCTAGAATTCTTCCTCTTTCTCCTCTTCCTTCCTCTCTTTAACCTTTTCTGTCTGTACTCTCCCTCCTCCACATCTGTGCCCTCACTCTTCCTTCTCTGTCTCCCCCTGAGCTCACGGACTCACTCATACTCTCCACCCTTGTCCATACGCACTCTCACCTCCTCTGACCACACTCACGCTTCACCATCTGCAATGATTTTACCTTCTCCACCTACACCCTTCCCAGCCATTCTCTCACCTATGTCTCTGCTGGGTCCTGCGCTATCCATGCTCACCTCTGTACTCCCTGCCTACGGGCTCTCCGGCCCACATCCTCACCTGTTCTGTTCACCCTGCTTCTCACCTCCTTGCTCTGTCTTCCTTATTCCCATCTCCGTCACACCCTTTCCTTCTCCATATCCACACCCCCCGACTGCCTGTCCACACGGACACATCTTTCCTCTGTCCATGCCAACCAGCTCCCTTCCTGACCATACCATCTCCCCACACTAACCCCTCCTTGCCATCCCACCCTCTTCACTCCATCCATCATAGGCCATCGACCGCAGCTCTACCCGAACCTCTTCCTACCTCGAGAGCTCCTCCTCGGCCCCACCAGCCACCCAGCCGAGACCCACTGTGCCGAAGGTAGTGGGCAGCAGGGGGTGGGTGGCGCAGTTTTGGCCGGGGCCCGGCAGAGGGGTCCAGAGCTCCCAGCCCCTGAGCCCAGGGAAAGGGCACATCTGACTCCTGCCCCCTCTCTCTCGCATGGCCTCCTCTGCTCTAACCCCCAGCCCTCTAGCCAGCTTCATCCTCCCCCTTCATGCTCTCCGGGGTGGGGGGGGGTTGGGGCGGCCCCTCTGCTCTCTGTGACCCCTGCCCCTGCCTGCAGCTGCTTCACGAGGAGCTGGCGCTGCAGTGGGTGGTGAGCGGCAGTGCCGTGCGCGAGGCCGTCCTGCAGCACGCCTGGTTCTTCTTCCAGCTCATGGTGAGTCACCTCCTCCCGCCCGACAGCGAGAGGCCCCGGGGAGACTCTCCTTGGGGAGAGAAGCCCCTGAGATTATGCCTGCGACCCCTGAGAAAGGGCTTCGAGACCCCCTAATGCAGGGACAGAGATAAGAGACACCCAAAGGCCGTTCCCTGGAAAGAGGCCCCGTAAAGCTCCCTCCATTTGCAGCTCCTCAAGCCCCATCCCCATTTGGCAAGCCCCTTCTGCCCCACAGCCCCTCGAGCTCTCACCCGGCCCCCGCCCGGCCCCCAGGTGAAAAGCATGGCCCTGCACCTGATTCTGAGCCAGCGGCTGGACACGCCCCGTAAGCTTCGCTTCCCCGTGCGTTTCCTGGATGACATCGCGGCTCTGGTGGGCTCTGTGGGCCTGGAGGTCATCACCCGGGCCCACAAGGTAAAGGTGAAGGGGCCTCAGTGGGGGAGGGGCTTGGGGCACCAGTCCTGCCCAGTGCTTCCTGGCTGCAAGGCCACCAATCCCGTTTGCTGGATGGGTCTGTTCATTCACTGTCATTTCTTTTTAAAATATATATATATTTTTTATTGATTTCAGAGGGGAAGGGAGAGGGAGAGAGAGAGATAGAAACATCAGTGATGAGAGAGAGTCATTGATCAGCTGCCTCCTGCACACCCCATACTGGGGATCGAGCCTGCAACCCGAGCATGTGCCCTTGACTGGAATCGAACCGGGGACCCTTCAGTCTGCAGGCTGACGCTCTATCCACTGACCAAAACCAGCTAGGGCCAATGTCATTTCTTAAGTACCTACTGTGTGCACATCCCTGTGCTGGGCGCTAGAGATACAGCAGTGAACAAAACAGATGCCAATCCTTGCCCTCATGGCGCTGACTATTAGGGAGAGACCTGAAGGAGTAAGGGAGCAATCTGACGTCTGGGGGAAGAGCATTTCAAGCAGGGGAATAGCAAGTGAAAACCCTGAGGTAGGACAGTGCCTGGGCTGTTGGAGGAGCAATGAAGTGATGGGTGTGGCTGGAACAGAGTGAGCAAATCAGGAACGGGAGTTGGAGAAGGCAGAAAGTGACGGATCCATGAGCCCTTACCACAGTGTCAGTATACACTGAGTGGCCAGATTACGATGATCTCTGAACGCATAATAATCTGGCCACTCAGTGTATATCCTATATAATAAAAGGCTAATATGCAAATTGTCCCCTCGACCAGGAGTTCGACCAGCAGGCAGGCCGGCCAACCGCCCATGTCTCCCCCCACACCCCCCCGCCAGGCTGGCCGGACCCCACCCATGCACAAATTCATGCACTGGGCCTCATATATATATATATATATATATATATATATATATATATATGTATGTATATACTGAGTGGCCAGATTATTATGCGTTCAGAGATCATAATAATCTGGCCACTCAATGTACAATAAGGGCTCAATCGTGGACATTAGTGTTCTGAGACCTTGACACTTGTCCAGGCCCTGGGTCCCTAATTCCCATGCCCTCAGGAGCTAGGTGGGTAATATTAATGATAGTAATATTGAGCATTTATTGAGCACTTACTGTGTATCTTAACACTTGAGATGAATCACATCATTAAATTCTCCCAACAGCCCCATAAAGTTTGTATTATTATCTCCATTTTACTGATGGAGAAATGGGCAGAGAATGACTAACAACCTGCTACCGCACAACCGAGAAGGGGCAGAAATTGAACCCAAGCCACCAGGTCCAGAGCCCACACCCTTATCATCCGCTTCAGTTGGGAAAGCGGGGCCGATGAAGGACCAGAGGGCGTGTGCTCAGTCGCCGTGGCCGCAGTGTCTCGTTTGAAAAGTGAAATGGGACTTCTGGATTTGATGGGAACTTTCCAGATTTTTGAAACACCAGTCTGGCCCGAGCCAGCCCTTGTGCAATCAATCCCTTGCGACCTCTGGGCTGGTCTCAAAGGTCTCGACCTTGTTCCGCTGGAGCCTCCCCTAAGCACCGACATTCCCAGGGGCTGACCCAGATCGTGAGGAAACCACCCCGGGAACGGGCTGCAGGGCAGAGCAATGCCCCTGAGAAGCACCGTCGGCACAGCTGCGAGTGGGGCATCGGTGACGGCCACAGTGGTCTCACGCACGGAGCCCAGGGAACAGGCCGACCCAGCCCCGGCCCCACGGAGGGCTCAGAGCTCAAGCAGGCTTTGTGTTTTGTTCCTTTGGGTTGCGGGGAACGAAGAGCCACCGAGGCTGACCGGTGAGGCCAGAGTGGCCGGTGAGAGCACGAGGGAAGAGCACGCGCCAGCGGGGCCCGGGAGCCACAGCAATCGCCGTGCCGTCCCTCCCACCTGCCGGGCACATCCTGCCCCAGGGCCTGGGCCTCGTGCTTTCCTCTGCCTGGAGCGCCTCTGCCTCCTCCTCCGGGCCTCCCTCAACACAGCACCCCGTTCAGTTGTCTTTGACACATGGAATGACCTGAGATCCTCTGGTTTATTGTGGTTCCCCCCACGGGAAGCTGGGCGTTGTACAAGCCGTCCATGCTCATTCTATGATTGCTGAGGACTTATCGTTAGGGCAGAGGTTAATTTGCTCAAACGTAACCACAAGTGGTTTACATGTGCCCCAAGTTTATTTCTGAGCGTAAGTGGGCCTGGCCATCAAGATTCACCATGGTGCCCACCACATCAGGCACCTGGCAGGCAGGAAGACCCGGCCACAGTACCTCCCCCTCATCCCATTGGCCAGAATGTGATCCGATCACGTGGTTGTTCTCAGCTGCAAGGAAGGCTGGGAAATCCAGTCTTTACCGCTCTCTGCACTCACACCCTGAGAGATGGGAAGGAGGACCTAGGGAGGACTCAGCAGCCAGTTTCTGTGAGGTGATGGGAATGGGGTCCCCAGATTTAAATAAAACAGCATGTTGTTTTATTTAAATCTGGGGAGAGAGGAAAGAAAATTGTGTCCTAAGCAGTGCCCTGAGGGGTGTGGACATGTAAGTGTGGGGAAGGGAGGGGCTGGTCCGAGGGCGAAGACCACCAGGAAGGCCTGGAGTGGCCAGAGGGCCGAGGGGGTGTTAAGAAGACCCACGGTCTGGGACAGTGATGGGGCTCCCGGAGTCGCTGGTGGCCTAGGTGAGAGCCAGGCCCTGGGTGGGGATGCAGCGTGCTGGGTGTGTGAGCGTGGCCGACCGGCCCTGTGTCCCCAGGACGTGGAGCAGGCCGAGCGCCTCAACATCAGCCTGGCCTTCTTCCTCAGCGACCTGCTGTCCCTGGTGGACCGCGGCTTTGTGTTCAGCCTGGTCCGGGCCCACTACAAGCAGGTGGGAAGGGTGCACCTCCCCATGGGTGGCCTGGTGGGTGGTGGGCAGAGAGACTGTAGATGTTGCCCACTGACCCCCTCTCTGGCAGGTGGCCACACGGCTGCAGTCGGCCCCCAACCCAGTGGCGCTGCTGACCCTCCGCATGGACTTCACCCGCATCCTGTGCAGCCACGAGCACTATGTGACCCTCAACCTCCCCTGCTGCCCCCTGTCGCCCCCGGCCTCACCCTCACCCTCCGTGTCCTCCACCACCTCGCAGGTGGGCCGGCCTCACTTCTGGCTCCTCCCTTGACCTATGACCTCTCACCTTCAACCTATCCTCTGGGGCTCCCTAGTCTTTGTCCTTTTCAGGGTGGGCCACTGTCCAGGGGGACCATCCCCTTACCTCTGACCCTTCACCTCTGACCCCTCATGCTCAGCACTTTCCCAGGGACCAGGTTCTAATTTCTCACCCCTAAATCTTAACTCACCGACCTGCCTTCTATCTGCTGTTTCTCAGACCTCTGACTTTTGACCCCATTCCCGTCACCTCCCAGGTTAACTTCATTCTCTTACCTCTGACCCTGAACTGTGCTGTTACCTCCCGATAATTCCAGTCTCTCACCTCTTAACCTTAACTTCAGATGAGTTCATCCTAACCCCTCACCTCCGACCCCTGACCCCTGGTGACATCCTTGCTTCCTCCCCCTCCCTTCACCCTCTGCAGAGCTCCACCTTCTCCAGCCAAGCCCCAGACCCCAAGCTGATCAGCATGTTTGAGCTGAGCGGGCCGTTCCGACAGCAGCACTTCCTGGCTGGGCTCCTGCTGACGGAGCTGGCGCTGGCCCTGGAGCCCGAGGCCGAGGGGTGAGCACGGGCCCCGCGTGGCTCCAGCGGGTGGGAAGGTCCAGGCACTACGTCTACTCTATCCTGAGCACCTCACTACTCCGCAGGGCTTCCCAGCTGCACAAGAAGGTCATCAGTGCCGTCCACAGCCTGCTCTGTGGCCATGATGTTGACCCCCGTTATGCCGAGGCCACAGTAAAGGCCCGGGTGGCCGAGCTGTACCTACCGCTGCTGTCGATCGCCCGGGACACACTGCCACGGCTGCATGATTTTGCTGGTCAGTGGGCCAGGCAGTTGGAGTCACACAATCCAGGGGCTCGATGGACACATAAGGCTCAGGTTGGGAAAGGTGGGAGAGCACAGTTAGGAGTAAAAACATGGCGTTAGGGTCCATAGATTGGGTTCAAGTGCTGGTGCAGGGCCCTGGCAAGCCGTTAACCTCTCTGAGCCTCAGGTTTCTCACCTGAAAAATGGGGACAGTGGTGACACTAACTACTTCCTATAGTTATATAAACATTTGCAGAGCTTTAGCACTGGGACATTGTCAGCCCACAGTAAATGGTATTAGCTCCTGAGACGAGAGGATGTGAGGAGGGAAGGTGGGGAACATCGGGGCCAGAGGCAGTTGCAGCCCTGCATTCAGTGACTTGCTCATAGCGCATTCATTGGCACTTCTTAGGGACATGTATACAGTGGTGGGAAGCACAGGCTTGGGATTTGTGGATTGATCCCCTCCATCATTGGGAGGAAATTCTTAGTCTTTATTTCTAACTTTTTTATCTGCCTTGTTTTCTTCTTTCTTTCTGGGACTTCAATTACACTTATATTAGACCTTTTGATCATCTCACACGTGCCTGCTATGCTCTGTTGTGTTTTCCATTCTTCTTTCACTCTGTGCTTCACTTGGGAAATTGTCTGTTCACCTGTCTTTGAGTTCACTACTTCTGTCTTCTGCTGTGTCCAGGCTTCCGTTAGCCCCTACTATTGAGTTCTGAATTTCAGGTGTTATATTTTTCAGTAGGAAGATGTCTATTTTATTTTATTATAGATTTCAATTCTCTGTTGAAATTCTCCATGTTTTTACCCATTTTAGTCCATCTTTTCCACTACTTTTTATCTTAAGAACTGCGTTTGCTTTTGGTCATCGATGTGCCTCCTTCTGTTGTCTCTTCTCTCTGATCAATCGGTTCCCTGCCTTTTCACATACCTTGTAGCTTTTTATTGTATTTTGGACATTGAATATAAAAGAACCACCAGGACTGGAGCAATGTCATTTTTCCCTAGAGAGGGTTCCTCTTTCCCTCTCTTAGCAGATGAGTTAAGGGGCTGATCACCTCAATCCAGTGCGAAACTGAGCTTGGCTAAGCTGGAGCGATAGTTAGGTTCAGTTGACCTTTTGTGTTTTTTGTTTGTTTGTTTGTTTTTATAATTTTATTGATTTTTTACAGAGAGGAAGGGAGAGGGATAGAGAATCAGAAATATCGATGAGAGAGAAACATCGATTGGCTGCCTCCTGCACACCTCCCACTGGGGATGTGCCCACAACCAAGGTACATGCCCTTGACCGGAATCAAACCTGGGACCTTTCAGTCTGCAGGCCAACACTCTATCCACTGAGCCAAACCGGTTAGGGCCCAGTTGACCTTTTGTTTCAAGAATCCCTAGGGTGAGACCTATTTGTTGGCTGCTCCTCTCTCTGGTGAGACTTTCTTGCGGGGAGAGGGAGGTGGAGTGGGTACTCTTACAAGATCGTAGATTTTTAGAACCAGACCATTTAGATTAAAATCAGCTTTACTATGTACCAACCTACTGCGTGACCCCAGGCAAGTAACTTAACCTCTACAGAGAGGTTAACCTCATCTATAAAGTAGGAATGATCAAAGTCCTTATCTCGTAGGTGTGCGTTTTTAAGATCCGTAGTTAATATTTTTTTTAAATATTTTTTTTATTGATTTTCTTACAGAGAGGAAGGGAGAGGGATAGAGAGTTAGAAACATCGATGAGAGAGAAACATTGATCAGCTGCCTCATGCACACCTCCTACTGGGGATGTGCCCACAACCAAGGTACATGCCCTTGACCGGAATCGAACCTGGGACCTTTCAGTCCACAGGCCGACGCTCTATCCACTGAGCCAAACCAGATAGGGCCGTAGTTAATATTTTTTAAGTCAGACTCGCACCTGGCACACAGGAGATGCTGTGTCAGTGCCAACTGATGCTCTAATAATAGCAGCAGCCTATGTTGTTGTTGTCATCACCACCATCATCTTTACAGTTTCTGCTCCTGTGGGCCAGGCCGTGTGCTGAGTGTGGAGCGTATAGCAGTGGCCAGAGTAGATACAGTCCCTGCCTCTGTGGACACAATGAATGTATCTGCTTACACGCACAATAAGTGAGCTCTGGGAGTAGATAGCTGGAGACTGGTCTGGGGGGTGGGATCAAGGAGGGCTTCCATGAGGAGGTGGCCTGTGAGCTGAAATTTGAGGCAGCGGGACAGCACTTACCAAGGACGCCTTTTTCTCTCGCCCTGCTCCTACCCGCAGAGGGCCCAGGTCAACGGTCAAGGCTGGCGTCCATGCTCGATTCAGACACAGAAGGGGAAGGGGACTTCGGAGGCACCATCAACCCCTCAGTGGCCATGGCCATTGCTGGTGGCCCCCTGGCCCCCGGCTCCCGGGCCAGCATCTCCCAGGGATCAGCGACTGTGAGTACGGGGCTGGCCCCTAGAGACGCTATCCCACCTGGTAACAGAAGTCATGTAATGAGGTTCACATCAGCCAGTTCTCATCTTATTTGGAGAAAATGAAAATCGGCTCCGTCCCTTCTGAGCACCCTGTCCCCTCTCTGGCCCCAGGGTTCTCGCTCAGGCTGCCCTCTCTCTGCCGAGTCCAGCCGGACCCTGCTGGTGTGTGTGCTGTGGGTGCTGAAGAACGCAGAGCCAGCCCTGCTGCAGCACTGGGCTGCCGACCTGTCCCTCCCCCAGCTGGGCCGTCTCTTGGACCTGCTGTACCTCTGCCTGGCTGCCTTCGAGTACAAGGTTTGGGGGGGGGGGGCAGGGAGGTGGAGGGCAGGAGGCAGGCTGAGGATGCATACAGAGCTCTCGGTGCTGTGGTCCGGGCACGAAGGGGTGGACTGTCCTCGTGCCCCAGTTCCTGAGGGTAAAGGGGTGGACTGTTTCTGTGCTGAGCCCAAGGAAAAAGGGAGAATTGTTTTCATGAATAGAATATGGAAGGTGCCGAGAGTTTGCAGTAAAGCGGAGAGCTGTGTCTTTAAGCACAGGGTCCCAGAGGTCGGGAAGGGCCAGAAAAAAACGGGACCGGGTTGGCCCAGGTCCCATGGGAAAGGGCAGAGTCAGCCTGGAACCCGTTCTTTGACCTCCCAGGGGAAAAAGGCCTTTGAGCGCATCAACAGCCTCACCTTCAAGAAGTCGCTAGACATGAAGGCTCGACTGGAGGAAGCCATCTTGGGCACCATTGGAGCACGGCAAGAGATGGTGCGACGGAGCCGTGGTGAGAGGGAGATGTACCCTACGCCCGTCCCCACCAGCTGCTCTCACCCTGTGTCCGAGGGGCCCCACGTGGGCCCGTCCCTGCCTCTCTGTCCGCCTCACTTTTCCCAGAAATCCATGCATCATCCCCGTACACATGGGTATCTGTGTCCCCATCTGTTCTCACAAGTCATTCAGGCCTAACTGTGCGTCCGCTCAGCAAGCATCCGTGCCACCCCGTGTCCTCACAGGTTATCCCACCTGTGTACCTTTGTGCCTGTGTATTTCTCAGTCATGTGTGTCCCTTTGTGTTTGCACACCTGTGCACATGTGCCTGCCCGTCTCAGAGAGGAGCCCGTTTGGGAACCAGGAGAACGTACGCTGGCGGAAGAGCATCACACACTGGAAGCAAACCTCGGACCGTGTGGACAAGTAGGTGTTGGCCGGAAGTAGACCAGTTCGCAGAGGACTGGCACCTCAGGCACCTGAGGGAGGGGGTGAGCTTCACCGGAGGGTAGGGTCTGGCTTCCAGAGGCTCCCCAGTCGCCCCCTCTCTCCTTCAGGACCAAGGATGAAATGGAACAGGAGGCCCTGGTGGAAGGGAACCTGGCAACCGAGGTGAGCCTGGTAGTCCTGGACACACTGGAGATCATCGTGCAGGTAAGGTTTGATCCAGCCTCTTCCTGACCCCTGACCCACCCCCAGTGCCTTGTGATCTCGGACCCCAGAATCCCTCTCCTTTCCTGATTCCATAACCAAGCCAGGCCCTAACCGCTGGGTTTCTGACCCCGCAGACGGTGATACTGTCCGAGGCCCGGGAGAGTGTCTTGGGCGCGGTACTGAAGGTGGTGCTGTATAGCCTGGGTAATTCCCAGAGCGCCCTCTTCTTGCAGCATGGCCTGGCCACACAGCGGTCCCTGGTGTCCAAGGTGAGCACCCCTCGGCAGTTTTGCGGCTCTTAGAGTCATAGTGACCGCCCAGTCGCTGAGCACCTGCTGTGTATTCAGCAACTCCACGAGGCAGACCCTCCTTAGCCACAGTTTACAGAGGAGAGAACTGAGGATCGGAGTGGCAGGGTCACTCCCTCAGTGTCACACAGCAAGGACTGGCCCAGGTGTGACTTCCAGGTCTGCTGGGCCTGGCCACGAAGGCAGAGCACAGACAGGCGCCCCTGTCCAGGTCCCCATGGGGGCCCTTCTGGTCTAGCACGGGGAGGGGCTGACCAGTGTCTGTCTTGGCCCCGGGGGGCAGTTCCCAGAGCTGCTGTTCGAGGAGGACACCGAGCTGTGCGCCGACCTCTGCTTGCGGCTCCTGCGACACTGCGGCAGCCGCATCAGCACCATCCGCACGCACGCCAGCGCCTCACTCTACCTCCTCATGCGCCAGAATTTTGAGATTGGCAATGTAAGTAGGGGCGGCCGCCCGGGGGTCGGGGGTGACCGATGGAGGGTGGGCGGGGAGAGGGGTGAAGTGAGCCTGTCGAGCAGGCCCTGGTGTGGGGTCCGAGGCCCACAGGTGTGCTCTCCCTCTCGGCGCCCCCAGAACTTTGCCCGTGTGAAGATGCAAGTGACCATGTCACTGTCATCGCTGGTGGGGACCACGCAGAGCTTCAGCGAGGAGCACCTGCGGCGGTCACTCAAGACCATCCTCACCTACGCCGAGGAGGACGCGGGGCTGCGAGACAGCGCTTTCGCCGAGCAGGTGACCCCCGCCCCCAGGCCCCTGCCCTGCTCTCGGCAACCCAAGGGGCTCGGCCTGGGAGTCCTGACCCCACCGCCTTGGCCCTGGCACTGCCCAATGAGGTCCACTTCCCACGCCAGGTCCAGGACCTGATGTTCAACCTGCACATGATCCTGACCGACACGGTGAAGATGAAGGAGCATCAGGAGGACCCCGAGATGCTCATTGACCTCATGTACAGGTGAGGAGAGCTCAGGGCACCTTCAGCCATTCACCCTCAGATGGACGAGGAGGTACATGAGAAAGTGAGGAGGGAGCAGGTGAACATACAGGAGACAAGAGGGACAAGTAAGGAGGGACGGGGGGAGAGGGCCAGGAGAGCAGACAGACGGGGAAAATCAGGTGAGCGAGGGGACAGGTAAGCAGACAGGGGAGGCTACAAGTAAGGTGAGGGCTCATGAATGAACAGGTGAGGAGGGGGCCAGATGGACCCACAGAACAAAGACAAGAGGGGACAGGTGGGAGAAACAGGTGAAGTGCAAGCAGTGGGTGCAGGGGTGCCGGATCAGGGGAATAAGTAAATCTGGAGGAGCGGTAAGGGGTATTTAGTAAGAAATTGGGGAGTGGGAGGCGGAGAGGCGGTGATGCAGGTAGGGAAGTTAGGGGCCATGCGGGAGGCACGGGCCTGGGAAGGTAGGTGACATGGTGCATGTGCAAGGGGATCAGAGAGTGGGGCGTGGCCCAAGGTCCCACCGGCAGAGTAGACGGAGGAGCAGAAGGACAAGTGAGAGAATGACACTTGGGGGGTTAGTGAAAGGATGGACGATGACGATTGGATGAGTGAGGGCTTGGACACAGGGAGGGATTGGGTAAGGGAGGAGACAGGTGAATAGAGGAAGAGGGGAGATGATGGACAGGCAAATGGGAAGACAGGTGAGAGGTTGGACAGGCAAGGGAATAGGCGAGGGACTGGACAGGTGAGACAGAGGGGGATGGACAGGTGGGTTAAGGGATAAGGGGATGGTTTAGGTGCGAGGATGGAAGGTAGGACAGGTAAGGAAACAGGTAAGAGGATGGACAGGAGAATGGGGGACAGGAGAATGGATGGACAGGGAGACGGGTGAGGGGATGGATAGGTGAGGAGACAGGTGAAGGGAGGAAATCGGTGACTGGATGGACAGGTGAGTGGGGTACGGGTGAGGCGATTGGCTGGTCAGTGGGGCAGTTGGGTGGGGTAACAAGGGAAGGGGCGGGCAGGTGAGAGGCAGGCAGGGTGAGTCCCCTTCCTCCTCACATCCCCCCTCACCTGGGCACCAGGATTGCCCGGGGCTACCAGGGCTCCCCGGACCTGCGGCTGACGTGGCTGCAGAACATGGCGGGGAAGCACGCAGAGCTGGGCAACCACGCGGAGGCCGCACAGTGCATGGTGCACGCGGCCGCGCTGGTGGCCGAGTACCTCGCCCTGCTGGAGGACAGCCGCTACCTGCCCGTGGGCTGCGTTTCCTTCCAGGTGAGTGGTCGGAGGGGGAGGGGTGGTGGGCAAGGGGGCGGGTGGCACATGTGCTGCAGGGACCAGGCCCTGACACCTCTTCCCACCCCAGAACATCTCGTCCAACGTACTGGAGGAGTCTGCCATCTCCGACGACATCCTGTCGCCTGACGAGGAGGGCTTCTGCTCCGGGAAGCACTTCACGGAGCTGGGGCTGGTGGGGCTGCTGGAGCAGGCGGCCGCCTACTTCACCCTGGTGAGGCCTGGGGCTGCCGCTGGGCTCGGGGCTCGGGGCTCGGGGCTCGGGCTGGGTGGCATCAGAGACCTGCTGATGGCCCTATACTTGCTCCCGGTTACTCGAGGGGAAGCTGGGGATGTGCAGAGGAAAATGGGGACCCTCAAAGGCCTCCATGACCTGCCTTTCCCCGTTAAACCCTTGACATGCAGGCTGGATAGCGTGAGCCTTTAACACATTTAGCTAGTATCAAAACCTTTTTTATTATAGAACATTTCGGTGCTCGCTTCGGCAGCACATACACTAAAGTTGGAACAATACAGAGAAGATTAGTATGTCCGTCCCCCACCAAAAAAAAAAAAAAAAAAAGGAAAATTTCAAGCACACATAAAAGAAGAACATTGTACCCCCACCAACCCCACCCCAGCGCTCAAATTCATCCACCACCTGTATTTACCGTCTTGTTTCATCTCCTCTTTACCGCCAGCTTTTTTTTGTTTGGTTGTTGTTTTTGTTTTGTTTCAGCAGAAACAAAGCCACCAAAAATTAGGTTGCCTCAAAAAAAAAAAAAAATGGGAGAGAGAGGATCTTTTTTTGAGTTTTTGTGGGGCTTTTTGACATCTGAAAAAACAAGATCCCAGTTTTCACACATTGATGAACAGAACGTGATCATTCAGATTTATAAACCTTTGCTACTCAGAGTGGTCAGAGCACCAGCAGTGTGGCCATCACCCAGAGCTTGCTAGAATGCAGAATCCTGAGCCACCCAACTCTCCGAGCCTGCCCTGTAACAAGATCTCAGATTCCTGTGCACTTTGGAGTCGGAGAAATTCCAGCTTAAACAAATCTGATACCACAGTGTCACACCCACGAGTACCTGTGTGCAACTCCCACTGAGAAAGTCCCTTTTACACAACTTTTATCCCGCATGACGAAGTTAACAGGAATTCTTTTTTATTTCTTAATCCTCACCTGAGGATATGTTTTTTATTGATTTTAGAGAGGAAGGGAGGGGAGGGGAGAGGGAGAGAAACATCGAATCGAAAGAGAAACATTCGTCGGCTGCCTCCTGCACGCACCCCGAACAGGGATCCACCCCGCAACCTGGGTATGTGCCCTGATCAGGAATCCAGCCCACAACCTTTTGCTGTATGGGACAAAGCTCCAACCAGCTGAGTCACCCGGCCAGGACATGCATTTCTTGATAAGTTGATGCCTGGGCATTTGTTTTTTATTGTTGTAAAGGAGTTTCTCCTCCAATTTGCTTGCTTGTGTGAAAGCAATTGGTTTTTTCTGCATTTCACTTGTTGGAGATGGGAACTGTTCCAAAAGGGTTTCTCACTTCCCCGGGACTGGTTGCTTGACCTGTTCCTCCGTTCCTGGGTTTCTGGGAACTGGTAGTTCCATCTGGGGCCCCACTCTATTTCAGGGTCAGGTTGCCCGGCGAGATTTCTTTCCTGTGGGGCCAGCCCTCCTAGGGATGTTGTTGTCATTATTGTCACTTTGCTGGAGTCTCACAAAGGCCTCATGAGGGGAAGAAACCAGAAGGTAGACATAGACCTTCTGATAGCCAACATCCAGGGCGCCTGCTCTATGCCAGGCTTGATGCTGGCACCAGCTAGGGATAAGGGCACCCATGAGTGGTCATTACCGTGTGCCAGGAGGCAGTGGTCAGAGGCCAGGTGGGCTGGTGTTCGGGTCCTCACCTTGGGGAGCGTCTCCATGTCTCTGAGGTTCAGTGTCCCTTCTGAGGAATTGCGGGGGGGGGGGGGGGGGCGGATTCCTCCTCCCACCAATGAAGGAACATGGGTAGAGTGTAGATGTACACAGTGCCTTGTCCATAGTAAACACGGTGGAGGCCACAGCGGGGTATGTAGGGGCCAAGTGGAAAGGCCGATGCCCCATCGGGTGGGGGTGGTCAGGGTAGGCTTCCTGGAGGAGGTGGTGGAGGATGGGGCCTTGGAAGATGGGTCAGAGCACAGAAGGGAGGGCTGTTCCAAGCAGGAGATGACTAGGGAGGGTGCTGGGAATCCTGACCTGCTCCACCCCACCCCAGGGTGGGCTCTATGAGGCGGTGAACGAGGTGTACAAGAACTTGATCCCCATACTGGAAGCCCACCGTGACTACAAGAAGCTGGCTGCTGTGCATGGCAAACTGCAGGAGGCCTTCACCAAGATTATGCACCAGGTTGGCCATGGTGCCCTCCCAGACCCTGCCCTTGGCCCCACCCCACCTTCCCAGGCTAAACTCTTGACTCTTCTCTTCCCCACAGAGCTCTGGCTGGGAGGTAAGTCAGCCTGGTGGCCATCTGCCTCTGGGGCCCCAAGAGGCTAGTCAGCAGTGGTCATGGACAGCCACCAGGGGGCGCCGGAGGAGCATGGCTGCCGGGAAACAGGCTTTGGGACTCAGTGGGCAATGACATACCCCACTACTTTCCCCCAGACCTCCCTCCCTTCCCCAAATCTCCAGGGCAGCCTGTGACTCACCCAGCTGGGAGCTCTCCAGAGACATCCGTCCCTTGGGCAGGGCCTGCTCAGTCACTGCCTGCGAGGGGGCTCTGACTCTCTCTGTTTCTTTGTCTCTTTGTCTCTTTGTGTCTCTTCCTCTCTTTCCCTCCACGTCTCCCTGTCTCTCTCCCTGTCTTGATCACTCCCTCTGTTTCTCTTGGTCTGTCTCTCCCTATCTCCCCTACCTCCCCAGGATCCCTGCTCCTCATTGCCATTTAGTGCTCCCCCTCTCCCGCCTTTCCCCCACTTGGGTCTATTTTTAGGCATCTCCTAGTTTGGGGAGAATTTTCTGGCCAAAGATGGCAAGAACCCAGAGCTGAGGCAGGAGGGCTGGGTTGGGGGGCGGGTCACCTCCCTCCCTGGGTCTCTGGTCTCATGGGGCAGCATAACCAGGACCCTGGGGGTTTGATGGCTCTACCTCTGACCTCCCCTGTGATTTTGTCTCTCTGTCCCCTGCTCCCCACCTCCCTCTCCTGATGCCTACCCCACCCCTCCTGGATCTGCTTTGGTGAGTGAACATGGAGCCACCCCTTCCTTTCTGGTGGGAGCGGGGAGGCGGGGGAGGAGTGAGAGGATGCCCTGGAACAAAAGAGGCAGAGTCTCTGTCCCAAGCATTTATTGAGCACCTGCTGCATACCCAGCCCAGTAGGCATTGAGGATACAGCTGTGAGCGATATAGCCCCAGTCCTTATTTCATATAAGGGATAAATGAGGGGGCAGGTTTGGGGGAGGTAGGAGACAGAAGCTAGGGAGAAAGAGCAAGGGTGTGGGCAGTTGGTGGTCGTCTGAGTCCATGCCCCATATTCAAGAGGTCCCCCTGCCTCTGCCTGTGATACGATGTTCTTGGAGTCCTCACATGCCTACCCAAAGTGCTCTGGTCTCCCCTGCCCATGTCCACCTCTTCCACACGTGGGGCCCGCACTTCTGGAGCAGGGGGACCTCCAGCGGGGCGTCCTGGCCAACAATACCCCTCCCCGCAGCCCCAGCGCGTTTTTGGAACATACTTCCGCGTGGGTTTCTACGGTGCCCGCTTTGGTGACCTGGACGAGCAGGAGTTTGTGTACAAGGAGCCATCCATCACGAAGCTGGCCGAGATCTCACATCGGCTGGAGGCACGTCCCGGTGGTGGCGGGTGGATGGGGCACAGGGCGGCCCTGGGGTGGGGTGGGGGCTGCACCTGTGCGGCCCGAGTCAGCCCCGTGTCCCCAGGAGTTCTACACGGAGAGGTTTGGAGAAGATGTGGTCGAGATTGTCAAAGATTCAAACCCTGTCGACAAGACCAAGCTTGACGCCCAGAAGGTGAGGGTTCCTGACCACGCCCCTGGGATCCCCTAAATCCTATAGTCAGGGTGATTCTCAGTACTATTTCCTGGAAACCCTCAAATCCTTTTCCTCTGAGAAAGTCCAGAGCTTATATCCTCCGGGGACCCCCAAATCCTTAACCTCAGGTACTTCCCAAACATAAGGAGACCTGGGACTCCCAGATGTAAAACCCCTAGACCCATGGAGGCCCAAATCCCCTTTCTCCAGGGACAGAGCCCTGCTGGGAGGCTGGTAAGCCCCAGGGGGGGTATGTGGGGGCTGTGGGAACCTCACACCTGAGCCCCGTGCCCCAGGCCTACATCCAGATCACCTACGTGGAACCGCACTTTGACACCTATGAGCTCAAGGACCGCGTGACCTACTTCGACCGCAACTACGGACTGCGCACCTTCCTGTTCTGTACGCCCTTCACACCTGATGGGCGTGCTCACGGGGAGCTGCATGAGCAACACAAGCGTAAGACACTGCTGAGCACGGACCACGCCTTCCCCTACATCAAGACACGTATTCGCGTGTGCCACCGGGAGGAGGTAGGTGGGGTCCCCAAACCCGGGTTGGGGGAGGTGAGGGGACTCCCAACTCCAACCTCCAGACCCCAATCTGTAGCCTCAAATCTCTACCTCCAGACCCAGCTGATCCAAGGCTGGGCCACAACCAGACCACAGCCCCAGAGCTAGACAAAGGCAGCTGAGCCAGGCCCTGGCAGAGCCAGGCAGGCAGGAGCCCTCGCACACTGCTCATTACACAGCCACACAGGCCCCGCCCACTGCAGCTGCCCTGGGCTGGCCTGGGTCAGGAGACCTTCAGGCCCCAGCCAGTGCATGCTGCCCCCTAACCTGCAGACAGTGCTGACGCCGGTGGAGGTGGCCATCGAGGACATGCAGAAAAAGACACGGGAGCTGGCCTTCGCCACCGAACAGGACCCGCCTGATGCCAAGATGCTGCAGATGGTGCTACAGGGCTCTGTGGGACCTACTGTGAACCAGGCATGGCCGCTGGGGTGTGCAGGCTGCCCGAGGCCCCCAAGGGTCCATGCAGACACCCTCACAAGGCCTTCTCACCCCACAGGGTCCCTTGGAGGTGGCCCAGGTGTTTTTGGCAGAGATCCCAGAAGACCCCAAACTCTTCAGGCATCACAACAAGCTACGGCTCTGTTTCAAGGACTTCTGCAAGAAGTAGGCCTGACCTCACCCGTTAGAGCCCCTTCAACCCTCATCATGGCTCTCTGCCTACTTTACCCCCCATTCTAGCTCCTGACCCACCTCATGGACTCCTCCTCCGCCTCTGGTCTTGCTTTCTCTCCTGAGTGCCAGTACCTGAGCACCTTGCCATCTGGCCCTCAGGTGCGAGGATGCGCTGCGAAAGAACAAGGCCCTGATTGGGCCAGACCAGAAGGAGTACCATCGCGAGCTGGAGCGCAACTACGCCCGCCTACGAGAGGCTCTGCAGCCCCTGCTCACCCAGCGCCTGCCCCAGCTGCTGGCGCCAACCACAGCCAGCCTCAGGTGCCTGACCCGGACCCCCCACCCTAGAGAGGGCAAGCGGAGACAGGCACAGGATGGGGATTGTCGTGTACATCAACATACGCATTTGGCTTTGCACACAAGGATGTGACTACTTGGGCATGTGCACAAATGCACACGCAGGGCAATCATTTCAGATCCTAGTGCATTAGGTCCCGGACGTGCAACTTCATCTTCCTGAGCCTCGGTTTCTACATCCGTAAAATGGGCCCGATACGATTCTGGTGGTGGGTTCCGGGAGAGAATCTGTGAACCCACAGCCAGATCAGAACGGATGTGAAAAGAGCAGGGAAGACTCTAAACGAGGCTTTGGCGGAGGAGGAGGGAGAGGGCTGGGAGCACTATGGAGTTGGGGGCCCTGTGTCCATGTTGACCCACCTCATTCCTCCCCCAGGAACTCCTTGAACAGAGCAAGTTTCCGGAAGGCCGACCTCTGAGCTCACAGGGCCTGAAACCACACCCAGAGGAACCAGCACCCTGGCTTCAGCTCTGTGCCTTTCTGGGAGTCTGCCCCACTTGGGGGGACCACATTGCATGTGGTGCTGGGCCCTCTGTTCCTGTTTGTGCACTGATACTTCTTACCTTTCTTTAATTTAAAATGTTTTTTATGAGCAGCCTGTGTGGTGTGGTCCCTGGGGGCTGGGTCATGTGAGCACCGTGTACCCACTCTCTGATCTTTGACAGCCGCTGAGACTCTGTTGTGTGCCAGGGACACAGCCGTGACCACAGTCGCAAATGCCTGCCCTTGTGGGGCTTGCGGTTCTGATGGGGAAGGCAACACACAAATGAAAATGTCACATGTACATGGGAATAATAGAACGTTTGTGGTTTTTTTTCAAAAGGAACATTTATTAAACCTTTGCTGATTGCCCAGCCCTGTACTAAAAGGCCCCCAGAAAGACACTGCCCCACGTATGGGTCTTTTTGCCCAAAAATCTCCAATAGGCCCCTGCCTCATGGTTATTGAATCTTCTCAGCACCACTATCAGGCACACTCTTAACCCCATCTTAGAGATGGGGAAACTGAGGCACGGAGCACTTAAAGGCCTGGTGGGGTTGGGATTGGAGCCCAGGTCTGGCTGGCCAGAGAGCCCAGGCCTTAGCTGCGGCCTGCGCAGCCTTGAGCTGACCCAGCTCCCTGTCCACCCCGCGGCGGTCACGCCACCGTGTACCAGGCCTGCGCTGGGCCGCGTCCAGCCTTCGGCCGCTGGGGGAGGGGTGATCTCCCTCCGCCGCCGCGCCCGCCCTTAGCGCCCTCGCGGAGCTGGGGCCGAGCCAGTCCCGCCCCCTCCCGCCCCCCCGCAGCGGCCCAGCTGCAGCAGGAGGGGCGGGACAGCGGTGGGGCCCCGGGGCTCGGGGAGGAGAGGCGCGGGGACAAGGGCTGGGACCCCCATGCGCGCGCACACACCTGCCGTCCAGGTGTGATCGTGTCCTCCCGGCCCCATCTCCCCACCGCTGCCCAGCCCACGGGCGGCAGGGGGCGGGGCCGGGCCCCGGGGGCGGGGCTCACTGGAGGGGGCGGGGCCACAGCCGAGGCCCGGAGGCCGGGCGGCGGCGCGCGGAGGACGCACGGGCAGCGGGACGCGGGGACGGCGGCGGCCGGAGCGCGGGAGGCGAGTAGGACCGGGGGTCGGATCGGGGTTCGAGGCCGGTTCGGGGTTCGAGCGTGGTCCTTCACCACCGCCGACTCTGGGGCATGACCTCGCGGGTCTGGACCAGCCGCTGCCTCTAACTCCACCATCTCAGCCCAAACTTTGCGGACTTCTGAGTGTCTCTGCCCGGTTCTCCTCTCTGACCCCGTCCCTGCTTCTCACCCCCCACCCCGTCCTCCTCTTCCATCTGTACCTCTCGCCCTACCCCTCCGCCCCATCACTGCCTCCCCTCTACCCCTCTACCCCTCTCCCCCACCTCCGTCCCCTCCATCGCACCCCCCTCCCCCCGGCCCCGGCCCCGCTCTGTCTCCCTTCGCCCTCGGCGGCTGCCCGGAGCCAGGCCCCAGGCGCGGGGAAGGCGACCGGGCGTCCGGCTGGGCTGGGCCTTGTCCTGGCGGTTGGGCCGGCGTGGGGAGCGGCAGCTGTTTGCCATTAGCCGGGGACCCCGCAGGCCCCGCCCCTCCCTGCACGGGTGGGGTCCTCCTCACCCCCATCTTTGGGGCGGGGAGAGGGGCGGGAAGACCCCAGAGACATCCGGGCTGGTCAGCGAGGGGGTCTTTAAGGGAGACCCGGTCGGACATTCGGGCTCACCCGGACCCTGTGCCCCGTCCTGGGCCCCTACCTTGTCTCCTCAGTAAGTGTCCTATCTTCCTTTCTGCCTCTATCTTGTGTCCCCCTCCCTGTGCCCCAGGGGTTCCACAGAAGGAGAGGGGCCTCAGCCGCAGACATCCCCGCTTCCAATCTGCTTTCTCCACCTGGAGTTACCTGTCCTCACTGAGGATGTCAGATGGCTGGAGACCTCCAAACCCCAATCTCTGCCTGGGAAATGGGTTGGAGGGATGTGGAGTGCGGGTGAGGGTGGCTAGGCCTGCAGTGGGGGGATCTGCTAGGCTTAGGTTCAAATCCAGGACCAGCCATTTACCCATCCAGTGGCCGGGGACAAGTCACTGCACATTTCTGAGCCTCCAAATTCCCCATCTGGTGGGGTTGTCTGATGCACAGATCAGTGCTGTTACTATTATTCACCCCATCTCTGTCCACCTCCAGGCGCCCCCACAGGCTATTCCAATCCTGCCTCCACTCTCCCGGGTCCCCAGAAATTATTTGTAATCCTGTCGTATGGGGGGTGAGCCTCCAGGCAGGTGGAAAACCAAATTTCCTACGTTTGGTGACTACGTGTTCCAGGTGTTGCAAGACAGAGAAGGGAGGATAGAGACGTGGAGAGACAGGGAGAAAGAAGTACAGAGAGACACAGAGACAGAGACGTGGAGAGAGATAAAGCAAGACGCTAATCGAGAGACACCGGGTGTGAGAAAAGGACCAGCTCGGCAGCCCCTGGAGCCCCAGCCCCGCCTTCATGCCCAACAGGTGTCCCACCTGGCCCGTCCTCCCAGGTACCCACTGCTCTGGCTCCCACGGGCTGGTAAGGGTTCTCCCTGGTGGTGGGATGGGCCTGGGCCTCTGCAGTAGGGCAGCTGGAGGTCAGACAGCAGAAAGGACTGGCTAAGCTCAGACGGAGTGTTTGGGACAAAAGGACCCTGGCTGGACTCCAGGATTGGGGGGGGGGGGGGCGTTGAGTCAGTGAGAGGCCCTGATTGTCCCTCCCCTTTGCAGCCTCCGGGTGCCCCCTCTGACTTCCTCCTCATACCCCCATGACTTCCCGGGCCACCGCCCCTGCTGCCCGGCACCCCTCTCCCCAGCCGGACATGTCCTGGGGGTGGGCAGGAAGTTCTCGTGTAGCCCGGCAGCGAAACTGTTTATTTTTAGAGAAAATTGTTTCCATAAAGGGGAAAGGCTTTGCTCCTCACTGCCTCCCCACAATTTTCCCTACCCCCTCTACCCCAACTTCCCTGACCCAGCTCTATTTTGGGGTCCCCTACCCTGAGCTGTAGCTCTCTTTTTTGTCTCTGGGTCTCTTGCAGGATAGCTGTCCCCCCTATTAGCACCCCAGCCCCCTGCCAACCTCAGCCCCCATCTGACCCCATACCTGCTCCTGGCCTGGGCTGAGGGAAGGGGCTGTGCAGGAAGGGTGGGCCTGTAGGTCTTGGGGCCCCTAGCCTGGGGGCCTTGTGGAGGCGGGGCTTTGGGAACAGCTGGAGACTGTCCAGAGGCTGGACAGATGTGCAGGCAGGCTGGGAGGTTTGGTTTCTTTGTTCTAGGCCCCAGGGCCCTCACCCCACCCCAGCCCTTTCCACAGCTTGGCTGGGTGTACACCTATATGAGGGCCCGTACCTGGGAACTGGGTGGTGGCCACATCCCTCCCCTTCCCCCTGCAGACCCTTCCTGACTCCCGTCTCCATGCCCGCTCTCCCCAGGTGAGCCTCAGCCTGTGCGGAAGGCAGTTTGACTCGAGGCCTCCCAGTGACGCTTGAGGGACATCTACGGAGGGGAGGATGGCCCAAGTCCTGCACGTGCCAGCCCCCTTTCCAGGTCAGACTTCTGCAGAGGAAGGGGGCCCTGCCCAGGGGGTGGGGACGTGGGCCAGACCTGGAGGCCTGAGGGCGGGGAGAGGGGTCTTGGGGGTCGGGGGAGAGATAGGGCCCTGCCTGGGGTGGGGGGTGGCGTGGAACACAGCCTGCCCTGAGGGCCTGAATGTAGACAACCTGACTGTCCTGGAGGGTCAGAGAGGGAGACCGGGCCCTGTCCTGGGGGGAGGGGGGCGGGGCCGAGACTGGAGACCCAGTTTAGCTGCTGCGGGCCAGTGGGCTCCCATCTCTTGGGCAAATAAATCTTGACTCTGGGGGAGAAGGCAGGGGCGGGCGGGGGGGGCTCAGTCTTCCCCGCAGAGGACAGCAGCGTTCAGAAGTCTTAGCGTTTCTCCCGCCCTAGGGACCCCTGGCCCAGCCTCCCCGCCGGCCTTCCCCGCCAAGGAGCCCGACCCTCCCTACTCCGTGGAGACGCCCTATGGCTACCGCCTGGACCTGGATTTCCTCAAGTACGTGGACGACATTGAGAAGGGCCACACGCTGCGGCGGGTGGCCGTGCAGCGCCGGCCGCGCCTCGGCTCGCTGCCCCGGGGCGCTGGCTCCTGGTGGACCTCCACCGAGTCGCTGTGCTCCAACGCCAGCGCGGACAGCCGCCACTCCGCCTACTCCTACTGCGGCCGCGGCTTCTACCCGCAGTACGGCGCCCTGGAGGCCCGCGGCGGCTTCAACCCTCGGGTGGAGCGCACCCTGCTGGACGCCCGGCGCCGCCTCGAGGACCAGGCCGCCGCGCCCACCGGCCTGGGCTCCCTCACCCCCAGCGCGGCCAGCTCCACCAGCTCGTTGGTGGGTGTGGGGCTGCCGCCCCCGACACCACGGGGCTCGGGCATGTCCACGCCAGTGCCGCCCAGCGCCGGGCACCTGGCCCACGTTCGGGAGCAGATGGCGGGTGCCCTGCGGAAGCTGCGGCAGCTGGAGGAGCAGGTGAAGCTGATCCCCGTGCTGCAGGTGAAGCTGTCGGTGCTGCAGGAGGAGAAGCGGCAGCTCACGGTGCAGCTCAAGAGCCAGAAGTTCCTGGGCCACCCTTCGGGGGTCCGGGGCCGCAGCGAGCTCTGCCTCGATCTCCCCGAGGCTCCCGAGGACCCGGTACCACTGGAGACACGGAGCGTGGGCACCTGGGTCCGTGAGCGGGACTTGGGCGTGCCCGACGGGGAGGTGGCCCTGGCCGCCAAGGTCGCGGTGCTGGAGACCCAGCTCAAGAAAGCGCTCCAGGAGCTGCAGGCAGCTCAGGCCCGGCAGGCTGGCCCCCAGCCCGAGCCCCAGCCCCAGGCCTGGCCACCGCCAGACAGCCCAGTTCGCGTGGACACCATCCGAGTGGTAGAGGGACCTCGGGAGGTGGAGGTGGCAGCCAGCACAGCCGCTGGGGCCCCTGCACAGCGGGCCCAGAGCCTGGAGCCCTATGGGGCAGGGCTGCGGGCCCTGGTGACGTCGGGAGGACCCGAGAGCCACCCCGTGTTCCGAAGCCATGAAGTGGTGGAGGCAGTGTTCTCCTCGCCCGCTGCGTCCACTGGCAACGTCCACTTGGTGAAGAAGATCAGCATCACCGAGCAGAACTGCCATGGGGCAGCAGGTGAGCCATCCGGGGCAGGGAGGACCGTGGAAGGGCCCTCTTCATCGGAACAGTAGGGTCCAGCCCCAGCCCTGGCCTTCCACCATACAGATCGATCCCCACCTTGGAGCCCCTGTTTCTTCCTCTGCAAAAGGGGGACAAAATTATGCCACCAACTCAGTGTGCAGGGATCATGCTGAACAACTGGGTGTCTGTTAAATGTATGTTCTCGTGCCTGGTACCCTGGAAGTGTCCAGAAGACAGAAAGTATTTGTCAGCGGGGCTCCCCAAGACTTGGTTTGCTGAGCAAAAACCCCTCCCTGTTTGTTCAGTAAGTGGCAGGAAGCAATCTCAGACCAGTTCAAGTAATGAAAAGGAAATGTAACTTAGCGATAGCTTCAGGCATGGCTGGATCCTGGTGCTCTTGACTCCTTCTTTCTTTCTCTTCCTCTCTGCACCCTTGAGGCTTCTCTCTTAGATCAGCAAAGGTGACCCCACCGCTCTGCGGCTCTGTGCTTGCAGCTCAGTGGGAAGGGAGCCCCTCAGTCCAAACACTGCCAGTAAAAACCCCAGAGGTGGCACTCATTGCCGGCTCGGGTCACATGCCCAACACTGAGCTAATCGCTGACCCTCACTGCCTAGCCCTTTGGGGTAGGGGAGCCCCACCCAGGTGCTGTGGCCAAGTCCTGAGGGGTGCTCCCTGAAGGAAGTGCTGAGTCTTCATGCCAAGAAAGGGGATGTGGGTTGTGCAGCATGGCAGCTGCCTACCACTGCCGCCCTGGGGCTCCCAGGAGAAGCTGCCAGGATGATTCATAATAATAACAGCAGCTGTTCTTTATCAGACACCAGCCGGGAGCTGGGTGCTGTGCGGAGTGTTTCACCCACAGCGGGGTGAAGGCAGGGCTGTGCAGCCAGGCAACCTGGGTTGAAATTCCACTTCTTGCTGTGTGTCTCTGAGCGAGCAGCTCCTCTCGGGCCGGCTTCCCGCTCTGTGAGGCGGCATAGTAACGGCCCCCCTCTAGGAGGCTTGTGAATTAGCGCGCACAGTGAGTACTCAATCAGTGCTTGTGTCTGTGTCCGACGATGATTCTCAGGTCAACTCCGTTTACAGTTGGGGAAACGGGGGCTTGGGGAGAAGCTGCACTTGCCCCGTGTCACACAGCCAGGAAGTGGCCGAACCAGCATCTAAACCGACGTTAGCCTGAACCTGCAGCAGGGCTCAGAGCGGGGACCCAGGTTCTCATGCCAACCTCAAATCTAAGGTGCCCGGGGCCTCGTGGTGGGACCTGAGGGCACAGCTGGAGGGTGGGGACGCAGCTGTGTTTTCTTGCTTTTCCATGTTGTTTCTGGCCAGCTCCGGGCACCACCCCTCTGTTCTGTATCTATTCCAAACACCCAGCCCTGCGACTCTGGCCTCTAGCCAGGGGCCCCGCCTGGCCCAACCTCAGGACCTCTGAGAGGCAACCTCCATTCCAGACATGCCTCCCAGGGCAGTCATGGGACCTCCTGCCGTCGGGACACACACACAGAGTGATGTCCTCCCCGGCAGTTCTTCCTCGTGTCTCACTTAACTCCCTCTTGCTGCAGCCAGGCCCACTGTGCTAATTCATTTCAATGTCTGCTCATTCAGCAGGTATTTATAGAGTGCCTGGTATGTGCCAAACGTTGCTAGGCACTGGGGACACAGCAGTGCACGAGATAGACAAAAGCCCCTGCGATCAACAAACAGGAGGCCACAATAAATAAGTGAAGAATTATTTCAGAGGCAGATACGTGTTCGATGGGGTGGTGGCCCGGGCTTCCCTGCTCCCTAGCTCTGCGCCCTTGAGCAATTTATTTAACCTCTCTGTGTCTCATTTGCAAATTGGGGGTCTTGACAGCACGATGTCACCAGATTAATATGAGGCTTAAATGCATCAGTTCATGTTACGTGTTCAGTGTGGCACCAGGCACATAATGGGTGCTCAAGGCTTAGCTGTTGACTCTGAACCAAGATGGGAAAGGAAAGAAGCAGTCAGATGGCAAAGAAGTGGGAAGAAGAGTGTTGAGGGAGGGGGCACAGCAGGGGGAAGGCCCTGAGGTGAGGAGGGGTATAGGTGCAGCCAAGGTATTAAACAAACCGGAATAGGATGAGGCTAGAGAAGCGGGGTACAGGATAGCCTGAGCATCAGGGGTCGGTCCTCCTGGGTTTGTAGACTGGGGAGGAGCAATATAGGAAATAAAATGAGATATAATACTAGGAGGACTTGACAAGTATTTGGACTATGTATTCGCTTAGGTAGGTCAGCTAGATGCGTAGGTCAGGGAGGGCTCCCTGGAGGAAGAGGCAAGAAGGAGCCCAACCTCTCCGCCCTGTAGAATTTGCTCACTGCACTTGAAGGGCAGTCTTCCCCTCGGGCTGAAAAAGCCTGGAGAACCCCAAAGTCCTGTCCCCCAATCTGGCAAAGGTACCACAGGGATCCGTGGAAGAGGGGGCAGCCAGGCACATGCATATCTGGGGTCTCTCCAAGACTTTGACATTTTCTCTGCTCTTGTTTGAAACATATTTCTATGAGAGCAATTCATATTCTTTGTGGAAGCTTTGGGAAGTATAGAAAAATCTAGAACACAAAATAAAACTCCCATGAACCTACCACCGCCCAAACGCAGCTGCTGTCAACACTTCTGCTTCTTTCCTCCTGAATTTTTTTAATATGTTTTTTTATTGATTTCAGAAAGGAAGAGAGATGGAAACATCAATGATGAGAGAGAATCATTGATTGGCTGCCTCCAACATGCCCCACAGTGGGGACCAAACCTGTAACCTAGGCATGTGCCCTGACCAGAATCAAACCTGGGACCCTTCAGTCCGCAGGCCAACGCTCTGTCCACTGAGCCAGACTGGCTAGGACTCCTTCTGAATTAACACAGAAAATAATATGTATTTTTCAAGTCTGGAACATGGAGCTTAGAATTGGTTGTTTCTCTTCATTTTACTTTTAAAAGTATTTAGGCCACCCTTACTATAGGCATTATTTGACTCCCTTTTCATATTTTAATTCATTCAAATCCCCAGCACCTATATAAGGAGGGGTGTTTTTAATCCCCATGTTATAGATGAGGAAACTGAGGCACAGGCAGGTTAGGGGATTTGCCCACAGTCCTTGAAGCCAGGATTTATCATTTCTTTGCTGTAACGATATCCCAGGGACATTTTCTGACGTTATTAAGAATTTGTGGGAGGCGCCTTTTTGTTTTTGAACCGCCTCTTCATTCTTTACTCTCAAGGGCACCACGCCAACGTGCTTCCTCAGGAACCCTTCATGTCCTCTGATCCGTTTGTTCAGGGCAGGTTTCTAAAGGGCATTTTCGAGGATCTTGTTGTCTGTTACCAAATTGCTTTACGCCCCCT
This sequence comes from Cnephaeus nilssonii, assembly GCF_951640355.1. Classification (NCBI taxonomy): domain Eukaryota; kingdom Metazoa; phylum Chordata; class Mammalia; order Chiroptera; family Vespertilionidae; genus Cnephaeus; species Cnephaeus nilssonii. The sequence continues at coordinate 24,929,895 of NC_137076.1, forward strand.
TGGGCTCACCCCCTTCCAGCACTGGGTTGGCGAGTAATTTACATTTTGAACAATTTCTTTTGGACTTAAGGGGCCCAAACCTGAGTTAATGAAATTTCTCTGCCCATGGTAACCACACTGCTGTTGTTTTACTTTACTCTTTTTTCATCATCTTTTCCAGCCTCAGTGATGAGAGTCAGTAAATATTTTCAGTTTTGTGGGCCCTCTGATCTATGTTGCAATAACTCAGTTTACTCTGTTCTTTTTCTTCCCCAGCGTTATTAAGGTATATTATATACAAAAAATGTATATAATGTATATATATATTTTTAATTCTCTACAATTTTGGACATTCTTTATTTTTATTGATTTGAGAGGGTGAGAGAACATTGATTTCTTGTTCCACTTATTTATGCTGCATTCATTGGTTGATTCTTTTATGTGCCCTGACGGGGGATTGAACCTGCAATCCTGGCATATCAGAACAACACTCTAACCAACTGAACTGCCCAGCCAGGGCAAAAGTGTGTATTTTTTAATTTTATTATTATTTCTTTTAATCCTCACCCAAGGAAGGGAGAGAGAGAGAGAGAGAGAGAGGTAAGAGAGAGAACATTGATTAGTTGCCTTCCATATGTGCCCCAACCAGGGATCAAACCCACAACCCAGATATGTGTCCTGACTGGGAATTGAACCAGCAACCCCTCAGTGCACAGGATGATGCTCAACCAACTGAGCCACTCGGGCTGGGCAAAAGTGTATATTTTTAATGTATACATTTTTATTAATTTGGTGCCTTTGTAGCATGAAAGCAGATGTAAACAATATAAGTATTAATAAACGACCATGGCTGTGTGCCAAGAAAACTGTGTGTGGACACCGAAATGTCAATTTCATATCATTTCCGTGTGTCCCAAATGGAATCCTTCTTTTAATTGTTTTTCCAACCATTTAAAAATGTAAACACTGCCCTCAAGCTGGAGTCGGCCAACCTCTGCCCGGTGCCATTCACACACACCCTCCATCCATTCTCACCCCTCACCCCACTTAATATCATTCCTGGCAATCCACCTTCCAGAGTCATTTAGATATGTGCGTGTCCTTGAAAAATATGCCCTGTGTGTGTTAATTTCCTAAAATGGTATTGTGCTTTAGAGGGGAAAAAAATTCTCATTCTTTTCTTAATTTTCCTTCTGCACACACTGTTTTTGAACTCTCCATGCTGATATAAATCCAGTGTGTCACTTTGAATGCCCGAGTATGTGCTGCATTTTTCTTATCCGGTCTCCCCTTGGTAGGCACCGGGGTTACTTCCAACTCCTGACGGCCATGAACAGTGCTGCAGCCCTCCTCGCCCGTGCCCTTCTGTAGGGTCGCTGGCACAGGAGGTGCACAATGTCAGGAGGCCCGTCTGGTCCTCCCTGGAAAAGCTGCCCCTGGTCACACTCCCACCAGCCATGCTTGAGTTTGAGATGCCCGTTTCCCCACAGTCCCCACCAACATACCGTCTTACATGTCCTTCTAACGTTTTGTCCATCTGGTGCTGGTGCCATGGTATCTCCTTGTTCTAATTTGCATTTCTTTGATTTCTGATGAGGTTGGGCATCCCCATATATGTTTCATAAGATTCCTCCTTGGATCACTTATTTGTAGCTTTTGTCCATTTTTCTTTGGATAGTTTTGAGAAATTTCTGGCACATCCCAGGATAGGGGTTGGTGAACCTAATCCAGCCCGCTGCCTGCTTTTACTTTTGTTTTTATTATTTTTATTTGTTTTGTTAATCCTCATCCAAGGATATTTTTTCCATTGATTTTCAGAGAAAGTGGAAGGGAGGGCGGGAGGGAAAGAGAGAAAGAGAAATCTATGTGAGATTTCTCAAATGCACCCTGAGCGGGGCTGGGGATTAAACCTGCAACCCAGAGGCGTGCCTTGACTGGGAATCGAACCCATGACCCTTTGATGCATGGGCCGACGCTCTAACCACTGAGAACACTGGCCAGGGCTGTTCTATGGCTCACAAGAATGGTTTTTATGTTTTTAAATGGTTGAACGATATGAAAAGAAGTGTAACATTTTGTGACATGAGCAAAATTATATAAAATTCAAAATTATAAAAACACAGCCACACCTGCTCATTTACAAAACTTGCACCATTTCGACTGAGACCATGGCCTGTGTAGCTAAAGTGTCTGCTGTCTGTCCCTTTACAGAAAAAGTTTGTTGACTTGTTCTGGAAGGTTATCGCTTGCCCGTTTTTGGCATTGCGAATATCTTCTCCCTGTCTGTATTCTTCTATCAATTGGCTATGAGTCTTTTGGAGGTTTTTTTTTTGTTTGTTTGTTTGTCTTTATCAAATAGAAATCTATGTCAGATACAGTTAAACCCATCGTCTTTAAAAAACTTTTTTCCATTATTATTGAGATGTATTTGACATATAACATTGTATTTGTCTTAGGTGTACACATTAATGATTTGATGTAGGCATATATTACGAAATTATTACCACAGTAGGTTTTGTTAACATCTGTCACCTTAGAGAGTTAGGTGTTTTTTCTTGTGATGAGAATGTTTAAGATCTACTCTCAGCAGCTTTCAAATATATAATACAGTAGCATGAGCTACAGTCACCATGCTCTACATTACATCCCGAGATTTATTTATCTTATAACTGGAAGTTTGTACCTTTTGACCCCTTTCACCCATTCCCTGCCCCCATCCCTGCTCTTTATCTATGAGTTCAGTTTTTTTTAGATCCCACATATAAGTGAGATCACCTTGTATTTTCACATAGAGTTTGTGCTTTGAAGAATTTTTTTTTTAAGAGAGAGAGTGGAAGGGAGGGGGAGAGACAGAGAGAAATATCGATGTGAGAGCGACACATCAATTGGTTGCCTCCCCCAGGTGCCCAACTGGGACTGAGCCTGCAACCAAAGTACGTGCCTTTGACAGGAATCGAACCCACGACCCTTCAGTCCAAGGGCCAATGCTTTAACCACTGAGCCAAACGAGCCATGCGAGGAATTTATTATTATTTTTATTTATTTTTTTTTTATTTGAAGTTTCATTGGTTGAGGTTTTTTATTTTTTCAATTACAGTTGTCCTTCAATATATTGGTTTCAGGTGTGCCACATAGTGGTTCGACGTTGAGGAATTTTTAAAGGAATCTTTTCCCTTCCTGACGCCCCGATATTCTACATTTTCTTCCCGTGGCTTTGTAGTTGGGCCTTCATACTATTCCTTCAGAGTTTCCTTTCTGTGTCAGGTCTGAGGTGGGGTTCCAGCCGGACTTTCTCTTGGCTGGAGCAAGCTGCTTTCCCCAACACCACACCACAGAGCCCACCCTTTCCCACTGGTTTGTCTGACCCCAGTTCCCTGAGAGGGGGCTGTGCTGGGCTCTCTCTCTCTCCTGCTCCCTTGGCCCATCTCTTCATGTAACAAAACCCCCCTGTCTGGACTGTTCGGGCTCTGGCATATATTTGACTCTCTCCTAGGCTGGGTTCTTCGTCTCTGCCCATTTTTGTAAAATTATCTTAGCTGGTCATGGACTTCAGTTTTTCCATATAAATTTTGGTATCAGTTTGCCCCATCCCCCAGTGAAATAACAGCAATAAATACCATTTTTATTAGTGTTATTTTAGCATTGCAGTATCTGACCTTGACCTCCTCGCATGAAAGGAGCCACCCAAGCTTTTGGGAGCAGGGCCTGCTTTTCCCTGTGGCAAAACGGGCCATGGTGCTACTCCATTTTTTGAAAAATTGTGGTGAAATATATATAACAAAATTTACCATGGCAACCATTTTTAAGTGTCCACATACAATGGTATTCAGCAGTCACATTTAAAAAAAAATGTTTTTATTGATTCCAGAGAGAGAGAGGAATGGAGAGGGAAAGAGAGAGAGAGGAATATTGATTGGCTGCCTCCCGCACCCCCCCCACTGGGGAAGGAGCCCACGGCCCTGGCGTGTGCCCTCACCAGGAATAGAACCGGAGACCTCTTGGTGCACTGGACGATGCTCCACCAACTGAGCCACCCCGGCCAGGGCGGCAGTCACATCTTTTGTGCAGCCATCACCACCAGCCATCCCCAGAATTGTTCCATCTTCCCCAACTGGAACTCAGTCTCCATTCAACACTAACTTCCCGTCCACCAGCCCTTGGCACCCACCATCTGCTTCTTGTCTCTATGAATCTGACTCCTCTAGGGACCTCCTGTAAGTAGATTCACACAGTATTTATCCTCTTGTGCCTGGCTTATTTCACTCAGCAACATATTGCTTTGCCTGACTTTTTGACCCTCCCAGGTGTCTAAATAAGGGGTGTGAGTTTGGGGCACACACGGAGATTGCAGGCTGGCCATCTGCGTCCTGACACATTTCACTTGGCCACGTAATGTTTTTGTTTTATGTGAATTTATTGACAGGGTTTAAAAAAAAAAAAATCAGGAGCCCTGGCCAGGTAGCTCATTGGTTAGAATGTTATCCCAATACACCACGGTTGCAGGTTCGATCTCCGATCAGGGTACATACAAGTATCAACCAAGAAATACATAAATGAGTGGAGCAACAAATCAATGTTTCTCTCTCTCTCCCCCTTCTCTCTTTCACTCTCTCTCCCTTCCTCCCCCCCCCCCCCCTTCCTCCCTCTTCTTTCTCTTTCTAAAATCAATTTTTAAAAAAAATAAGGAGATTCTCATAAAAACCAGCTCCGGAACTGGCCTGGCCAAGCCACGCCCTGGGCTGCGGAGCTGTCTGCGTGCTCATGGCCAAGTGTCTCATCTTTTCTGTGTGCTTGTCCCAAGTATTTACTCCCTGTTCTTAACTCGAGTTGAATGTTGCCCAAGGACTTGAGGAAGTAGTCACTGTGTATGTCAAAACAGTTTTAGCTGTTAAAGAGAATTAAAGTGCCCAGCTGGCATGGCTCAGCGGTTGAGCTATGACCTATGAGCTAGGAGGTCGCAGTTCGATTCCCGGTCAGGGCACATGCCCGGGGTTGCGGGCTCAATCCCCAGTGGGGGGGCGTGCAGGAGGCAGCTGATCAGTGATTCTCATCATTGACGTTTCTATCTCTCTCTCCCTCTCCTTTTCTGAAATCAATACAAATGTATATTTTTAAGAGAATTAAAGTGAATCGGTCTGTGGAGCCAGTGGCAGGAAGGGGACGTCCTGAGGAAGTGGTGACATGGAAGCCACATTGGCCTGGGGGGCCCTGAACCTTTCCGAGACTTGGACAGCCACCACAGTGGTGACTGCACTTTTGTTCCTCGTTCCAAGCTGCTGCTCTGGGGCCGGAGCTTCCTGTCAGCCCCATTCCCAAGTGGACAGTGGGCACCCTCGGGGCCTGATGCCCACAAAGTCAGCTTTGTCCTTAGACCAAACTAGGTGGGTTTTTTAAAAAATTGTGATAAGATACGTATAACATGAAATTTTCCATTTTAAGAATTTTAAAGTGTCCAGTTCAGTGGTGGTGTACGACCATCACCACCCGCCCCCCACCTCCAAAACTTTTTTTATCTTCCCAAACTAAAACTCTGCCTGGGTGGGGTTTTAATTGTCATTTTCCAATAGCTCAATTGTTTCTTTTTTTCTTTTTATTAAAGCAACGCCTGCTTAAAATTGAGTAAAGAAGGGAAAAAGGAAGCCAGATATAAATGCCACTTATAGCACAATCCTACTTTTGTTAAAAAAAAAATTTTTTTTAAAGCCCTAGCTGGTTTGGCTCAGTGGATAGAGCATCCACCTGCAGACTGAAGGGTCCTGGGTTCGATTCCAGTCAAGGGAGTGTACCTTGGTTGCAGGCTCCTCCCCATGCCAGGCCCTGGTTGGGGCTTGTGCAGGAGGCAACCAATTGATGTGTTTCTCTTACATCAATATTTCTCTCTATCTTTCCCTCTCTCTAAAAATTAATGGGAAAATATCTTCGGGTGAGGATTTTAAAAAAAAGAAATCAAAGTCCTTGCTGGTGTGGCTCAGTTGGTTGTGTACCGAAAGGTTGCAGGTTCAATTCCTAGTCACGGCACATGCCCAGGTTTTGGGGCATGCCTTAGGCAGCTGATCCATGTTCTCTCTTGTATCCATGATTCTCTCCCTCTCTCTCTAAAAAAATTCAATCAAAATCAATCAAAAAATCTTTTATAAAAGGAAGGACAGACTAAAAATATCATAATATGAAGTCTTATCAAAATATAGCTTATGATTCTCTTGAATTAACAGATGCTTCTTGAGCCCTCCCAAGTGCAGACATTGTTCTAGGCCCTTCATCTCGCCTTACTGTCTTCAGCCCACATAAGCTGCCAGGAAGTAGGAATGCCATTCTCCGAGGCACTGAGAGGTTACGTGAATTGCCCGAGGTCACATACTTGCTCCTGGAAGACGTGATTCCCTGCAGTGACCACCACACTCCGCTGTGATCAGATCTCGTTTCCAGACAACACTTCGTATGTTGTTGGAGGTTGGAGAGGGGTCATGAGCCAGCATCGTGTGGTCGCAGGATCTTCCCTGTCCCTGCTCAGTGTGGCGCAGGCAGCCAACCAGGGTTGGAATTGGATTCTTCTGCTCCATCACTGAGCAACCCTCAGGTGCCTCCGTTTGCTCACCTGCAATAACCCACCTTCTACGGGCTGGGAGGAGCTGATGCAAGAGTTTGTCCTCAGAGCTGCTGACGCAGGAGGCAGTGTTACTACTGTTAGCGCTTTGCTGTTTCCCACAGTGAGTGCCTCTTTCCTGCCCCTCCAGGTCTTCCTCCGGTTTCTGCAGAGTCATCCTCATCGCCCCCAGGGTCCGCAGCAGCCTCCCTGGCACCGCCCAAGAAGAACACAGGCCGGGTGCCCCCCTGCAACACCAGCACCAGGGAGCCCCCCAGGCAAGCAGCCCCATGCGAGTCAGAGGAGGCCGGAGGTGCAGGTAAGTGGGGGTGGCCACCCAGACGGACAGAACGCTGGAGGCCTGGGCACGGGGTCTGGCTTTGGGAGACCCTTGTGACACCAGCCCTCCCCCCAGGTGGGCCCCAGGCGGGCATACGGTCCATCATGAAGCGGAAAGAGGAGCCTGCAGACCCCGCGACCCACCAGCGGAGCCTCCAGTTTGTGGGGGTCAATGGCGGGTGAGAGAAGCCCCCACCCACTCCCCAGCTTCCACATCCCTGTTTGTTCTGAGAACGTGCCAAGTCCCTGGCCTAAGCCCCTCACTTTGATTCACTCATTTAGCTACAGCACAGTAGACAGGAGAGGAAACGGAGGCGCAGTGGGGCTGAGGGCCTCGCTGGAGCTCACGTGTGGCTAGGAGCTGCTTGGTGGTCTGGCTGCAGAGCCTGTGCCGTGGCCACTGGACTGCGCGACTGCTTGACAGGTGCCAAGTTAAGCTCCCTGCCTGGACGGAGCAGGAAGGAGGGGGACACTCAGGCAAGGCGGGATCTCGGGAGGCACGATGCCCCAGGAGCGTCACTGAGGGATGGGCGCGTGTGCGGCAGCACGGCAGGAGCTGGCAGAGTGAAGAGAGGGGGTGAGAGGGCACAGCCTGGGTCCAGGCCCAGAGGCGAGAGGAAGCAGAGCGACATGAGGAATGGGAGGCATCGGAGCGATGGTCAGGGGACAGTTTGAAACCTCCAATACCAGGAACTTAGACTTTGTCCAGAGGAAGCAAGCAGCATGAGGGACCCATCCGAGGTGGAGCAAGGGTCTGAATCAGGAGCAGAGCGTGCGAGAGGTACCGAAGGGTAGAAGGGAAAAGGGTGTCCCTCCCTGGCCCCCCAGCTCCATCCCAGTCACAACTACTGTCTATTGAGGTTGACTGTGTGCCAAGTGCTGTGAGCCACGTTCCTGCAGACCTGTGAGGTCCGTACTGACATCGTCCGCATTTAACAGATGGGGAAACCAAGGCCCAGTCGTCAGAGCCCCACACCCGTCCCCCACCACTCCCGGTCCCATCTGCAGCATCTCTCCCTCCCCGCCCATCCCTCCTCCCCAGGTGTGAGTCCTCATCTGAGGACTCCAGCACAGCAGAGAACTTCTCAGACAATGAGAGCACAGAGAACGAGACCCCGGAGCCTGAGGCGAGGGTGCCGAGTGTGGCTGAAGCTCCCTCGCTCAGGCCCACAGGGACGGCAGCGGCCAAGATCAACCAGGAGGAGTGCCAGCTATCTCGGGAGTCTCAGCGAGTGCCCACGGCTGAGGGGGCCTCAGGATCAAATGTGGAGGAGATCCGGTCAGTTTTCTGGGTGGGAGGCAGGGCCAGGGTTGTGTGTGGGGTGACCCCCCAATCCCACCATCCAAGCCTTTTGAGTGAATATCCCGTCAGTCATGCACACCTTAGTCTAAATGAGCAGAGAAGCACTTTTCTCCCTCTGGGCATCTTGAAGATCTGGAGGCTTTGAGGAAGGGCCTGATGGGGGCAGTTTGGCTGTTGGGTTAGGATTTAGGGGGCAGGTAAAGTCCTTAAGCTACCCACCTTTTGGGGACATTTTGCCCCACCTGTCCATCCTGTTTATCTTTTTTAATCCTTTGATGAAAAATCTGACAGTAGGAAGAGATTTTCCATCTGCCACTGAGCACTTGGAGTAAACTAGCCTGTGTGTCCACTCTCTCTAATATAAAAACTTGTTCCTGGCGAAGGGGGTGGTGTCTGAGGGTCTACCAGTCAGGTGGGCCCTGGCAGGATTGGGTGAGTGCGTGGTGGAGAGCGGGGCTCTGTCTGAGTGCCCCAGCCGGATGTGGAAAGGAAGGGAAACCCAGGCGGCTGGGATAAACCCCCTCTCCCTCGCAGGATGGAGCTAAGCCCCGACCTCATCTCAGCCTGCCTGGCCCTGGAAAAGTACCTGGACAACCCCAACGCCCTCACCGAGCGGGAGCTGGTACGCGGGGCCCTGGGACTGGGAGGGCCTCCCTGTGCCGCCTCAGGGGGAGTGTGCTGAGTCATGGGCCTTAGACAGGGGCCAGGGAGGTGGGGAGGGCCCGAGGATGACCGCCGCTGGCACAGCTGGCCTTGGTTCCTGTCCTTCCGGGAGCTTGAGAGGAGGGCCTGGCATATCTCCCTCCACGGGTTGCACACTCGCCTTTGAAGGTCATTCCCCGGATGGAGATGCTCACAGCTTCCTCGGGGGCAGACCTTGGGTTGCAGTGTCTCCACTTCCCTCTAGGGTCCTTGTCCAGGACGGGGTACAACACTGCTCCAGGGGCTCGTCTGGGTGGGGTGCCCATGCTCCCCCTTCCAGGCTCCGGTTCAGGACAGGGACATCCACACTCCCCTCCTGGGGCTTAGCCCTGGAGAAGGTGGGCTGCGCCCGCCCTCCTACCCCTCTCCCCTCCGTCTGCAGAAGGTGGCCTACACCACGGTGCTGCAGGAGTGGCTGCGCCTGGCCTGCCGCAGTGACGCCCACCCGGAGCTCGTGCGGCGCCACCTGGTCACGTTCCGGGCCATGTCATCGCGGCTGCTGGACTATGTGGTCAACATCGCTGACAGCAACGGCAACACCGCGCTGCACTACTCCGTGTCCCACGCCAACTTCCCGGTGGTGCGGCAGCTGCTGGACAGCGGTAAGCCCGGCCAGGCCGCCTGAGGGGTCCCGGGGGCGCGGGCCAGCTGTCACCCTGGTTTGGTGGTCTGGTTGGGGAGACATGGCCCTCCCACTCAGTGCGGGGGGGAGATGCAGGCCCCACCTGTCGCCCCAGTATTCTGGAAAAGGCAGCCATGGTCTTCGGGAACACACATGGCCCTCCCACCATCCACACAGACCCCTGTGTAATGGAGGTCACACCTCTGGAACCCTAGTCTGAGGGACGGACATGGCTTTGAGTCTGGGGCTTGGAGAGAAGATGTGGTCCCCAATTCAGCAGGAAAAGGTTTTCCTTTCCCTAGTCAGACGGGGGAGACACAGACTCCTAGTCTGATGACGACTCCAGTCTGATGGAGGAGGCATAGGCCAGTCTGAAGGAGACTGATGTTCAGCCCTAAATGTGGTGCCAATGTCGGGGGGCCCCAGTCTGATGGAGGGGTGGAATGGCTTCGGTCATGAAGGGCGTGGCTCCATTTAGAGGAGCCACTCCTCTAACGGTGTGAGAATGGAGACGAGCACCCCGGGCAGGATGGGGTTCTCAGTCTGAGAAAAGGGAGGAATCCGGCCACACCTCGACGGATGGAGGAGACACGATGCCCAGAGCTCATGGTCGAGCGAAACAAGGCTCCCAGTCTGATAGAGAGACGTGGCCTGGTCCTCAGGGCCCCGCCCTCAGCCTCGAGGGAGGCCTGCCGGTGTCAGTGGGTCTGAGGGCTCATGTCCTCCTGGCCCCTCCCCCAGGTGTCTGCCAGGTGGACAAGCAGAACCGTGCTGGCTACAGCCCCATCATGCTCACCGCCCTGGCCGCCCTCAAGACCCAGGATGACATCGAGACGCTCCTGCAGCTCTTCCGGCTCGGAGACGTCAACGCCAAAGCCAGCCAGGTAGGCCCCAGGGCACTGCAAACCGGGCAGCCCTCCCCGTTCACCAAGTCCTGGCTGCGCGCCGAGCCCCAGCGTGACCTCGTTTCATGCCCAGGGAGAGTCCCCGCTCTATAGACACGGAAACTGAGGCTCAGAGAAGCAGCGTCATTTTCTCAAGGTCAAACTCGGGGAGGGGGATTTGAACCAGGGGGTCTAGCTCCAGAGCCCCATGCGTGTGCCCTTCCCCGGCAGGTGCAGGACCTTCTGGTGAAGTGGGTGGGTTTGGGCGAGGTCATGGGGGTCTCCAGCCTTTCTTAACCTGACGCCGTCCCACACGCTGCTGGGAGGTGCACTGGCATCAGCTGGTGGCCCACGGGCACGGTCCCCACACTCCTGGAGCTCCCTAGCCAGTGGGGGCAGGAGCCACTCACATGCAGGCAGCACCGAGGCCTGGGGGGGATTTGGACTCGGGCTGCAGAACGCCACTGGGGGCGTTGCGTCAGGGCCGCGATGCGGCCCGCTTTCTGATTTGAAATCTCCCTTCAGCTGCATGTTGGGGAGCAGAAGCTGGGAGACTGTGAAAGCCACAGGGATGTGGACGGGGGTCCAGGCGGAGGAGCAGGGCGGACACAGTGGGGCAGCAGGGGAGGGAACTGAACAGCACAGACGCCCTGAAGGGAAGAAGCAGGGCGAGCGATGTGCATACAGGAGCAGACCTCTTGCTCTTTTTTATTGATTTCCGAGAGGAAGGGGGAGGGAGAGAGAAACATCAATGATGAGAGAGAATCATTGATCGGCTGCCTCCTGCACGCTCCCTACTGGGGATCAATCCCACAACCGGGACATGTGCCCTGAATCGTAATGGAACCCGGGACCCTTCAGTCCATAGGTCGGCACTGTGTGCTGAGCCAAACCAGCTAGGGCTGGTTTACTTTTTTTTTAATTGAGGTGAGATTCACACATTACCCCTTGTAAAGTGTACAGGTCAATGGCAGTTAGTATATTTACAGGGTTGTGTCACCGTCACCTATATCTACTTCCGGAACATTCCCATCACCCCTAAAGGAAACCCTGCACCCGTTAGCAGTCACTCCCCCTCTCACTCCCCCAGTCTGCTCTCTGCCTCTGGATTTGCCTGTTGTGGGTATTTCATATAAATGGAGTCGTGTAGTATGTGCCGTTTAGTGTCTGGTTTCTTTCACCGAACACAATGTTTTCAAGGTTCGTCCGTGGTGTAGTATGCAGGGTGTGGCGTTTCCTTTTAAGACTGAATAATATTCTGTAGTGTGGGTTTACCACAGTGTGTTTATTGTTCATCTGCTGGGGAACACTGATTTAATTTTTATGACGGCTCAACTGACATACAGAAAAGTGCACAGGTCTTAGCTTCATACATTCTTACCTGTTTGCACCTGTGAGTTAGGCGCCTGCTTTAGGTGGGCGTGGGGGTGGGGGGGCGAGTGGCCTCTCCCTGAGGAGGAGACATTGAAGCTGAGACCTGCGGGGCGAATGCGACAGCGGAAGGGGGAGGGCCCAGCAAATGCGAAGGCCCAGTGCGGGGAGGACTGTTTGAGACACAGAAGGAGGCCAGCAAGTGGGGCGCTGTTAGCATCGGGTCTCGGGAGCCATGACAGGTTCCGGAGCGGGTGGCGGCCTCGGAGCCTGCGCCGTGCAGCAGCCTGTTGCTTGTGCGGCGCAGGCCGGGCAGACAGCCCTGATGCTGGCAGTCAGCCACGGGCGCGCGGACGTGGTGAAAGCTCTGCTGGCCTGCGAGGCGGACGTCAACGTGCAGGACGATGACGGCTCCACGGCCCTCATGTGCGCCTGCGAGCACGGCCACAAGGAGATCACGGGGCTGCTGCTGGCGGTGCCCAGCTGTGACATCTCGCTCACGGACCGCGTGAGTCAGCGCTCAGGTGCACCTCGGGGCGGGCGGGAGCTCGGGGCCGGGGGTCCTCACAGCAACGATGCTTCACAGGACGGGAGCACCGCTTTGATGGTGGCCCTGGACGCGGGGCAGAGTGAAATTGCATCCATGCTGTACTCCCGCATGAACATCAAGTGCTCGGTGAGTCTGAGCCCTAGCAGGCCGGGTGTGGGGGGGGCGGGGGGCCGGGGGAGCAGGGCCAGGGCCGGGGCCTGGGAGGGGACAGATGTTTATGAAGAGCTGATGGTGTATGGGTCCTGAGCCAGGGACTTAGTAGTCATCGGCTTGTTGAACCTTCATGGTGCCCCATGAGGCCATGAGTCACCGAGAGCTGAGACTGCATGGTCATGGTCAACATCTCAGTATTTGAACCCAGACCTATCTGGTTCCAAATGCATGCTCTTTAAATTATTTTAAAATATATTTTTATTGATTTCAGAGAGGAAGGGAGAAGGATAGAAACATCCATGTTGAGAGAGAATCACTGATCGGCTGCCTCCTGCACACCCCCTATTGGGGATCGAGCCCGCAACCCAGACGTGTGCCCTGACTGGGAATTAAACTGTGACCTTCTGATTCATAGGTCAACGCTCACCACTAAGCCACACCGGCCAGGCCAAATGCATGTTCTTAGTCACCATTCACTCATTTGAGAAATATTTACATATCACTGACTGTCTCTGGCCCTAATCTAGGCCTGGCAATCAGCACTGAACAAAACAGAAAAACAGTTTCTGCCCCTCATAGAGCAGACATTCTAATAAAAGACAAAGTAAGCAAATTGGTGTATCATAGCCAGGGGATGGTAAGTCCTGGAAAGAAATATAAAACAGGATAGGAGGGACGGTGAGTGACGGAGGAGCTACCTGAGACCTTCATGAAACTGTGACGCTTGAGCCAGCACTTGAGGAAGCGAGGGAGCAGGTTATGTGGCTCTCCGGGCGGAAGGAACGAACAGTGCCGAGGCCCGAGGCAGGGGCTTCCTGGTGTTTGAGGGCGTCTGGGAGCCCCAGCGGGAAGAGATGAGGGCCGGGAGGTGATGCCCAGATCACGCAGGGCCTTGTGGGCCACCGTGGGGCTTCGGGTTTTACCGGGAGCGGGTCAGTGTGGAGAGGCCTGGAGAAGTCTCACTGAAGAAACCCAGTTTAACTGTGTTTAAGCCAACGTTTCTCTTATCGGACCACAGAAACCTGAGGGCTTGTTTTTTAAAAAGCTTGCCTGTTAGCAAAACACTCTTCCAGAAGCACCACGGGAGGGTCTCACTGATACTAGCTGTGTCCGGCGCCCGTGGAGGGAAGCCCTTCCAGGCTGATGGAGGAGACGGGGCGGTCCCTGTCGGTCCTCCGTGTGGTGGAGGAGACGATATACTAAGTGCCTACGGGGTGTGGTTTCTTGAACCTTCCACAGTAACCTGATTCATTTGCATGAAGTACGATTATTATTTCCTACTCAGTTCTTCCAGGTGGGGAAGTGGAGGCTTAGAATGGTTACCTCCTTGGTTCAAGGTCTCCCAGCCAGGAAGGGGCAGAGGCCCCGGGGACCTTCTGACTCTAGACCTTGGGCAGGAGCCTCATGCCCCCCCCCCCCCCCCCGCACCTGCACTTGCCCCAGCTGCCCCGAAGCGTATCCGGGTTCGGGTTCAAGGGTAGCATCGTGGGTGTCAACCACAGCAAATCCCAAAAGGTCCAAGAGAGGGAGGTTGCAGACATGCCATCCGTCCCCACTTGGCTCCCAGGTTCTCCTGAGGCTCCGAGCTTTTCCGGCTTCAGGACACCCACCCGGGCCTCAGTGGTGACGCTCAGGATCACCTCAGTTTCCTCAACTGGAAGATGGGGGTGATGGGGCTGGAGATGGCTCGCTGTCTGGTCTGTGCTCCTGCCCCCAGGGACTCTGAGGGAGGAACCCTAATCCTCCTTGTCTACCTGGACCACTGCACAGCCTCTGTCCCCCCAGCCTCCCTGCCCCTCAGTCTGCTCTCCCCACAGCAGCCAGAGGTCATGGCGGACACCTGAGTCAGCACATCCCTCCTCCTCTCTCAGCCCTCTCTGGCTCCCACCTCCATTGGAGAAAAAGCCCAAGTCATCCATAAAGCCCATCAGCCCCCCCCACCCCAGCTCCCCGTCGCCCCCTGAGCTCCAGCCACACCAGCCTTCTCCCTGCCCCGAGTCAGGGCCTTGGTGCTCTCTCCTGCCTGCAATGCCTGCTCTGCCCCCTTGGCCGGCCCCTCCGCGTCATTCAGCTCAGACAGCCCCTCCCCGACCACCCGCTGTCCACTTTCATTCCCTTCCACCCCTCATCCCTGATGAAAACCCTCCACTGCATTTATTTATTTGCTTCTTGGAGGCATCTCCCCCATCACGTGGCCTCCTGGAGGCCAAGGGATCACAGCCTCTGGTTCACTCACCGCAGCCGTTGGGCCAGCCACCCGAGCCGGCGCCTCGGAGGCAAGGATGCCAAACAAGGAATTGTGCTTCTCGTTTCAGTTTGCCCCGATGTCAGATGACGAAAGCCCTGCATCGTCCTCCGCAGAAGAGTAGCCGTGAGGGGGGACCAGAGGCGCCTCCCCTCTGAGGCCAGTCAGCCCCAGAGCGAACTGTCCCCCCTCCCTTGGTTCTCGTCCTGGCCTCCTCCCTGGCCACCCCCACTCATACCCTCCAAGGCCTAAGTCTCAAAGGCACGTGGGGTTTCTTCTGCTTCCCAGCAGTGACAGGACTCCAGCTTAAAGCGGGTTTCTCCCGTTCCCCGGTTCAAAGCAGCCACAGTGCAGACCGAAGCTTCATTCTCAGAGAAATTGGCGCCAGTGGCTGATGCTGGGCGTGGGTTTATGGAGAACACAGAACAATTGACTGGCAGTGATGGATGGAGGAGGGCGAGAGGGAAACGTATTGTATTTTCGAATCACCATTGGGGAAGAGGGGGAATCGTATTACTTGTTGCCAAATCTGAAAGTCACTGGAAATGCCTATTTTCATTTTAATCTTGAGTGTTATTACTCACGGGTGGTGTCTAGAGTGGCTTAACTCCCCCTTGGCCCCCACATTTAATTGTCTGGTATGTAACAGTGTTTTGTCCACTCCCCCCCAGACAGCTTTCTTGGGGGGGTTTTGGTCTCTTCACAAAACGGATGCTGTCCTTGTCCCCTGGAGTAGGAAATGTAGCCCTTTCTTCTGCTTTCTCGTGCCACTGGCAGCGTCCACCCCGTCAGGTCGGGGGGAGCCTCAGGACTCAGCAGCCGAGAGGTGTGAGCAGTTCATATCAAGAAATTACCCCGACCTCCGGCCCCTCCCCGCATGGAGGCCCCAGCAAAAATTAATTTTCCTAGAAAATCCTTCAGACCTGGAGACACAGGAAATGAATCCTGTTCCCAGAGTGGCTGCTGAGTCCCTGGGCTTCGAACCCAGGTTACGGCCGTCCAGATCCTCCTCAGGCTCCAGAATTTCTGTCTTCAAAGGAAAGAAAACAGGCCATGTGTGTGTTGGCAGCGCCTGGGGCCGGCTCCAGGAACCCCATGTGTGCACAATTAAAAGTTGGCTGCCCCCAGAGGGCTCCCAGCGCAAACTTAAAGAGGCAGGGCCTTGCCGAAAACCAAACAAGGGCCAGCTGGGTTTTTTTTTTTTTTTAACCTACAGGCTTTCCGGAGCTGCCTGGAGCCGAGCCTGCTGGACGTGGGGCTCGCCAGACACTCACAGTTTCCTTAATGGCCTGTTTTGTTCCCAGGATCTCGACCGAGTTTTCTTTCCTTTTCCTTCCTTCTGTGAACCAAAAAAAGAAAAGGGAGAGGCTCCGAGCCTCCCAAAGTGCCCCTGTGGCAGGGGAGCGAGACCCCTGGCTCGTAGGTGTCCTGCCCTCCTGGCCAGTTCGCAGCCCTGCGGCCAGGGTCGGAGCCAGGCCACCGGAGGAGGGAGCAGGCCCTGAGTGCTCACGTGTCCATTCAATAATGCGAAACGCTGGCTTCTCTCCTACAGAAGTGGGTTTCCTGGCTTGATGGAGTCTGGCTTGCTTTGATTTTGAAGGGATCAAAATCTTTTTTTTTACTTTGTACCTGAGACAAAAGAGCTTGCATGCTCAAAGGAGGGAGGCACCCCGGAGAGAGGGAGAGAGAGAGAGTGTGTGTGTGTAAGTTGGAAAGAAAAAACCAAAGCTGCTTGAGGATGTCCAGGGTATTTGATGGAAGGCTGCAGCTTTGAGCAGCGGTACCAGTGTTGTGTGCCTGTGTGTCCTGGCCCCGAGCCAGCCAGTGCGTTTATTTTAAGCTCCTCCAAGCAGCTCATTGACACCATATTTGTCCCTGTTCCCCTCTCCCCTGGTGCCCATTGGCTTGGCAGGGAGGCTACAGGGGGTCCTGCCTTTGTCCCCATTCTCTTCTCACATGTATTCATGACTTTAAACTTTACTTTCCAACCACGGTACGTCCATAAAGACAGTATTACGCTTAAATGAAGTATTCTTTTTTGTAATCATTTTTTAGACGGTAAAGAAATTTAATAAAGCTACTTTATGATAATGCCAATATCTGTGTCTGGTCTTTGTCTCGGTGTGTGCCTCTTTAAGCTTTAAAATAGATACCTTTTAGCCGGTTTGGCTTGGTGGATAGAGCGTCAGCCCACAGACTGAAGGGTCCCAAGTTCAATTCCTGTCAAGGGCACCTGCCTGGGTTGTGGGCTCGAACCCCAGTAGGGGGCGTGCAGGAGGCAGCCAATCCATGATTCCCTCTCATCATTGATGTTTCTATCTCTCTCCCTTCCGCTCTGAAATCAATTTAAAAAAATTATAATTTACTTATTTTGAACAATGTTCAGAGCTATAGAAAAGTGACAAGACTATTATAATAAACTCCCTTATGCTCTGTTCTATACTGTGGCCACCTAGCTACATGTGGCTGTTTCCATTTAAATATACATTCGTTATAATTATAATTAACTTGTGCCTGGTGGCTAATATATTGGCCTTCAGAGGTAGAAAACATTGCCATTGTGGCAAAAAGTTCTAACAAAGACGCACAGTGAAGACCTCAAACAAAATCTTTACAGATTGCGTTTTCCTCGTGACGATTCATAGCAATTGTAAAAGGCAAAATTCAAACAATACAGAAACGTTGGGCATAGCAGAGGTGCCCTGCTCCACTTAGTGCAAACACCTACCCTGTCAGCAGTTTGGAGTATCTCCTGCCAAACCTTTTTTCTAAAATGTTTTGCTGCTTTATTTTTTGAGATATAATATGTACACATGTTGTGCACAAGTCTGTTAGGGTTGCCGAATGAGGAACTCACGCGGCCAAAGTGGTAAGGGATTATAAATTTATTAAGTCTTCTGGAAACTCAGATGAGCTGAGCCCCCCAAATGGCACCAGCACCCAGGGACAAGGAATCAGATTTTATTTTTTAATTTATTGATTTTTTACAGAGAGGAAGGGAGAGGGAGAGCGAGTTAGAAACATCGATGAGA
The DNA here is from genome assembly GCF_951640355.1 of Cnephaeus nilssonii. Lineage (NCBI taxonomy): Eukaryota > Metazoa > Chordata > Mammalia > Chiroptera > Vespertilionidae > Cnephaeus > Cnephaeus nilssonii. The sequence continues at coordinate 24,947,658 of NC_137076.1, forward strand.
GAGAAACATCAATCAGCTGCCTCCTGCACACCCTCTACTGGGGATGTGCCAGCAACCAAGGTACATGCCCTTGATGGGAATCGAACCCGGGACCCTTCAGTCCGCAGGCCGACACTCTATCCACTGAGCCAAACCGGTTAGGGCCAGGAATCAGGTTTTAAAGGACTCTGGGCGGGCCTTTTTTGGGCAGGTCCACAGGGGAAAGACTGTGGTCTTAGCAAGTGGAATGTGGTCTCAGCGAAAGGGAATGCCGGTTGTGAAGTGGCCTAAAGGTCAGTTCCCCGGGGAGGGGGCTCGATTCCATTATTTGATCCGACCTGACAAAGTCCTGCACAGAAGCACACTGCTCCGCGGCTTTTCACAAACCGAACACCCTCGAGGCACCAGCACCAGGACGGGAAGTGCAGCAGCCCGGGTGGCCCCAACCCTGACCCTTCCTCTCACTCCCTCCAAAGGTGATTGATGGCTGCTCTCCTGACTTCTCACTTCCTCTGTTTCACCTCTGGATTGTTCAACCAGGAGATAATGGGTGGGTTTCAGAGGTTTCAGGAAGTCCCAGGAATTTTATGCAGAGTTGTCTATTTCTGAGTGGAAGGTCCATTGACTGTCAATTTTTCAGGAGGGTTAGTGAGCCAAGAAGGGGCCTTTGTAACATTTTTTTTTTAAATTGTTTCTCTAGCCCTAGCTGGTCTGGCTCAGTGGATAGAGCGTCAGCCTGCAGACTGAAGGGTCCCAGGTTCTATTCCGGTCAAGGGCACATGCCTGGGTTGCAGGCTCAATCCCCAGGGGCGTGCAGGAGGCAGCCAATCAATGATTCTCTTTCATCATTGATGTTTCTATCTCTCCCTCTCCCTTCCCCTCTGAAATCAATAAAAATTTATTTTTTAAAAAGAAAGATTGGCCTAGTTGTTTAAAAAAAAAAATTGTTTCTCACAAGTAATTGCCCAGGACCATTGTGTCCTCTTTGCTAATCTTGTTCAGCTAATGCTTAAGAATCCATTCCCCACCACCACCCCGTTTCTTGCTTTAATTTTTAAAATATATTTTTATTGATTTTAGGAAGGAAGAGGGAGAGAGAGTTAGGAACATCAATGATGAGAGAGAACCATTGATCGGCTGCCTCCTGCACCCCCCACACTGGGGATCGAGCCCACAACCCAAGCGGCATGTGCCCTGACCGGGAATAGAACCACGACCTCCTGGTTCATAGGAGCCATGCCCGCCAAGCTAATTTTTTTAATACATGATTTTTTTGGTTAATCCTTACCTGAGTATATTTTTCCACTGATATTTTAGAGAGAGTGGAAGGGAGGTGGGGAGAGAAAGAGAGAAACATCGATGGGAGGGAGACACACATTGACTGGCCCACTCCCAAACATGCCCTGACCAGGGCCAGGGAATGAACCTGTAATCCAGGTACAAGCCTTTGACCGGGAAATCAAACCCACAGCCCTTTGGTGCCCAGGTGGACACTCCAACCACTGAGCCACACCAGCCAGGGCAATATATGATTTTTAAATATGTTTTTATTAATTTAAGGGAGAGGAAGAGAGGGGTGGAAACATCAATGATGAGAGAGAATCATTGATCAGCTGCCTCCTGCACACCCTCTACTGGGGATCGAGCTTGACGTCAGGGCATGTGCCGTGACCTCCTGGTTTATGGGTGGATGCTAAACCACTGAGCCACACTGGCTGGGCTAAACCATTTTTAAGTTTCAGTTCGGTGGCATTAAGTACATTCAGATTGTTGTGCGGCCATCACCACCACCCATCCATTTCCAGGACTCTTTATCTTCCTAAACTGAAACTCTGTCCCCATTAAACATTAACTCGTCACCCCCCTCCCCCAGCTCTGGGCACCATTCTGTGAATTTGCCTGCTCTAGGGACCTCACATAAGTGGAACCATACGGAATTTGTCCTCTGTGTCTGGCTTATTTCACTTAGCATAATATCCTTAAGATTCATCCGTGTTGTAGCATATGGCAGAAGGTCCTTCCCTTTTTAAGACTGAATAATATTTCATAGTATGTATATACTACATCTTGTTTATCCGTTCATCCAACAATAGACACCTACTTGCTTCTACTTGTTGGCGACTGTCAATAATGCTGGTGTACAAATGCAAGCACAGGGTAGGCGTTAGACTGGGAGGGTCAGACCAGACCTGGGTTTAGCGACCTTGATACTTGAGTTCTGGCTAGGAAAGATTTCAGAGCCAAAGCTCACACTATAGGAGAACATTAAGTTTTGTTTTGTTTTTCATCCTCACCGGAGAACATTTAGGGGAACTCACAGCGGTAGAAGAGCAACTCCTCGACGGAATGGGCTGAGGAAACAAGTTATAGAGGGAAAGGAAGGGCCTTGGGAGAGTGGGAGTGAGGAAGCTAATGGTAAAGTGTCTGGAGGGCGGAAGAGAGGAGGGGGAGGCAGAGAGGAGCGGGGAGGCAGAGAGGAGAGGGGAGGCAGAGAGGAGAGGGGAGGCAGAGAGGAGGGGGAGGCAGAGAGGAGAGGGGAGGCAGAGAGGAGGGGGAAAGCGAAATGAAAAGCATGGGCAAGCTCCTGGGAGGAGAGTGAGCTGAATCCTCATTCCGAGGGTTTTGAAGGTGAAGATTTTAGGGGAGGTGCCAGGGGAAGGTCTTAGTAGAATATTCATCAGCTTTCCAGGTGTGTCCTTGCAGGGTCAAGGTCTCCCCTGATTCATTCTCCAATGCAGTGGGTCCTGAGGTCTGCCATGGGGTCGCTGGTCTGGTTTTGCTGCTTTTCTGGGCCTGGAGCTGAAATACAGCTGAGGCCTAGATGTTAATAGTAGCCATCCTTCTGGCTGTGAAGTGGTTCTAACTTTGCTCTTTAGAAGAGAGGTGAGTGGCCTTTTTTTGACGGGGGCATTTATATCTGGCAGGCTATAGTTGTGCAATTTCAAATGGCTAATCTCTTGAACACCTCCCCCCCCCCCCCCACGCCAGCTGATAAGAGAGCTATCATTAGCCCATGGCTTAGAAAGGTTAAGAATTTGCCAAGGTCACAGGTAAACTGCAGAGCCAGAAACTGAATCCAAGGCCTTATCTCCTCATTATTTCATTCTGCATTGTTAAGTAATCCACCTCACTGCCTTTGGGCACAGAAGGTGAGCTCCTGCCACCAAAGGTCACACAGCTGGTGGTGACAGAGCAATGTCATCATCCAATGCTCAGCCATCAGGAGGGTGAGCAACACTGACCTTGAGTGCTGACTCTGGGGACCAGGCTCCATGCCCAGACACCAGGCACCAATATTCCTGCAGGAAATAACTCAGGTGTCATAGCTTCTTTTATAGATATACAATATTCCTGCTGATTGTCAGAGAGAAAGGGAGGGAGGAGTAGAGAGAACATCAGTGAGAGAGTGGAATATCAATTGCTCTGCCTCCTGCGTGGCCCTACTGGGGATCCAGTCGGCAGCCACAACCCAGGCATGTGCCCTGACCAGGAATGGAACCTGTGACCTCTCGGTGCACGGAATGACACTCAACCAACTGAGACACACCGACCAGGGCAGGTGTCATGACTTCTAAATCTTCTAGCTGGTTCATGAGAAAAAGGCTGGGGAGCTTCTTAACCCAAAAAATCTGGGGATGGTCTTCTGGGGTCCTAAACTCTCTTCCTCATTTTATACACCCTGTCAGCCCACAAGTTCTCTCGATTCCAGAAGATCTGGAATCGAGACCTTCCCTAGCTCACCCCTACCTAATGTCTCCCAATGCTCACCCCTACCTAATGTCTCCCAATGCTCACCCCTACCTAATGTCTCCCAGTGCTTCCTGTTACACCAGAGAGAACTTCAGGGCTCCTGGCAACCCTCTTGCTCACCCCTCTCCAGCCACGCCAACCCCCTTGCTATTTCTTAAACAAATTAAAAATTTTCCCCACCTCAGCAGCCTTTGCACTTGCTCTTTCTTCTCTCTGGCTATTTATAATTCCAACACCTTTTCATCACTCAGGTCCTAGTTCATATATCCCCTGCTCAGGAAGTCCAATCCTGATCACCGTCCCCCACCCCGAATCTAATGACTATCCTATGACCCTGTTTAATTGCCTTCACAGCAGGTGTTCCGGTTCAAAAGATCCTGTTCATGTTTTCTTTCTTATTATGAGGTCTTGCTGCCATAGCAATGATATTTTTATGTGACCTATAGTAATATAAATTTCACATGTGACCCAGCCACTCAGGTGTCATGGCTGTGTAACAAATTACCCCCAAATTTACTGGCTTTAAACAACGACATGTATCTTGCTCACAGATTTGCAGTTTGAGCAGGGCTTGATGGGGACAACTCATGTTTGCTCCTCTTGGTGTCAGCTGGGATGGCCTGAGGCTGGGAGTTGGCATCATTTCAATATTCACTCACTTGTCTGGTGCTTCATGTTGGCTTATCTGGGACCTTCATGTTGCCTGGGCCTCCTCTCACCATGGCCACTGGGCTCAGAGAGAGAGCAACCCAAGACTGAGAGAACTATCACCAGGCAAGAGATGGATCCTAGTTTCTGACCTATGCTTGGAAGTTGCACAGTGTCCTTTCTGCCACATGCTATTTGTTGCATGTTAAAGAGGAAAGGAATTAGAGTCTAGCTTTTGATGGGGCGTGGCAAAGTTGGAACTACGGTATTTCTGTAGTCATTTTTTAGAAATACAACCTGCCACACCCAGGATACAAATGCAGAATTTGGAGTGTCCCCAAACAATACAAGTACTTAACTAACCCTCCATACACAATGCACTGAATTTTTCCATTGCATTTTGTAGAAACGGCTGATCAGGACCCACTGCTTTTATTTCTTCACCTCAGTTTGAGGAACATGTCACGAGTGTGCAGTTTGTCTTTCCTCTACTGTAACCCCGCACCTAGCATGATGTTTGGTGCGCTAAGCACCTCACCAGCTAGCATTTCATATGTTTTATTTAACACCTATATGGCTCCTATTGAGTAACAGAGAGATCGTCCTCATTTAATCTCACGCCAACCCTGAAGCAAGTACAATGATGATCCTCACTTTATTGAGAAGGAAAGTGAGGCACAGAGGGATGAAATTATGTGCCCAAGGTAACACAGCTAGTAAGTAGCAAAGCTGGGGTTGGAATCCAATAAATCTGGTTGCAGACTCCATCTTGCTATGCAGACACTTATTGAATTTACTTATTTATTGTGAGTCTCCCACGCACACTTAGAACCTCAGATCCACTAGAAGCAATTCACTGCTTGGCCCTTAGAACGCCGCCCTGCCTGCTGCCGGTGCTCCAACTAAGGAGATGTCCACGGCTTCAAGCTCTAGCAGCCACTTTCCCGTCTGCGCAGGCGCATCAGGTTGGACCTAGAGGCAACCCCCGCCCCCTCCCTGCGTCGATTGGCCATCGCCAATGCCCGCCGCGTGACCCGGCGCAGGCGTACTAGGCCAGACCAGAGGGGCGTCCCCAATTCGCTAATGACTGGCGGAGGATCAAGCCAATAGAAATGGACCTCTTCAGGAAGGGGGCGGACCTAGCAACCAGTTAAATTTGCGCGGGATTGGCACTCGCGCAGTCATGGCGGCCTTCCGCGACATGGAGGAGTTGTGCCAGGGGCTGCTGAGCCTCCTGGGCGCCAACCACGCTGCGGCGCAGCAGCGGCGGCTGCTGGGGCGCTACGGGAAGATGGTGGAGCGGCTGCTGGAGACGCAAGACGGCGCCGAGCAGCAGCTGCGAGGTGAGGGCAGGGGCCACCGCGGGGGCGAGGCCCGGACCCAGGCCCTCCTCTTGGGAGGGTGCGGCCAGGCCGGCCTCCAAAGCCCCGCCCTCCTGCGTGCCCCCAACCCTTAGCCAATTTCCCGTGGGGCTAGCGGGCGGGAGCTGCTCCCTCTGAGCCTCAGTTTCTGCACCCGTGCAATGGGCTTTAGGACAGCAGCCGGTTAGCACCTGCTGTGTGCCAGGCATAGTGCCCACCCTGGATGGCAGCAGAGAACAAAACAAAATCCCTTAGGGGAGCTGATATGCTAGTAGGGGATGGCAAGAAAAAATGAATACCTCTGGAGGCGACAGGCCAAGGAGAAAAACTGTAGGTTGTGTAGGGAGGAGTGGTGATGTTTGGGGGCGGGGTCAGGGAAGGCCTTCTGAGATGATGTTTTAGCAGGAACCCTAAGGAGGTGAGGGGGGAGCCAGGGCTATGGAGAGGATTAAATAAATTGATGTGGATAAAGTGCCTCCGGCTGTATGTGGAGAGAACACTGGACAAATAGTATCATTTTTGTCGAATCCAAGACACCATCAAATATAAGACTCTTAGCCCTGAGCCACAGTTGGTTGGATTTGGGGCTGGAGAGAGAAGAGTCCGTGTTCTAGGGAGCTGGGGTTCTGAGCCAGTGAATCCGGTTCAGATCCAGGCTTCGGAGCTATGTGCCTGCGGACAAGTCCCTGAACCTCTGGGCGTCTGTTCTTCACCTCTCAAATGGTGGGAGGGGTTGGCTCACCTCCCTCAGGGTTGTGAGGATGCGCTGAGCAGGGGCTCCCAGGTTATCCTGCACACGGAGCACACACTCAGGAGGGTGAGTGGAGAAGGGGCAGGAAGGCTTCATAAGAAAGCCAGACCCTCAGCTCTCCTAACAGGAAATCCGCAGGCACCTCTCAAACAGACAAATCAAGAAAGCAGCATAAGCGATTACTTAAAACTATGAAGGTCAGTGCCTGAGAAAATAGTGAAGAGTTGAAAGCCCCTGCCTCAGAGGGGTGGAGAGGCTTCGAGGGAGGCGTGTGCGTGCACACGTGTGTGTTTAAATGTTCACAACCATATACATGTAATAATACTTTGGTTAAAAATGAACAATGTCAGTTTGCAAACACTTAAATGCCAGCCCTTGGAGAAGCACCTTTAATCTGTGTTGGCAGGTTCCTCCAGCTCTGTGGGAAGGAACACAGTCACCTGACGGTGTTTTTCATCTTTCTGGATGTTGTGTTCCACACGTGTTTATTCTGAGAAGGTGTGGCAGTCCATGGTGACTATGAGATGCAATCTCTGGTTCGAGGAAGAAGTAATTCAATGTGAGAGGGGCTGTCATGGGAGCACAGTCATGCCCCAGGAGGGAGAAGAGTGTCCCACTGTCTGGCATTACCCAGGAGGTCCGGATGTGTCCCATGGAGGACAGGCAGGCTGAGGCCCAGGACGGTGAAAAATGTGGCATTTGCAGAATGAGGCATCTTTGCAGCCAGAGCAGAGAGAAAAACCCGTGGTGGGGTGAAAGGGAGGGAGAGCGGAGGCTGGCAGGAATAGTGAAGATGCTCAAAGGGCCCTGGACCTTGTCCCGGAGACACTGGGGAGCCATGGGAGGTCTTTGAGAAGGGGAGTGACTTCACATTTGGCCTCTGAGGCAGCCATTCTGAAGGTAGAAGGAAGAGAGGATCGGCAGATTGGCAACAGGAGAGACCAAGCTAGGGCACATGGGGGAGGCGTACAGGGTGGTCCTCGAGGGACAAAGGACCTGCACCAGGGAGGCAGGGGGACCTGTCAGGCCTGGATGGCCAATCGGATGCAGAAAGTGAGTCAGTTCCAGGCTTCTTGCTCGGGCAACAGGAGGGATTGTGACGTTATAAATTAAGATTAGGTGTGCAAGAAGAACTTTATTTATTTATTTTGTGTGGATTCAAATGTGTTTCAGTGAAATGGCAGTATTTATGTGAGGTCCAGGTGAAACTGTCTAGTGGGTGTTCGGAAATAAGATGAATGGGTTGGGGAGCTGCAGACAGGGAAGTGGGACCGTTCATCGTTGATGGGGGGAGGCGGGGGAGGGGTAGTTGAGGCCACAGGCCCGTGAACCACAGTCTGCTCCTCGGGCTCTCCCAGGACAGACCCCAGGAAGCCCGAGTTGAGGGGCCTCGGCCTTCTCCCACCCGCAGAGATCCTCAAGGCAGAGACGGATGTGGCCCAGAGCCTTCTCGATGCGAAGGAGCAGGCGTGCCAGGGGGGTGCTGAATTGCAGCAGATTGAAGCCAAGCTTCAGAAGGCCAGCGAGCAGGATACTCACCTGAAGGCCAGCCTCCTATATCCTTTCCTGCTTGTTTGAAACAGCTGGGCCTCGGCCTCTCCTGGGAGTTGTGAAGTCATTCACACTAGAACCCGTGCTTGGAGCCAGAAGCCTGGGCCCATGGGGCTGCTGTTAGCCTGTAGGCGGCCCTCCCTCCAGAGTCAGGGATCCTTAACTTCCTGCTCTACTCAGCTCACCAGGGAGCTAGAGGACCTCAAGGAGGTTGAGGCTGATCTCGAAAAACAGGAGAAGGAAGTTGACGACGACACGACGGTCACCATCCCTGCAGCCATGTAAGGTCCCATAAATGCCAGTGTGAGTGCATGCCTGAGTCTGTGTGTTCAGTCCACAGCTTTTTTCGGGGGTTGATGCTGGGGTAACTTTCTTTTCTCTCTCTTTTTTTGTATTCTTATACAGGTATGTGGCTCAACTTTATCACCGAATTAGTAAAATTGAGTGGGATTATGAGTGTGAACCGGGGATGATCAAAGGCAGTATCCTTTGTGGAGAAAAGGAGCCCCATGCACTGCTGGTGGGGATGTAAAATGCTGCAGCCGCGGTGGGAAACAGGATGGGGGTCCTATACACTTCCGAGTGTAAATCCTAAAGAGCTGAAAGCAGGGACTGGGACAGATACATCATTGTTCCTGGTAGCATTGGTCGCAGAAGGTGGAGGCAACCCATGTGTTCATTGCTATGAAATAGTATTCAGCCTTAAAGGGAAGGAAATTCTGACATGTTACAACATGCTTGAACATGGAGGACATGCTGAGTGAGAAAAGCCAGGAACAAAAAGATAAATACTGTAAGACTGCACTTACATGAGGTCCCAGGCTCAGTTCTGGTCAAAGGTATGTACCTCGGTTGCAGGCTCCTCCCCGGCCTGGGCCCTGGTCGGGTCACGTGCAGGAGTCAAAGTCATAGAGACAGGAAGTAGATGGTAGGTTTCAGGGGCTGGGGAGTTAGTGTTTAATGGGGATAGTGTTTCTGTTTCACAATGAAAAGGTTCTGGAGATGGATGGTGGTGATGGTTGCACAACAAGATGCATGTGTTAATGCCCCTGACCTACACACTTAAAAATGGTTAAGATGGTGCCCTTGCCTCTGGATAGAGCGTTGGCCTGTGGACCAGAGGGTCCCAGGTTCAATTCCTGTCAAGGGCATGCACCTCGGTTGCAGGCTCCACGGGGCACGTGCAGGAGGCAACCAATCGATGTGTTTCTTTCACGTTGATATTTCTGTCTTTCCCTCTCTAAAAATCATGGAAAAATATCCTTGGATGAGGATTTTTTAAAAAATGGTTAAGATGATAAATTTCATGTTATATGTATTTTACCACAATTTAAAAAACAATATTGTGCATTATTAGAGCTTAAAATTTTCTTCACGAAAATCTGTTAGTCTCTATACATCATACACATTTTTGAAGGCATCCTTTTGCTGGGGGGGCATGGGGAGGGCGGTGCGTCGGGTTTCCTTACATCGTGCCCGCAGTCCATCGTGGCCCCAGCGTGGCCCAGCCCATCCACCTGGACAGCACCCAGCTCTCCAAGAAATTCATCAGCGACTACCTTTGGAGTTTGGTGGACACGGAGTGGTAGCCGGAGCCTCTCGGACTGTCTTGCACAGAGCGGGAATCATTTGTGGTGTGTGGTTAGTGCCTCGGTGGTGAGATCAGCTTAAAATTAAATGTTTAAACGTAAACGGGATTTTTACTGAATTCTCCCCCTCCTCCCGATTTTTTGCCTCAGATGCTGGACTGCCCTGGGCCAGGCAACCATAGAGAACTGACTTAACTGCCAGGCCTGTGACCACATCTGTGACAACACCGTGCCAGTGACACATAGTGTATGAAGACAGATTCCGGGTCTTGATCATTTATTATTCAAGTCTGGCCCTTTTTTATTCATTCAGAGAGTATCTTTGAGTGCCACTGTGTGCCGGAACTCTGCTAGGCACCCAAGACACAGGTGAAGGTGAAAGGATCCCTTTGCCCCTGGAGGAGTCACGTGTGAGCAGGTGCCACCCCAGAGCTATGCCTGGTCAAACTCATTTCCCAGCCTCTTTTGCAGCTAAATTGAGCCAATGAAATGTAAGTGGAAGTGTTATATGAAACTTCTAGAAGGATCCTTAAAAGGCAAGGGAGTATACCCTTTCTTGCCCCTGCCGTTTAGTTTCTGGAATTTGGGTGTGATGGCTGGAGACCTGGCAGCCACATTCCACAAGTAAGGAGGGGTGCAGCGCTATGGGGGTGATACAGAACTGGTATCTGATGATGGGAGAGCTGGTGTCAGCCCTGGACTTCTTTAAAGGGGGAGAAGAGGTTGACCCTAAACTATCCTGTGTGTGCCATTGTTGCTTTTGTGTTTCTATCCCAAACAGTCAAAATAAACCCTAACTGATTAAGCATGGAACCTAGACCAGGGCCGGCCAATCAGTGTTCATCTAAAGCTCATTTTCGGTGATTTGGGTACTACTCAGTGGGAAGCTCGAGACCTGCCTGCCTGAGGAGGGGGAAGTAGAGCCATGGACACCTGTTGCCCCCTGGATACAGCTTTGCCCGAAGCCAGTAGATTGTCCCAGGAAGCTCTGGGTGTTGGGTTCTGTACACCCCTATACAACTGAAGTGTTTACAATCAGCACAATTCGTGTTTTAATCAGAGACGGGCATTCTAGGCAGCGGGAACAGGAGTTCTAGCAGCACCTGAGCACATCCAGTGGACTCGGCACTGACCCTGGAGGTCCTGGGGCAAGGAAGCCTGCCTGCGGGGCTCTGGGGAGACGGCCCAGTAAAGAGGGCCGATCGCCCATTCCGCTCACACGGTTCCAGAACTCCAGGGCCCTGCTGCATGCCAGCGCCTGGCTGTTCCTGTTCACAGCCCTCCGGGCTGCTGCTGTTCCCCGGTCAGTCGGGTCTTGCGGTGTGAAGTGGGAGCAGACCCCCATCTGCACCATCCACGTCTAAAGGGCAACAGACGGCCTACACTAGGGTTTTCCACCCCGGCCCCGGTGACTGTCGGGGCCAGTCGTTGTCTGTGGTGGGCAGTCCTGGCATTGCAGGACATTGAGCCACATCCCTGGGCCTCCACCCGCTAGATGCCAGGAGCACCCACCTCAGTTGTGACACCCACAAATGTTTCCAGCTACTGCCAGTGTCCTAGAGGGAGTCCCCCCAAGGCTGCTGACCAGCCTTGCAGCCAAAGCAGGCTTTGGTCCGTGGTCAGCTGAGTAACAGCGGTCACTCTGGTGGCCATTCCTGCTAGCACAGCTGGCCTCCCATCTGCTCACCTTTGTGGGGGAAGGTGCCAGGAGCGCCCCCAGCCCAGCTGAAAGTCCAGAACAGGAGAAGAGCGTATTTCCCCTAAACCTAGAGTGCCTGGAGAGCAGGCGTGGGGTTGGGTCCGTTGTTCTAGGGGGGCCATGGAGGCCTGTGCCTGCCTGCGGCTCAGTTTCCCCAAGAGGAAGATGGTCCCTTTAGGGAGACTGCATGAACCCAGGCTCAGGGGCCATGCCTGTCCTCCCCCACACCCCAGTCTCCAGGGACTGACCCAAAGGAGTGAGCAAGTGTGTGTGGGAGCATGGCCTGGCCGGGGGCCCTGTGGGTGGGTGGGTTCAGGGAGGTGCCTGAGCTCACGGGCAGGGAGAGGCCCTGGCCCTCCAACATGCTTCGGCCCTGACTCACTGCCGGGGTCTGGCCAGATGCCTGGGACAGCCAGCAGGATAGGCTCAGGCCCACAGCCTCCAGCCTGCGCCCCTGCTCCCACCCCCCCGCCCATTCTTGGAGCCTCTCCACCAGCTCTTTTCTGAATCCTGGAGGCTGGCCAGAAGCCGCTGAGCGCTAGCCCAGCCCTGTGGAGGAAGGAGGAAGATTCATGTCCCCAGGACCAGGGAGTGGGGAACCAGGCCACCAGACTACAGAGCTGAGGGTCAGCCCTACACCGCCGCCCCATTCCTAATCCTGCGCCCACCCCATTCCTAATCCTGCGCCCCCACCCCCACCCCCACCCCCAGTGTGGGCCCGGCACCATCCTGAGCAGGGAGGACGATTCATGTTACAGATGGGGAGACGGCACGGCACAGACCAGTCAGGACAGTGGGGGCCCAGGGTCACTTCACTTTTCAGATGCGAAGGCGCCTCTGAGGCGTCTGCGCCTTGTCCAGGGTCACACAGGTAGAAAGAGACCAATGAGAACTGAGTCTGACACCTGCACTTGGTCAGGCCCTAAAGGAGACAAGCAGGCCTGGGTGCAGGTATGTGAAGTCTTTTTTATAAGATATGGGAGGGGGCATATAGTTTTGTTTTATTATATATTTTTTATTGATTTCAGAGAAGAAGGGAAAGAAAGATAGAAATATCAATGACACCCCTACTGGGGATTGAGCCCGCAACCCAGGCATGTGCCCTTGACCAGAATTGAACCTGGGACCCTTCAGTCCGCAGGCTGACGCTCTATCCACTGAGCCAAACCAGCCAGGGCCGTGAAGTCATTCTTGATCAGTGGTTGCTGGTCAGATATGCACACGCCTGGTCGACCTGGCTGACAGGTGGTGTTGCTGAGGCCAAACACCTCACCCTGCACCCCGCACCCCTGGCAAGCTCAGAGAGCGGCTGGGGGCAGGCCAGCAGGACCGGTCTCTGGGCATCAACACAGCATTGTTTGGATTCCCGGGGGCCCTCCGTGTGTGGCCCACACTGATCCACCCACACGGCGGTCCCAGGACCCCCAGTGGCCTCGACTGACTGAGAAATGTGGGCTCACATCTGTGACCTGCACCCCGTTCAGGAAGCCACGCTCCGTGGAGGCCATGGCATCATGGTTGAGCGGGTGCTGTGTGCTGGCTCCATGGCTCCTGACAGGTAAGGGTTGGCAGCTGATGTTGGCAGAGCTGGGGTTTGAACTGGACCCAGAACTTGAATTTAACCCTGAGGTCATTCCAGTTATTGATAAATGCTGTTGGTATTTGGGGGGGGGGGGGGCAAGGGCTTTGTAGGAGGCCCAGGGAGGAGGTGTCATGAGAGCCCAGACCTGAGCCCCCAGGGGACAAAAGTCGGAGCCAGTGATCCCGGCAGAGGGAACAGCATGCGTGAAGGCTGATGCTCTGAACCACAAAGCGGCCAGGGCGCGGGGACCCCGAGGCCACAGGGCTGGATCACGCTGGGCCTGCAGTCCAGTGAGACATGGGGCGGATTTCAGAGTCCAGGGGTGCTGGTCTCACTGTGAACTCCCAAGCTCCCCTCCTTCATCCCAGGCAGCGTGGGAGAGGAGGCCGGGGTGAGTGGGAACAGCTGGGCTGGGAGGGTGGGGCTGGGGAAGGAGGAAGCCCCTCCGCTGAGGGCAGGAAGCTGCACTGGAACCCGAGCTGAACTGCCTGGAGGGGCGACGACCAGGCCCAGGGGTGGGTGACAGGACCTGAACAAGCTCACACAGCCCTCAGCCTCATTCCTTCATCTCAGGGGGAGCGGGTGCTGCTTTCCCCCCACCCCATCCTCCGGGCAGGGCATTGGGGGGCAGCTCTCCCCGTCCCCCTTCTCCCCCTTCCCTCCAGAGGACCTGGGCCCAGCCCCGCAGGCTCCAGCCTGACTCACCACAGGCAGCTGTGGTTTGGGATGCCAGGGCTGGGGGCGGGCAGCAGCAGAGCATCAGGCTTGGGAGAGCAGCTTCCTCTGCCACCCACCCGGCCTGCCGGAGCTGTCGAGCCCGCACCCATATTGGGGAGGCAGCTCCCAAACTCCAGGCTGCCGCCCCCACCCTTCCAGGACCAGCGCCTTGGGTGCGGGCCGAGCCCATAGGCCAGGGGGCTGGCCGGACAGCCCAGGGGAGCTGAGCTTTACCTGGTGACAGTCACACCTTTCACTGAGGGACCCCATTCTGAGCCCAGAGGACTGCAGCCAGAAAAGGGGTCACCCCCATGGTGACCGTCCCAGGCTGGTGATGGAAAAAGTCCAGGGAGTCGGTCCAGGGACCCCGAGCCTCCCCCTCCCCATCTGTAAAGTGGGTGCCGGTCACCGCAGGGAGCGGATGAGTTCACCCCGCAGACATGTACATCCTTGTATGTCACAAAGCTCTAACCCCAGTCGGTGCCATAGTTGGTGCCCAGCAGGGTGCCTGATGGGTAATAGTGACTCCAACAAGGCCGCCAAGGCCGGGTACCAGAAGCTTCCCTGCCTCTGCCTCTCCCACCCCTTCACTGCTCTCACCCCTTCACAGCTCCCTCCAGCCATCCCTCGGCCACCTCCCCTGCGCAGGCCATTCAGGTTCATTTGTCCCCTTTGCCACATGGCTGAGCATGGGCTCAGTCAATCACCCAATTATTGACCGTCCCTGTGCAAGCCCCTGATGCTTCCTGTTTGGCCAGTTCAGCTTTCACCCCAGAGGCATTTGGAACCTTCCCAAGACAAAAGGCGGAAGGAAGGAGGGAAGTGCCACCCTGTGGACAGAAATGATAGCAGTCCCTGCAGCTCCTGGCCTTCACCTCCAACCACAGATCACAGAACCGGAGGCGGATTAGCCTTGGCCCCAGTTTTATTGGGGAAACTGGCTTTGATGGGCCCAAGGTCATCTGTCAACCCAGGCCGCCTGACTCAGCCTGTGCTCTGCCCCTGCCCCGGGGTCCGTTCCTGCCAAGCCTTCCCTCAGCTGTGGGGATTAATTAGAGGAAATAATTTAATATTGCTATTTGCCCTTTCTCTATAATAGAAGTGTCAGAGATGAAAGAAAATTAGTAAAATGTATATGAAAACCTTCCTCCTGTCAGAGTCTGGGGCACACCACGGGACCCAGAGTCAAGTCCCCGCCCACCCACATGCACCTCAAAATCGTGTGAGACCCAGACCCGGCCGGCCCCCCCATTGGGCTAGATCCAGACCCAGCCAGTCCCACCCTTGTCAAGCCCTGCCAGGCAGGGGGCGTAGCCTCAGGTCCCCTGGCCCAATGCCAGGATGGGGGGCGTGGCCTGAGGTCCCCCAGCCCAGACCAGGGCAGGGGGCGTGCCTTGAGGTCCTCCATCAAGCCCCGCCAGGTGGGGGGCATGGCCTGAGGTCCCCCGGCCCAGCACCAGGACGGGAAGAGCACCTTGAGGTCCCTTGTCAAGCCCCACTGGGCGGGGGGCGTGGCCTCAGGTCCCCTGGCCTGGCACTGGGGTGGGGGGTGTGGCCTGAGGTCCCCCAGCCTGATGCCAGGGTGGGGGGTGCAGCCTGGGGTCCCCTGTCAAGCCCCACTGGGGCAGGGAAGGGCGTAGCCTCAGGTCCCTGCTGATTGCTCCTTAAGGCTCCTTATGGGAACTTGGCCTAAGATGTGTGTGCAGCCATCTTTGTGACAGAGTGATGGTCAATTGGCATATTCCCTCTTTATTAGATAGTATATATATATTTATATCCGAGAGTATATATTTTTTCATTTATTTTTATTTTTTATTTTTAAAATATATTTTTATTGATTTCAGAGAGGAAGGGAGAAAGGGAGATAGAAACATCAATGATGCCCTAACAGGTTTGGCTCAGTGGCTAGAGCGTCAGCCTGCGGACTGAAGGGTCCCAGGTTAGATTCTGGTCAAGGGCATGTACCTTGGTTGTGGGCACATCCCCAGTAGGGGGTGTGCAGGAGAAAGCTGATCGATATTTCTAACTCTATCTGTTTCCCTTCCTCTCTGTAAAAAAAATCAATAAAATATATTTTTAAAAACCATCAATGATGATAGAGAATCATTGATCAGCTGCTTCCTGTACCCCCCCCTCCCCCCAGGGATTGACTCCAAAACCTGGGCATATACCCTGACCAGGAATCCGACTGTGACCTCCTGGTTCATAGGCTGACACTCAACCACTGAGCCACATTGGCTGGGCATTGATTTTTAGAGAGAGTGGAAGGGAGGGGGAGAGACACAGAGAGAGAAACATCAATGTGAGAGAGACACATCCATTGGTTGACTCCCACAAGAGCCCCAACCAGGAACCCTGGATGGAGCCTGCAGCCAAGGTATGTGCCCTTGACCTGAATCAAACCTGGGACCCTTCAGTCTGCGGGCTGATGCTCTATACGCCAGTCAAACTGGTTAGGGCAGTAATTCTATTTTTAATTTTCCAAGGAACCACCATACTATTTCCACAGCCTGCACCATTTTACATTCCCACCTGCAGTGCCTAAGGGCTCCGATTTCTCCACATCTTCACCAACACTTGTTACTTTGTTTTGTTTTTTATTACAGTCATTCTAATGGGTGTGCGGTGGCATCGCATGGCCTGCCTGCCTCCTTTGTCTTTTTTTTTTTTTTTTAATATATTTTATTGATTTTTTACAGAGAGGAAGAGAGAGGGATAGAGAGTTAGAAACATTGATGAGAGAGAAACCTCGATCAGCTGCCTCCTGCACACCCCCTACTGGGGATGTGCCCGCAACCAAGATACATGCCTTTGACCGGAATCGAACCCAGGACCTTCTAGTCCGCAGGCCGACGCTCTATCCACTGAGCCAAACCGGTTTTGGCGGGCCCAGACTTAAGTAATTTTTATTGTCTTTTATTCTATACTTGAGGCCCGGTGCACGAAATTTGTGCATGGGGGTGGGGTGTTTCTCAGCCCAGCCTGCACCCTTTCCAATCTGGGACCCTTCGAGGGATGTCCGACTGCCCATTTAGGCCCGATCCCCGGAATCGGGCCTAAACGGGCAGTCGGACATCCCTCTCACAATCCAGGACTGCTGGCTCCCAACTGCTCGCCTGCCTGCCTTCCTGATTGCCCCTAACTGCTTCTGCCTGCCAGCCTGATCACCCCCTAACCACTCCCCTGTCAGCCTGATTGATGCCTAACTGCTCCCCTGCCAGCCTGTTTGCCCCTAACTGCCCTCCCTTGCAGGCCTGGTCTCTCCCAACTGCTCTCTCCTGCAGGCCTGGGTCCCCCCCAACTGCCCTTCCCTGCAGGCCCTGTCTCCCCCAACTTCCCTCCTCTGCCAGCCTGGTCACCCCTAACTGCCCTCCTCTGCAGGCCTGATTACCCCCAACTGCCCTCCCTTGCAGGCCTGGTCCCTCCCAACTGCCCTCCCCTGCTGGCCATCTTGTGTCCACATGGGGGCAGGATCTTTGACCACATGGGGGCAGCCATCTTGTGTGTTGGATTGATGGTCAATCTGCATATTACTCTTTTATTAGATAGGATAGAGCAGTGGTCAGCAAACTGCGGCTCGCGAGCCACATGCGGCTCTTTGGCCCCTTGAGTTTGTGGCTCGTGAGCCGCAGTTTGCTGACCACTGCGTTAGGACAATGATTTAGGTGATACCTTAGAGCAGTGGTCGGCAAACCGTGGCTCGCAAGCCACAAACTCAAGGGGCCAAAGAGCCACATGTGGCTCATGAGCCGCAGTTTGCCAACCACTGGGATAGAGGCCTGGTGCATGGGTGGGGGCCAGATGGTTTGCCCTGAAGGGTGTCCCGGATCAAGGTTGGGGTTCCCTTGGGGTGTGGGGCGGCCTGTGCAAGGGGCCTGTGGTGGTTTTCAGGCCGGCCACGCCCCCCGGCGACCCAAGTGGATGCCCTGGTATCTGGGATTTATTTATCTTCTACAATTGAAACTTTGTAGCCTGGAGTGGAGCCAAGCCTTCTGCTCGCTCCGTGGTGGCAGCCATTTCTGTTGGGATTTATTTATCTTCTATAATTGAAACTTTGTAGCCTTAAGCGCAGACCAAGGCAGGCCAGGGCTGCAGAAGCTTGGCTTCCTCCATTGCCGGGGGCAACCCTAGCCTCCTGCTCTCTCCAGCTCCATGGCTGCCACCATTTTTGTTGGGACTTATTTATCTTCTATAATTGAAACTTTGTAACCTGGAGTGGAGGCCTGGGCTGGCCAGGGTGTGCGGAAAGCTTGGCTTCCTTCATCGCCGGGGAAACCCAAGCCTCCCTCCTGCTCTCTGTAGCTGCAGCCATCTTGGTTGGATTTATTTGCATATTCGCTCCTAATTGGCTGGTGGGCATGGCAGAGGTACCGTCAATTTGCATATTACTCTCTTATTAGATATGATGCCTAGAACAGGACCTGGCCACACAGTAGGTGCCCAATACATGTTTGTTGAATGAATGAACAAGCAGGAGATTTAGCAAAATCCCAACTCAGGGGAGCACCCAGCAGAGCTGCCTCCCAGCTGAGCACAACATCTCCAGAGCCTGAGCCTGCCCTGAGCTCAGGGCCATGTTCCCTCACAGATCCTTGCCCCTGCGGAGCCCAGCCCACCAGCAGATGGAGGAAGTGAGGGAACAGAAGACAAAGTGCATCAGGTTTAGCCAAATGGTTCATTTAAGAAATTTAATCAAAATAGGACAGACTATAAAAACATTCTGTACAGAGGTTTAAATCAAAGCCCACCCCCGAGCAGCCCATGCAGGCAACATGGACACGGGTCTGCTGAAGAGCACAGCGCCTGGGCTGCGCGGGTCAGCTGTGCAGAAAGATGAGGCCTCTTCCCCGATGCAGATCCCTGAGGGGTCACCCAACAAAGCAGCACCCGGGGTTTGCAAAAATAAATAGATCTGTTTCCATATATACGAGTGATAAACGTTTCAACAAATGTACAAAGTGCAAACATGAATGCCCACTCCTAGGTACAGGGCTCCATTTACAGGCTTCAGAGCGAGAAACACCTTTCACAGTTTCCTGCAGGCGGGCACAGTGGCGGTGTCTGTAGTGCACAAGTGACAGGGAAGCCACGGGCGGCCCCTCCCACTGTCCCTTCGGTTGTAAATACATGTGTGACAATTTCAGAAAGCATTCTTGTTTCTTAAGCCCCATCTAATGACCACACCCAGGGACGTCTTAGGGCTGAAACACCCGTCCGTGACAGCTGTCCTGTCGGGGAGATGAATGGCTCAGGGACATGTGTGGAGCAGTGGAAACACCAGCCAGATAATCACATCTTGGCTTTGAAGTGCTGGGAGAAAGGCCACGAGACGGCACCTCATCCCCTCCCACTCCCGGGTCCTCTCCGACCGGGGAGCCCATCCTAGCCAGACCAGAAAACAGTGCAAAATAAAGAATTGTAGTCTTTACAGATGTACAAACCTGAACTAGAAAAGTGCAAGGGCACATGGAAGGGGCTGGGGCTGGGTCACAGGCTGGTCCAGACAGCCACCAGGGGCTGAGGGACACTTATCTTCACACACAAGCTACCCGGGATCTCGGGCACTCAATAAATACTAAGGGCAAAGGGTGGCTCAGGCTTTCCCCGGGGAACTGTCGAGGTTTTGTTGAATGAATGGGGCTCAGTTGGCCACCCCCGGTCTGCTGGACTCAGCCATGTCCACACCAGTGCCAGAGTCCCTTTCCCGGCTTAAGGAGAGGGCGCATACTCGGCTTGGAAAACGGATTTCATCCTGATCTGGATCTGGGGGTGGCAGAGCAGAAGCTGACTCTGGCGTCCACCAAGGCTTGCAAGGCAGAGGTAAACACATTTACTCCTGAGGTTAGAGGCTCGGCAGTTGCCTGGGACCCTGTGGGCAGCACCTGCTCTCCGTTCAAAGCCACTTGCTTTCTCTTGCTTGGTGTCCCTCCGTCCATTCGTTCCTCAGGCGAGGAGCCAAGTGAGGAGAAAAGGTCAAGAAAAACTTTCAACCCAAACCCATTCTGTGTGCTCTGTCGCCTGCCTCCCAGACGAATAAATATATAAAACAAAGCTCTGGCAGACAGGCCCGGGGCTGCCAGCGTCGAGGTCAGCTGCCAGCAGGGCTTTTGGCCACTTCTTTCTCTGAACGGAACGGGAGGGTGTCGGAGGTCTGAAGAAGGGTTTTGGAAAGGTCCAGGGTTTGGGGAGAAAGTGTTCTTCCTGCCCTTGACCAGCAGCAGGTTCTGGGGAGGGGCAGGACTGGAGGCAGCGCCTTATGCCATGTCATCCTCCATCCTGACCATCTGTCTCTGTCAACAAAACGATAAACGCCGGAAATAATCAGTCCAACATCCAGTAAACATGGCCAGAGGCCACCTGCTCCTCATCACCGGCCGGGACCAGCACAATCACTTCCGCCCTGGTCTCCTGGCCACTGACCTCTACCCCAGTCTGTTTCCCCCATGGCAGCCAGAGGGCGCCGGTGAGCACCCGAGTCAGATTTTGCCCTCACCCTTCCCCAGTCTGTCCTCGCACAGCAGCCACCACCAGGGGGTGCTTGTGAGCACCCAAGTCAGGCCATGTCCCTCCTCTTCCCAGAGCTCTCCATAGCTCCTTCCTCATTTTGAGCAAAGCCCAAGCCCTCCCCAAGGGCCACAAGGTCCTGCTCCATCTGCCAGGCCCCCTCATTGCCCTTGTCTCCTCCCTCTTTCCCCCATCTCCGCTCCAGCCACAGTGGCTGCGGTGTGGCCATTGGGCTCAAACACACCAGGCTTGGTCCAGCCTCAGGGCCTTTGCACAGGCTGCGCCCTCTGCACACCATACACTTCCTGCTCAGGGAGGCCCGCCCAAACCACCTCTTCTAAACTTGCCTCCCCTCTCTCCCAGGCCCTGGGGGCTTCCCTCTGTTCATTGCCATGACTTAGGGTCTCTCCTTACCCACCCTCCCTGCTCCCCGACCGTGCGGATGGCTTTGGGGCACTCACCGAGGGGTAGGTGTAGCCATCCTGGCTGTGACAGATGTGGACCTCATCCTCCGTGGTCTTCTGGTACACGGGGTTGTCAAAGTTGATGCTGTTGATGTTCTTCAGCCGCCAGTTCTTCCAGAGGAGGAAGGCGCCGAAGCACAGGAGGATGAGCAGCCCTGTGGGGAGGCGGCCTGCCGTCACTCCCTGCCCTGTGCCCCGCCTGGTGCCCCGCGGGGCCAGTGACGCTGCCTTCAAACTCCAGCCTTTTTATTTGTGAATGGTTTTGTTCTGATTTAAAGAAATACTTGCCCATTGTAAAAATCCTATCGGTAAGCATAACCAATCTCTCACTTGAAGACCTCTGCGACCGCCTCACCCCAGAAATGCTCAACTGTGGTGGATTCTTCCGGCTTCTTCGGGGATTGCCCACACAGGAGGCTACTACTTTTTAGACCCAGGGCACAGCCAAGGGCTCGCACAGCCCAGTTTGTGAAACAGCCTGGGCAGTGCCCAGAGGGTGGGAGAGACGTAGGGCAGGCACACACTTGGAGGCCACCAGGGGGTGAGGGTCCCACTGGCCACGTCTGTTAACCCACAGTCGGACGACTGTTGGGCACCAAAATAAAAGTATCTGTGGGCAGGCTGGATGCTGAAGGGACACCTCAAAAGGATTTCTTCACAAAAGGAAGAATGGGTGATGCTAGCCGAGCTGTGATTGACAGGCTGAGGAAGGGACCGCGGAGCTCGGCAAACTCGCCCCTGCAAGAGAAGCATTCTCGCCTCCCCTGGTGTCAGCGCCCGTCACTGCACCCAGGGCCTCGGGCTCCTCTCCCCATCTGAACATCACTGTCGGCACCCACGGGGCGAGGTGTTTATTTCTTTCACAGCTGTGTCCCCAGAGGCAGGCTTGGTATACAGGAGGCGCTCAACTAGATTTGTTAAATGAATGAAGCTAGGAAGGGGAGTGCAGTGATGACAGGACACATGGCAGAGACACCCCATTCCTGAGAGAAAAGGAGGCTAAGCAGGGAGGTCAGGGAACGGAGGGAGGGCCGGCCAGTGGGCTTACCGATGGGGAGGACAATGTAGAGCGACAGGGACTTCTCCTTCCTGTCCTCTTTGTTAGGAATGTCCTCCAAGGCTGCAGGGGGGAAAGGGAGAAAGTGAGGCTCAGACCCTCAGGCAGGGCATGGAAACCAGCAGGTATATGATGACTGACACCCAAAGGGAAGCACCTGACCCCTCCCACTGCCCTTAAAGGTTTCGAGGAACTTGGAGCATCTCCCAGGTTTCAAGGGCAGCACGATGGCTTGTGCCCGGGCCTCATTTGTTAGCAGCTGGAGTTATGGGACTCAGTGTGGTATTAACCCTTTGCACTCGCTTGCTTTTTTCTCGATTCCTTTATTCTAATGCTAACCTTGTCGAGTCACACTCGACATCCGAGTGCAAAAGGTTAATATTAAAAGGGCTCTTTAGGCCAGCGTTGAGAGGCACGGGGGAAGGGACCAACTCTCTCCGAGGCAGAGCCTGCAGTTACATGCCCAATGGTCCCTGGTGAAATTTTTCAACCTGACTCTGCATTTAATGGTAATGAGCCTTTGCTTCATGGGTTCACCAATTCCAGAGCCTGGGTTGGATCACACCAAGCCTCATAGTCCTGTGTCAACTGTCCCCAGCTAATAAAATATATTGGGGCAGGGGAAGACACCTCATTATATAACCACTCACCATGCAAATGCACCTGAGCCAGACAACAAGGGGCTCAACGCACATGAAAATGGAAAGGTCTCTATGCCCAGCTGGAGTGGCTCAGTGGTTGAGCATCGAACTATGAACCAGGAGGTCCTGGTCAGGGCACATGCCTGGATTGTGGGCTCAGTCCCCAGTGGGGGGCATGCGGGAGGCAGCTAATCAGTGATTCTCATCATTGATGTTTCTATTTCTCTCTCCCTCTCCCTTCCTCTCTGAAATCAATAAAAAAATATATATTTTTTTTTAAATTGTAGAGGTATCTAAAGAGAAAAACGGCTGGAAAGATAAAAGAAGCCACATCCGGGCCACACGTAGGCCGGTGAGCTGTGGTTACCACCATGTTCAAATCCATCTGGGTTTTAATTCTACTGGCTGTTGGACATGCGTATACGAAATTGATACCCAGTATTGCATTTACACATATTTAAGAAGCCTTGTGACAACAATAACCTAGGGCAGCAGCAGGTTTTTGAGAATTTTTCCCTTACAAAGGATCCTTTGCCAAATTCCAGAGCCCTGGATGGGCCTGTCCGTGAAATGGCTTTTCAAACAATGCCCCCTCCCCGCAAGTGAGAAGGGTTCCAGGCATCCCATAAGCACAGCAGTTCCTGTTTTATCTTGTTTATGGTTGAACAAAGGCTTCAACTACTCTGAGGGGGGAAATATGTCTGAAACGTGCTGATGTGACTTTTTTTTCTGGCCAGAAAAGTCCATGAGCTCCATTTCCGGTTGCTCAAAAGCCAGGCCGGGCGCCCTCTGGTGGACAAAGACACGAATGGTGGGTCTCCAATCAATTCACTGAGAGCCCAGTTCTGACCTCCTCATGACCTTAGGCCAGGCTAAGGTGAGGAGAGTCACTGGCCTGAAGCACAAAAATTAAAGTTCCTCAGCCCCAGTTCAGTAATTCAGCAGTATTTTAATATTTTTGTTTGTTTATCCTCACCAGACAATATTTTTTCCATTGCTTTTCAGAGAGTGGAAGTAAAGGCTGGGACCTAAATCCCAGGTATTTGCCCTTGACCGGGAATTGAACCTGGGACCCTTCGGTGTGTGGGCCGACACTAACCACTGAGCACGCCGGCCAGGGCAATGTTATTTTAAAAACATATTTTTTATTGATTTCAGAAAGAGGAAGGGAGAGGGAGAGAGAGAAACATCAATGATGAGAGAGGATAATTGATCGCTGCCTCCTGCAGGCCCCCTACTAGGTATCGAGCCCAAAACCCGGGCATGTTCCCTGACCAGGAATTGAACCATGATCTCCTGGTTCATAGGTCAATGCTCAACCACTGAGCCACACCGGCTGGGCGATGAATTATTTTTAAAAATCAAAATTAATTCCAATACCCTACGATGAACAAAATATCCAGATTTTTAGGAAGACTGGATCTGACGCTACCCTTGAATGATCCTGCCTTCCTAGGACCCTGGCTCGAATCAAACTTTATTTACAACAGGTGGTTGGCCCCACGGGCTATAGCTTGGCAATTTGATTTTTTAAAATAACAGATTAACATATTGAGTCCTGAGTATCTGGTGCTGCCTCGAGGAGTACCTTCCCTGCCTCACCTACTGCTGGCCCTGCGGGGCACACACCTGGAAACAGGACAGTGAATGGGCCCGGACAACATCTCACACTCCTGGGCCCGTGCGCCTGCGGACTCTGGGGTCAGCAGCCACCATGAGCTCAGACTCTTCACATGAGCTCGCCCATGTGATCCCCACTATTACCACGAGGGGGGTGGGCACTGTTACCAGCCTCTTTTATAGGCAGGGACACTGAGATACACAGGCTATGTCAGAGAGAGTCAGCAAAGGAGCCCAAACTAACTGCACTCTCTAGCTCTTCACTGAGGTGCTCTGGCCTCTGAACGAGCCCATCTAGATGCTCATCGGGATGAGCTGGGGCCCAGGGTGGTCCTGGCCTTTACCTTGGTGGGTCTTCGTCACCATCTTGGCGGTGGTGAGCTCAGGAGTGGTCACAGTGGAGCGAGTCATGTTGGGTCCCCGGGTGGTCACTACAGGTTCTGTGTTTGAAAGAGTAAACATTTCCTGAGTGCCCTGTGGCCGAGGAGCGCTCTGAAAGCTCTGTGCTGCTCACAGCAACGCATGCCTGTGAGTGCCAACGGCCACAGAGAAATAACTGAAAACAAAAGCAGTGAGAATACAAGCACCGATGTCTGCTTCCAGAGAGGGAGATTGCAGTGTTATGGACATTAGCTCCAAACCGAGACTTTCTCTGAGGATGAGAAGAATTGAAAAGGGCAGATTCTATTTCAACAATATACTTTCTATAACTTTGTTTGTTTGTTTTGAGAGAGAGAGAGAGAAAGAGAGAGAGAGAGAGAGAGAGAGAGAGAGAGAGAGAGAGAGAGAGAGATTTGTTGTTCCACTTATTTAGGCATTCATTGGTTGATTCTTGTATATTTGCGTTTTAAACCTGCAAACTTGCCATATCCGGATGACGCTCTAACCAACTGAGCTCCCTGGCCAGGCCTCAACAATATACTTTCAACATATAAACTTTGGGGGTGGGAGGTGGAGGGAATCACTACATTCCATACATCCCCCCATGTCCCTGGGAGCAGCCCTGGGGTAGACCCTGCAGTGGAAAAGTAACCAGCATGAAACGGAGTCCTGCTGCAACAGCTACCGCGTAAGCAACCTTGGAAGCAGCTATCCCAGCCCCAGGCGAACCTTCACATGACTGCAGCCCTGGCTGAGAGCTTGATTGCAATCCCATGAGAGGTGTGTGCCCTGCATAAGCCTGGAATCTAATCTGAAGGTCTTTTTCTTTTAAAGTTTCTGGATAGAAGGGCAAAACAATGAGTGTAACGAAGAAGGACAATACTATGAAAACAAGATGGATGACCCCCAACTCTGCAGAAAGAAGGAAGAAGAAAAAAGAAGATGGAAAGGAAGTGGCAGTCTCCTCCACGCTGCTTGTTGTGGACAAGAAAGAACAACGGGTACACGGACACTGGCCTGCGCAGCCAGAGCACATGTGAAGTAACGAAAGGTTACTCTTCTGGTATCTAAGGCTACCATAGCGTCAGTTCCCACCAGCGGTTCCTGAAGAACAGAGCCCAGCTGCCATGCTCAGAGGCTTGTATCTCGGGGCCGCCAGCACTGAGCACAAGCTTGCACTTGAGGAAGAACTTCTGATGCTGCCCCTCTACCCCTCCTTCCCACCCACCTGCACGGACAAATCTGATCAAGGACTGGAGAGCAACTGTGAGCAAAATGTACCCTGATTTTTCTGTGAAAGTTTAAAAAATTTTAAATGTAAGATAAAAAATAATCAAGATATGCAGAAAAAGAGAAATAAAATGAGACAACCAACCACACAATAGCAAAATATTTTCATAGGAACTAAAAGGGTAAGCTGAAATGTAATAAGAATCGGGGTTCCGAACTGAAATGAAGGAACGAAAATATTTATGGCAGTAGCAAAAAGAAACAAGTTTGTTTTGTCTTCTTTTAAGTGAAAGCTCAGAATCACATGAAGCTCAGAATCATATGAAAGCCCACAGTTGTTTTTTTAAATTCCTAAATATAAAAGAGATCTCCTCCTCCTCCTCAAAATAACCCAACCTATGAACTTTGGGGGAAATTAAAGTATATTAAGCTGGTGGGTAAACTTCCTAACACTGGACTGTTAAGGGATGCAAGAGTGGACATACCAAAAGACTTCAGAAAAATACTAGTATTTGAAATTAAATCACCAATTGTTTTAGCAATATATATATATATATATATATATATATATATATATATATATATATATAATTGAAAAGGGCCATTGCTCTAAAATCAGCCACCTCCCCTAATTAACCAAAGACCTTGTATGCATATATGCATAACCCATGGACACAGACAATAGGGTGGTGAGGGCCTGGGGTGGGGAGTTGGGAGCGGGGGCAGGCTGGAGGGGGTCGATGGTGGAAAAAAGGTGACATATGTAATACTTTCAGCAATAAAGATTTTTTTAAAAAATG
This sequence comes from Cnephaeus nilssonii, assembly GCF_951640355.1. NCBI lineage: Eukaryota > Metazoa > Chordata > Mammalia > Chiroptera > Vespertilionidae > Cnephaeus > Cnephaeus nilssonii. The sequence goes on from NC_137076.1 coordinate 24,973,982, forward strand.
AATAAAAATAAAATAAATAAAATCAGTTACCTCCTGGACCTGGAGAGTATTATGCTAAGCGAAATAAACCAGCCAGAGAGTGTCAAGTATCACATGATCTCACTCATATGTGGAATCTAATGAACAAAATGAACTGATGAACAAAATAGATCCAGAGACAGAAGCATGGAACAGACTGATGAATCTCAGAGAGAAGGTGGGGGTGAGGGTGGGGGGAGAGTAAACAGGAAACTTATATGCATATATTCATAGCCCATGGACAGAGCTGGGAAAGAATGAACTAGACATCAAAAGTAAACTGAGTCTAAGTGCCTAGCACAGTGCTGATATGTCCAATCCTATATAATAAAGAGCTAATATGCAAATGGTCATCACACCATCATGCTTAACGGCTCAGGCACAACACTGGGGAGAGAGGAATGGGGACCAGCCAGGCACAAATTAACTCATGAGAGAGGAATGGGGACCATCCAGGCTGCGGCCCGGGAGAGGGACAAGCCGCCAGCCCTGTGGTCCCACACGCCAGTGGTTGGGCCTGCGGCCCAGGAGAGGGATAAGCTGCCCACCCTGCAGTCCCAGGCACCTGCAGCTGCAGCCAGCCTGATTTTGGGGTGCCTGCGGCCAGCCAGAGGGAGGGAAGCCCAGGTCCTGGGTACCTACAACCGGCAGGAGGAGGGAACCCTGGGTCCTGGGTGCAGGGTGAGGCAGAGGCAGTTAGAGGTGATCAGGCCAGCAGGGGAGCAGTTAGGGGCGATCAGGCAGGCAGGCAGAGGGGTTAGGGGCGATCAGGCAGGCAGGCAGGCGAGTGGTTAGGAGCCAGTGGACCCGGATTGAGAGAGGCAGTTGGACATCCCCTGAGGGGTCCCAGATTGGAGAGGGTGCAGGCTGGGCTAAGGAACACCCCCCCCCCCATGCATGCATGAATTTCATGCACCGGGCCTCTCTAGTATTTAAAAAAGGCAGACCACGGTTACTCCGGCTAAGGAGTCCTTACAATGGCCTCTGGGGGCCTTGCTCTCCCATCGGACAGATGGGCAAAGAGAGGCAGAAGCAGGATTTGTGCCAGGCAGGCTGGTGTTCCCTACCTGGGCGGCAGCTCCTCCTGTCCTCGGCCAGCAACATGCCATCAGGGCAGGCACAGGTGAACTTGGGTGAGAAGGAATTGATCTGTGGGGCCGGGAGACACAGGTACCGGCAGCCGCCGTAGGAGTAGAAAGCTGTCTCACACCAGTTTATCCCTGAGGTGCAAAAGGCAGAGAGTCAGGGCAAGAATGAGGTCAGAGAATTCTAGAAAACTGCAGAGCTCTCTCAGGGAAGTGGGAGCGGGTGAGCACCCTGTCCTCACCTTTTGGCTGTGTGAGGTGGTGGGAAAGGACAATGTCCTCCGGCGACAACAGGTTTTCTGCCATCAAATTAACGTCGGACCCCGTGTGGCGGTTGGCACTAAAAATGGCTTCGTTGATGATATCCGTCCAAAATACTTTATCCTACACAGGCAGTAAGGAAGAGGACAGACCCCATTAACCCCTGGGTGGACAGACCACCGTCTTCCCCACCCCCGAACCTCGGAGGTTCTCTGGGAAGCCGCAGTTCTCGGTGGGAGCATCATTTCTTCTTCTGAAAACAGTTTAATTGTGTAAAACACACAGAACACAAAATACACCATCTTAATCGTTTTCTGTGTCCATCCCCTGGCATTAAATACAGCCACTGTGTTGTGCAGTCATCACCACCATCCATCTCCAGAACTTTCTCACCTTCCCAAACTGAAATTCTGTCCCCATTAAACACTTATGCAGCCCCCTGGCTCCCCATCTACTTCCTGTCTCTCTGAATCTGACTCCTTAGGGACCTCCTGCGAGTGGAGCCGTCCAATAGTCGTCCTTTTGTGACTGGCTTATTTCACTCAGCATCATGTCCTCAAGGTTCATCCATCGTGTAGCAGGTGTCACCGTCTCCTTCCTTGTTAAGGCTGAATGATATTCTGCCGTATGGATGGACCACACGGTGCTTATCCATTCACCCCAGACAGACACCCGGTTGCGTTCACCTCTTGGCCGTTATGAATCAGGGTCTACCAATAGAACACCATTTCTTTAGACAGAATCCCCCCACCGGGTGCTCTGTGGGGCCAATAGCTCCGTGTGGTGGCTCCTCTTGCAGGCTAGTTAGCAGCACCCTGGCCTTCACCCACTAGAGGCCAGTAGCAGCCCTCCCACAAGCTCCGGACATTCCCAAATGCCCTGGGCAGCCAACGGCCCCGGCGTGAGAGCAGCTGCTTCAGACCCTGGAGGATTCTTTTGGCGAGAATAACACAGAAACGACGGTTGAAGAGGTCTAGGCCCTCTTCCTAGTGGAGGGCAGTTTCTGAGTGAGTCTCGGCTTGAATGAACTACCAGGGGTCCTCAAACTTTTTAAACAGGGGGCCAGTGCACTGTCCCTCAGACCGTTGGAGGGCCGGACTATAGTTTAAAAAAAACTATGAACAAATTCCTGTGCACACTGCACAGATCTTATTTTGAAGTAAAAAAACAAAACGGCAAAAACACCCGCATGTGGCCCGCGGGCCGTGGTTTGAGGACGCCTGATACTAGACCATGCCAGCTGACCTGTTGGTATGCGCACTCACGCCTTAGACATGGGTGGTGCTCAGTAAACGGCTCTCGGCTGGGCATTCCCTCAAACTCAGAGGAGCACCCACGTGCTCCCAGCCCCCACCTCGAAGATGGCCAAGGAGAAGGGGTGCGCCAGCCTCTTCTTGTCCTCCAAAATTGTCTTCCGGTGCCCCCCAGTGACGTCGATGCTGGAGATGGAGTGGAGCTTGGAGTCGACCCAGTAGAGGCGGTCGCTGGAAAGATCTAGAACCCACAGGTGGACAAGGAGAGGTCACGTGCTGATGCCAGAGGGGCCTCTGGGCCTGGTCACTCTGCTGCAGGAAGGAGCCCCCGAAGGACCCAGCAGAGGTGTGCCCAGAAAAGCCGCTCCGACCACACCCCTGCCGTGTGAGCCTGGACCAAATGCTGGGGTGCGGGGTGGGGTTGCGGGCAGTTTAGTCACGGGTGATAAACAACTCGGGGAGCTGCGTGGTGTGCAGGGGTGGCCTGGCCACTCTCCTCTCTCATCTAGACTGTGCTCAACCCCCGGAGACCACAGTCCCTCGAACATACCCAGGGTGATGCCATTGGGCCACTGGATGTCCTCTGTCACCAGTGAGTGAATGTCCACGCCATTCAGGCCCCCCTTCTTGATCTTGGCAGGGGTCCCCCAATCCGTCCAGTACATGAAGCTGGAGGGAGAACAGTGAGAACAGACACTCAGACGTCGGCCAGGGTGGCTCCCAGACAACGCTGAAGAGCAGCTTGCAGCCCTAGCCAGTTTGGCTCAGTGGAGAGAGCGTCGGCCTGCAGACCCAGGGGTCCCGGGTTCGATTCTGGCCAAGGGCATGTACTGTGGTTGCAGGCTCCTCCCCAGTCAGGGCCCCCTGGTCAGGGCACATGCAGGAGGCAACCAATTGATATGTTTCTCTCACATCAATATTTCTCTCTGTCTTTCCGTCTCTAAAAACCAATGAAAAAACATCCTGAAGCAGCCAGGCCAGGGTCCCACACAGGCCCTGGGGAGACCTCAGGTTGGTTCCTTCTGCCCTAACCCAAGGCCTGCCACCCGGTGAGAGCTGGCAGGGTTTTAGAATCTTCAAAAAGAAAAGGAGGTTTCGATTCCAAAGTCAGAACTGGGGCCCAGGAACCTGCACTCTAAACACTACTTTCTGAGGGTGTTTTTTTTTTTTTTTAATTACTCTAAGTTTCACCACTGTTGTGCGTGGTTTTTTAAAAAAAATATTTTTATTGAGTTTATTTACTTCAGACAGGAAGGGAGGGGGAGAGAGAGATAGAAACATCAATGATGAAAAAGAACCATTAATCGGCTGCCTCCTGCATGCCCCACACTGGGGACCGAGCCCGCAACTCGGGCATGTGCCCTGACCGGGAATCGAACCTGTGACCTCCAGGTTCATAGGTCGATGCTCAACCACTGAGCCATGCCGGCCGGGCTTTCTGAGGGTTTTACAATTTTTTTCATCTTTTTGCAATTTTAAATTTTTATTTTTTTGCTTTTCCGACTCATATATAGGCATACCTCAGAGGTATTTAAGGGTTGGTTCCAGACCACCGCAATAAAGCAGTGCTCCTCTGTGAGTGGTGGGATAAAAAAGGGGGATTTAAAATTCTAACTTTCATGTGCTGATTTGAATAGCAGATAAATAAATCCTGGCCCATCGGGGACCCAGGCCCATCGGGCCCATCTGACCACAGGGTCTGTGCCATCGCCACGCTCACAGCCAAATGCTCCCTGTCCTCTGATTACGTTTGCCCATCAGGGCGGTCAGTGCCCACCACAACTGTGAACGCCCCCACGCGGCGTGCTGTGGTGGCAGACGTGGTCGGGCAGGTACAGACCGGCCATGCTTCCCTCCTGCCTGTGGGCCCTAGAGCTGCTGCGTCAGCCACTGCCCTGTGGACACCTGTCTGGGGCCTCCCAGGGGGTGACCTTCACTCCCGGTCACGTCCTCGAAAGACCTGTCCATCGATTAACGTGGGGCCTGCGCAGGTTTACTTTTCTCCACTCTCGTCCTGGCACAAAAGACTAAATCCGATTTTTATTTTCTAATTTCAAATAAGTATTCATTCCTAATACCAGGTTAAATCAGTATCAATTTCTGGTTGTGGGTTCTGTTCCACAGGCCAGGACTTTCCAGGGTCTGCTTGCACCTCAGGTGGCACAGAGGCGTCAGAGGGATGGACCCCACAGCCCAAAGGGCATGTGGGGAAGGGCCCCTTTCCAGCCCCCACCTCAGTCGAGTCCACTTCGGGCATGAACCTCCCCCATGAGTCCTAGCTGGTTCTTCATGCTCTCCGTACCCCTCAGCTTTGGGAACACCCACCCGTGACGGGGATCCACCACAATGGCCCTCGGCTTGGAGCCTTTCTCCTTGAAGAGGGTCTTTCTCTTCACGCCCTTGGTGTCGGCCACGGAGACGGTGCCCAGGATGGAGTCAGTCCAGTAGAGGTTGCCATGGATCCAGTCCACGGCCAGCCCGTCGGGAGCCTGCAGGTCCTCGTCGATGATGGTGTCATAGGAGGAGCTGGACGCTCTGTGGATCTGGGTGCTGAGGAGGGAGAAGGAGGAGGACTCAGTGCCCGAGGCCATGGTTGCACGCAGGGTCGGGTGGGCGTGGGCTGAGGCTCACCTGTAGATCTTCCTTTGGGACAAGTCGGACCAGTAGACCCTGTGGCTGCCCACTTCCACGTCCAGGGCGACCACGTTCTTCAGGTTGGGGATGAGGCTGGTGTATTCGCTGCGGTCCAGCGTCATCTTCCTCACCTCGTGGCGGTTGGTGAAGAAGAGGTAGGCGATGGTGTCTGTGGAGCCACGGAGGGCGCTCAGGGGAGCGGAAGGGACCCCGGACCTGTTTCTGGGGCCTGGCTGAACCAGAGAGTACGCCCGGACATGGCGTGGACGCGCCTCCCTGGTGTAGCAACCACCCGGTTCTGATGCTCTGACTCCGGGGCCTTGCAGAGGCCGGAGGGACGGCCCCTCCCAGGCCTCGCGGGTCCTAGGCTCAGTCACCCACTCGCCTCAAATGCAAACTAACCAGCCCACACCCACCACCTCCTTCACCTCCTCACACTCCACTGTGCCCTGGCCGTGGTCACCCCAGGGCCAGGAACCAACAACCAGGGACAGTCCCTGCACCCGGAGCCCACTGAAATTCTTCCAGCTAGCCAGTCCTGAGCCTGGCTCCCTGCCGCGCCTGTGCTTCCCGAGGCTCCTGCCCCATTGCCCCGCTCCCTCCGCTTCCTGACCACCTTGGAGCCTTCCCGTGGAGCCCTGCCTGGCGCAATGTGTCTCCTCCTCTGGGATCTGTGAGAAACAAACTAGCTTTTCAGGGGCAGCCATCTCCCGATCTGTTGGCCTCACCACAGGTGCATAATAGGAAAAGCTTCATTTAAAAACACCTGGGCCCCAGCATTCTACCTTTTAGAACAGGAAGATGAAGAAATGATGAGTTAATTTGTACAGAGTGATTCCTTAGAGCAGGGAATTCTTTTTAGTGCTTTTCTTCCTTAAGTTTTCCCTCGCTGATTCTCACACTCCTATAAGGCAGGTGCTATTGCCAACCCTTTTTACAGATAAAGAGGTTGAGGCCCAGAGAGGGAAAGGGACCTGCCCCAGGTCACACAGCTAGTGAGCGACAGAGCCAGGATTTGAACCTGGGTCTCTCTGACTCTGGGGGCTGTGCTGAAACCATGACACTGATGTGCTCCAACAAACTGACCTCACTCAGAATATCCCTGCCCCTGGGGTGGCATCTGTACAGATACTGACCCTACGCGTTGGAAGGAAAGTAAAATCTCAAATCCTGGAGGATTTCAGGAATTCACCCTCCAATTTTCTCCAGAACCGGGACATGCATGGGGATGTGACAGAGGGAGGACAGGAGGCTGTCTAAAAGGCTGACAACAGTGGAGAAGGGATGAAAGCCCAAGAGATTCTTGGGGAAACAGAACAAGCTCTAAAATATTTCTGCAAAACTGACCCTTGCTGGAATCACACTGCAAGAGCAGAACGTGAGGCAAAACAAAGAATGTCTGGGCGACCTTCTGGGTGATAAATCTGCCAGAACAATTACGCCTCCAAAAACATGGGCACCCTTGATTTAGGTGATTCTAATGATTAGTGCACGCTTGCAGTTCTAACCTAAAGTTCAGGTAGGAAAAAAACTCAACTATTTCTACTATTCTGTTTCATTATGAGCTATTACATTTTGGACTCTTTTAAATGTATTTGCTTTGGTTTTGTTTTTTGGTGCAAGTACCTTTAGCTAATAAGAGCTAGAGGGGGTGCAGGCTGTTTGGGGCCATGGCTTTCTACCTCTTGCCCCCGAAGTCTCCGGTGGGGTCTGTGGGCTGAAAAACCATCCCCCAGGGGTTGACCTGTGTCTGCTGAGAAGCCGGACACGTGAGGGCAGCCTTCCAGCAAGCCCAAGTCCTAACTGCATGTGCTCCGTTACCTGCCAGAGGTCCCAGGAGCAAACACCCGGTCCACAGAAGTTCAGATGATGCAACATTCAGATGATGCAACTCCCCACCCGTTTGCCTTGGGAGCGGCCAGGCCAGGCCCCTCGGGCACTCACCCACAGCTTTGCAGGCCTTGGTGACGGGGTCCAGCCGGAAGCCCTCTTCACACTTGCACTGGTAGCTGCCCACTAAGTTCACACAGAGCTGGCTGCAGGTGTCGGGGTCCTCACACTCGTCGATATCTAGGAGTTGGGACAGAGAAAGGTTTGGGCATCTTCCCCGCAGATAGAATGATGGGCCCCAACACAAAGCTATGCCCTATAATGGTGAATGGGGGACAGCCACCTCCTCTGGGGAAGATCTCCAGGGCTGGCGTCGCAGTAACTATGAGGTTCAGAAATGACATTTTAAAAACAGCGAAGAATCGTCTCCAATGCCCTGGCCAGTGTGCTAAGTGGTTAGAGCATCGGCCCCCACACCGAAGGGTAGTGGGTTCGAGTCCTGGTCAAAGGCATATGCCTGAGGCTAGAACCCGCAACCTTGGCCTATGGGTACGATGCTCTAACAAACAAAGCTACCCAGCCAGGGCTCGTTTTTAAAATGATGAATCCCAAAGCAAGAACCAAGTGTGCCCCATGGGCTGAGCCTATCCTAGACGCCCCATGCCTATGGCATCTTGTTAAATCCTCCTAACAGCCCTGTGAGTGGAGACTGCCCACAAAAACAGATGGGGAAACCAAGGCACAGAGGGCTTGGCCACCATATCAGAGGGAAGGGCTGGGGAGGCCTGGAGCCCTCCCAGCTTAGGAATCACCTTCGCATCTTCGCTGGTCCACCAGCCGGAAGCCCTCAGGACACAAGCACTCATAGCCAATCTTGAGGTCTTTGCAGAGGTGGGAGCAGCCACCCTTGTTGGTCAGGCACTCGTTGGTCTCTGCACCGAGCGGGGAACAGATGGTCACACTCAGGCCTCCAGCCACCCTTCCCAGCCACCCTCTCTGTTTTACTCTCTTTATCACCATCACCACAATGAATGTGAGGCCAGTGAAGTGCCATGACCCCTAAGAGGACGTAAAATACCATTGTCACGTGCAATGTCAAAGATGGGCCTGGAGGACACTGTGCTGAGTGACATAAGCCGCTCACAAAAGGACAAATCCTGTATGATCCCACCTATATAAGGTTCTTAGAGGAGTCAAATTCACAGAGACAAAGAGTAGAATGGTGGGTGCCATGGGGAGGGGGGCGGTTAGAGTTTGGGAACAGAGTTTCAGTTTGGGAAGATGAGAAAGTCTGGGAGATAAACAGTGGTGATGGCTGCACAACAATGTGAATCTGCTTAATGATACTGATATGTACACTTAAAAATGGCTATGAGAGCCTGGCTGGTGTGGCTCAGTGGTTGAGCATCAACCCATGAACTAAGAGGTCACAGTTTGATTCCTAGTCAGGGTACATGCCAGGGTTGTGGGCTCGATCCCCAGTAGGAGCATGCAGGAGACAGGCGATCAATGATTCTCATCATTGATATTTCTATCTCCCTCTCCCTTCCTCTCTCTAAAATCAATAAAAACATATTTAAAAATGGTTATGATAAATCTTATTGCTTTCTTCAACCACAATTAAAAAAAAATTTATTGATAAAAACTGTAAACCACACACTACAGTTACATATAGAAGTGGGCAAAGTAGGTTTACAGTTGTTCGTATGGAAAATGATACAATAATTAATAAATAATACAAGAATTCGTGAACTCACAACTGTAAACCTACTTTTGCCAACCCCTGTATATTAACTTATTTAATCCTCCCAACAACCCTAAAGATAGCTGGGGAAACTGAGGCACGTCCAAGATCACACTGCTGGGCTCGAACCTAGGGCGTTTGGCTCCAGAATCCATGCTCTAGCTCTTTACAACCAAGCCTGCCTCCCAACTGTTCTTAAACAGGCCAACAGTTAAGAACGATTCTACATTTTTAAATAGTTAAAAAGAAAAATAAGAATTGGTGTGGTCTTCCTCCCAGGAGCACACCCATGCCTTCCCTCCCTCCCTCCCTCTTCCCCAGCAGGTATGCACCTCCTAATCGCTAAGGGTCCTCAAGAGACTTGCTCCCAGGGAGCAATGGGCAGCGGCACCTCATCGGGGCGACCCCCTGAGCCTGTCTCCAAGCCCCCTTCTCTCTGACTTCCAGTGAGCTAAGCTAGCCCTGCCTAGGCTCACGTCTTTCCTGTAACATTTCTAGAGGTACAGCAGCCCCCCTACGCGCTCTCCTGTGCCTTCTATTCTAAACCCTTCCTTGTTTCCCTGTCCCCAGTGCAGAGATCCAATTGCTTCTCGGCCTTTAGGCTAAGATCAAGTGAAGTTATGAGGTTCACCTGCAATGTTAATAAATGTACTCTCAAAAATTAATCAAAATAGCCCTGGCTGGTTTGGCTCAGAGGATAGAGCTTCGGATTAGACTGAAGGGTCCCTCGTTCGATTCCAGTCAAGGGCACATGCCCGGGGTTGTGGGCTCGATCTCCAGTGGAGGGCGTGCAAGAGGCAGCCAATCAGTGATTCTCTCTCATCATTGATGTTTCTATCTCTCGCTCTCTCTCCCTCTCCCTTCCTCTCTGAAATCAATAAAAATATATATTTTTAAAATAATCAAAATAAAAATATTTCACACCACATAAAAGGTCTATGAAATTCAAATTTCAGTGTCCATAATAAAGTTTTCTTGGAACTTAGCCACACACATTCATATGTGTACAAATGCATTCATATGGCTGCTTTTCTGCTAAAATGGCCTAGTTGTCTAGTTGCAAAAGAGACTATAGGACTGGAAACATCCAAACATTTACACAGCTATGGGTCACAGAACATTGCTGAAACTTTACAAGTATCCCATCGGCAATCCCCAGCAGTCCAAGGATGTGTAAACAACTATGGTCCCATCCTACAGTTGTGAAAACTGAGACTTGGAGCAAAGCCACTTATCCCCAAGACCCCCACATCTGTCTGGCCCCAGAGCCAAAGCCCTTGGGGGGATGGGTGGGCTGAGCCCTGCAGCCCCACAGTGCCCGTGTCTGGGTCCCGCTTCCAGCTCCCCACGAGCTCCGAGAGCTGCCTGCCCCCCAACGCTCACCACACTCCTTGAGGGGCTCATCTGACCAGTCCCGGCAGTCCCGGGCCGAGTTGCACACTTTGTCCATGGTGATGCATTCGCCACTGTGGCACTTGAACTTGTCGGGGCCCACGCACAGAGTCACTATGAGAGCCAAAGAAGAGGGTCAGTGCTCTGAGCTGCTTTTTAATAATATAATAATTTGTACAAGATTTTATGCAAATGTATTTACTAATAAAACATACTAACTATTGAACACTCGTAAACCCAGTTTAAGAATTAGAATGTTGCCCTAGCCCGTTTGGCTCAGTGGATAGAGCATTGGCCTGCGAACTGAAAGGTCCCAGGTTCGATTCCAGTCAAGGGCACATGCCCAGGTTGTGGGCTCAATCTCCAGTGGGGGACTTGCAGGAGGCAGCCGATCCATGATTCTCTCTCATTATGGATGTTTCTATCTCTCTCCCCCTCTTCCTTGCTCTCTGAAATCAATAAAAATATATTTAAAAAAATAAAAATAAATAATTAGAATGTCACCAAGAGCAGGATTGGGCAAACTAGGAAACATGAGCAAACCTTGTTTATTTAAATAAACCTTGTTTATTTAAACACTGCTTGTTTATTTAAATACTAGTGGCCTAGTGCACGGATTGTGCACATTGAAAGGAAATTAATTAGAAGAAATATTTTAAGATCGCTATTTGCCCTTTCTCTATAATAGAAGTGTCAGAGATGGAAGAAAATTAGTAACAAGTATATGAAAATAATATATAAATTGACTAATAAATAAACAATAACAACATGATATAACAACAAAGACATGATATAAAAACAACAAAAACATGATATAAAAAATGAGCTAAAACAACATTGATAAAAACAATGACTGAAAAACTGATTAAACTTATTCTAATATCTCCTTGTATACCACATTAAGAGTAAAAACACTTTCAGAGTGCTTGACTAATTTCCCTTGTAATGAAATATTTACAACTTTAACTTTAACATCACACGCTCTTCGAACTCGAGAGAAAGCAACATATAACTGACCAAGTCCAAAAATGGGTTCAGGTAGGAATGTTCCTACTCTGTCTAGAGTTTGTTCTTGTGATTTATTAATAGTCATCACAAATGCTGGCATCACGGGAAACTGTCTTCAAATTAATTTAAATGGGAGGCTAGTTGTCAGACAGGGACAAATTCAATTCTTGGAATCAGAACAACCTCTCCTTCCACAGATCCCATTAATACTTCAGCTTCGATTATGTTAGGTCGCAATCTTTTGATAATAAATCTAGTACCAAAAATTTTTGGTTAAGTTAGCAATAATGTAAAAAACATTCTTTATCAATAAAAACACATTTGTGTATTCTGAAAGAAAAAAAACAAACAAAAAAAAACCCAACCAAATTCACAATCAACAATGACAGATCAAACACACTTGTGAGATTGGCGCCAGACAGAGCTTTATATGTATCGCGCATGTGCAAGTCAACGTTTATTTTTAAATTGCCAGTGTGTGTCATATGTACTGGCCGGTCAGACGGTTGGACAGATGTACAGTCAGTCACCTAGCCTTTTATATATATATAGATTAAAAGTTTTAGCCCAGCCCTAGCTGGTTTGGCTCAGTGGATAGAGCGTCAGCCTGTGGACTGAAGGGTCCCAGGTTCGATTTGGGTCAAGGGCACATGCCTGGGGTGTGGGCTCCATCCCCAGTGTGGGTATGTAGGAGGCAGCCGATCAATGATTTTCTCTCATCATTGATGTTTCTATCTCTCTCTCCCTCTCCCTTCCTCTCTGAAATCAATAAAATATATATATATTTAAAAAAAAAATTTAGCCCAGTTGGCATGGCTCAGTTGTTAAGCGTTGACCTATGAACCAGGAGGTCACAGTTCAATTCCCTGTCAGGGCACATGCCTGGGTTGTGGGTTCAATCCCCAGTGTGGGGCATGCAGGAGGCAGCCGATCAATGATTCTCTCTCATCCTTGATGTTTCTATCTTCTCTCCCTCTACCTTCCTCTCTGAAATCAATACCAGGGCCCAGGCCGGGGAGGAGCCTGCAACTGAGGTACGTGCCCTTGACTGGAATTGAACCCAGAACCCTTAGGTCCGCAGGCTGATGCTCTATCCACTGAGCCAAACCAGCTAGGGCAATAAAAAAAATTTTTTTTAAGTTTTATTGGCATACATCCCTATTCATTTACGTACTGTCTGTGACTAGTTTCTAGCAACAACAGCAGAGTTGAGTGCAGAGACTGTGGTCCATAAAATATTTACTAGCTGGCCTTTTATGATAAAGGTCTGCAGAGCCCTGACCTAGATTATAACATGCCCTTCTCCATCCCATCCTGCTACCCTCTGCTGCAACCACACAGGTAACAATGATCCTGAACTTTGAGTTTACCATTCTCTTATTTTTTTCATTAAATGTTTTATCGCCGAAACCGGTTTGGCTCAGTGGATAGAGCGTCGGTCTGCGGACTCAAGGGTCCCAGGTTCGATTCCGGTCAGGGGCATGTACCTTGGTTGCGGGCACATCCCCAGTAGGAGGTGTGCAGGAGGCAGCTGATCGATGTTTCTCTCTCATCGATGTTTCTAGCTCTCTATCCCTCTCTCTTCCTCTCTGTAAAAAATCAATAAAATATATTTAAAAAAAAGTTTTATCAAACATGTAGGTATGAACAATATATTACTGAATTTTGCTTGTTTTCGAGTCTTGTAAAATAACTGTATTCAGTAATCACCTGCAACTTGCTTCTTGCCTTTAGGTGAAGATCAAGTTATGAGGTTCAATTGCTTCTTGGCCTTTAGGTGAGGATCATGTGAAGTTATGAGGTTCACCTGCAGCCTGAGAGCCGTGGCCTCATTTTCTGAGCTGCATGCGTGATAGTCCACTGCGTGACTACATCACCATTTTAATATTATTTTCATACACCCGTGTTCATAGCAGCATTATTTACAGGAAGGCAATTCTAACACCTGCTACAATGTGGATGAATCTGGAGGGCATTATGCTAATAAAATAAGCTAGATACAAAAGGACAAACACTATGTGATTTCACTTATATCCTAGAGTAGTAACGTTCATAGAGACAGAAAGTGGGGGCTGGCGAAAAGGGAATGGGGAGTGAGTGTTTAATAGGGGCAGAGTTTCAGTTTGGGAAGACCAAGTTCCGAAGATGGATGGTGGTGATGGCTTCATAACAATGTGAATGTACTGAATGCCACAGAACTGGACACTTAAAAATGATTAAAATAGCCCTAGCTGGTTTGGCTCAGTGGATAGAGCGTCGGCCTGTGGACTCAAGGGTCCCAGGTTCGATTCTGGTCAAGGGCATGTACCTTGGTTGCGGGCACAACCCAGTAGGGAGTGTGGAGGAGGCAGCTGATCGATGTTTCTCTCTCATCGATGTTTCTAACTCTCTATCCCTCTCCCTTCCTCTCTGTAAAAAAGCAATAAAGTATAATATATATATATATATATAATTTTTTTTTAATTGTTAAAATAGCCCTAGCTGGTTTGGCTCAGTGGATAGAGCGTCAGCCTGGGAACTGAGGGGTCCTGGGTTCGATTCCGGTCAGAGGCACATGCCTGGGTTGTGGGATCCATCCCCAGTGGGGTGTGTGCAGGAGGCAGCTGATCAATGATTCTCTCTCATCATTGATGTTTCTGTCTCTCCCTCTCCCTTCCTCTCTGAAATAAAAATAGATTGAAAAATAAAATAAAAATAAGTCCTGCTTGAAGGACTTCCTTTTAAAAAATGGTTAAACCCTAACCAGTTTGGCTCAGTGGATAGAGCGTCGGCCTGCGGACTCAAGGGTCCCAGGTTGGATTCTGGCCAAGGGCACATGCCTGGGTTGCGGGCTCGATCCCCAGTAGGGATCGTGCAGGAGGCAGCCAATCAATGATTCTCTCTCATCATTGATGTTTCTATCTCTCTCTCCCTCTCCCTTCCTCTAAAATCAATAAAAAGTATTTTTTTAAAAATAAAAATAAATGGTTAAAATGGTAAATTTTATATTATAGGTGCTTTACCACAATTTTAAAAAAGGTAGTGCATTATCAAACTTTAACTCTTAGTCACTAAATTGTTTCAGTCTCTAAATAACATAATACTTTTTTTTTTCTTTTTTAATCTTCTGGCCCGGAAATGAATCTGCAACCTAGGCCACATGCCCTCACCGAACCCGAGACTCTTTGGTGTGTGAGCTACACTCTAACCACTGAACACATTGGCCAGGGCCATAAGAAAAATGTAAATAGCAGTATCCTGGCCCTGGCTGAGTAGTTCAGTTGATATCATTAGAGCATCATCCCGATATGCACGGTTTCATGTTCCATCCCTTGTCAGGGCACATACAAGAAACAACTAATGAATGTGTGTAAGTGGAACAACAAATCGATGTTTCTCTTTCTCTCCCCCTCCCTTTCTCTTTCTCTCCCTCTCTAAAAATAAATAAATAAATAAATAAACAAATAAATAAATAAATAAACAAACATTATTTTTTTTAAAAGCCATATCCTTATGTTATGTGTATTTTACCGCCATTAAAATGTTTAAATTAATTCTATTGCTGATGAACATTAGGGCTGCTTCCAGGGTTTTGCGATCAGCACAGTGCTTCTCTGGACCTTCCAGAGCCAGGCTCCTAGTGCACGGGGACAAGTTTCTCCTGGGGTCATTCCCAGGAGTGGAATTGCTGTGTTTAAATTCAGGAAAGTCTTTTACATGGAATTGAATTTTGTATATAACTCTGAGCTCAAAGATATGGGCTTTGTACACTCTGACCTCATTAAATCTCACAGTCCTGAAGTAGGTGCTTTCATTATGCACATTTTTTCAGAGAGGGGTCAAGTAACTTGCCGAAGGACGCACAGCTGTTGTGGGGCTGACCTGGGAGCCCCTGCCCTGCTCTGGGATCCACCCTGCTGGTACCCCCGTATTCTGCCACGGTTCAGGGCTGTCAAGGCGCAGAGCTCACCATTGATGCAGCCAAGCTCATCACTCATGTCCTTACAGTCATGCTCCCTGTCACACTGCTGGCTGCCATGGATGCAGGGCCCATCGAAGCACTGGAACTCGTCAGGCCGGCATGTGGCCACGGCTAGGAAAGACAGAGCACGTGTTGATTTTTCTCAGGGAGAGGGGACGACGGAAGAATCCCCATCTTTGAAGAAGCAGTTTTCTGACAGCCTTACAGGAGTCGGCTGCCCTGGGCCTTGGGGACAGCACGGAAATGGAGGTGCTTTAGACATGGAAAAACACACCCAGCTCCTCCACCAGGAGGAGACCTTGGCTATCCATTCTATCCGCTCCTTTGAGCAGGATAAAAAGGAAAGAGGCGGCCTTCCTTCCCAACATGGGAGGAACTCCCCAGGTGCATCTATTTTTGTATTCTCAAATGTAACCAATGTAGATTTTAGAAGATTTCCTTTCTTTTATGGCAACAAGTACTTTTTTTTCCTTAATGAAGAAGAATCATGAAAAATTATTACTAAAGTAACAAAGCAAAGTTTGGAAAATTGGAAAGGGGAGGAAAGCACCCGGAATCCAAATATCCCACCACAGCTATCAAGGTTTTCCTAGACTTCTCTCCAGTTTTGCTTCATATGCATTTTCTAGATCACATAAGTCATTAAAAACTATAGACCCACCCAGCCAGTGTGGCTGAGTGGTTGAGCATTGACCTATGAACCAGGAGGTCACATTTTGATTCCCATCAGGGCACATGACTGAGTTGAGGGCGCAATCCCCAGTAGGGGGCATGCAGGAGGCAACCAATCAGTGATTCTATCTCATCATTGATGTTTCTATCTCTGTCTTCCTCTCCCTTCCTCTCTCTGAAATCAATGAAAACAGGGTGTGGTTTTTTTTTAAAGAAAATAGCCCTGGCTGGTTTGGCTCAGTGGATAGATCATCGCCTGTGGACCGGAAAGGTTCGATTCTTGTCAAGGGCACATGCCCGGGGTTTCGGGCTCGATCCCCAGTGGGGGGCGTGCGGAAGGCAGCCAATCAATGTTTCCCTCTCCTCATTGATGTTTCTATCTCTCTCTCTCTCTCCCTTCCTCTCTGAAATCAATAAAAATATATTTTAAAAAAAGAAGAAAAGAAAACTATAAATCCAAGGAGCCATTCTCAACAGAAAAGCAATGATGTGGTCCCAATCTAGACAGAGACAGGCCAAGTAAATCATGATAAATCAGATCAATACCACCGAGTATAATGCAGTTGTTCAAATGACTGAGACTACAAATATATGAAATATTGATGACATGAAACCATGTGATAAAAGACATTACGATTAAAACTCAGAGGATGTACATGGTGACGGAATAGGGTACTGCCAGCCCTTGACCTCACACAGGATTTGCTTTGTGCTGTCATTAAGCTGTATGTTCTTTTATGCACTTTCCTTTGGGCTGTATTTCACAATAAAAATGTATACAATTTAAAAATTTGATTTCAGGATGTGAGTGAGAAGAGATAATAAATCTGTGAGCAGAATGAACCCCTTCCACCTTTAAAATAATATATCCAAATTTTTGGCACTCTGTATGTTCAAGTGGACACTTGGTCTGCTGTGATATGTAAAAAGGGGAATGATCCTATTTTTAACCCATATGTATATCTTCACATCAAAGAAAAAACAATAACAACCAAAGGTAACCTTAGCGAAGCCTAAACTCTGATGACAGTTAAAATGATAGGAGGATGGGATTTTTCGTTTTCTCAAGTATGTGTCCTCAGAAAATAATTCGGGCCGAAACCGGTTTGGCTCAGTGGATAGAGTGTCGGTCTGCAGACTGGAGGGTCCCGGGTTCGATTCCGGTCAAGGGCATGTACATTGGTTGCGGGCACATCCCCGGTAGGGTGCGTGCAGGAGGCAGCTGGTCGATGTTTCTCTCATGGATGTTTCTAGCTCTCTATCCCTCTCCCTTCCTCTCTGTGAAAAACCAATAAAATATATTTTAAAAAAATAATAATAATTCGGCCTTTCTGTGCCTCGGTTTCCCCATCTGTAAAGAGTGGGGGGAGCCTGTTCACAAGTGATGGGGATTAAATGAACTTGTGTTAAGTTTTCGAACAGACCACATACAACATCATGCATTGTTTTTAAAAGGTGACTTTCGAAGGTCCAATTACATCTTATTGGTGATTACAACTCTATGGAAACTGACACAGAAAAAGGGAAATTCCTTCTGGATTCACAGTGACTCCACATCGCCAGCCTCGAAATAGCGGCCTGTGGGTTCAAGGAGCACTGACACAGGCCAGAGCCCTTACCTGCTCTGTCTCCGACACAGGAATTCTGTTCTCCGGTTGCACTGTCCACGTTGGCGAGAGGCTACTGTACTGGGCAGTACAGACACAGGAAGTCCTATTGGGTGGCAATGGACTCTAATCCCGGCCCGCCAAGGCCAACGCTATTGCCCCATTCGACAGGGGAGGTCACCACAGCGCAGGGAGGTGGCGTCCTTGGCCAAGGGTCACACAGCTCCACGCCCCCATCCAGGCCTGGAGCCCAGGATTCTTTCTGAACCAAAATAATACTGCAGCTGTGGCTTACTCCCCTCTCAAAAAAGAGACTAGCCCCAGCCGGTTTGGCTCAGTGGATAGAGCGTCGGCCTGCGGACTGAAGGGTCCCGGGTTCGATTCCGGTCAAGGGCATGTACCTTGTTTGCTAGGCACATCCTCAGTAGGGGGCATGCAGGAGGCAGCTGATGGATGTTTCTCATCAATATTTCTAACTCTCTATCCCTCTCCCTTCCTCTCTGTAAAAAATCAATAATATATATATATATATATATATATATATATATATATATATATATATTTTTTTTTTTTTTTTTTTTTAAAGAGAGACTAATTAAACAGGCAAGTGATTTGAAATCGTTTAACCAGTTAGAAGCACGGGGACGGGGCGCGGAGGGCGCCCTTACCGCAGTTCTCCTCGTCGGACTTGTCCTTGCAGTCAGGGCTGCGGTCGCAGCGCCAGCTCCGGTGGATGCACTCGCCGCTGCGGCAGAGGAACTCGCTGGCCAAGCAGGGGTTGTCCCCGTGCCTGGCTGACGTGTTGCGGCCCCCGCAGTTCTGCGGCCACTCGTCTGAGCCGTCGTCGCAGTCGGGGTCGCCGTCGCAGGCCCACAGCTCAGGGATGCAGGAGGAGCTGTTGCACTGGAAGCTGGCGGGGCCGCAGGTGGGCAGCGGGCAGGACTCCTCGTCGGAGCCGTCCAGGCAGTCTCGGTCCAAGTCGCAGATGAACTCTGAGGCGATGCACTTGCCGTCCCGGCAGCGGAACTCGTCTGGGGAACAGGTCTTGGGGGCTGTGGGGACGGATAGGAGATGAAGACCTGGTCACTGGGAGCCCCTGCCTCCCAACACAAGCCCATTCCACAGATGGAGACGCTGAGGGAAGGGAGGCCAGACCCGTTACGTGGTCCCTGGAGAGGCGGGAGATAGCAGTCAGGGGTCCTGGGCTGGGAACCTCGGGCTCTCCAGGTGGCAACTGCTGCTCCAAAGGTTTCCTTAAACCAGCGGTCGCCAACCTTTCAGACCTCACGGACCACCAGTGGTCCCGGTGCCCCCCCCCCCCCCATTCTGGGCCCCTCCTGCCTCAGGGATTTATTATCAGGACTAGTAAGTACAGCTCTCAGGTTGGGCTGGCTCGCAGGAAGTACTGATTAAGGGTTTGCTATTATTATTAAAAGAGACAACCCCCCTCCCCCCCCCCAAAAAAAAGCGGTAATTATGTGAGTTAATAGATGATAGATCCTCCCTTCCCCCAACTGATGGACGGAGTATGACGTAAACTCCACCTGCAGTCCGAACATTCCTGAACACCTAACCAGGCACCTTATAAGGACTGTACATTGAACCACCAATCAGCACCTGCCAAATACCCTAAGCCCCTCCCCCCATTCCTAAGTCCCTAATTATGTGCCTTATATGAAACCACCAATCAGCATGTGCTGAGTACCCTAAGCCCCGTCCCTTCCCTTCCCTTCCCTCCCCTCAAAAGGCGCCTTCACCCCTGCACATGTGCTTTCTCCTCTGGAAGGCAGCCCGGCAGGGGTCTTCTCCTCCAATAAAGCCTGTGTCCTGGTTCTCCGGCCCTCTGTCATCTTTCAATAGAAATGTTAAGTAACCCTACTGTGGTAATCATTTCACAATATAATCATCCCTCGGTATCCTAGAGGGATTGGTTCCAGAAATCCTACAGATAGCAAAATCCAAGAATGCTCAATCAAGTCCCTTATATATCTGTATTTGCATAAAACCTATATTTGCATATAAGCTGTATTTGTATATAGGCCACAGCAGGTTATGCCTACACATCACTTCATTTGCATAAATTTGGGATAGTTCTCAGCTTATGGCAAATTCAAGTTTTGCTTTTGGGAACATTCTGGAATTTCTCTCCTCCCCCTGCAATATTTTCAATCTGCAGTTGGTTGCGTCAATGGAGGTGAAACCTGTTAGTACAGAGGCCAGATATATATGTGTATCAAACCATCATGTCTCAAGTCATACTCTAAACTTTCATGGATATTTTTTGTTGTTTGTTTTCATTGGTGAATATTTTTTATTAAACTCTGAGAGCCCTGCCGGCATGGCTCAGTGGTTGAGTGCCGATTTATGAACCAGGAGGTCAAGGTTCGATTCCCGGGCAGGATACATGCTGGGGTTGCAGGCTCAATCCCTAGTAGGGGGGCATGCAGGAGGTAGCCAATCAATGATTCTCTCTCATCATTGATGTTTCTATCTCTCTCTCCCTTTCCCTTCCTCTCTGAAGTAAATTATATATATAATATATATATTTTAAAAAGCGAGAAGCCTGGGAAAGCTGTTTGTGGGCCCCATCTGGTGTTGCTGCACTGAGTGAGAGGGGCTGACCTGGCAGCTAAAGCTTCTCCAGCACAGACTCATGGAAGCACACAAGTTTTCAGTTCCCTTCTGCTCAAGACTGCCTCCTTGGCACCCCCCCCCCCCCCCCCCCCGCCCCGTTCCCAGTTCTTGGTCCAGAATGAGTTTGTTCCTGCCACCCTTTCAGATAGAAATCTGGGTCTCTGGGCCAATGCACTCCAAAATGTGGCACCTGAATGCCCTTGAGTCAAGTAATCCACCTTCACTGAGTCTGACAATCCATTTGCTGTGAAGTCACCTCAGCTTCAGCTCACATCCGGGTCTTTTCCTGCCACACTTTATTAGGAAGATGCTACAGAATCTGTGTACAAGTCACATTGGTGTCGGGGGGAGGGGCTCTCCAGGATGTCTCTAAGGAGGCCCGTGGCTGGGACAAGCTGTTCTCCTCCACTTGGTGCCCACAGAAGGTCCCAGTGCAGGGTAGGAACTGGCCAAGCAAGACCCCTTCCAGCCTACTATTCAGTTCCTTCTCTTTAAAATTTTTTCAGTTCCTTCTTGCTTGTCTTTGATGGGCACCTGGAATCACTCTTCCAGCAGAAAGAGCTTGCTGATGAGGCCTGGGATGGCACTGGCGAAGGCCTGCTGGGGCTGTAGTCTGGTGTGGTCTGCACACGGAAGATGATTTTGTGCTCCAAGGGGTAGGAGACTTTGTAGCCAGCAAAGAGCACCTGTGGGTCCTTCAACAGCTGTGATTTAATAATGTTTCCTAGTGTACGATCTTTGCTGATGGTGAAAAAACAGGCATTGAATACCTTGGTGTCCTTGTTGATGATGATCTTCCCGCTTTCGAACAGCAAGAATGCTTGACGGCTGGAGGGGCGTTCATCATCCTAGTGCCACGGCCACCTCCAAAGTCGCACCTGCGGCCACCACCACCTCCAGAGCTTACACTTATACAATGTTATATGTCAGTTATATCTCAATGAAACTGGAAGGAAAATTTAAAAAGAGTGTCTGGAAAAGAACACTTATCCATTTTATTTTAAAATGTTCCCCCAGAAGTCATTTCATTAGATGACTACTAATGAAGGTTATTTATTTGTATATATAGTTGTGTATTTCTAAGGTAAATGTAAGTAAACACATTTTTTAAAAATCTCTTAAGGCCCTGGCTGGTGTGGCTCAATTGGTTGGGCATCGTCCTGTGCATCAAAAGGTTGTAGGTTCGATTCCAGTCAGGGCACATGCCCGGGTTTCAGGCTCGATATCCGGTTGGGGAATGTGCAGGAGGCAGCCAAGCCATGCTTCTCTTTCACATTGATGTTTCTGTTCCTCTCTCTCTCTCTCTCTCTCTCTCTCTCTCTCTCTCTCTCAAAATCAATTTAAAAATCTTTTTAAAAATCTCTTAAGGACTTTTATATTTTGTGAATTGGAAGAGTTAATGTGATCTTAGTTATTTTTTCCGTTATTTTGGTTTTGAAAAAAAAAATCTACACAAGTGAAAAAACAATAACCATCCTATCTAATAAAAGGGTAATATGCAAATTAATTGTCACTCCGTCACAAAGATGGCAGCGCCCATAGCCACAAGATGGCGGCGCCCAGTCCTCTCAGCCCCACAGGAGTCCCCCATTCCCAGGGGGGCGGCCGCTGAGAGCAGGCAGTGTGAGTGGCCTGGCAGAATGCTTGCTTCGTCGCTGAGGCAACGAGGCAAGCGTTCCACCCTGGCCGCGGAGGGCCTCTGGGCAGCAGGCACAGAGCAGCCAGGCTCCGCAGAGAGCTACTGGCGCACGGATTCGTGCGCAGGGCTACTAGTAATACATAAAATCAAAGAGCCAAGGCAGACACCCAGCTCCAAAGGGAACTCCCCTCCAGGACTCTTGGCCTTGTTTCTTTGAAGAAGCCTGTTTCTTTGGTGAAGCTTTCCTCTTCTTAGTGGTTAGTTGGATGAGTGAGTCTTGGTAGGTGAATATCTACTGTGTGCTTAGCCTCCTGGGGTGGCTGACAGTGGTCATAGCGGCTCACTGACGGAAGCATATGCCATGTGGCAAGGACAACCTCACCGAGTGTGCAGATAACCCTAAGAGGGCGCCATCACTACTTGCTGCAATACCTTCTAGCCAAGATGGGCTTCAATGGGAGGGAGGGGGCTTGGCATGTGCTCCCAGGAGGTGGAGCTGAGTGAAGAGCAGCTGATCCACACCAGGCAGGGCTGCTTGGGGAACAAGCTCTGAGAGCAGCCAGAAGCCCATCGGGCTACATGGGCATTCTGGCATGTGGGCTGCCAGTGAAGGGCCACACTTACAGCAGTCTTGCTCGTCCGAGCCATTCTCGCAGTCTACCTGGCCGTCACATCTCCAGAATTCAGGAATACAACGGTTGATACGACCCCCACAGCTGAAGTCCTCCATCTTACAGGTGACAGACTCTGTGGGAGAAACAGGATTGAGTCTTAACTCGAAGGGAAGGCCAGTCTACTTCCCCAGTCCTAGCCATGCAAGGAAGAACCCAGTTTTTGTGTGTATTTTTTTAAATTAAATCTTTATTGTTGAAAATATCACATATGTCCCCATTTCCCCCCATTGACTCCTTCTAGCCTGCTCCCACCCCACCCCACTCCAGGCCTTCACCACCCTATTGTCTGTGTCCATGGGTTATGCATATATGCATACAAGTTCTTTGGTTGATCTTTTCCCACTCACCCACTCTCCCCCACCTTCCCGCTGAGATTCTGTACTCTGTTCCATGCTTCTATGTCTCTGGATCTATTTTAGAATCCAGAGCCTTCCCTCAGATGCTATAGTCTGTTCCATTATTCTGTGTCTCTGGATCTATTTTAGAACCCAGAGTTTTCAGAAAAAAGGTACCAATCCCACCTTCCTGGGTAAAAATTTAATGGAGCTTGTTAAAAATCAGACGCTAGGTTTTGAAATGAGATGGAGGTGGTGGTTGCACAACATTGCAAATGCATTAATGCTAGTGAACTGGTCACTTTAAAATGGTTAATTTTGTTTGTGTGAATTTCCCCTCAAAATAATTTTTTTAAAAGAGTTGTTCAAGGGATGTTCTAGTAATATCTTTGCTCCCCACCTCCCAATTCATGGTTGAACATATCAATCTAATGGCCAAATCCACCTCATCTGTCCCCTGCTATCATCAAAAAGGGTTGGGGCCCCTGCTGGTGTGGCTCAGTGGTTGAGTGTTGACCTATGAACCAGGAGGTCATGATTCAATTCCCAGTCAGGGTATATGCCTGGGTTGTAGGCTCAATCCCCAGGGTGGGGCATGCATTCTCTCTCATCATTGATGTTTCTATCTCTCTCTCCCTCTTCCTTCCTCTCTGAAATCAATATACACTGAGTGGCCAGATTATTATATATATATATATATTGGAGGCAGGGTGCATGAATTCGTGCATGGGTGGGGTCCGGCCAGCCTGCCTGCTGGTGGAGGGGACAATTTGCATATTAGCCTTTTATTATATAGGATATACACTGAGTGGCCAGATTATTATGCATTCAGAGATCATAATAATCTGGCCACTCAGTGTATAGAGGCCCGGTACATGAAATTCATGAAGGGGGGGGGCGGTCCCTCAGCCTGACTTGCACCCTCACCAATCTGGGACCACTGGCTCCTAACCGCTCACCTGCCTGCCTGCCTGATCGCCCCTAACTGCTCCCAAGCCAGCCTGATCGCCCCCAACCGCCTCTGCCTCAGCCCCTGCACCCGGGATCCAGGCTTCCCTCCCTCTGGCCTGGGACCGGGGGTGGCTTCGCCTGGGCCGGCCACAGCCACAGGTGCCTGGGACCATGGGCGGCTTCGCCTGGGCCAGCTTTGTGAGGAAGGATGTCCAGAAAGAAGTCATCCAGAAGAAGTCTGGTCTAATTAGCATATTATCTTTGTGTGTGTGTGTGTGTGTGTGTGTGTATTTTTAAGTGTTGGGATGGGTGTAACACCCAAAGGGGACTCACTACATGTCTCCTGGGATTCATCAGACTGGTCCTGGCACTCGGCACTCCCGTCACAAACCCACTTGTAGGCGATGCATTTCCCATCTTGGCACTGGAACTCGTTTCTCTCACAATTGCCTTCCACTAAGAGAGAAAAGGGGAAGAAATATTCAGTGCCAGGATCAGAAACTGACCACACTACCTATGTCTGTTTCCTGCCAATTAAAGAACAAACCAGAAATATAACCCTATCATAACAGTCTGGTTCCCAGGAAATAAAACATGTACAAATGAAACAAGTTAAATTTCATGAACCAAAAGTATAGCAGAGGATGCAAAAAGACACAACCAAACGTGAGACTCGTCAACAAAGTTTAAGACTTTGACATAATGGTTTGTTGAGTTCAAAGTACAAATTCATTGGGATCTGGGGACAAAATATTAGAACTTTCATGCACATTTATAAAGAAAATTACTTAGCATATTATAAGCCTGTATTGGAAACAATAATGACAAAAATTGACACTGAAAACTTATTAAAACTTGAGTTTTCTCCAGTAGGTAGAGTGGAAATGGAAAGAAAAATTATGATAAATTATTAATGTGGAAGCCAGAGAGCAGAAACTCAGCAACAAAGGTAATCAAATATCTCAACGTCAGATCAAAAGAAATGGAACAGAAACAGTAGCCTTAGGTGTAATAAGAGAAAATCTTCCTAGAAAAAGACTTGGGCCCTGGCCGGGTAGCTCAGTTGGTTCGAACAGTGTCCCGATATGCCAAGGTTGCAGGTCTGATCCCAGGTCAGGGCACATACAAGAAGTAACCAATGAATGCATAAATAAGTGGAATAGGGTGTCAGTCTCTCTCTCTCTCTCAGAATCAATTTTTTTAAAAAAGACTCGAATTTTTAGATAAAAATGAAGACAAAGTAAGTGTCTGGGAAATTTCCTAAAATAAGTGATTTTTGCACCTTGGAAAAGAGATAAAAATTATATTGATTGTGCCCTGGCTAGCATTGCTAAGTGGTTAGAGCATCGGCCTGCATCCCCAAGGATCTCAGGTTCAATTCCCTGTCAAAGGCACATACCTGGAATGCAAGTTTGATCCTGGCCCCTGTCAGGGTGCGTGTGGGAAGCAACCAATCAATGTTCCTCTCTCTCCCCTCCCTCCTCCTTCCTTTCCAAACTCTCTAAAAATCAATGGAAAAAATATCCTCGGGTGAGGATTAACACAAAAAAAAATTATATTGACTGTATTTCCTTTTGAATATTATACTTTAAATTAGAATGCAGTGCTAGGTATAAACTGGAATCAAAGCCAACTTTTTTTGGTTGTCTATTGCCTGATAATAATAATCTTTTAAGCTCAAAGTATAAACTTTGATTTCCTATGTAAACTAAAACAATGAGGCCAATACAAATTCTGACCTGGCTTATCTTAGCATACTTTATATTGAATAAATAAGGAAGTAAGAGAAAAACAATAAGAACGGCTAGGATTTTCCTCAGGAGTCAGATGTTCTGTAGGCAAATAGAATATAAAATATGAGTTTTGATGGATGGCTATGTTACTTATATGTTTTATTATCCTTGTAAGAAGTCTTTTCCTTTTATCGATTGATTTTGAGCATTAGCTATAACCAAAAAAATCGTTTAATGGTTTGTGCAAAATGTAGTCATTAGCTCATTTTGCACAAAGGTAATTTATACTGGTACATGCATCAAACTTGAAGCAGACTTCACATCTACAGAAAGTTATTCCATTCTTGGGAGAAACCTCAGACAAAAAGAAATGGAGAGAGTAAATACTTGAATGATTCAGCCTGCCCCTGAGAGCAGCCTTTCCTTCTTCATTCTGGGCATTGAAGAGGAAGGATCAAGATCTTGGCCCTGGCCAGGTAGCTCAGTTGCTTAGGCAACATCCCATGTCGCCAGCTGGATTCCCAGTCAGGGCACATGCCCAGTAGGGGGCGTGCAGAAGGCAGACTATGATGTTTCTCTCTCCCTCTCCCTACTTCTCTTTCTAAAAAATCAATAAACGCCCTCCTCCCCCCCCCCCGCCCTTTTTAAGGGACAAATAGTTGATAAACATATCGAAACACATGACTTACTGAACATTACTTGTGTCTGACTTATTTTGTTCAAGGGTATGTACTCTGCATTTATGTGAAGTTCTAGTTCAGGCAAAACTAATCTAAATTAGAATTCAAATTAGCCGTTGCCTCTGGTGTGTGGGGGCAGTAATTAAATTACAGAAAGGGGCAGAAGAAAACTATTTGAAGGGCTAGAAATAATCTATATGCAAATGGGAGGTGATTACATAGAAACAGATGTTTATAAAAACTCACTGGCCCAGCCGGCATGGCTCAGTAGTTGAGCATCGACCTATGATACAGGGAGGTCGAAGTTCGTTCGATTCCCAGTTAGGGGCATATACCCGCTTGCTGGCTCAAGCCCCAGTAGGGGGTGTGCAAGAGGCAGCTGATCAATGAATGATTCTCTCTCATCTTTGATGTTTTTATCTCTCTCTCCCTCTCCCTTCCTCTCTGAAATTAATACACACACACTTGGTCCTGGCCAGTGTGGCTCAACTGGTTGAGTGTCCTCCCATGCACTGAAAGATCGTGTGCGAGAGGCAATTGACCAATGTTTCTCTCTCACATCGATGTTTCTCTCTCTCCCTCTCCCTTCCTCTCTCTCTAAAAATTTAATTAGCCCGGCTGGTTTGGCTCCGTGATTGAGCATGGCCTCAGGAACCAAGAGGTCTCCGGATTGATTCCCAGTCAGGGTTGCAGGCTTGATCTTCCAGTAGGGGCATGCAGGAGGCAGCCAATCAACGTTTCCATTTCTCTTACCCTCTCCCTTCTTCTATCTCTAAGGTCGATAAAAGTATATATTTTTTTAAAAAGATAAAAATTCAATTAAAAAAAACCTCACTGAACTTTTGCTCACTTCATATCTATCCATTTTATAGTATGTCTATTATATCTAAATTTAAAAAAAAAAAAAAAACCACTCTGGGTCTTCACAGTTCAATCCCAATGCTCCTGCCAAAGATTAGGAAACCAGTCAGATGAGATTAGGAGAGATATGAGGGAGCCTCAGAGGAAGACAGGGGTGATAAAGAGAGAGAAAAACAAGGACTATTTCCAAGAATCAACAGAACTTGGAAAGTGTTCATTCCAAGGCCCAGGTGACCAAGACAAGAGCAGGAGAGAGGGGGTGAAGAGGGGAATGAGTTGAGCTTTGGAATCTGCCCTCAGTACTGAGAGTGGTGTTGCCCAACCACTGATCAGAACAGGATGTCTCCTTTGGAGGTGCCTCTACAATACACCCAATGACAAACAGCTGAATCATAATCGTAATCGTGCCGAAGGCAGGAAATGACACTTCTGGCTGCTGTGGCACACACGGTGGGCAAAAAAGCAATCGGAATTTGAGGAATCTTTGAAAAAAAGGAAATAGGAAGTTCAGGCTAGGGGCACTGGTGATGAGGATCTTGGAGGAGGAGCTTCTGTCATCATCCCCTTCCTCCCATTGCCAGCCAAGCTTTGGTTACCCTGTAGACATAAGAACATCCAAACCTGTAGAGAATCTTTTATTTTTTTAATCCTCACCGGAGGACATGTTGCTGTTTTTTAATTGATTTTAGAGTGAGAGGGAGGTGGGAGTGTTGCGGGGGGGTGGGGGGTGGGGGAAGAGAGGTGAGAGAGAAGCATCAGTGGGTTGCCTCTCATACGCGCCCTGACTGGGAATTGAACCCGAAACCTTTTTGGTGCACAGGACTATGCTCCAACCACTGAGCCACCAGCCAGGGAAGCAAGATCTCAGATGCTGGGCAGCACTGACAGTGTTGCCGTTTCTTTTATGTATTTGAGAGTGAAGCCCAAACGTCAGTAAAATTACAGGAAAGTGGGAGAAAGCAAGGGGAGGACTGGATTGCAGGACAGTTAACAAGATTATGTGCTCTCTTGAGGGTGCTTATGCTTTTTTCAAAGGTGTCTTAATCTAGATGCACAGAAACAACTGACAGGGCTTGCTTAAGGCAAATACAAGCCTTTTGCGAAGTTACATGCCTGAGGTGTGACTTCCCACCGTGACCTGACAAGTTAGGAGTTTATGATCAGAACGTCCTGTGAGGTTACTTTCTGTAGAACCATTTTTTTTCGTCCACACCACCAATGCTCTCACCACCCGACCTTTGCACAAGGACCTAGCTTACAAATAAAAGGAGCCACTGGAAATAATAGTAATATCTTAAGGCCCTTTAAAGAGGGATAAAGATAAAAAACAATACATTCTGCCCCACCTGCGTGGCTCGGTGGTTGAGCATTGACCTATGAACCAGGAGGTCACAGTTCAATTCCCTATCAGGGTATATACCGGTTGTGGGCTCAAGCCCCAGTAGGGGGCGTGCAGGAGGTAGCCGATCAACGATTCTCTCTCATCGTTGATGTTTCTATCTCTCTCTCCCTCTCCCTTCCTCTCTGAAATCAATAAAAATATATTTAAAAACAACAACAACAACATTAAACTCCTTTCCTGGACATCAAGCCTTCACCTGGTAATAGTTCTCTAACTATCTGCTGGCCACAGGTGGCTGAAGACCCCACCAACAGCAGGACCCCACCACTACCTATTTCTATCAGACCAGGTCATCCAACGGCTGGCCATCAGTTCCAGACAATGTCTGAAAAGTGGATGGATTTTATTGTTATAGGTACAGTCAGACAGCGGTTGGCTGAGAAATAAGTCCCAGCATATTGCTGGTGGGAACGGCAACCAGAAACCGGGAGCACTGCCGTGGCCTGAAAACTCAGTTGGTTACAACATTGTCCAGATAATCCAAGGTTGTGAGTTCGATCCCCGGTCAGGGTACATACAAGCATCAACCAATGAATGCATAAATAAGTGGAACAACAAAATCAGTTTCTCTCTCTCTAAAAAATAAAAATAAATCAATGTTTAAAAAAAATGTTTAAAACCACAACACAGGCAGCAGCAGATACAACACATCAGACGGGTGACCCGGGGTAGACAGGACTAGTTCTGTTCGGATCACTACCGCCCAAAGGAGCCGCACACCTTGTTTCCTCCCAATTGCAGAGGCAAGGTTTGGATTTCCCATGTCAGTTTCATTTAAATTTCAGCAACAGCAAAAGGGAGCACACACTTTTAGATCTCCTGCTGGGGATGCCTAAAATTACTGAAGCACTGCACCCAACCCAACCCCCCCCAAATCTCTAAATTCTAGCCCTTAAATTGCTCCGGTTATGAGTGACAAATCAGAAACAAAGTTGTCGAAACAGAAAAGGAGAAGACACATTTCTGCTTTTTCTCCCACACACAAATGAGGTAGTAAATGCTTTCGATGTTTGCTGTCCCGTGCTGCTTGTGGACGAAGGAGCCACAGACTAAACGTGACTAAATTAAAGCTTGGGAGGCCCGCGTGGCAGGCCTTACAAACTCAGAGACTGAAAGTAACCACACACCACACAGGATGATCTGACATAAAAGAATTCCTAACTAAAAGCGAGTCAGGGCCTGTAGCTTCCTTGACAAAGATCATTATCTACCTTAATTGAGACTGTCTGCTGTCTTTTTGCATCTAAGATAACATATCTTTGAAAAGTCATAGTGTGCTCACTTTGGCAGCATAGATACTAAAATTGGACCAATACAGAGAAGATTAGCATGGCCCCTGCGCAAGGATGACACGTAAATTCGTTGTGTTCTTTTTTTTTTTTAAAGAAAAAAAAAAAAAGTAAGAGAAATCTTCTTTTCCGGACCTCTTAGGGCACAACCTCTGCACCAGGACAGGAGACCACAGAACCCCTCATCTTCATCTTGTTCTAGGAACACTATGTCTATGTTTTGTAAATGTTAATTGTTAACTATCCTGTATCCACCAATGTGAAAGAAGCACGTGTCTCTCCGGTTTTCCAGTCTTTACCCAGTCTCAGAGATTTCCCGCTTGGCTTTCTCCCACCCCCCTCCTACTTTGATTCTAATGTATCAAATAAACTACAAAACTGCCATTTTCCGGAGCATTTGCTCAGTCTGGTGAGGTTTTGCTTCCTGGCAACTGTCATCATTTTGGCCCAAATAAACTCATAAAAAATTCTTTGCAGGTTCTTACATCAACATACTGAAGGTGGCTGTGGTGAGGGAAATAAAACTATAGATAGAATCATTTCCTGGAAAGAAGAGATGCCTGGAGCTAACAGACTCAGCTGAATGAAGATGAATGAGAAATCAATTTACCAGTGCTCTCTTCCGAACTCGGGTGCCAAGGTAGTTTCCCCAGGAGTGATCTCAATGGTTGCCTTTGTTGCCAGCAACTTTGGGGAGCAGTAGCCTGTCCCTGTCAATGTTCACTGCGGTTACTCCCACAGTGTCACAGCAACAAACAGTCACTAGCTTGACAGCTGGGCAAAGTGTGGATGTTATTAACGTACTCAACATGGAATGCTAAGGGACTATCGAAGCACCCAGCAACAAAGGCATCTAGAATTGAATATTATCAGGGGAGGAACCCCACAGATAAGAGCAAGACTAGCCTGGAAAGACAGAATGAGGTACGTAATTCCCCTTAAAGGTTCCCAGCCTCAGAAAAGCTCTCCCTATCTTGTCCCATTATTGCCCTGGAAGAAGTTGCTAAGGCAGATACAACTCTTTACAGGATGCTCTATGTTCTCTGAGTTGGGGTGTGCCCTTGGCATATTTGATACTCTGCACACAACTATTACATAGATGTAGATGCGAACAAAAAACCATCTCCATCTTTGTGTCCTTTCATGTAATGACCTTTGCTTAAATTGATGTCCTTAGTAAGCACATCAAAACTTTCTGGTTAACCCCAGCTGGTTTGGCTCAATGGATAGAGTGTCGGTCTGCGGGCTGAAGGGTCCCGGGTTCGATTCTGGTCAAGGGCACATGTCCAGGTTGCGGACTCAATTCCAAGTAGGGGGCGTGCAGGAGGCAGCCGATCAATGATTCTCTTTCATCATTGATGTTTCTATCTCTCTCTCCCTGTCCCTTCCTCTCTGAAATCAATAAAAACATTTAAAACAAGACAAAAAAAAAAAAAAACCCTTCTAGTTAAAGAGTATCTGTGTTCCTTAAAATACTTATGTTAATAATGACCAGATGACAACAGAAATGAATACCAAACTAGTGATAATATGGACCACCAGGATATATGGCTCCTAGCATTACTGTACTCATTGTCCCTTGATCTTGTCAATCATTAATTAGTACCTACGTTATAATAATATTTAAAAATGTGCAGTAACAGGAGTCTTTAGCGGAGAACAATTTTAGTGGAAAACTGCTGGGTTGTCTCTTCCACTCTGACCCCATCTTCCCTCAAGGAAATAGATTCTGTGATATTCTATGGAATTGCCTGTTTCGTTTGTCGGTCTTAAGATACCTTCTCCTTACAGTAGCCATTACATCTTTGCTCCATCATCAGACAACTATTAAGGGACATTGATCTGGCTAAGTGAAAGCCTGCAGCTCAGATTCCAACTACTTTCATTTCCAAAGGAAACGAACAAGAGATCCCCCCCACCCCACCTGAGATGCTTTGAAGACAGCCAAGGAGCAACCCGGGCTGCTCCGGCATCCGGTTTGCACCAGAAGAGAGAAGTAGCTGCCAGGGTCTGTCTGGGGAGCGGATGAGGACTCAGAGCCTCCTTCAGAACAGGAGACCCATCCGCTCCCCAGCCACCAGTGGGAGAGAAAAAAAACTAAAACACATCCTGCCCCAGACTTCACTGCCATGACCCCCTCCCCACCACCCCACCCCCGGAAGGAGTGGATCAGCATGTGAACTACAGGATAGTCAAGTGTCTCTTGACCAAGCCCGGGTCCCTGCACTTCACAACTGCTGGCTGAATCATTACACTAGTCCTCGGCTATGAGGCTGCAACCTCCCTCCCTTGCCCCCCTCCCAGCACCATCCCATAGGTCAAGAGTTCAAAGCTCCCCAAAGCCAACCCCCTCCCCTATTAAAAAAAAAAAAAAAGCTTCCTGCAATCCTGTGAATCGGGAAACCCCAATCCTTTTATGGCTCTGGCAGCTCATTTAAAGCCACTCAGGACGGTGCACCAACTAGCCTCTTGCCCAAATCTAAATCTGAAACCCCCTAAAGTGAAAAATCGTCAGAGCGGCAAGTTCAACTGAACCCACTTTGGAGCCGCTGAACAAACAAGGCAATTCTGAGGGGTCCGTCGGTGTCGCGCCTTCCCAGTCCCTGCCCGGACCCGACCGGCCCCATTTCTGAGGCGAGGCTTCAGCCTCGGGAGGAGCCGAGGCCCTGCAGGCGGCCCGGAGACACTGCGACGGGCCCCGGGCGGGCGAGGCGAGGGCGGCCTCGAAGACACAGTGGGAATGGAGGCCTGGGCACGGATCGCGGAGGAAACCGCGGGGTTCGCCGAGGGGAACGCGGCGCTCAGCGGGCGCCTCGTGTTCGCGCGCGGAGGTGGCTGCAGGGCCCGGGCAGTGCCGTCTCCTTTGTGACGGGCGCCCCGGACCGACGCGAGGGATCGCATCTCCTGCGGCCGCCTCATGCAGCACAAGGCGCGGCGCGAACCCCGAGCCAGTCCCGCCCCGCGCCGCGCGCGCCTCCGCAGATGCCGCCTCCCATTGGCCAGGGGGAGAGACTCTAGGCTCGCCTGTTTGAATTGCGCCCAATGGGGGCTCGGGGGCGGGCCGGAGGCCGGGGGGCGGGGTGGGAGGCGTTGGCCTAGGGCAGAAGCGCGCGCGCCGCGGCCGGGTAGGATGCCCTCGGCTCGGCTCCCAGATGCGCGGAGCTCGCGGGCAGCACAAAGCCGACTTGGAGCCCCGGTTACTCCTGCCCGCGGTCGGGCGCGGGGAAGCCGAACTTCGGGTCACCCTTTGCCCCTACAGTAACTCTGGGACGGGGTCCCCCTCCCCAGTGCTGGAGACCGGGTTCCCGGTCTGAGGGAGACAAGGGGAATCCCCGTTCGAGCGGACTAGCGGGGAAAGCCGCATCCCGTTTCCTCTGACTCCCCAAACCCTCGCGCCCCTTAGCGTTCTCTCCAGCTGTTTGGGAGGACTTTGTGCCATTTTCCCACGTCTCCCAAGGATGCAGTGATTTTTCGCTGTTCCCCCCCCCCCAAAAAAAAAAATTACCAAAGGGGCTCCGGGAATTCGGGGGGCTCACCCACACCCGGTGCGGGCGCCTGGAGCCAGCCTCACCTGCAGGCATCTCCGCGGCGAGGAGCAGGACGGGGAGCCAGCACAGCCTCATGCTCTCAGCAGCGCCCTGGCCCCGGCGGCTGGCCCCTGTTCGCAGTGTCCGCGCTGCAACCTCGGGCTTCGCAGCCCGGCGGCGACTGCACGCGGGGCCCCAGTCATTTGCAGCATTTCAATGTGAGGTTTCTCCTAGGGGGAGGAGTTTGCAGTGGGGTGATTTTCAAATATCTTCACCTCGCGGCGAGAGGAGGAGTTTGAGCCGCTGATGTGACATAGCCCCTTAACCCCTTTAGCCCTGACTGGGATTCCAGCGTCGCTCCCGGCCGGACCCTGGCTTTGTGGGATTTAGGCAGCGCGTGAAGAGCGGGGCCTCCCCAAACTGGAAATGCGTCTCCTGAAAGATCTCCTTTAAATTTCCACCAACTTATTGCTACGTTTCTCTTTGGTGTGACCCAAGATTAATTGTCTGTCCTTCCAAAAAGGTCTCATTGGCTAGTGACAATCTCCCCCCTGCCTCAAACGGAAAAACTGGATGCTGGAAAATGTCCCCCCTCTTTTCTCTACTTACCCTTTCCTTTCTAGGAATTGTATGTAGGTTTTAGCCGAGTTTAGTGCTATATAGTTTTTAGATGGTTATTCCAAAATCGCAGTATAAACAGTAATCAATGAGGCCTTTAAATAAAATCCTTACAGAAGTACAACCAACAATGGATTGTTGTCTTGTGGGATTCAGCACTTGGATGAATTATGAGCAAAAACGTCTCGAAAGCAACTGACCCAAAACCTGGAGTCTGGACATAAATATTGATTTATCCTTTTAGGAGAAAGAGGTGAACCAACAGGCCACTTCCTCTCCCCAAAGAAAAATCAGAACAGAGTGGGGCTTTCAGAGCCGAACGTGACTGCCCAGCCACGGAGGGCTGATGGAGAGCAGCTTTCAGAATGAGAAGTCTCTTTGGGGATGTGTGCCGATGCCAGCGGCCCCTGGCCCAAAAGGCTCACAACTGCATCTGGCCGTCTCGGAGAGTTCCCCCAAGAATGAGTGGCGTTCTCCGGGGTTTACAAACTGAGCTTGTCAGGGCACACTAAGCTCTCAGCACGCTGATGGGAAGCCCATGAGAGAAAGAAGGCAGAAAAGAGCCAGCGCCCTGCCCTGGTTGGGTAGCTCAGTTGGGTAGAGCGTCGGCCCACTATGCCAAGGTTGCAGGTTTGATTGTGGTCAAGGCACAGGAGAGAATCAACCAACCATTGCATAAATAAGTGGAACAACAGATGGATGTCTCTCTCTCTCCCCCCTCTGTAATATCAATAAACAAAAATTAAAAAGAAAAGAGGCAGAAGGGGACAATCAAACCTTCAGAAAGAAAAACGGTGATTAAAACAGAGGAAGAGATTTATAAGCAGAATGATAGTTAAGAGCCCCAACTCTGGAATCAGTCAAACCTTGCTTGGGTGAGTGAATTAGCTTTCACAACCTGGAAAGGGGAGAAAACAATGCCCTCTTCCCTTACTTGGCCGGCTCAGTGTCAGGGTCAGATGAGTTAATTAGCAATCACCTGGGCAAATTTACAAGGATGGGCAAGTTCTGGGAGTTGTTGCAACATTTGTGAGTGTGCCACCATGAAATTCCACTCCTGGTACCATATGCTCCATTTCTTTTTTCAACCAATTAGGATCATAAGTTTGGTTCCCCTTCAGAAAAATGACAAGGCACAACATGCTGTGTTTCTGTGAGGAGCCCAGCTTTTCCTTAACCTTGTGATGGTAGGAGGCCCTTCTCAGCAGGCCTGGAAGAGTGACCAGGAAGTGGCTCTCTTCCGGAAAGGAACTTGGCTCTAGGTCTCCTTAGATGCGAGGGCAGGCCTGGAAAAGGACCACAAAAGCTCTGAAAAGAACATTCCTGGGGTGCAAGGTCTCCAGGACAGCTCGCCCCAAGTCTCCCTTTGACCTGCCTGCGGAAATCACCAGGCCCCTTCTGTTCCTAACACCACCCATGCCCTGAGGACAGGGTCATGCTGATTAATTTTTCTACTACTTCTTGGAGCCTCCATTGCACTTCTGCAACTAGCTCAGAGAGTTGTTGTATTTGGTAAATTCTATAGACTTGCCATCATAAACATTATAAATGGGCTTGCTTTTTTATTTTTTAGTTTTTGGCTGTCTCTGTGTGGCAACGGCATCTTTTTTTCTTCTCTTCAGGGAAGACTTTCCTTCTCCTAGGCACTTAAAAGTAATCTTTCTGGCCCTAGCTGGTTTGGCTCAGCGGATAGAGCATCAGCCTCTGGACTGGAGGGTCCCAGGTTCTATTCCGGTCAAGGGCACATGCCCAGGTTGTGCGCTGGATCCTCAGTAGGGGGCATGCAGGAGGCAGCCAATCAATGATTCTCTCTCATCATTGATATTTCTCTCTCCCTCTCCTTTTCTCTCTGAAATCAATAAAAATATATTTTTTAAAAAGTTATCTTTCCGTGGATCCACTTCATTTGAAAGTTCCTGGTTGCAAAGTAATCTAAGACAACCCAGGCAAAGCTGTTTCCTTATTCTAATGGGTAGCCTGTCTTGTCCTGGTTTTCACCTCTAATTCACCAGGCAGCTCAGACTTCAGTAGTCTCCACCCAAGGAAGTCTGGCCTTTGGTAGAAGTGAGCCATGGCGGATGGTCTGGCCTTTGGCCCAGCCGACAGCAGAGAAAGGATGGGAACCTGCAGGTGCTTGGCGCTTTCCAGTAGGTGCGATTAAGGACCTGCCTTGACTTGGTTGCCATCAATTACCTCCATAAAACACCCATTAGCCATGTGAGGGCAGAAACCATGGCTTCTATCTCCAGCGCCTGCCTGTAGCAATGGTCAAATAGGTGAAAATAAGAGAAAGTATCATGGGCGTGATTGCAACATGAGAGATGTGCTGTTTCTGAATTCCACTTTTCTTGGGATTTTGATCATTTGGAATTAAAATTTTGTCCGGGGCTGTCAGTCCTTCCTTTCAAATAGCACACCAGACTCAAGAACAAGCCTGCATTGAGAACACGGAGAGAGCCCTGAGCTGGTGGTCAGGGGTGATGCAAACTTGGTCCTCAAGGAACTCAGAAGCGAGAACACGGCAGGATGTGTCTAAGGACACAGGGCCACGCAGTGCCAGAGGATGCAGAGGCCACTTCTGGTACAAAAAAATATACATTTGCCTTTAGTTCAAATAGTGGGAACATTCCCATGGTTCAAAAGTAAAACAATTTTTTTTAAGATCAGGAAAAAGACAAGGATGCCCACTTTCATCACTTCTAATCAACAGCATAGGATTGGAAGTTCTAGATACCATAATTAGGTAAGAAAAAGAAATAAAAGGCACCTAAGTATGTAAGGAAGAGATAGAAAAGAAGTAGACGTTTTATGTATAGAAAACCCTGAATACACACACACACACACACACACACACACACACACACACACACACCTATTAGAACTAATGCATGAATTCAGCAAAGTTGTAAAACAACAAGCAAGAAAACAAACAAACAAAAAGTTGCATATCATACACTAGCAAAAAACAATTCGAAAAAGAAATTAAGAAAAAAAATTTCAATTATGATAGCATAAAAAAAAAAGCGTAGGAACAAATTTAACCAGGAAGGTGAAAAACTTGTACACTAAAAACTAAAAGAAAGGAGACACAAATAAATGGAAAGACATCCTTGAATTCATGGATTGAAAGACTTAATATTGTTAAGATGCCAATATTGCCCAAAGCAATCTATAGATTCCATGCAATCTCTATCAAAATCCCAATGATGCGTTTTGCAGGAAAAAAGAATCCATCCTAAAATTCATATGGAATCTCAACAGACCCTGAAAAGCCAAAATGATCTTAAAAAGAACCAAGTTGGAGGTCTCATACTTCCTGATCTCAAAACTTACAACAGAGCTATGATACCCAAAGCAGAGCTCTGTTGTAAGTTTGGCATCAGCATAAAGACAGGCATAAACCAATGGAATAGAATAGAGAGCTCAGAAATAAACTCTTGCATGTATGGTCAAGTAATTCTTTTAAAATTTACTGATACTAGGAAGGGAGAGAGAGCGAAACATCAATGTGAGAGAGAAACATGGATTGGTTGCCTCCTGTACCCACCCTGACCAGGAATCGAACCCCCAACCGAGGTATGTGCCCTGACTGGTAATGGAACCCACAACCTTTTGATGTATGGGGCGATGCTCCAACCAACTGAGCCAAACCAGTCAGGGCTTTTTTAAAAAGTTGTTGACACTACTACAGATGTCCTCCATCTCCCCCTGCCCCTCCCCACCACAGGGTTTCTTTAAACTTTCACAAATAAAGGAGGAGAAGGGGGAGATGAGGGAAGACAAGTGAAGGGGTGAGAGGGTCTCAGGAGATCATGCAGGGCCTTCTGGGTGGGAGTGAGGACGTAAGCTTTCACACTGACAGAGCTGGGAGCCATGGCAGGTTCTGAGTAGAGGAGAGGCATATTCTTAACAGACTCCTCTGGCCACCATAGGACAATAGCCTGGGGGACATGGGGAGGTGAGGCCAGAAGGTATAAGACCTAGAAGAAGCCCTGACTGGGTAGCTCAGGTGGTTAGAGCATCATCCCGATACACCAAGGTTGCTGGTTCCATCCCTGGTCAGGGCACAGACAAGAATCAACCAATGAATGCACAAATAAGTTGAACAAGTGGATGTTTTTCTCACTCTTCCTTTCTCTCTCTCTTAAATTAATTTTTTAAAAATTGGGTAAAATATCTCTGGTTGGACAGCTCAGGTGGTTAGAGTGTCATCTCAATACACCAAGGTTGCAGGTTCGATCCCTAGTCAGGGCACATACAAGCATTAACCAATGAAGGCATCAATAAGTGGAACAACAAACTGATGTTTCTCTCTAACCTGCCCCCTTCCCCCACCACCCTCTAAAATCAACAAATAAAAAAATTCTTTAAATATATTTTATTGATTTTTAAAAATATATTTTTATTGAATTCAAAGAGGAAGGAAGAGGGAGAGAGAGATAGAAACATTAATGATGAGAGAGTATCATTGATCGGCTGTCTCCTGCACGCCCCCCACTGGGGATCGAGCCTGCAACCCGGGGGCATGTGCCCTTGACTAGTATCAAACCTGGGACCCTTCAGTCCACAGGTCAACGCTCTATCCACCAAGCCAAACCGGCTAGGGCATATTTTGTTGATTTTTTTACAGAGAGGAAGGGAGAGAGATAGAGTCAGAAACATCCATGAGAGAGAAACATCGATCAGCCGCCTCCTGCACACCCCCTACTGGGGATGTGCCCGCAATCAAGGTATAATGCCCTTGACCGAATCGAACCTGGGACCTTTCAGTCCGCCGGCCGTCATTCTATCCACTGAGCCAAACGAGTTAGGGCAGTGGTCGGCAAACTGCGGCTCGCGTGCGGCTCTCGAGCCGCAGTTTGCCGCTCTGTTGACTAATGAGTTTGCCGACCACTGGATAGGGGCTGCTTAATCACAAGGAACAACAACAGCCTGTAATTATTGGAATGGAGAGTCGGGGCAACAAATAAAACTTTTAAAAAATTAGGTAAAAAGTCCGAAAGGCGAGCAGGCCCCCAGTTCCTTTCCCCTCTGACCACTGGGGCTACCACAGTTTCCAGTGTGCCCTCCTAGAAACACTCTAAGCACATGCCCAGCAGTAAGCATGTCACAGGCCCCTCCTTTCTTCCTCTGGAAAGCGTAGCCCCTGCGCACACGGCTCTGCACCCTCTGCCTTCACTGCATAATGTCTCCTAAAGAATGCTCTGGATGAGGAGAAGGTGGCTTTCCCATCAGGCCACCGATGGACAGGACTCCAGCAGGCAGGCGAGGGGCTGCGATGGAGGTGGGGACAGCTGAAGCATCGGGGTGGGGTGTGGAATGGCAGGATCAGAGTGGTCAATCGGGCAGATGACTCACTAATTAGGCCATGGGAAGGGGTAGAGTGACAGGAGGCCTGGGCAAGAGGTGAGGGCCGGCGGGGAAAGCAGGAAGGAGGGGGAAGTTCACACATCTTAGCTTCCACTTCACACTGAACTCTCGGCTGGGTATTAATCCACATAAACTCTGAAATGACAAGCTCAGTCATGAAGGGTCCTCGCCTTGTCATTGTTTACGAAACACGTCCATGTGAAATGCATGGCTGACAGGCTGCTCCCAGGTGCAGAGAGTCCCGGTGGCTCTGAAGTAGCTGCGATGATCTGGAAGAGCCCGAAGGCTTCGGCGGGAGGGGAAGTCCGGCCGGAAGTGGGAAGAGTCAGCACTCCATCTCGAAGGATGCAGTTCTGTGACCTTGGACACGTCACTTCTCCTTCCTGGGCCTCTCTCTTCTCCTCTTTATTCCTCATCCAACCACCCTGTCCCGAGTCTCTACTCTGTTTCCAGGAACGTTCTAGGTGCTGAGGACACAGCAGAAACAAGACAAAGATCCCTCCCCTCCGGGCCGATGGTCCTCCAGGGGGGAGACAGGCAGGAAACAAATCGGCAAGACGATTTCGGGTAACCAAACGCATGATGAGGTGAAGAGGAGCGATGGGTGTGTGAGGGGCCTATTTTTATTACTTTTTAACTGAGATATAACTTACATCCAATAAAGTGTACTAGCCTCAGGAACTCGGCTCCGGAGACTATCAGCAGCATCCCTCACGCCGCTGGGCTGGCCTTAGGCAGTGGGAAGGGAAGGAGGGCTCTCTGAGGATGGAGACATTTAAGGGAAGACCTGGCTGAGGAAGGGCATGGTGGGCAGAGGAAAGAGCAGGTGCAAGGTCCCCGAGGCGGGACTGCAGTTAGCACGCTCCAGTGGAAAGGAGGCCAGTGCGGTTGAGAGGGGTGAGTGGGGGGAGGCGAAGGCAGGGGGGCGACAGGGGCGGGTGGTGCAGTGCCTTGGCGGCAGGGAGGACTTTGGCTTTTGTCGAAAGTAAGGTGGGAGCCATGGAGGGGTCTGAGCAGAGGAGGGATGGCCCTGACTCAGTGCTCACAGGCACCCTCTGGCCACTGTGAGGAGGACAGACTGAAGGGGCCCGGCGTGGGAACTGGGAAATCGGGGAGGAGGTGACTGTATTGGCAGGTGAGCGGTGAGGGGTGGGGCCTGGGAGGGCCAGGGAGGTGATGAGGAACGGTCAGAGGTCAGAGTCTGTTTATGTTCTGGCTGAGATGCCACAGGAGGCCGAAAGGCCAAGACCAGGTTTCCATTTGCCAGCAGTGTTCTTGGTCTGCAAAGGCCTGGGCTGCGAGGCCCCCCCCGCCCCCCCACAGGCCCCGGATGGCAGAGCTGGGTGCACATCTCCCCACGGCTGCTGGGAACAGACCCCACGCCCTGAGTTTCCCTGCCTGCTGAAGAACCCGGGTCGGGAGGCAGGTGTGGGCAAGAGGGACGGTGGGCTGGAGGTCCTGACTCTAGGCCAGTTAAGACTGCATGTCATGCCTGGCTGGCTTGGCTCAGTGGTTGAGCTTCGATCTATGAACCAGGGGATCTCAGTTCAATTCCCAGTCAGGGCACATGCCCAGATTTCAGGCTGGGTCCCTGGTGGGAGGTGTGCAGGAGGCAACTGATCAATGACTCTCTCTCATCATTGATGTTTCTCTCTCTCTCCCTCTCCCCTTATCTTTGAAAGCAATATAAATAAATAAATAAATAAATAAATAAATAAATAAGGCTGCACATCAGCTATCTGGGTAGCAAGTGGTTACCCCTTTAGGGAAGCTCATAGCCCTGGATTCCAATCTGAGGAGGCGAGTGCTTTTCACTCGATGTCCTCCTATGATTTCTGTCTTACAAGGATGTGTCATTTTCATGTATTACTTATTACTGTGTGGTTTTTCAAAAAGTGAAGCCCAGGCCAGTGTGTCTCGGTTGTAGTGTCATTCGATACGCTGAAAGGTGGCTGGTTTGATTTCTAGCAGGGTACATACCTAGGTTGTGGGTTCAATCCCTGGTCGGGGTGTGTTCGGGAAGCAACCGATGGATGTCTCCCTCTCTTAAAATAAATAAATAAATAAATAAATAAAAACTATTTTTTAAAAAAAGAGGGAGAAAAGTGAAGCAGACTAGACATAAAAAGACAAATATATGATTCCACTTGCAGGAGGTCCCTAGAGGAGTCAAATTCATGGAGACACAGAGTAGGTGGTAGGTGCCAGGGCTGGGGGAGGAGGATGGGGTTAGCGTTCAATGGCTGGAGGTCCAGCTGGGGAAGATGAAAAGGCTGTGGAGCTGGGTGGCGGTGATGGCTGCACAACAACGTGAGTGTAGTAATGCCACTGAGCTGTACACTTACATCAGGGTTAACATGGAAATTTTGTGGTTATGTGTACTTCACCACAATTGAAAATAGAACAAGTAAGAAAAAAAATAAAGAAATAGAAAGGGAAGGGAGGGAGGGAAAGAGCAAGAAAAAGAATGAAAGGAAGGAAGGAAGAAGGGGAGAGGGAGGGAGGGGAAAAAGGAAGGGTAAAGAAAGAAAAGAGAAATAAAACAACCCTTTGGTCAAAGCTCCCCCAGCCACACACTCCACCTTGGCTCACACAGCTTCTTGGGCAGCCTCAGCCTCAGGTTCAAGGGCAGCACAGCCTCCTGGGCCTCTCCCTCAGACGCCCTCACCCTGCTGCCAGGAACCTCAGAAACCCAGGGAGGAAGAGCCCATCGGAAACTCCTGAAGGCCCACAGGACTGTGCGGGTTCCTGTTCTGCACGCAGGACACAGGGTGCCTCTGCGGCCTGCCTGGAGCCAGGCTCTTTCCTCCTGGCGGAATTGATGCAACTCTTGGTTTTGGGTGCAGGTGTGGGCTGGACACTGCTAGTGCCTGCAACTAGAGTGCCCTCCTTTTCTTTCTTCATTTTAAAAATGGATCATTGTGGCAAAATACGTAACAAAATGGACCACCTTAACAATTTTAAGTGTACACTTCGGTGGCATTAATAAGCACATTCACACTGTTGTGCAAACATCACCACCATCCGCCTTCAGAACTTCTTCATCTTCTAACTCCCCATCCCCACCCCAGCCCCTGACGCCCCCACCATTCTACTTTCTGTCTCCATCCATCTGACAACTGTAAGCACCTCATATAAGTGGAATCACACAGTATTTATCCTTTTGTGTCTGGTTTATGTCGCTTAGCTTAATGTCATCAAGATTCTAGCACATTTTATAGCATGTGCTAGAATTTCCTCTTTTTAAAAGGCTAAACAATATCCTGCTGCATGGATATACCACATTTTGTTTATTCATTCATCGATCAATGGACACTTGGGTTACTTCTCCCTTTTGACTTTTGTTTTGTTTTGTTAATCCTCACCTGAGGATATTTTTTCCCATTGCTTTTCAGAGAGAATGGAAGGGAGGGAGAGAGAGAGAGAGAGAGAGAGAGAGAGAGAGAGAGAGAGAGAGAGAAACACTGATGTGAGAGAGACACACCGACTGGTTGCCTCCCACATGTGCCCCAATGGGGGTAGGGAGCAAACCTGCAGCCGAGGTAGGTGCTCTTGACCGGGAATCGAACCCTCAACCCTTCAGTGCAAGGGCTGATGCACTGAGCAGCCAGGGCTCCCTTCTGGCTGTTTTGACTAATGCTGTGAACAGGGGTGTGCATATCTCCTTGAGTTCCTGCTTCCAATTCTTTTGGGTAAATATTCAGAAGTGAAATTGCTGGATCACATGGTAATTCTATTTTTAATTGTTTGTGGAAACTTCATACTGTTTTGTGCAGCAGCCAGGCCGTTTCACATTCCTTTTCTTTATTTATAGAATCCCAGTCCTGTTTCAGACTATAAGGTGCCCAGTTAAAAACACGTTCCCAGAAGATGACATGATACTGTATATACGGAACCCTAGAGAGTCCACCAAAAAAACTACTAAAACTGCTAAGTATGTAAATACAAAGAAGTCCCACAGCCCGGCTGGCATGGCTCAGTGGTTGAGCATCGACCTATGAACCAGGAGGTCACAGTTCTATTTCTGGTCAGGGCACATGCCTGGGGTTGTGGGCTTGATCCCCAGTGTGGAGTGTGCAGGAGACATCCAATCAATGATTCTCTCTCATCATTGATGTTTCTATCTCTCTCCTTTCCTCTCTGAAATCAATAAAATTATATATATTTTAAAATCCCATATATCTTTTGCCTAGATTTAAGGTTTAGATTTTGCCTTTCTTAATAAAAAAATAAGAATTTCAGCTGTGGCTGGGTGGCTCAGTTGGTTGGAGTGCCATCCTGTACACCAAAAGGTTGCAGGTTCGATTCCCAGTCAGGGCACATCCCTAGGTTTCGGGTTCGATGCCTAGTTGGGGGAGCATATTGGAGGCAACCGATCAATGTTTCTCTCTCATGTC
The DNA here is from genome assembly GCF_951640355.1 of Cnephaeus nilssonii. Lineage (NCBI taxonomy): Eukaryota > Metazoa > Chordata > Mammalia > Chiroptera > Vespertilionidae > Cnephaeus > Cnephaeus nilssonii. The sequence continues at coordinate 25,017,557 of NC_137076.1, forward strand.
GATGTTTCTCTCTCATCAATAAAAAACATATCCTTGGGTGAGGCTTAAATAAAAAAGAATTTTGGATTTCATAATTGAGATATAAAATCACTTCTAGGAGCCCTGGTCCATGTGGCTCAGTTGGTTGAGCATCGTCCCATGCACCAAAGGGTTGCTGGTTTAATTCCTCGTCAAGGCACATGCTCTGGTTCCGGCCTCAATCCCCTGTGGAAGATCTATGTTTCTCTCTCTCTCTCTCTCTCTCTCTCTCTCTCTCTCTCTCTCTCTCTCTCCCTCCCTCCCTCCCTTCCTCCCCCTCCCTCCTTCTCCCTTCCTCTCTTTCTTGAAACGATAAAAGCATTTAAAAAATCATTCCTAGGAGAATTTGGTTGGTATAAATTATAATTGATAAACTTAAAAAAATTCTGGGAGTTTTCCACTCTAATCTCTCAGATAAATATTCTATTGTCAGTAGCTGTTTTATTCCCATTTCATTTCATAGTCATACATGTCTTCATTTATAGACTTCTTACTTCTTGAAAAAATATATTTTACTATCACATCAGATTTAACAATCAAGTATTCTAATAAAAGTGTAATGACGAGACAAAAAAAAAAAACTTTCCCAGACTCTTCCTGCTGCTGGTTGGCCTGACACCCGGTTCTAACCAATGAAGCAAGTGGAAATTTCTGCCCAGGAAACATACAACCCTTGACCGTTTGTCCTGGGCCCTGTCCTTCCTCTCCTCCTGCCTGCATATGACATTGGTGCCTGGAAGTGAAGCCGCGGTCTCGCCCACATGGAGGTGAAAGTCACACTCGGAGAATGCTAAGAGCAGCCAGGGCCTGGACTGCCTGCCATGTTACTTTCAAATAATAAGACCCAGTTATTTAAATCCGCTGTCCTATAACATGAAGCTGAATGCAATCCTAACTTATCTGAAGGGTTCGAGGTAACAGCTTCAGGGACCTTCCGGAAGAGTGTTTTAACTTTGCCTTGATTTTTGTTGGCAAAGAACCACACAGTCTGAACATAAACCCCGACTCTGCCACTTCCCGTGTGGCCTTGGGCAAGTTACTCGCTTCTTTTGTGCCTTGATTTCTTCCTTTATCAAACGGGGATGTGCATCACACTCGCTTATTAGGACCGGCATCTGGGCCAAATCAGTTAATAGTATTAGCTGCTCTTGTTATTATTGTCGTGGGGATTCCACGAGTCCCCTGGGGAAACCAGACACCTCATCCTGCCATTCAGGTCTCACCTCTCAGTCTGAACTCTTTTTTTTTAATTATTATAATTTTTATTTATTTATTTTTTGTCGTTAATCCTCACCCGAGGATATTTTTCCAATTGACTTTTAGAGAGGGTGGAAGGGAGAGACAGAGACAGAGAAAAACATTGATATGAGAGAGACAAATCAATTGGTTGCTTCCTGCACACACCCTCACCGGGGAACCTGCAACCAAGGTACATGCCCTTGACCAGAATCGAACCTGGGACCCTTCAGTCCGAAGACCAATGCTCTATCCACTGAGCCAAACTGGCTAGGGCTCAGTCTAGGGGTCCTCAAACTTTTTAAACAGGGGGCCAGTTCACTGTCCCTCAGACCGTTGGAGGGCCGGACTATAGTTTAAAAAAAACTATTAACAAATTCCTATGCACACTGCACATATCTTATTTTGAAGTAAAAAAACAAAATGGCAAAAACACCCGCATGTGGCCCGCGGGCCATAGTTTGTGGACGCCTGGTCTAAACTCTTAAGTGCTGACGTTTTTCGTGCTGTTCCCTCTGCCAAATGCCTTTTTTTATTTTACTCCCCTTATCTAACCTTAGTAGGCATTTTGGAGATTTTGTCTGCCCAGCAGCCATTCTACCTACTTCTGGTAAGAGAGGAGAAGGAGGGACTATCCCTCCCTGATTTTCAGTTCTGGTGAGGAATAGCCAGTCTCTGCCTGTCAATCTCAAGGGATTGGCCACATGACTCCGACCTGACCAATTAGAATTAAAAAATCACCTTCAACCTTAGAGATTGATTCAAGGATGGGCATGTGACTCAAGCCAGCCAATGAGAGGATTGGGAAACAGGAGCTCTCTTTCTGTTGGGATAGCTGGAGGATTGAGGGTGATGGAGCAACGGGGTTATCTTCTCATTTGCCACCTCTCGGGAGGGCCTGCCAAGATCCGGGACACCCTTCAGGGCAAACCAGCCGGCCCCCAGAGAGGAAAGAAAAGAACCAAGGCATGGAGTCCTGATCTCAGGGCTAGATCTGAGCACCTAGATACAGCCACGCCTACAGGCAGCCCTTGGATTTTTTCAGTTACATGTACCAGTATATTCCCTTTTGCATAAAGCTAGTTTTGAGTTGAATTTCTGACACACTCAACTGTAGCTCCTGCCTAATAGGACAAACAAACTCTTACCTCTAAGGCTCAGCTCAAGTATCACCTCCTCTCAAAAGCCCACCAACCTCCCCGCTCCATCACTGGTGGCCTAAGTGTTCCTCCTATGCTCTGCCATGATTACCCTATGCAGCAATATCGCCACGACACTGGGAGCTGCTTGAGGGCAGGGACCTCATTATCACTCATGGCAGTATCCCCAGCTCCCGAAGGGAGCTCAATAAACAATGAATGAATCAATGATAAATGCAACACTTCCTGAAGAAATCTTAGTAGACAGTGGGCTTTCCATAAAGTCATCTCAAAGTCACTTAAAGAATGAGCATTGGTTACCTTTATTCATTTAAAATCTCCTGAAATGTGTATTTTTCTGGAGAGAGGGGTCCTAGTTTTTATCAGATTCTCAAAGAATGAGAGGTTTACAACCTCTGCCTTATAAAGAAAAATCCCTCTAGGACGTGACATGGAGGTCAATATGTTAATTCAGTCTTAATTTAGTTGTGTCCCATCTACACTAATAAAATAGAAACATGCAAATTGACCATACCTCTGCTACGCCCACAAGCCACACCCACCAGCTAATCAAGAGTGAGTATGCAAATTAACCCAACCAAGATGGCTGCAGCCACAGAGAGAGCAGGAGGCTTGGGTTGTACCCAGCGAGCGATGGAGGAAGCCAAACTTCCCACCCTGTCCTGGCCGGCCCTGGCCTCTGCTCAAGGCTACAAAGTTTTAATTATAGAAGATAAATAAATCCCAGATACCAGGGCCTCCGCTTGGGTCACCGGGGGGCATGGCTGGCCTGCAAACCACCACAGGCCCCTCGCCCAGGCGACCCCATGCCCCAAGGGAACCCCCACCCTGATCCAGGACACCCTTCAGGGCAAACCAGCTGGCCCCCACCCATGCACCAGGCCTCTAGCCTATCTAATAAAATAGTAATATGCAAATTGACCATCACTCCAACACACAAGATGGCTGCCCCCATGTGGTCAAAGATGGCTGCCCCCATGTGGACACAAGATGGCCACCACAAGATGGCCAGCAGGGGAGGGCAGTTGGAAGAGACCAGGCCTGCAAGGGAGGGCAGTTGTGGGTGATCAGGCCAGCAGGGGAGGGCAGTTGGGAGGGACAAGGCCTGCAAGGGAGGGCAGTTGGGGGCGATCAAGCCTGTAGGGGAGGGCAGTTAGGGGTGACCAGGCCGGCAGAGGAGGGAAGTTGGGGGTGACCGGGCCTGCAGGGAAGGGCAGTTGGGGGGGGGGGGGGACCAGGCCTGTAGGAGAGGGTAGGGGTGACCAGGCCTGCAGGGGAGGGCAGTTAGGGGCAATCAGGCTGGCAGGGGAGCAGTTAGGCATCAATCAGGCTGGCAGGGGAGTGGTTAGGGGGTGATCAGGCTGGCAGGCAGAAGCAGTTAGGGGCAATCAGGAAGGCAGGCAGGCAAGCAGTTGGGAGCCAGCAGTCCTGGATTGTGAGAGGGGTCCCAGATTGGAGAGGGTACAAGCTGGGCTGAGGGACTAAATGGGCAGTCGGACATCCCTCGAGGGGTCCCAGATTGGAGAGGGTGCAGGCTGGGCTGAGGGACACACCCCTCCATGCACGAATTTTGTGCACCGAGCCTCTAGTTTTATATAAAACACCCAGAGATTAAACATGTTTTCAAAAAGTAAACTTTAGTTTTAATAAGAAAAATCTTTATTAAACTAGAAGCCCAATGCATGAATTTGTGCACAGGTGGGGTCTGGCGAGCCCGCCCTGATGTGGGCCAATCGGGGTCGGGTCGTTGGGGGCGGGGGTGAGGGGATGTGGGAGGTTAGCCGGTGGGCCCCGCCCCCGATTGGTGGTAGGGCTGGGTGGGTGGGAGGGGCCGAAGGAGGTTGGGGGAGGGGGGCGTTTGGTGCCTGATTGGGCTGGTTGGCCGCCACAGTGCGCATCATAGTGACCAGTCATTCTGGTCGTTCCACCGTTCTGGTTGCTTGGCTTTTATATATACACTGAGTGGCCAGATTATTATGATCTCTGAATGCATAATAATCTGGCCACTCAGTGTGTGTGTGTGTATTAGAGGCCTGGTGCATGAATTCGTGCATGGGTGGGGTCTGGCCAGCCTGGCCAGTGGGTAGGGGACATGGGCGGTTGACCAGCCTGCCTGCTGGTCGAACTCCTGGTCAAGGGGACAATTTGCATATTAGCCTGTTATTATATAGGATATACACTGAGTGGCCAATTATGCGTTCAGAGATCATAATAATCTGGCCACTCAGTGTATAGATAGATCTCTGTCTTCCTAAGGAGAATATGGGCAAAAGCCAAAGCATTCGTTCCTCCCCTTTAACAGATGGATAAACTGAGGCACAGAGAAGGGAAGGGGTTTGCCCAAAGCCACAGAACAGGTTGTTGGCAGAGCTGATCTCCCCTTCCTCAAGCTATGTCCCTTCCACCTTTATGTTGTCTGTTTAGCATCAGAATCCCTTTCCTGCATTTGGGTATCTGCCTCTCAGCTGCATCCCACTTTGGACATTCCCAAGGCCAGATATTTGCTTCCCAAGTACCCATTGCAAAGAACATGAGCAAGTGGCTGGATTCAGCCAATTATGTCCTCACATCCCAGACGTTGACTCCAGAACCAGACTGCCGATCTGGCACCCATTGCCCTTTTTACTCTAAAACCACCTAATATCTGGTTTGTGACATCTGCAAACAAGAACCTGCTGAATACAATGTCTATTAGATTAAAACTGAACTGAAGTAACCCATGTCTGGGGCTAGAAAAACCACTGGTATCACCTCAAATTTTTGGTCCCATGATCTCCTACTTAGAACGTTCCTCTGAGGTTGATCTGAATTTCATTTACTTTCATTGTTATCTTTGTTTAATTATAGCAAGTACTTAAATGTAAAATCCTTACAAAGTAGAAAACTTTGAAGCTTCTGAGAAGAAAGCAATAGACACCCACAATCAATTCAATATGATCAGTTTGTATTTTATGTCTTCTAGTCTCTTCTATGTACGTGTGTGTGTATTCTACAAATTTACATATATGCCCATTTAAATATATTTTTAAAAATATTAATATGTACATTTTTATGAAGTGGGATTATTTTCTATGCACAATGTGGTGGTCAGTAAGTTTGTTCTCTGGGTCCAAAAAGGATTGTTCTTTTTGTCCCCAAGTCAAGTTAGTCATGGCCGTATGATTTGATTAGGCCACAGACGATTTCCTGGGTTGGCAACCTGTGGAGACACATGTCAAGACAGAACCTCCATACACCTGGGTTGCTGACTGACTATTGCAACACAAACTCATTGTGTGCAAAGAAAAAAAAATCACTCTTTGTTGATTTAAACCTCTTAGATGCCTGTCCTGATGGACACTATTTTTTTTCTACCCTTATTTTGAAATAATTATAGACTCACAAGAAGTTGTGCAAATACTAGAGAGAGGTCGCCTTAGCTTCCTCCCCCATGGTTGGTAACATCCTACATAATGATAGTACTTTATTAAACCCAGGAAAGTGACATTAGTACAAGACTATAGACTTAACTCAAATTTTGTTGACTGATATTTTGTAGACCCTTCCCTCCCTTTCTGTCATATATAAGCTCTTCTTCACACTCATGATATGATGTTTAATGGCTGTCCCGTATCTCCTGAATGAACCTTGTCAGGCATTGCCACTCCATTGTTTTTTTATAATAATGGTTATTTTAAAAAATCTTTATTGTTTTAAGTATTACATATGTCCCCCCTTGCCCCGCCACTCCATTATTGTTGAACACTTTCATTCCCAATGAAAATAATACTCCTTCATATTTTTGTATCTTTAATGATTTCCTTAAGAGAAATTCCTGAGAAAAGGGCATAAATATATTTTTTAAAATTTTAAATTGAATTTAGAGAGAGGGAGAGAGAGTGCCTTGTTGTTCCACTCATTTATGCACTTACTGGTTGACCCTGGTTTGTACCGACTGTGGATCAAACCTGAAACCCTAGAAGATACTCCAACCAACTGAGCTACCCAGCCAGGGTAGGTATAACATTTATTTATTTATTTAAAAAATATAATTTTATTGATTTCAGGGAGGAAGGGAGAGGAAGAGAGCGATAGAAACATCAATGATGAGAGAATCATTGATTGGCTGCCTCCTCCATGCCTCCTACTGGGAATCAAGCCCGAAACCCTGGGCATGTGGCCTTGACCAGAATCGAACCCAAGACCCTTTAGTCCGCAGGCAGACACTCTATCCACTGAGCCAAATCAGCTAGGGCAACATTTAAAATTCATCCTGTCAGATTGCTTTTTAGAAAGTCACATCCAGGTATAGTCGCTAATATGGGGGCAAGCCTTCCATCACCTTGCCAACACTGCATGTTATTATTTAACGAATCATTACCAATTTGCCAAGCTGAATAATAATAATTTCATCGTTATTTTAATTTGCATTTACTTGGTGGTTAATAGGATAACATCTCTTTTTTTCACATACTAGTATTTCTTTTTTTTTCTTAATCCGAGAGAGAGAGAGAGAGAGAGAGAGAGAGACAGAGAGAGAGAGAGCAATTTGAGAGAGAAACATGGATCGGTCGCCTCCCATACTCATCCCTACTGGGTATCGAACCCAATACCTGGGATGTGTCCTGACCAGGAATTGAATCCACAACCTTTTGATGTAAGGGCTGATGGTCCAACTGAGTCACCGGCCAGGACCCTACTTGTATTTCTTCGTTGCGGTTCCTGAAGATAAGCAGCAAATAGAAAGAACTCCACTGTTAGTTCCTCAAAGTATTCAGCAAACAAGCTAACATTTTCCAGTTTCCACCAATTCAACTTTCCCATTCCCCGCCTGTTGGTTACTTATCAACAAGCCTTCATAGGTGCCATGGAGTATGCTTTGAAAACACACCTTTTTAGGATTCTTTTAGGGGGAGCCTACATGCTCCCTCCCCTAGACTGTCTACAAAGGCAAGGGGAAGGAAAATGACTTTTTTAAGTACATCAGTGTCAACTTTCTTTTTTTAATTTATTAATTGGGAGAGAGAGATTTGTTGTTGCACTTATTTATGTATTCATTGGTTGATTCTTCTATGTGCCCCAACCAGGGATCAAACCCACAACCTTGGTGCAATGGGATGACACTCTTAACAAACTGCACCACCTGGCCAGGGCAGGAAAGTGACATTGGAGATAAGGCTCAGGGGAAGATTTGCATTATGGGAAGAGGGACACGCACGTGCAAATGCCTGGAAGTCTGCAGTGTAAAGTTCGTGTAGCTGAGATAGATATGATTTGGCTGGAGAGATGCCAGGCTCAGATGATCAGGGCCCCATGTGCACTCGGGAATGATAGTAGTTTAGAAGCCTCTGGCCACGTGGGACAAGCGGCATGGCCAGGAATGAGTGTGGAAGCTGGGGAACCAGGGAGGAGCTGACCACACTCGTCCAGACTAGCAATGACCCGTGGTGGTGACTCAGATGGGGGCCAAGGATGGAGCAGTTGGATGGATTGAAGAATTAAAAGGAGAATGGGTTGAGAAGAGACTGACAGCTGTCAGAGGGGCGGCCGGGCTGAAGGCTGGGTGTAAAAAGCGAAGTGATTAAGCAAAGAAAAAACCACCACCTCATAGACACAGACAACAGTATGGTGGTTACCAGAGGGAAAGGGGGTGGGGAGAGGTACGAGAGGGCAAAGGGGGGATAAATCATGATAGAAGGAGACTTGGTTTGGTGAACACACAATACAATATACAGATGATTTATAGAATTGTACACCTGAAACCTATGTAATTTTATTAGCCAATGTCACCCCAATAAATTCAATTAAAAAATTAGGCTCTATGTCTTGATGCAGGGAGTTGCAAGGTTCTAGAACTGCATGGAGGATGGAGGATGTGTGGCATTGTGTCAGGTATGCAGTCCCAGTCTTCCTGACTGCCCCCTCCCAGTCCCAGCTGCATCAAGGCACTCTGGGTTCCTTTCCTTCCCTGACACCTGACATTCCAGCCTTAAGCCATTCCATGGAAGTCCCACCCGTGGCCTGCTGCTTCCCCGCCTCCCTGGACACAGAGAACTGCACCCCATTGCTCAACCGACCACCCTTTCCATGGGGCCATTTCACTCTGCCAGACCCAAGCCCTTTCCTCCTGACCCAGAGCAAGTCTCTGCTCCTGAGGACTTTTGTGGCCCACAAGCCTGAGCTCAAATCTGTGTGGTCTTGGTAAGTGCCTCACCCTCTCTGAACCCCACTTGTATCACCTGTGAAAAGGGCACAAAGTCCCCCACCCCTCAGGGTTGGTGGGAGGAAGGGGGAAGGCACTGACCAGCAGGGCAGAGCTAGAGGGAGAGGCCATCCTCATAGAAGGGTGCTGAGAGCAAAGGCTGGTGGGAGTGGGAGGAGGCAGCAAGCAGCTGTCACCAGGAGCCGCAGGAGTTGACTGATGGAGACCCCTGGTTTGTGGCCAGTGTCCACATGAGCTTGGTTCCAGGACCTCAGGCCAAGGTTGACATGGAAGAGCCAGGCCAGGGACCTACAGCCCTGACCTTTCACCCCTACCAGAGTCCATGTGCTCCTGGGTCACCATGACACTTGGCTTTGCACATGTGGACACGCAAACCAACTCTGTCAATTCCTTTCTTTTTTTTTCCCTCTCAGAATAATTTTCCTTTTCATTGTTACAGAAAACATAAAAATGCCTGAAGTGAAAACCTTCCTGAATATGTTGTTTTCTCATCTCCTAGTGGGCTGAGAGATGCAGAGAGCTGCCCAAGGTCACACAGCCTGGAAGCGGCAGGGCCAGGATTCAAACCCCCAACCACCTGGCATGGGAGGAGGGCAAACACAGCTTAAGAAACACCTGTTCCAAGACTAGCCGTGCAGTCCTGGACAAATGCTTCTGTTCTGTGCCTCAGTTTTCACATCTGAAAACGGGATAATCACCAGGTGAGTAGTGGGCTCACACCTCATTTCCTGGGTCTTCAGGCTTCATAAGCCTTCCCAACCCCTGGCTCCCTCCTTCCTTAGCAACAGAACCACATCTTCAGGTGGACACACAGCAAGAGCGGAAAGGCTGCATTTCTCAACGTCCTATGCAGCATTCGACTGCATCATGGCCAATAGCACATGATGTGTCCGTTTCCACAGAGGGTCTCTAAAGGCTGGGGTGGGGGGGTGCCTCCTTGTTGACAGCTGGGAATATGGAATGAATAGATGGAGCTCCTGCAACCGCGTGGGCCAGGAGGTGACGTGCTGTGTACTCCTGCACTTTGAGGCACCAACTCCAGACTCTGACACGAGAGATATGAAATCGTGTCTAACTTAAGTCATAATTCTCAAACTATAGCATCATATTTTTCTCATTTTCCAGTTCTAAGTGTATTCTTTTTCCCTCTCAAGGGACTAATATTTTAAATTGGTCTCATCCTGAATACCATGAAACCAAGGGTTTGGTGAGCTGATTTTCTGTAAAAATTAAAATAAATTCAAATGTATTAAAATAAAGACAAAGCTATTAAGGGGGGGGGGGGAGGAAAGGGGGGAGGGGAGACTTCCAAAATGATGGAGTGAGGATCTTGGCAAATCCATCCCTAACAGCATCAACAATGAAACTATAGTGTTGTCAAAAACAACCATATCAGGATTCTGGAGATTTATCAAAGGCATTTGACAAATTAAGCATTTATTCAAGAAAACGGAAAGAATGACAGAGCAGTGGAGATAGTATTTTTTGCCTGGGGTTGTCGCCCCACTTTCCCACCGGGGCCTCCCAGCTTCTTCCCACTGCCATGAAAATCACTGCTGGAGGAGGCTGACTTGATTAGGAGCTGAGTGGGAAGCCTCAGGCCCTGGGGATACTGGAAGTAGTAGGGATCTGAGAGTAGAAGCAATGGGCAAGGCTGAGGAGGTCTCCTAACCAGAGTCCATGTGCTTAAGTGGGGATCCTGGTCTCAACAGATTGATAAAGTCAGACAGGAAGTCCGGGAATGAGGCAGCCTCAGTTGACCCCATACATCCTGAGGGGCCGCACGCATGCTTGGGAGAGCTGGAGAGAGCCCTGTCAACCCACAAATCTGTGCAACTTGCTCACAGGGAGGCTGTGTGCATGTGCTGAGAAAATGCAAGAGGGACGGGCAGGGAACAAAGGTCTGACTTGCAAAATGCCCGAGCCCAGGCCACTGGCACAGGGCCTCACTGGCTCCGGTGTTTGAGCACCACCACAAGCTGACCTTGAAACTAGGCTGACCTGGTGTATCTCCGAGAGGAAGCCAGATTAAAATTAAAGAATTAAAAACAAACTAACAAGAACTGAGCAGCCATCAGCTGCTGCACACTGATGGGGAGACATAAACTGTAGTTAGTTCAGCAATGACTAAGCAAACAATAAACAAAACAAAACAGAACTCTCCTTGGGAGGAATCAGAATTCAGAGTTGTGACAATCTATTTTTTAAATGTCGGCTTTTAGCCCTGGCTGCGTAGCTCAGCTGGTTAGAGCATTCGTTATCCTGATATGCCACGGTTACAGGGTTCGATCCCCAGTCAGGGCACATACAAGAAAAAAAAAAAATCAATAAATAAAAAATAAAATAAAATGCCCACTTTGAACAACAAATTCCAAGACATGCAAAGAAAAAGGAAAGTGTGACCTACACTGAGGACAAGAGCAGCCAATAGAACCTTTCCCTGGGGGGGTCCAGATGGTGGACTTGAAAGCACTGACCGCTTTGTACGGCATGCCTGTTCCTGTGACCATCTCCCTGATCCCACCGTGGCTGCAGGCAGGGCAGGGACCACGCTGCTTGCTTCCTGTGACAGGGCAGGCTTGAACAAAGGATGGGAATGACAGTGGCACCCAGCAGGGCCAACAGCCTGAGCTTGTCCTTAGATGGTGTGAGGTCGGCCTCAGTATCCACCGTGAGAGGCTACCCGGGAGCTGGTGACAGGAGGACACGAGGCTCCTCAAGGCTGCCAGGCTTCACCGCCAATGCGCCAGGAGCGGGAACAAGTCCACCAGAAGAAGGCAAAGGGCTGAGTTTTGCTGTTGGTTTAATTTATTACTGTTTGACATCCAGTGACACTGACATACCCCCGCCGGGCCTGCGGCCCCCGGCCCCAGCGAGTGTGACCTGTCCAATAAAATACAGTACAAGGAGTGGACGGCTACACACATGCATCCACGGCTTAAACTACAGTGATTCCAAACTGCGGCCGCAACAGTACTGCCAGGAAAGGAAAAGAAAAACAGGCGTCGTGTGTTCCCCAATTCATAATTCTTTTTTTGTCATTTTAAACAGTTAATGCTGTTAACAAACGCTACTGATGCCAGGACAGGACCAGACACAAACAGCCCTACATCTTCTCTGTCGTATAAATATGGAAGATTTTTGTTTATACAGTTATACCCCACGTCTGAAACTACATCTGCTGCTACCCGTTACTGCTAAGAGCTACACCGCCTCGGCTCTGGGACGAGGGGCTTGGGGTCGAGACTCTGGAATGTCTGGATTCAGTCTTCCTCGCTGCCACTTCCTGAGCGGTCCTGGAGGGGGACAGGAGAAGAGAGCATGAGTCGTCTGCATCCTGGCGGGGACCCTGAGACTGAAACACTGGTGGAGGCAATGGAACTGCTTTCCCCGGGTGTGTGTGAGCAGCACAGGCACCGTGAGGCTGGAGGTGGAGCGGTCTCTGGCCTCAGCCCCTTCTGCCACGCCATCTCTCGCCTGAGAACTGGCCCCGTACCCACACGAACTCTTCCTTGGAATCTGGGAGTCTCACCAGGTCCTCCCTGCTTCATCCCACTGCTGTTTGCCCTGTCCTTGTGCCCCTGACCTTGCATTTCAAAACCACCGTGGCTGTTCCTAACCATGAAAGATCTTTGCTCTGCTGTTTAAACATTGTGAGCAGCTTGGCAAGAGCCATAAAATGCCCTGCTGGATCTGGACTGGGCAGGTGGGGCACTCTTATAGTCCAGACCTCCTCTCCTGAAGCATGGGCACACCTCCTCGTGTTCAGGGCAGCACTGACACCCTCAGAAGGTCATGCACGTCTTCAGTCAGATTTATTGCAAGGTACTTAGTTTTGCTATTATTGCAAATGGCTATAGAAGAAGAGCAACACCAAAATGGCGCCTACTGAGCTTGGCCAGGAGCCTGGCCCCATAATCCAGTCCACCTCTCTGCTTTGTAGAAGCAGAAACTGAGGCTCGGAAGTAAAGTGAACTAACTGCCCAGGTCCCACAGCAGGGAAGGGCCAGGTGTCTGGACTGGGACCAGGAGGCAAAGCTTATTTAGACCCAGCACATGGGTCTGCTCCCGCACCCCATATCCCCAAAACCGCCCTCTGTGGGCTTGACAAGCCTGCAGCTTCTCCCCAGTGTGTGGGACCACAGCCTGCAACAGGGGACATGCATCGGCCCCATTCATGGTTTTTGCTCCATACCATTTTATAATTGTGGAGCCAGGTCTTTTTTAACCCAGTAGCGTTGGTAGGAAATCCTCCCAGGCTGGCCAGAACAGAGCCCCGAGCGGAGAGACCCAGGCACATGGGGTTAAGGACACCGTGACAGCTCTGACTGGACGGCAAGGCACTGTGTCTGCTTGGGAAGGCTGAGGGGACAGGGACTGTACAGGGGCATCTCGAATCCCAGTGTCTCCTGCCCCTGAGCTCAAAAAAGACCTGGCCCCACCTTGGGCCATGGCAGGACAGCCCTGGGGTCCTGGCAGGCAGCTGCGCAGGCTGCTGCAGTGGGAACAGAACGGGATACCCACCCTGTCCCCGACGCCCACTGGTGCAGAGGACTGGTTTAGCGTCACATGGACTTGGGCTTGAGCTACATGTCATACAATGATGAGCCTCAGCTTCCCCATCTGTGGAGTGGGGGTGTGAGAGCCTAACAGGTGTACCAGTTAATAATGCGGATTTTATAATCAGAAAACACGATAATTTCAAGAAAGCATCACAAGTGCTTTATTCAAAGTAATGTCCATTGCTAGCTACACATTTCCCCATCTTTGAGGTAATTTGTGGATACCGTCCCAATAGAACTTTTCTTGTTTCGAGGCAAACGATTCAGAGACCCAATTTTCCACTTCTTTGTACGTTTTGAAGTGCTGCTCAGAAAGTGTGTGTGCCATCGATCGGAACAAGTGGTACTCTGAAGGAGCAAGGTCTGGTTAATACGTCGGTGGGTTAATACCTCCCAGGCAAGATCTTTTAACATGTCTTTAACTGGTTTTGAAGTGTGTGATGGTGCGTCATTATGAAGCAAAATTACTTTGCTGTGTCTTCTGGAACATTCTGGTCGCTTTACAATCAAAGCGTCATTCAAATTGATTATCTGTTGTCGGTAGCGATCAGTATTAAAGGTTTCACCTGGTTTTAGAAGCTCATAATACACCACACCTTCCTGATCCCATCAAATGCAGAGCATTGTCTTCTTTCCGAAGCGATTTGGCCTTGCAGTCGATATTGATGGTTGACCTGGATCAACCCATGATTTTGTGCATTTGGGATTCTCAAAATAAATCCACTTTTCATCGCCAGTCACAATTTGATGCAAAAAACTTTCTTTTGTGCCGCTGAAGCAACATTTTACTGATGACTTTTCGGTTTTCCATTTATTTTTCCTTCAGTTGATGTGGCACCCATTTTCCTTCCTTTGAAATCTTTCCCATTGCTTGTAAACGATTGAAAATTGTTTGCTGAGCAACATTTAATCTTTCCGCAAGTTGTTTTTGAGTTTGACATGCATCTTCATCCAATAATGCTTGTAATTGTTGGTCTTCAAACTTTTTCGGTTGATCTGGACGTTCTTTGTCTTTCACATTGAAATCATCACTTTTAAAGCATTTAAACCAGTGTTCACAAGTATCTTGAGATGGAGCACTTTCACCATAAGCTTCCCTAAGTATACGATAACTTTCAGCAGCACTTTTTTTCAAAATAAAGTAATGAATTAAAACTTCCCACAAATGCTCTTTTTTTGGCATGAAATTCAACATTTTTAAGCGTAAAAATATCTCTGATATTAACACCTTCAGCAAATTTGACATATGAAGTTTTGAAGCTTGCTGTCAATACAACAAAATAGCATACATATCAAATTGCATATATATCAACATATGTGTAACTCCATAAATTGAAAAAAATCCGCATTATTAACCGGTACACCTGGTATGGGTCCAGGAGCACATGGAGATGGACTTCCAATGACCCAACTGCCATTGGACCTCCCGCCTGTTCCAGGGCCTTGGGGCTTACCTCTTCCTGTTCCTCCTCGCTGTCATCGTCACTCACCACCGGCTTGGCCCGGGACCCACGGCTTGGCCGCCGCCGGCCCCCCTTCAGCCGATCCTGTGCCTTCTCCTTCCGGCCTAGCTTGATCTTCACTTTAACCGAGCGGGCTGGGGTGGGATCAAAAAGGGGGGGAAAACATTAGCTTGGGAGAGATGCTGTGCTCTCCCAAGTTGGGGGCACCTGGGAGCTGGGCAGGTTGTGAATGGACGGGGCACGAGACCTCAGGTTCTCTCAGGTGGGCGTGAACCCTGTGATCCTGACTATCCCAGGAAGCCACAACCACACCCCCAGACACCCCAGGACTCACACTCAGACTCTGAGCCTTCCTCCTCGCCCTCCTCCTCCTCCTCGCTCTCCTCGCCTTCGCTGTCATCCTCTTTCTCTATTTTCTGCCGCACGCTGGTGAAAACGGACTGCAGGACAATGGAGTCTTCGTAGATCTGGGCAGAAACATGCGGGTATTGAGAGGGCTGGGGCCCAATGGAGGGGGAGCTCTGGCCAGATTGGCCC
This sequence comes from Cnephaeus nilssonii, assembly GCF_951640355.1. Lineage (NCBI taxonomy): Eukaryota > Metazoa > Chordata > Mammalia > Chiroptera > Vespertilionidae > Cnephaeus > Cnephaeus nilssonii. The sequence continues at coordinate 25,032,735 of NC_137076.1, forward strand.
ATGTGGGACAGAGGGACATCTCAACTGTCCTTTCCCAATCGGTGCCCAAGAGAACATCAGGATTATGAAATGGTTCCAGATAAAAGGTCAGGTGTGTTAGTTTAGAAACAGCTGAAGGTAAAAAAAAACACACACACACAACCCACCCACCCCCGCCAAACAAAGAAACAGCTGAAGGATCCTCCCCCAGAATCACAGCGAGCACTTTTAAAGGCTGAGATCTGCAGTAACCAGAAATGCACATCCCTTATTTCCCCCAAATTTATGACTGTAAAACCTTTTCCAGGAGGCACCTATCCCACACACACTTGGCAAACTTTGCTACACTGAGACTGTGTGTGTTAATTTCATCATAGGAAAGGAAACATCTGTAAGATTCCTTTCAAGAGTTCCCTAGTGAATTCAAAATAAAATTCCAAGATAAACAGGAGTTGTTCACAGGGCCACCTGGGTGGATGGGACTGAGTCTCCTTTCTCTATTTTACTTGCCTTTACTTTCTGCCCCTTTTTTCAGTAATGAACACATACTGTTTTTGTAATTAGTAAAATATTCCAAGTTGTTGGGAATTATTTTTACACCAGTCAATTCAAAACGGAGCAAGGGGCATGGTAGTTTGGGGCCCAGCTGTGAAGGTGGCAGACTGGGAAGGGGCGCCTCCTCACCAGGGAGCCTTCCAGGTTGAAGGTCTGCGCGTTCTGGCACAGCAGCATGACGTCCTTCTCCAAGTCGTTGAGGCTGCGGTACTTGTGGTTGCGGATGCGCTCCTGCGGGGCACCAGAGAGCAGCCTTACCGCTGGGCTCCACCTGTGCCTGGGGACCCGGGGCTGGGAGTCTCTCTGCTTGACAAGGTCACAGCCCAGTCTCGGGCTCCTCTGTGCAGACTCAGAAGCCCAGACCCACTGAACACAAGAGCCACATGACTGAGGCCTGAAGTCTGGGTAACCCTGCAGGAGTCCCGAACGCTGGTGGCCTGGTGACACATCTTTGGGACACTTGGGGCCACGAGGAATCCCAAGAGACAATGATTGGGTCTCTAGCCAGGGGGCCCAAGGTCCTGGGTCAGTGAGAGCCCCGCCCCCCACGCTGGGGTTACCTTAATCTTCTTGAAGTCCACGGGCTTGCGGATGAGCTCGTAGTACTCGGGCAGCTCCTTGCGGGAGGGCAGCTGGATGAACACCTCGCTGAGCTGACGTCCACTACTACTGTAAGGGAACAGAACGGACATTACTCACAGGCCCTGCCAACTGGGGGAGCCTGGAACATTCCGGAGAGGCAACCATGCATGGAGAAGTCAGGGATGTATTTCAATCCAGGCTCTGAGCTCACTCAACTTCCCTGACCCCCTCAGCCCACGTGCCACAAAGCCAGCCTCAGCACTGGACAGATCACGACTATGCACGAGGCAAATATCAGTTTGCTCGGTGCTGGGAGCACTGAGCACCAGCATTTTCAGAGAGGTGACTGTTTGCAAGCATGTTGTGTGCCTCTTGCAGGCAGCACTTAGGAGCAGTGACTGTCAGAGAATCTGGCAAAAACCCAGGGAGAAAGATGCCCCCCAGCAAGATGTTAACGGAAGATAAGAGCTGTTTTCTAGCCTTTTCCTCAGCTTCCTGTTTTCTACAGGGAGCTGAGGAAAGACGTGGTATATGTACCCATGAGAGACGACCGGGCCCCCTGCACCCACTCCTGGGTCTCACTCGTGGAGAAACCTGTGCAGCAAGCCAGCAGGTTGCGCCACACCTGAGCCTGGCTCTGTACTAGCTCAGATGAGACATCATTCCGGGGAGGGAGTGAACAGGAGCTGCATTCAAGACCTGAAGGATCAGGGGAGAAGACAATGCCCCCTGTGCCAGTCTCCCTGCTGTTCAGCCAGCCTGGAGGATGGCGGTTCTGCCTCCAGGAACCTAATGTGCCCCAGGGGTTCCGTCCTGCTGGGGCTCCAAAACAGCCAGCAGAGGCCCAGAGCCATCCCGGGAGTTGGTGACCTGGTGGCAACCTTGCTCTCCAGGCCTCTCCCCCCGACCCAGGCGCCCACTCATTCCAGCTGTGCTTTTATCCAGGTCCTGCTGTCAGAATGTCTGACCCGCTCGGCTGCCCCACCTCCTTCCAGCTGCTTCACCACTCGGGCTTTTCAGTCACATCTCAGACCGTGGATCCAGGCCCAGAGCTGCCTCTGGGCTGAGCCCCTTTGGGGGCTTTCCTTTTCTTTTCAACAGAATTCTCAAAGGACACAGCAGCCTGCCCACTCCATCCCCAAGTTTGCCCCCTTGTTTTTGTTTACTATTCTGGAAGACAGTAGTGACAACACAACTGCTGTTCGGGTTTTGTCGCTGGATGCCCCAATTTCATAATGGCCTTCAGGAGCAGCTTGGCCAGCACCGCCTCCCCGAGGTCGTTCCCAGTGGGATCCCTGGAAGCCTTTGCTCATCTGGGGTTTTTGTGCATCATGAGGGCCCTGGCCTGAAAGACGGGCTGGAACCCGCTCCCTGCACCTTACTTGCCTTGGACAACTGCCAGCACTTGCTGTGGGCCAGACACACTTTAACACGAGTTCTCATCACACTGTTATTTTAATTGTTGTGATGAAGGAACTAAGGCAAAAGTTCAGCCTGCCCTGGCAGGACACAGCTCACCTCAGGCCTTGCCTTCCTCCCTGTGTTACGTGAGGACACCAGTAAGTGGCCGCCTCCCGCTTTCTTTCCTGCCCTGTGCAGGGTCAGGAGGGCACACCGCTTCCAGGCTGTCCTCCCCAGCAGGGAGCTCCTCCCAGACACAGGCTTCCCTTCTCTCACGAACAGGCGGGTGGGTGGTTTGGCAACAAGAAACTGGAATTCATGTGTGTAAACTCCAAGAATGAGAACAGGTAACAAAACATGCAGAGCCCTCCTTTCTCACGGCAGTGTCATCCCACACTTTGGCACGACGTTGGGGAGCATTGCATTTTACACTCTGACCCAGGACTCTCACCCACACGTGTAAAGTAACAAGTTCTGTGGGGCATTAGTCTCCCTTACAAAGTGCAATGGACTCCGATTTCTACTCTATCTCACTGAGAAATACCAGCTGGGATCCACAAAATTCACTTCACAGCCCACTAATGGGCACAGACTTCCAGCTTGAAAAGCCCTGCTTGCAGTGCCAGGGCCAGTGGAGCCTGGCCACACGCCCCGTCACCTGTGAAATCCATGCAGGTGGCCGGCCTCAGGGTGCATGTGGCCCTTTAGGAAGCTCCAGAGGTGGGACTCGTTTCATAAGACCCCCTCTCCTCTGCCAGCCTAAGAAATTGTTTGAGAGCAAAGAAACAGGGCCTCCTCTTATCAACCTCTGGGGGAATCGAGTCTTTGAGGAATAAAGGCCCACCTGCCACCAGCCCGACAACCCTTCTCAGCTGTAATGAGCTCTCAGTGCAGAGGCCTTGACCTGGGTGTACACGAGGGAGAAGGTGCCAGAACCACAGGGCCTTTTAAAGCTGTCCTGACAGCCAAGGCTTCTTGGAAAGCCACTGATTTAAGATTTTAATTGCTCCGAAGTCCCTTGGAGAGTCAGTCCACTAAACCCCAAGCCATTGGCTTGAGATCAAGAGCCATCCAGACTGGCTCACCAACCCTCATCTCTCTCTCTTTTTTAAATATGTTTTTATTGATTTCGGAGAAGGGAGGAGTGATAAAAAGATCAATGATGAGATGACTCCTGCACGCCCCACACTGTGGATAGAGCCCACAACTTGGGCATGTGCCCTGACCAGGAATCGAACCGGTGACCTCCTGGTTCATAGGTCGACATTCAACTATTGAGCCATGCTGGCCAGGCCCTCCTCATCTCTTTATCAGAGGTGGAAACCCCACAGCTCTCCACCTCCTGTAAATAAATCCCAAAGTCCTTCTGACAGTCGCACAGTCCTCCAGGATGGACTGTCCATGGCCTCTGATGTCAGTGTCCCTCTGTACCTCCTCACACCCACATCAGGGCCCACGTCACTGCTCTCCTAAGAAACCCAGGATCCTGCCCTCCCTCAACACAAATGTCACCTTCTCCTGAGAGTGTTCTGACCCCTGTCCACCTTGTCCTCAGGCCTCTTAATAAAAAAGGAGGCGTGAGCTGTAAGACAAAGGTACACATCTTCAGCACTTGGCTCCCTGAGGTGCCCAAGGCTCCTGTGAGCCTCCCTGACCTTTGACACTGGCTGAGCTTGGCTTTTTCTTGAACTTGATGTTACAGGATCACACAGGGTGAGCCCCCAGGCCTGGCAGCACCGCTCACCGCCATCCGTGAGATTTACCCGTTGGTGCATGGAGCAGTTCACTGTTTAGTAACTGCTTTGTGCTCCGGAGCAGGCACCCCCTGTGGTCCACTTGTCCATCTGCTGTTGAGGGGCACTCAGGCTGTGTCTGGCTGGGGATATTATGTAAAACAAGTGGCTGTGGACACTTGTGTCTGACTTTTCGGCTCGCATCTCTCGGGAATTTACCTGGGGGCAGAAGTGCTGGGTCACGGGGCAGAGGACACCCAGCTCCAGTAGCTACTGAGCCTGTGTCCACTCCTCCAGCAGCAGGTGAGTGTCCTGGTTCTGTGCAGCTGCACTTGCTCCCGTCGCTCCTCCTCGATGTGGGTCCTGCTGTGCATTGTTATCGCTTTGTGGTTTTAATTCACATTTCCACCTTTTCACAGGTGCACTGGGGTCTGACAGCCTGTCAGGCACACCTGTTCATGTCTTTGCTTCCCCTGGGAGTGCTCTGTTGGACATATTTATTGCAACCTCTTCTCCAATCTATGGCGTGTCTTCTTACTCCCTGGATGGTCTTTTGGTGAATAGATACTAGTGTTAATCAAAGTCTAATTTATCAGTATTTCCTCTTATAACTGGCGTTTCTCCTGCCCTGTTAGAGAAATCTTTGCCTACTCCCAGGTCACAGAGATATTTTCTAGAAGCTTGGATATTTTCACCTTTTTACATGATTAGATATAAGGCTGGTCGCCCTGGTTAGTTTCTGTCCATAGAAGTTACCATTCATCCCACCACACCCAGAACACGAGCTATGAGGGCAGAGACCGTGCCTGTTTTATTCACTGCTCTGTCTGTGGCACCTGGAACAAAGCCTAGTATGCAGCAGGTGTTCAAAAAACATTTGATGAATGGAGGAAGAGAGAGCTCAGCGTGAAAGCCTCAGGGTCACAGGGCAGGGCTTGAACCTGGGTGCCTCACCACCCCCAACCCTGTGCGGTCATTTATATACCATCCCGCTATAGAAAACACTCTGGAAGCAACTACCAGGAGGCCCACTGCAGAGCACACCTCCTATCTTGTGAGACTTGCTCTGAAAAAGCTCCTGCAGACAGTTGTTCGGAACTCCATCCCCAGCCCTGACCGTGTCCGGCAGTCCTGGTAGGGGTGGGATGGAAATGAAGGAGCCTGGAAGAATCATGAAGCTGTCAGCATCAGCCCCCTGACCCCAATTCAGACAGGAAGGCAGCGCCTGCCATGGCCCTAATGCCTCTAGCTCAGGCTGTCACTGGTTTGGCAATAGCAACCATGGCTGTTGCTGACAATCCATATGATGATGAGAAAAATGATGTTATTCTACCTCTAGATGTCAGCTCCCAGAGCAGGGACTTTCCTCAACCTCGTCACTGCCCAGTCCCCATCACTATAACAGGACATGATATGCAGGAGGTGCTCAGAGAGACCAAAGCCTTGTCTAATTTTACAAGCCCTTCTCCTTGGAGCTTGAATATCCTTGGTAGGGACCCTTATTATTTAACTTGCACAGACTGTCTGCCTCTCTGTGGAAAAGTGCCCTCCCCTATACTAACTTGGGGTTCTGGTGGGGCTGACCACCATCAAGCAGGACCGCAGCACCAGCCAGCCAAGCAGAGTCCTTCTCTGGGATTTTCTACCAGCAGCTGGGGAAGCAGCAGTCGCTTGTGGTAGCCATGGTTCAGCCATGAGAACCATGGGAGGAGAGAGGTGACTGACGACTCTAGGTCCCAAAAACTAGTCTTCACTAACTCCTTCATGACATCCAGGCCAAAGAAATCCCTTCTCTGCCTGAAGGGCTTAGAACTGGGTTCCTGATGTGCAGAAGCCAAAAGTCGGAATTGACACATCCCTTTGAGTATGTTATTTGGTTTAGCCTTAAAATAAAATTACATCTCCTGGAAGAGGAACAAAGAATCAGAAGAGAACAACAGAGCCCTGAAAATACAGAACCATGGACTTTCAGTATCTAAGGGATCTATCAGTACCCCTCGCTAAACAGATGGAAAAAACCAGAGAGGCTATGAAAGGTGGCTACAGACACACACAGAAAATTGGTGGCAGGCAGACTCTACCTCCTATATCATACCACACTCTAAATCAAGGGTCAGCAACACTTTTCTGTAAACAGTCACTGTAAATATTTTAGGCTTTGTGGGCCATACCATATCTGTCACAATTACTCAACTTGGCCATTGTTGCACAAAAGCAGCCACAGACTTTAAAGGCAAATGGGCTCTGACTGTGTTCCAATAAAACTTTATTTATAAACAATGAAATCTGAATTTCACATTATGTCACATCATGAGATATAAGTCTTTTAATTTTCTCAAAATCACCTAAAAAACAACACCATTCTTAATTCACAGGCTATCCATACACAGGTGGCAGGCCAGATTTTTTTTTTAACCTTCATCCGAGGATATTTTTTTCCATTGGTTTTTAGAGAGGGGGGCAGGGGGACATCAATGTGAGAGGGGCACACGGGTTGGTTACTACTGCATGCACCCAAACGGGGCAGGGATTGAAACCTGCAGCCCAAGTATGTGCCCTTGACCAGGAATAGAACCACTGAGTCCAACTGGCCAGGGCAGATGGTGTCCTTACTTCCACATCCTCTGATGGGGCAGACATAAAAAATCGATCACAGCACTATCCCTTGAGCTCCCATGGTCTCAGGCAGGCACAAGCAATTGATTGAAGATGGTGCTCAAGATAGAAGTGGTCCCAATCTGCCTGGAAGGACTCCCTCAGCCCTGCTCTCCTTCCTAGAGTCCAGTTCAGACAATTTTCCTATGACAACTCTCAATGACACCTTCTAGACCTGGACCATTTCTCTTTTGACTCTCAACCAGTGAACTGAGCCAACAAAGGTCCTGGACATGAGCAACTCAGTATTTTCAAACCTGATTTAGCAAAATATTTATATGAAACAGATCTCAGAAGGTACTCGATAAACAAAGTTTGAAAATGAATTGATAAAACACATTCAAAGGGAATTGTACTAGTATAGAATTATTTCCTAGTCTTAATTTTTGGACACATTACCAAGTCAAGGATATCTTAAGGATTACAAAAGTAAGAAGTCTGGGGTAGATGCACTTACTTACAAATATTTACTAAGAGCCTCCACCAGTTGAGCATCCATCCACCCTTAAAAGATCTATTTGTGTTGAATTTACAGCTTTGCAGTACAGAAAAAATTCTGACTAAGCATGAGTGAGAGGGAAATGATATTCACCAGTGAGAATGGTTTGTAGGCTGCCCTGCATTCCACACTCTTCCAGTGCAGAGAGAGGATGGGGGGAGCTTTGTTGCAGGGTCCGAATGCCAAGTGTTACACTGGCTGTAGGTTCCGATGGTGATTGTCTAATGAGGTAATAGTTTCAAATGAGCCAAAAACACATCTGGGGGTACATGTCTCAATCTAGTTCAAATATAAATTCCAAATTTCATTTTTTAAAAAATCTTGACTCCCCCCTCCAAGTAACCCAAACCGGGAAACTACTTAGTTTGAAACCCGAATTTTGGAGGCAAGATCTGAGCTTTGGGGGGAGAAAGACAGAAGGCCCGGGTCACAGAGCAAGCAGCAGAAGCTGGAGCGTAATCCAGATGTGCTCCTAGGTGTGGCATGTACTTTGTGTGTACGTGCCGGCTCTCTCAAGCAGGCTGTGTTGTGCTGCGGCAGGCACTCAGAAGGCATTAGGTGTGGGTGACCAGGACAAAGAACAGAGTACCCATGACAGGTTTATGGCACTGCAGAGAGCATTTCTAAGAGGCCTGCGGAGGTGGTCATATGCGTGCAGGGAGGCCCAAGGCCACTTTCTGCAGAGCTAGGGGACCATGGCCTCAAGAATTGTGCTTGATTTTCTGAATTAATCAATGTCAGCAGCTCCGAGTGCTGAGCAGGTAGGTCTATGGTAGAGGGGGTCTCAAGCTCCTTCTGAAGTGCCAAGGACTGCAAATCCCCACATTGGGAACCAAGGGCACCGGGGGTCCTCTGGTCTATGCAGAGAATGAGTGGGGGGTGTCTGGGGTCAGCAGCCTGGGAAACTGCTGCTGCAGTACAGGGCTGATGGACCACTTCCACACCTACCTAGACACCTCATACCACTCCTTCTTCCTTCCCTCCAGCTAATTTTTAACCGTAGTTAACTTATATTTTTAACTAGTTTCACCTCAGAAGTTCAACATTTCTCAATTCATCTTTTTATCCTTTTATCCAACTGTCTCTTAGCTTAATTTAAAATTTTACCCTCTTTTGTGATTTCTCACGCAACCTCATCTTCGGACCTTTTCCTCTTCCTTTTCCCCCATTCATTTCATACCTCCTGTGTTCCCTGTTTAGTACCTCCTATTGTCATGAACACCCCTTTTCTGTTTTCCTTGCATACAGAAGTAGTGCAAGCTTGACGAAATGCACTGTGCACTTTAGAAGGTTCTCACCTGGACAGGACTCCACGGGAGGCAGAAGGGAGGGGGTCAAGGTTCAACCTGTTCACCCAAATCTACTTATTTCCAGAGTCCAGGTATCTGTCCCTGTCCTGTTTGAAGCTTTATGTAATTCTAGTTTTAAGACCCTTCTAAACCTTTTTTTGTTTTGCGTAATAAACAGTCTGGTAAACAAGGCAGGTGGAGCTTATTCCAGCAAATTCTATGGCAGGCTCACAACCACAGCACTGCTCCACGGGCACCTGGCTAATCCTCCTGTGGCTCTGAGCCCCACTGGGCCCTTAGCCCGGCCTGCACCCACTCTCAGGCTGGCCCGGGGCTTGATGATGATGGGATCAGGGCTTTTCTAAGACATCTCATTTCGGTGCCTCTCAGGTAAGACTCCTGGCTGGGTGCCCAGCAGATAGTGCTGACCCCAGACCTGGACCCGCAGGCAGAGCCGCCTCCTCCTCTGGAGACACCCATTCTGGGCTCTGGCTCCAGATGAAGGGCCATCTGGCCTTTTGAAGGCTGAAGCTAGAGAATCCTGAGGCCTCCCTGCCCCCCCCTCAGGGTACAGCTCCCACCCTCTGCCCTCTCCCCTCCAGGGGCCCATCCTGAGGATCTTGGAGCCACCTTCAGTGACCTCTCCTAAGAATGCTTCAACCTGACAACCTGCACTGAGCTTAAGTTGTCCCAGCTTTTCTTGTAAATCAAGGTATAACCTTTCAACTCTGAAGAGTCACCTTCTTTTTTATTCTAACAATGGAGGTGCAGGGGCAAAGGGAAAGTGCCTGCAGGCCTGGGCAGTTCCCATTAGGTCCAGGCCTGGGCTGACGGTGCCACCACCGTGGATCTGGCTGGGGCCTTCTTCACCCACAGTGGTCTCTGAGTTGCATGCCTGGCCCATGTTATCTCCTTGGGGGTCTCTATAACCCCACATAGGGGCTTCAATTTTTGTGCCGCAGACTTGGAAACAGGCAGAGAGACGCACATTGAAACCAGATCTCTGTGACACTCGCCCCACAGCGACTGCGGCCTGGGGGTACGCAAAAGGTTGTATGGGGCCCTCTGGGGCCCGCCTGCCCGCCCAGGCAGCACCTCAGCAAATGCACTTCTCCTTCTCCGAAACCTTTCCCAAGGCCCCAAGGGTATCTGCACACCTGCTAACTGGCTTCTGCAGACAGAGCTTCTGAAAGGAAGACACCAACTGGCAGCACCCACAGCCCCACAACCAGGAACCAATCTGACCCAGGAGCCTGTGACTAACTTACTTGTATGTTTACGTTTGAAGTGCAAACTCTTAATTCCAACTTAATTCCTAATTCAGATTTCGATTTGGCTGTTGACCAGTGGAGTCTTGGATGCCATTTGAGATTTCTAATCATCAAGAAGCACCTGTGACGCCTGGCACTCTGACTTGACCCCTGTGGGGCCCCTCAGCTTCGTCTGGTCTGGGAAACCTGTGCACTCAGCCTCCAGGCTTCTGCACGCGCTGTCTCCTCTACCTGTGACGTTCGTTCCCTCCTCCTCCCCTGGTGGGCTCCTGCTAAGTCTTCAGGCTCTGCTTATGAAGCACTTCTACCTGAGGCCACCCTGGCCCCTGGGACCGTCTGTGCCAGCACAGGTCAAAGGCACAGTACTATAGACTCTCCAGGGGCCCTACAGCGCAAAGTGCATTTCACCACAACCCATATGAGGCCGCCGTAGCTGTGAAGGCCAGACGCCCATACAACTCCAGGAAGTGCCACTCACAGGGCACATGGGGCCTTGGGAGGGAGGGGCAAGGCAGCCCTGAATCTGACACATGTGAAGGAAGCTAAGTTTACAAGACAGGACATTACCTTCATATGGACAAGGATGTACATACAAAGGGAGTATTATACAAGATTGCACTGGTATTTAAATATAACTGGGGCATCAGGAAACCAACAGTGAAAAGCAACATTTGGAGTGATGCCAGCTGGCGGGAGGGCGTCCCTGTTCAAACATGCAGCAGAGGCACGGCTGAGCCACTTCAGGTGAGTCACCGCATCAAGGTGCAACCCTGGCTCCCACCTGTGGTCCCTCCACCACATCCTCCTGCCCCACAATGCAGGCTCCTGACTCTTGATTTCAAAAGCTGACATCGTACTGATAACATTCTTTGGGGTCTAGGAAAAACGAAGTTGTAACAATTCATTCTCTCCTCAGGCTCTAGACTGAACTCAAGTATAGAAGTTAGCTAATTATAGGGTTCTAGAAAGCAATGAAAAAAAAATCCAAATGTTTCATTTTCTCTTTTGGAATGGAGCAATTGGAAGTTTGAGACAAGAAAGTGCGAGTTAGGCAACCTCCAATTTTGTCCCACCCCAGTTCTTTGGTGTGGCGCAGTGACCAGTCCTTGGGAATCTTCCCGGTGTGTGACATATAGTTGCAAAAAAATGTATCCCGGCCCAGAGAGAGGTCTGGCCTTTGCCCTTGGCTCCTGGGAGACCATCTCTCAACCCCCTGGAGTGTCCTGCCTGATGGGCACATTGGGCCCAGATAGTGTGAGAATGTGATTTAGGGCAGGGGCACTAGGTCATATGGTATCAGCTCGACCCACAGAGGGGCTGGAGACGTCTGCCACCTGGGCAGTCAGTCGTGTCTATGTGACTAAATCCCAATAAAAACCCTGGACACCTAGGATTCCCCAGCTGGCAATGCTCTGTGCCCATTGTTTCATGTTGCCAGTGCTGTCTGGGACTCCGTGGGACGAGGAAGCTCAAGGCGTGGAGCTCTCCTGGATGCTGCTCCATGTACCTCTTCCTTTAGCTGGTTTTAATCTGTATGCTTTTGCTGTAATTACTAAACTATAATCACGAGTATAACACCTTTCAGAGAGTTCTGAGATTTTTCTAAAGAATCCTAAAGCCTGAAGGTGGTCTTGGGGACCCCTGACCTCTGCAGAGGTGTCAGAAGTGAGGGTGGTCTATGGACTGTCACTTAACCCCTCAACAGGGTGAATCACATTGTTGTTTTCCCCATGGCTTCAAATTCAGTTTGTTAAGAACATCAGAAATATTATCCATTAAGTAGGTAAACTTTGTTCCCAAATGTCTTTGAAAGTATCTGCCAAATGAGGTAACTTTTCAACCAGGAAAACACCTGTTTTCCTGAGTTTATGTGCAACTTGATCTCTTCCTGTATGACCACCAGCAAAATAGCAAGTGGACGGCTGTCTCCAAATTCAAACCAAATGCTTCTCAAGGCCAGGGCATGCTAGCTTCCTTTAATGGTCACATTTGCAGTCCCCCGTTCTAACTCCTTTATTCTTCTTCCTTGTCTAACGGAGAACTCCAAGTTCTGTGACACTATCCATACCAGGGGGATGTGAGATTAAATGTAAACCATCATACCCTCTGATAAGGTGTCCTGCCACTTGGGTCTGACATCAGCTAGGAGCATCAAACTGGATCTCAGAATCCTTACCAGGATCTCAGCACTCTGCAATAGAACAGTCTTTACAAGGGGTCACTGAACCCTAAAAGCTAGTTTTCTTTTATTGGCTGATTTCTCATCCAACCTTACACAGGGTGGGAGAACAACTATTTGTTGTGGAAGTCATTTTTTGGCGTATAATATACAGCTAAATATGAGACTGAGAAAGGTTTTTCAGTGAGTTGTAGGATGATGGCTAAGAAAGTGGACTGATATTTGACATATATTTTTGGTTTGAAAATATCTAATGCCCCATTAACAAATTCAGGCTGCCATTTCCAAGTGTTTCTTTCTTTCTTTTTTTAAAGACATTTTTATTGATCTCAGAGAGGAAGGAAGAGGGAGATAGAAACATCAATGATGAGAGAGAATCATTGATTGGCTGTCTCCTTCACGCCCCACACTAGGGATCAGGCCCACAACCTAGACATGGGCCCTGACCAGGAATTGAACCGTGACCTCCTGGTTCATAGGTCAACCCTCAACCACTAAGCCATGCCAGCTGGGCTCCAAGTGTTCCTTTTTAAATTGAGGTATAACCTTATACAGGACAGTGCACACATCTTAAGTATATACCTTTATGAACATTTTCATGTATATACTCAAACTGATAAAATATTCCCAATACCCCAGAAAGCTCCCTCATGGTCTTTCCCTGTCAATTCCCCATCTTGACGTAACCACTATTCAATGCCTATCATTGTGAATCAGCTTCTGAACTTCATATAACTGAAAGCACACAGTAGGTAATCATTAGTTTCTGGCTTCTTTCATTCAACAAAATGTAAGATTCTTCGAAGGAGCAGTGGTATTTTTGGTTTTGTGGCTGTTAGAATTCTGCTGTACAATTGGGCCATCGACTCGTTCTCCTGGAGGTGGACACTATTTGGGCTACTTCACTGGGGGCAGTTACTATCATAACTGCTGTGGACGTGCTTGTACAAGTCTTTGGGGGGACATGCACTCAGCTCTTCTGAGTTGGAGTTGCTGGGTCAGAAAGTTGATCTTTATGCTGAACTTTATGTCATCTTGAGTAGTGTGAGGTGCAACTGCTCCATACACTCAAAGGAATTGTAGCCACTCTGTTCAGGCATCTCACACTCATTTCATGTTGTTGATGCAATGATCCCCATCACCTTTTCATATGTTGATTGCTCATGGGGACATCTTCTTTCAGAAGATGTGTGTTCATGGCTTTTGCCCATTTTAAAATTGGGTGTTCTTTCCCAAGTCTGTGGCAGTTTTCACTATCATCGTGTGTCTTTTTTAAAAAATGTTTTTTATTGATATTTAGAGAGAGAGGAAGAGGGATAGAGATAGAAACATTAATGAGAGAAACATCATCCATCGGCTGCCTCCAGACATCCCCCACTGGGGATCGAGCCTGAAACCCTGGGCATGTGCCCTGACCAGATGGGGCCTTGGGAGGGAGGGGCAAGGCCCCTGACCGGATATCAAACCTGCAACCTCTGGGTTCATGGGTCAACATTCAACCACTGAGCCACACCAGCCGGGCAGTGTGTCTTTTGATGAACAGTTGTTCTTACTTTTAGTGAAGTCTTTTATGGGTAGTGGCATTTGTGTCCTGTTGAGGAAATCTACCTACTTCAAGACCACAAAGAGTTTCTCCCATGCCTTCTTCTAGAACTTTACCTTTCACATTTATATCTATTATCCATTTTAAACTAATATATGTATATGATGTGAGGCAGCGTCAAGGTTCTTCTTCACATGGATATCCAAAAGACCAGCATGACTTTCTGTCAAGTCCATCCTTACCCCACTGACCTTCAAGGGTCTTCTTCATTTTGGTAATTTTAAGTTTCCCTCACAAGAACATCATTAAGGAAAAAACATGGGCTCTGCTGTGGTGTTTTTTTTTTTTAGAATCTTTTTAATCCTCACCTTAGGATATGTCCTTTGTCATTGGTTGGCTGCCTCCTGCATGCACCCTGACTGGGGATTGAACCCGCAACCTAGGCAGGTGCCCTGATCAAAAGTCCAATCTACAACCTTTTGGTGCACAAGATGATGTTCCAATCAACTGAACTACTGGGCAGGGTGAAGTCTACTGTTTTCATTGGATTTTTACACATTCCATATTCTACCTTTTACATTTTTCTTTGTGGAGTTTCTCTCAAAGGTCAAGTTAGCAAATTAGCATCAATATTTTCTTCTCAATATTGACACTAATTACATTTTTAGGTCAAGCAGATGAACTCACATATGCCTTCTTTTTTAGTTCATCATTTGTTCCTCTTTGATAATAAGATTCTTTTTTAAAAAAAAGTTTTTATTGATTTTTAAAGAGGAAGGAAGAGGAAAATAGAGAAACTTAGATGTGAGAGAGAAACATCAATCGGCTGCCTCCTGTAGGCACCCCAACCGGGGACTGAACCTGCAACCTGGTATGTGCCCTGATCGGGAATCCAACCGGCGACCTTTCTGTGCATGGGCGACACTCAAATGAGCCACACCAGCCAGGGCTATAAGGTATTTTTTGTTGTTAATCCTCACTTGATATTTTTTCATTGGTTTTTTAGAGAGAGAGGAAGGGAAGGAGGGAGGGAGAGGGGGGGGGGGAGAGGGAGAAGGAGAGGGAGAGAAAGAGAAACCGAAGTGAGAGAGACACATCAATTGGTTGCTTCCCACATGCACCCCAACTGGGGCTGGTAATCAAACCTACAACCCAGATATGTGCCCTTGACCAGGAATGGGACCCAGGACCCAGGACCCAGGACTAATGCTCTAACCACTGAGGAAACCGGCCAGAGAATAAGATTCTTTTTAAAGGTCAATTTGTCTTTTTTATTTGGATACCAGTTGTCACCACCCCTAAAATGACATGCTTGGTAAGAATCTCTCTAAATGATGTGCTAATGGTTCACACTTTGACATTTTCCACTGCTACAGATTAAAATTCTCCCTTACTTTGCTTCACGACTAACTGCAAAGCATTACTATAAAATCAAGCGATACAACCCTTATGTTATGGAGAGAGTCATAAGGGCTGATATGTACCAGAAAGTGGAATAAGACACTGGTGAGCGGGAGCACAAACAGAGTTCTGGGCAAGGTGCAGGCCGTGCATCCCTGGCCACCTTCTGCAGCTGCACATGCCCACCCTGTACTGGCAGAACGGGCACATTCTCCTTGGAGGGCTGCAGGAGAACCATTATTTTCTTATTATTAGTTAAATGGTACTTGTGCTCCACAAACAGATCCACTGAAGCTGAAAACACATACTCTCTTGTATTTGGTGCCTGTGAGGACAGGGCTCACAGTGCCTGGAGCAGTCAGCCAACACATGGCAGACCTCCAATGGCCCAGCATGAAAACTGGGCTTGTCATGCAAGTATGGGGACAGGACAATGAGGTGGGGTAGTCTATAGAAGGAACAGAAACCCTTTCTGCTCCAGCAACTCTGGCTTCCACCATAGTCATGAGTGTCGGCCATAAGACTGGCACCCATCACAGCACAGAACTCTCCTTCCACCTCGCCTCATCACTAACCTCAATCTCGCCAGCCACACCTCATCATCCTAGGGCCTCTCCACCTGCTGTTGCCTCTGCTGGAGAACTCATCCCCAGACCTCCTTTCATCAGAGTTCCTTGGCCTCCCCACCACGCTTTATTTCCCTCTCCCCATGCTGACACCACTTGTATGCTTCCTTGTTTAACCAGTGACTGTGGAATGGTCTCACAGGCACATGGGAGGCCAGAAAAGGCACCTCTGAGGACCCCCAGCATCCACCCACCCACCGCATTCCTCAGCTTACCTGTCCTTATACTTGATGACAGCGTCCACAATCTTTTTCATCTTTTTGGTGAGGTTTGGAGGGTTGGGAGAGAGCTTCTCAGCAGGTGGCCGCCCGCGCTTTTTTTGCTTCTTGCTCTCCTCGTCCTTGTCGCGGCTGCGGGTGCTGGTGGTCGGGGTGGAGGAGCCGGCGTCGCTGTCCCGCTTGCGTTTTCGCGATGATTTCTTCTGCCGAACCTCCTCTTCTATCTCCTCCAGCGTGCCCTCCTCGATGGCCTTCAGGGTCAATAGTGGTAAAATAGGACAGCCAGCACCGAGGTTGACAAGCAGAGGCCGCGGTGCAAACCCGTGGGTTCTGGCTGGGGCAGGACACACACCAGGGCTCTCACAGGCTCCAAAAGGCCACAAAAGGCCAGAGCACATCCCACCCATGCCTGTCCTTCACAAATAGGGGGTTTTACTTTAAAAATTAGTCATATCTTCACTCCCGTGTAATAGACTCCTGTATCCCTCCACCCAGAGGTGACACTGTTTAACACTTCTCTGGACCCGATGCATCTTTTTTTTTAAATTTGGGGTGAAACAGGTTTTAAGTGTGCAGCTCAGTGGCATTAGATACATTCACATTGTGTGCAGCCACCACCACCATCCAGCTCCAAGATCTCCTTGCCCTTCCCACATACATGTGCACAACTGAGACAGCATGGAACTGTATCCACGTACCATACCATGACTCATGTTTTTGCTTACTATATCCTGGATGCATTTCCTGTCGTTTTTCTGCAACATAATTTTTAATGCCTGTTTAGTATTTTATTGCAAAAAGGGCCATAATTGTTCATGGGCATTTGGGTTATTTCTAAATTCTACATAATGCCATGACTGACATCTGTCTTTTCTGTACAGATTACAGAAGTGAAGCTGCTGAATTGAAGGACATCAACACGTACAATATTAATTTTAAAATGATCCTGATTTATTCATTCTGAATGATAATTTGCACGTTTAAAACAAAGGGAAGGGAAGCCAGGTTTCCAGGGGAGCTTGGAATCATAAAGGGAGGAGGGCTGGACTCAAAGGGTTGTGCTGGTCATTCGTCTCTCATTTATCAGCTGTGACTATGAAATGGGCAAGGGGCCTAGCACAGAGGACACAGCACTGAACAAAATCAGATGGACACTTATCAGACAGACTTCCCACAAACGTGGTGACAACCATGGGTCAAGTGCCAGGAAGAAGGGTGAGTGGTGCTCTGATTGTGGAGCAGACCTGTCCTGCTTAGAGGTTCAGGAGAGCTTCCTAGAAGAGGTGGCACAGAAGCTGAGAACTGAAAGGGGGGAGAAAAGACATCCAGGCCAAAGGAACAGTATGGAGGGCTTGTGGCAGGCAGGAGGGACTGAAAGGTCAGCACAGGGGAGGGCATGTACTGCAGGCCCAGTAGGGTAGGTGAAATACTGTCCCCCGCCCTGGTTGGAGCATCGGCCCGAGCACCAGAGGCACAAGTTCAATTTCGGTCAAGGGCACATACCTGGGTTACAGGTCTAATCCCGGCCCTGGTCTGGGCGCATGTGGGAGGCAACCAATCAATGTGTTTCCCTCACATCAATGTTTCTCTCTCTCTTTCTCTCCCTCCCCTCCCTTCCTCTCTCTCAAAATCAATGGGAAAAAAAAATATCTTTGGGTGAAGATTTAAAAAAAAAAAAAAAAATACTGTCCCCAAAATTCATATCCAAATGGGACCTCAGAATGTTATTTTATTTGAAAAGAAAATCTTTGCAGATGTAATTACTTAAGAATCGAGCAAGATGAGTTCATCCTGTGTTAGGGTGGGCCCAAAATCCAATGAGGGTGACCTTATGAGAGACAGAAAGGCCACACAGAGACACAGGGTAGAGGCCATGTAAAGGTGGAGGCAGAGAGTGGAATAATGGGGCCACAAGCCAAGGAATGCCAGGGCGACCACAAGCTGAAAGAAGCATAGAAGTCTCCTCCCCTAGAGCCTTCGGAAGAAACAGGGTCCTGCTGACACCTGGATTTTAGAATCCTAGCCCTCTGGGACTGTGAGAAAATAAATTACTGTTGTCTTAAGCCACCAAGTATGTGGTAATTGTTATGGCAGCCCTAGGAATATCTAATACCGGGGTTTCTGATCCCTTGGCCTGCAAGGCAAGAGCTAGGAACATTCTGAATGATTTTGGCACACAGGGCATAAGACTGTCTGTCAAAAAAGTGGTGCCCATTACACATTCACTACTAAGAAAGGAGAGTGCCTATTTTGGGCAAACATATTTATTATTAATGTAAATTTTATTGAGTATGACATATAAAAAGCTATGTGCTCAATGGGGAAAGAACAGTCTTTTCAACACATGGTACTAGGACCACTGGATATCCACAGGTAGAAGAATGAAGTTGGACACTAAATTATTGCTATATACAAAATTAACTTAGAGGATCATGGGCATAAATGTAAAAGCTGAAACTCTAAAACTTGAAAAAAAAAAATAGGGGTAAATCTTTGTGACCTTGCATCTGGTGAGAGATTCTCAGACAAGATCCCAAAAGATAAGCAATAAGAGAAAAATAAACTGGACTTTATAAAAATTAAAAACTTTTGTGCTCCAAAGGAAACCATGAAGAAGATAAACTACAGATCAGGAGAAATATTTGCAAATCTCACATCTGATAAGAGACTTATAAAAAAGATATACAAGTGGCTAATAAGCACATGAAAAGATGTTCAGTGCCATTAGTCACTAGAAAAATGGAACTCAAAACCACAGAGAGACACCACTTTATACCACTGGAATGATTAAAATAAAAAAGACAGATAATAACAAGTATTAACAAGGATGTGGAGAAATTCCCTCATATCCTGCTGGTGTGAATGTGAAATGGTGCAGCTGCTTTGGAAAACAGGCAGCCCCTCAAAAGGTTAAACATAGAATTACCATTTGAGACCCAGCAATTCATTCCACTTTTAGTATATACTTGCGAGAAATCTAAACACATGTCCTCACAAAACGTGTACACATATGCTCATGGCAGCATTATTCACAATAGCCAAAAAGTGGGAACAACCGAAGTGTCCATCAACTGATGAATGGATAAAAAAATGTGGTATATCCGTACAATAAAACATAATTCAGCCTTGAAAAGAAAGAATATGTGCTACATCATGGATAAACCATGAAAATATTTTACCTCGTGAAAGAAGCCAGACATCAAAGGATCACATGTTTGCATGATGTTATTTATATGTAATGTCCAGAAAAGGGTGACTGTCAAGGGCAAGGAGGAATAAAGGGAAGGAAGACAGCTAAAGAGGAAAGGGCTTCTTTTTTGGGATAATGAGGATGTTCTAAAATTGATTTGTGATGACAACTGCAAGACTGTAAATATAGTAAAAACCATTGACTTGTACATCTTAAATGGGTGAATTCTACAGTATATAAATTACACCTCAAAAAAATGTATACAAAACATCAGTAGCATATGGCAAAAGGCACTCACTGTCTCAAAAATGTGGGGTTGGTAATGGTCCATGGAAGCCGATACAGATCTGTAACTGGGCCTAAGTTCTCTCATCCGGAGTTTTCTTCTTGGCCCTGGAGCCCTGGGCCAGAAAATAGGACACTACACCCACCCCTCACAAAAGTTTGCCTGGTTCCCTGGCATGTTTCAACGGCCCCTCTCATGCATATCTCAGTGGGCGAGTTTCCAAGTCTGGGGTTATCTGAGCTCGTAGGACGGGACCAGGTCCCAGTTAACCCAAGGGAACCCTAGGATGTACGACCAGAGGCAGCACCTCTCATTCTGGGATGTGGCACTCAGCAGGGTGCAGCAAAAGCCATCACCAACCTTCTGGGAACAGTTGCTTCAGGGACATTTTTATGAAACAACTTCCAGGTTGGATTTTTAAGCATTACCTCTGCACTCAGAGCCCCCAAACATGGGGAGGGGTCAGATTTATCACTATAATCCCAGTGTACATGCAGTGGGCCCTGGGCTGGGGCCCTGACTCAGCATTCTGCAACTATAGCTACAGGGCTGGGTGCTACCTGCTGAAAACGAGTGTTGACATCACCTCTATGAGTAACTGTGGTTGCAGTCTCATCAGCAGCTCACTTCCTCCTCCATCCTCCCCAGCCTGGCTAGGAGTCCAAGTCCTAAGGGTGACGTACTGTTGGGGTGATGTGTCCAAAGTGGGGCTACCTGACCCCATCAGCATTCCTGACCAGCTTGCAGGGCAACTGGATGCTCACTAATCTCTGGCTGTGTTTCCTATGGACCGGCACTCGGGAGACCGGCACCATGCTGAGATCAGCAATGTTTTACTCTAACCTCATGAAGAGGTGAACCCTCACACGGAAGAGGCCAATTACATACAAGCAGTGAGTTTCGAACTGCTTGGGGATGGCACTGGTGCTCTTTCCTGTCTCTGGTCAGGAGGAATTGAGCAAACCTGACCCTATGTTAAAGTGTTGCTGTCGTGAATGGAAGCCAAGAATGGCTGAAGGGAACATGCTCAGGTGTTGGACAAAGGCCAAGCTATAGTGGTGTGAGCCTCTCCTCCCCCAGCCCTGCTCCTCGCCGGCCATCTCTGGCATATACCTTGAGCCACTGCTTCTCCGTCAGTGAGTCACTGTAGTCCACCTCCTTGCGGTGGCGGGAACCACGGCCAAACATCTTCTCTTCTTCTTCCTCGCATGTCAGCCGCTCCACCTCTGCATCGTCCTTGATGATCCACGAGGGGAGCTCATCCTCCTCCATCAGGCGTGGCTTCCGCTTGGGGTTGCGGGCTTCCTCACGCCTGCGGTCCAGATCCATGCGCTGGGGAGCGAGGAGAGGGTGTGGACAAGGGAAGGCGTCAGCACAGGGAGAGCCAGGAGGACATTCAAGGGATGTTGATAAGGGGCTGCTTCTTTGTCTCGGGGACCAATGCCCCAACAGTAGTTAACCTTTGCACTCGGATGTCGAGTGTGACTCGACACAGTTAGCATTAGAATAAAGGAATCGAGAAAAAAGCGAGTGCAAAGGGTTAAACAGCAGCTCTGGGTATTGCTAAGGCCAAGGTGGCCTGGCTCCTGCGTCAGGCCCTGGCTAGGGGCTCTGCTTTAGGGACAGAGAAAACTGGAAAGGACTGGCAGATTGCATAAGGGAGCTGAAATGTGGTGACAGCTTCAAGGTATAGTCTTGTCAGGAGGCACAAAGCCTGCTGGGGCCAACAGCCCAAACTCATACCATACTTCTCACCCAGAAGCATGAGGTATTGGTGGCCAAGGTGTTCACCAGACCCTTGGCTTTGGACGGTATTAATACTCCCTTAAAGGGAACCTCAAGGGTGCCTCAACAAATTCAAGAGGACAGGTGTTTGGGGACTGAGGGTCACAAATGAGAAAGATGGCTAGGTGTGTGTCCCACTACCCCTCTGACACTCTTAGAACATGGAAGAAAGATGGGTGAATTAGGAGGCATTGTGGGGCCACCCCTGGCTCCATTATCACCCAGGGACTCCAACATCACTAGGAGTTTTTGCTCTGTTTGAGGTCATCAGGGCAGCGCATGTGAACCCCTCCAGGCTCCCAGTTTCATATGGGTGGAAAAGTGAGCTCCCTAAAGGTGTGTGAGGCGGAAATGCCAGCTCAACTCCCGCCTGTGGTGCTTACCATGAACAGGTCAAACTCCTCTTCGTGCCGGGCAATCATTTGATTCACAGTTTCATCGTCGGGCACTTCATCTTCTTCCTACAAGATTTCACATGATTAGTTCAAGGGTGGAGAGGCTAGGATGGGCGGTGGCCGGGCTCGGAGGAGAGCGGCGGCATCCATGGGAAATGAGCTGGTGGTCCCAGTCCGGCTGCAGTGGATGGCGACCCACACAGCAGCGAGAGGCACACACACACACGCACACGCACGCTCCGTGGGATCAGGGCCCTTGCTGGCCGTCTCAGCCGAGAAGCCGAGGATTGAATGGGCATGGAGACTGAACTACCCCTCTCACCTTTAGAGGTGGCTCCTCCAAGTCGGGGTTGACGCCCGCTGGCGGAGGGGCAGTGTGGGCGAAGCTGGCACTGCCGCTGCCCGTGCTGCAGTGTCTGCTCTGTGGATAAATAGAGGACTTCAGTCTCCAGGGCTGTCAATCCAGCGTCTTTCACCAGCAGTTTAGAAAAAAAAAACCACTTCAAAGAAAAAGCAAGTACTCATCCTCTTTCCTTTCAGCCCACACTCCCTTTACTCCAAAGGGATGCAAAAAAAGAAAAAAGAAAAAAAAAGTGCAAAAAAGGTAAAAAAACAAAAATGAAAGCCGCTCATGCATTCACCACTCACGCTGGGGAGGGGGTTGGGGCCGGTGCTGCCCTCACCTCGTCCTGCTCCTCGTGCTCCAGGATGGCCTGCAGGAAGGCACGCCTCTCATGGCTGGAGGACTTCTGGTCAAACATGCCAGCCTGGATCACCTTCTGATCGACGTTGAGCTTGTACTTGGCCGCAGCCAGAATCTTCTCCTCCACACTATTGACTGTGCAGAGGCGGAGCACGCGCACCTCGTTTTGCTGCCCAATGCGGTGGGCTCGGTCCTGCGCTTGCAGGTCCTGGGGAAGAAACACCGGTCAGTCCCGAGCAAGCACTTTAGAGTTTTAAGGGGAGGTCGACCTTGCGAAGCCATTGGGAGAGGTGGGGCCTTTTGATTATTTTGTGCCTGCCTCTTGCCTGGCCATTCTGCTGGTCCCAACCAGTTCAGGTACAGGATGTGGAGCCTGTGCCAGGAAGATTTCATCCTGAGTTCCTACAGAAGTGTCACTTTCTATCTTAGTGATACTTGAGAAACACTCAAGAAGATAGCACAGTTTGGGAGGACAAGCCCTGGGTGGTTATATCCCAAGCAGGTCCTATCACAAATGCAGGGGTCCCCTTGCCTACCCAAGGAGGGCCCTATGCTCAGTGTGACTGTATCACGGTACCATTTACAGGATGGAGGCAAAGCTGGACAGCATGTTGGCGATGCCTACTTTGGTTGTGGACCCTAGTACTTCCTTACTGTGCAACCAGACCCGAACTCAACCTCTCTGAACCCCAGGTCTCACTCTGTTCACACGAGCCACTCTCCTGGCTATTGTGTGCATGAGAGGAGCGAATGGGCATCGAGTGCTCAGTCCAGTGCCTGGTGTGGAACAAGCTCTGATAAAGTGGTAGCCATGACTGCCAACCCAATTTGGATCATCATCCCCAGCACAGAACCAGGAAAAATCCCACGAAATATTGTGTCCGGGGGCTGGTGCTGTTTGGGGCTGAGCTTGAAATTAGTACCTAATGGGGGACACAGAGGCCACACCTGCTTGGAGACAGGAGTGTCCTCTCTCCACTACTGGGCCCCCTGGCTGGCCAGCATGCTTCCTGGCAGGGCCGACACTCAATGGCAGCTCCCAGGCCCTGCAGTGAGCTTAGTGGCCTCTGATACTGCCCAGTGTGACAGAGGGAGGAGAAGGCTCCATAGGAGCTTCTCCCTGCCACCTGCTTGCTGACAGGAGAGGCACACCCCAACCACCTCTTGGGAAACTGGCCAGTTGTCAAAGTCCAGGCAGGAACTACCCCCCAAGATGACAGTAGAAAGGGATGCTAGCAAACACCCAGGGTATTCATCCATCAGATGGGCTATCATTTACACACTGATAATGGGTGCCACCAGGCTGTGGTAAGGGTATACTCACAACCCATCAGTGGGAAAGAAACCTGGGAGCCTTCTGGAGGCCACTTGGGCAGAAACAACCATATCGTGAAGGGGACACACCCATGAACCAAGCAATCCCACCTCTCAAGGTTGACCTGGCTGGTGCTCTGAGAGAGCAATAACAGGGCTCGCTGAGGGGGCTAGTGTCATGCCAAACACCAGAGCCCAGATGTCTGATAACTGGACTTTGAGTTAAAAGTCTCAGGGCCACTGTAAGCTGGGACGGCCAGCAGCTGACTAATGCTCACACAGAGGTGAAACACCCCAGCAGCTGAAGGGAAGGGACACATCCTGGAAAATGCTGTATTTTTGTGAAAAACAGAACACACCGATTAAATGCTGGCATACACTCAGAGAAGAACAGGATTGGTGGAGAAGGGGAAAAGTGGACTCTATATTACTTTGAGTTATTGATATTTACCATTTTTAAAAAGTTAAGAAAAAATTAAATATTTTAAAACTACTGTATCTATAAAATCACATCCTTGCACCTACTGGCATGTGCCCCCATGGAGTGTATTCAGGTAAGAAACAGAGCAGCAGTACAAAAAGTGCATAAAAGATGACCTGAGTTTTGTTTACAAAAGCACACGGCCTAGGACTTCCATCACTAAAACAGCGATGATTACTGCCAGCTGATAAGAGTGGGGCCTTTTCCATTTTCTGTCCACATTTGTGTTAATACCAGGATTCTTTTTTTTATTTATTTCAGAGAAGAAGGGAGAGGGACAGAGAGTTAGGAACATCAATGATGAGAGAGAATCATTGATTGGCTGCCTCCTGCATGCCCACCACTGGGGATCGAGCCCACAATCCAGGCATGTCCCCTTGACCGGAATCGAACCTGGGACCCTTCAGTCCGCAGGCTGACACTCTATCCACTGAGCCAGACCAGCTAGGGCCAGGCTTCTTTTTATATATGTAACAATGGAATATATTTTTGTCATATCAGAACAAAAAGCTATTTTGGTTTGAGAAACAGAGGGGAATGAATACAATGTGGGCTTCCCTCCAAAAGCCTCAGGCACTGCAGGTGCTGCTCCCAGGCCTGGGAGATTGCAAGGAGGCTAGTGGCATTCATGAGGCTCAGCAGGGTCTCTCTGCGCCTCAAGCCTCTCCACCCAGGGCGCCAGGGGCTTTTACCTGGTGGGGGTTCCAGTCACTGTCAAAAATGATCACAGTGTCAGCCGACTGGAGGTTCAGGCCGAGCCCCCCGGCCCGGGTGCTGAGCAGGAAGATGAAATACTCGGAGCCGGGCTCGTTGAAGGTTTTCAGCAGCATGCCCCGATCCTCCGCTTTTGTGGTTCCTGCCAGGAATGAGGCCAACAGGATTAGTGGGGTGACTGAGGGGGAGATAGGCGGTGGCAAGGAGAGACACAGAGGAACATGTGCTTTGGAGAACAGAGACTGCACCCACATGTGACACCACTAAAAGCCACTCTCCCCATCCCCGAAGGTAAGAATGAGCCACATGAAGATGGCTGCGCCTCCTCCATATAAAACAGGGATGCTGCAAGAACTAGACCAGGTGGGGGCTAAAGCCCAGCAAACACCCAGGCAACAAGGGCTCCCCGTCAGTGCTGTTGTTACCACCAGTCCCTGCCCACCAGCTAATTTCGATAACACCATACCCTCAAAACAAGCAACTGACCAGAGGCCAAGAGTCTGCCCTCAAACCTACTGCAATGAGATTTCTTGGTTCAGAGAGAATTGCCTACATGCAAGCACACAGGTGTCTTATTTCAGCGGCTCATTTCCCTTTGGGCAGGACAGGCTTTTAAGAGTTACAGGGACTCTCAGGTGTTGGCCCAGGACAAGATCCTCAGCATCATGAGTACCAGAGAGGCGTGTAAGTACTCACATTGCTGTTGCTGCCAGCTCAGAGCAGAGGTGCCTTGGCAAATTCAGGAGTCATTTTTGGTGATGAAACAAAAATTAAACACTTCCTGCCACTCACCTACAGGTCCCAATGAACAGTGCGAAGGCCTGCTGCCCTCTAGAGCCTGGCCTTCAGATGTGCCCACACATGCAACAGATCTGAGGAGGGGCTGAGCCTCAAGTGGGGCAGGGGCAGGCCCAGGAGGGGCCACCTCCCCAGGTGCCTGACCTGCACCCTTGCTCTTACCACTCTGATGGTGGAAGGTTCTATTTTTATACAATGTGTCACTGAGCCCCCTTCCTCCATACTTTACTAGAGTTTCTATCTGTTTGGCAGTGTCCATGAGAAGTAATAGGGATGAATCATTCTTAACCCACAAAATCCTCATCCTTATGGAAATAACTCTCGTCATGGAAGAAAGGCGGGAAAAGGGGGAGGTGGACGGGCACTGGGGTGGGTGAAAACATGCTTTCCAAATACTGTACAGCCTGTCCTCTGGAGGGTTGGGATGGTGACAATAAAAAGAATGGGCCCTCCCTAAGGATGGAGCAGCTGGAAAGGCCAAGGCACAGAGAGAAGAGGAAGGTGAGACCCATGATCAGATTTGTGTTTTTAAAGGTTGCCCTGGACAAAATTCCAAGAACGGGCTGAGGAAGGCAAGATTCAGGGCAGGTTCTGGGACCGATAATCAGCCCAGCAACCACCAGTCCGTGGTCTGTGAAACCACAAGATGCAGAGTGAAAGACAACACAGGAACACAGAGGTCTGGGGCATCAGGCCATGGAGATGGACTTGGCAATAGGCTTAGATAAAGATTCTGGGTTGTGCGGGGAACGAAGAAGCTGTCTTAACCATGTTCACCCCAATGGCACTCAAGTTCATTTTCCTCATGAACACCGTTCATTCTCGCCATCTGACAGAGGATGGGGACTCCCTCTAGGGCCTCCCTGGCCAGTTGACATGTCACATCACAGGTCCTGCATGTTGTCAGCATCTCACTCAGCCCACTCCTGCCCCAGGCTCCCGTGTGGTGGGGTAAAGGCAGGAACGCAGGCCTCCCTATGAGAGTGCAGGGTCACAGCCAAGCAGTTCCCAGGGTCTTGCTACTCTTACCCCTGCAGCATCCAGTTCCCTCCTCTCTTTCCCACTCAGTGCTCAAGGTTTCAGCAGGAACAAGCCTGGTTCCAGCTTCAGGCCTGATCAGTGACAGTGGCACAGACACCTGGGCAGTGGAGATGGGCATGTGGCTCACAGCAGCCTAATGAGGGCCAGCCCCTGGAACTCTGTTGGGGACACTGCACAGGCAGAAGGGCACCTGCAGAGGATGCCAAGGAGAAAGGCACCAAGAGCCCAGGAAAGCCCCTCCAGCATCACCTGAACTCTGGCTCAGCTGTGCTCACAGCAGGAGAACACAGCCCTCCCTGCAGCCCTGAGAGCCTGTGTGACTGAGCGTGCTGCTGCACTCACTCCTGCTGGGACACCTAGAGGCTCGGACCTCATCCTGCCTTGCAAGGGAGGGCACACTGGCCAGAAGCTCTGCTAGCAGTGGATAATGAGATCCCTTAACAAATGTCTCTCTCGGTCAGACTCACCATCGAGCCTGAGGTATTTAAAGCCGCGATACGCAAAATAATCTTCCATGATCGTCATGAGGGAGGTCATCTGACAGAAGAGTAGCACTTTATGGTTGGTGGCACGAAGTTTGGGCAAAATTCTATCGAGGAGCTCGAATTTCCCTGAGGCTCGGTACAGGTCCAGCCTGGTGAACGGAGGGAGGAGGGAAGAATACACACAATGTTAACAACAGCACATAGTAGGTGGGCAAAGAAGGAGGCACAGTCCCGTCTCCAGGCTGAACAGAACCAACCTACATGGGCTGGTCATCAGGGGTAAGAGCACACACGTGACTTCCCATGCAGATCCCCTACCCCCAAGAAGATTCAGCAAAGCCATTTTAACCCAAATAAAATACACTCAGGCCATTCTTGGCCAAGAGTGACCATGTAATCATCATCCAACTTGGATACTTGTGAGAAGAGACGCTATTAGTAACTATGCAACGTCTCCATTTTGCTAAAGAACCAGAAGCCATAGCTTACGCTGTAGAGTGCCCACACTGAGCCACACACAGGGCTAATGGTCACTGCAGTTCCTCTCAGTCACTGCAGTCTAGTTCCGGTTTACAGATGTGGAAACTGAAGCTGGGGACAGCGTAACACGGTTGCTGCAGTGCCTGAGCCAGGACTCAAACCCACATCTGTGGGACCTCATTAAGCAATTGGGAATAAAAAAAAGACACCTTAGAAGAACGTTTTACTTTCTGATGTAGTGCCTCTACTCTTGGAAGTGGCTTAGTATCCCAGAGAAATGATGGTGTTAGCAAGGCTGCTGGCAATGGTGAAATCTAGATGCAGCTTCCACGTCAAACACCATGGGCTTAATGAAGCCTGAGTTGCGCTTTATAAACAATGCCAGGGAAAGCACACCCATGGCAAGGTGGGCAGCACACCATATGGAGCATCTCCCTGTTGGCAGACAGAGTTAAGGCTCAGAGCGGTGAAGCAAGTTGGTAACGTTCACAGAGCCTTGAGGGAGGTGGCAGAGTGGGGCCTAGAAACCAGGTCAACCTTAGGAATTCTGCCTCTTGGGATTAATGGTGGGCAACTCTCATGTGGAGGATTTCTATTTTCTTCGTTGAATTTGTCTACATTTTCTAAACTTTTTGTCATGAACTTAATGCCTTTGAAACCAAACCAATGTAACACTAGCAACAGGACCAACAAAATATGTGAGAAACACCATCACATGGCCCGCCTGCCCACCCCATACAGCAGGGAAGCTTCTCACCCTTGGACGATGCCACCGGTAAATCCCAGGTGCTCGGAAAAGGACTCCTGCAATGGAATGAGAGACAATTCCATGGGGGTTTAGGAGACAGGCAGAAAAGTGCCCAGCACCATGCCTCTGACCCCTCACACCAGTGCTCAGTGCCTGCCCACAGTGGTTCTGAAGCCACAGATGTCAACTGCAGCTGTTCTATCCCACCCATGTGTGTCCCTTTCCCCGTGTTTTTCCAATGAAGGAAAGGAAATCATGATATAACCCTCAACCACCAAAATGAGCACAAAAGGCAAGTGTGCACCGGAGACCATCCTGGGATTGCGGAAACAGAATCCTAGGGGCACCAGGGGTATTCCAACAACCCTGAAACATTATGCCAAAACATGAACATATATGTGTGTGCTTTTCAGAAGCAAGAATCCAAATTCTTAAAGGGCACCGTGGCCCAAGATGTTATGACCCGGAGACTTCCTGAAGAGGAAAGCTGCTCTGAGTCGATGCAATGACCCAGGATGGCCCCACATGTCACTGAGTGGGAAATGCTAGTGCATCAATGAACAGAGGCAGTGTGACCCCACACGGTGAAAAATGACCCAGAGAGGAGTTTTCTAATAATTTGTGGTTATCATAGGGTGGGCTTTCAAGGACTTTCTATCACAGTTTTCTTTCCCATAAGCACTTGCAAATAGCAAACCAACAGAGAAAAATGTATAGGCATTGTCTATTTAAAATATTATAAACTTTTTTTTTTTTTAAGTTATCAGGGATAAGCAATCTAGCCCTGCCTATGGGTGCTCAGGGCAGCACCGGGGCCGGGAAACGGGGGTGGGGGGTGGGGGGGCCTCACCTCGATGTGCTGGAACATGTACGGGTGGTTGCAGATCTTCCTCAGCTGCATGATGGTGTTCATCAGGGTCTTGGTGCCGCCTTTGCCCTGCAGAGGAAGAAAAGAGTCCCACATCGGGTCTTGTCCCAGGGTGGGGTGGGATGGGTGGTGGAAAGAGGATTGTGGAAGGAGAAGCTTTAGGGGCAGGTATGGCTTATGGCAGAGAAATGAGGAGTGAAGAACTGGATCCTGTGGAAGTTCAGAGGCTTGAAACCAGCTCTGAGGGGAGCAGAGACTACCTGCGCACTGGGGATGAAGGGAAGTAAGAGTGACAGAGCTAAGGCTGAATCACTAACACTTTTTGAAGCCAGCTTCATTGTGGGCATTGTGGCAAGTCTCTGGGGGCTGCAGCCAGATGGGTCATGACCTAGGAAGATTGCTGGCTACAGCGTGAAGGGTTCAGGAGTAAGTGGATGCCGTGGGACAGAAGTAAACCAGTAAACATGCTGCTGCCACAGCTCAGGTAAAAAAGGGCCCTAACAAAACATCTCGAGGAGGAAATGGGGAGGTAGGACTAAGCTTGAGGTACTGGGTGTGGAATCAAGAGACCTGGGATGATAATTTCAGTTCAGGTGAAGGATGGGGTAGCGGGGCACTGGGACCTCAGAGAAATCCCAGAAGTCAGCAGCCAGCCCAGCCCCACTCCTCTCCACTGTAACACCACACCCTGCCCAATGTCACTTGCTAAAAAGGTGAAAGGGCTAAGTGTTCATGGCTGTTGGGGCAGCTTTTTCCCAGCTGGGAAGGTGGGGCTCACTAAAACATTCTAATTCTGCGAGAATCAGTGCTGGGCCCAGTGCTGCCACTGTCACACCCATGGTGGCTAACATTTCCTAAACAAAAAGGACACCAGACAACATCTGACTTGGGAGGCTCTTGGGGCCCTAAGTGTGCCCCAGAATTGGTCCATGAGCCTCTGCTCCTGCAGCCTTACTGACTGACCCGTTCACACCAGCCACGACTTAAACAATAGCTCTGCAATGCTCTCGGGATCACCACTTCATGGGGCCTAGACCACAACAATAAGCTCCAAGAAGGTGGAAGACCTGCAGGTTACAGTGTGCTCAACCACACACACCTGGCTGCCCCGAACCCACCCGCCTTGGACACTTAGGTGGGGAAGCGGAGCTTGGACAAACCTTCTTGTCCTTCTCAGAGCCATCAGTCAGCAACACCCCCTTGGCCTGCATGTGCCGGTACAACACACGTTGCAGAGCAGACATGTCGCACTTGATGACGTACTCCACCTGTGAGGGACACACAGCGCCATCAGTGGGGGTCCAGGGGTCCTGAGCCTAATCCCCCACCTGAGCGTATCTATCTCCTGGGCCCTGGGATGTGTGCTCTAATCAAGGCACACAGGGGTGATGGTGAAAGGGCCCCAACAGCTGGGGACATGAGGGAAGTGATGCACCAGGACAGAGAAACATGGAGGGGGAGTCCTGGACTGCTCTTGCCCCTACGGCATCTGCTTCTCTCCCTTTCTTTCCCACTCTCAGTGCTCAAGGTTCCAGCAAGAAAAAGACTGATTCCAGCTTCAGGCCCGGTCAGTGATAGCTCCACAGACACCTGGGCAGTGGAGAGATGGGCATGTGGCTCACAGCAGCCTAGTAAGAGCCAGCCCTTGGAACTCTGGGGAAAAAGATGGGCTGCCTCTCTGTTGGGGACACATGTGGCCACCTTCCAAAGGCCTCTCCAAGTATGACTAGAGGGGTAACTGTGGCCAGGAACCCCCAGCCTTGCCGGGGGAAAGGGAGCCCTAGGGAACCACTGTGGTACTGGTTCCCTGAGCAAGAATTCAGAGCCATTTCAAGATTGGGAAGCAGCCCTGAGAGCCCATGGTCTCTAAGCTGAGCTTGTGACATAGTTGGGCAGGACCTGCCCAAGCATCTGACCTACTGACAACAGGTGGGATTCTGTACTCTAACCTACCACCCCCGCCTTCCACGTTAGTGATCTAGAGGGGGTGAACTGCCGTCCCTGGGATGGATTTACTTCGGAATGACAGGGCAAGGCCAGGACCATGAGACCATAGGCAGGGACGACAGGAAAGCCGCCTGGCCAGGCCCACCCTAGGGAAGCCCTGCACTGTGGTTTCTTCTACTTAAAATCCTCATGGTACCTTTTCAGGCAACTGAGCTTCAACCTCCTTCTTGAGCCGCCGGAGCAGGAAGGGCCGTAGCACTTTGTGGAGGCGACGAATGATGAGGATGGTCTCCTCCTCGTTTAAGTCCACCTGGCATGCCATGAGAAATGTCAACTAAGCGTTACTTCCAAAGTGGGGGCATCTGTAGTCACCCTGTGCCCTGCCCTGCCTTTTCAGACTGCCTTCTGTTTTAGGGGGTTTGGCAAGAAACCCTTTTCTTTTGGAAAACAGGAAGGATCTGAGCCCTTCCCTAGAAATGCCAGGAGGTGGAACCAAGGACCCCAGGGCACCACATTCCACAGGTCGTATAAAGAGCAACACAGCAGCATACAGTGCTGCTTCCCCGCCAGCACATCTAAATGAAAGCTAAATGGCACGATGGGGGCCACATTCATAGAGTATTTGGTGTAAACCAGATGATTCTCATGGAGGGCTCTACCACTGGGAGCCCCATATCCACTCTCATTTCAGCTGGGATGGGATGGAGGGAAAGAAATACTGCTCTCCCAGGGTGACTGCTACTCTGGTAAAAAGTTAATTTTTAAAATTTTTTTAAAAGTGAAGAATAAGCCCTGGCAGGTATGACTGGGTTGGAGCATCATCCTGTACACCAAAGGGTGGCAGGTTCAATTCCTGGTCAGGGCACATGCCCAGGTTGTAGGTTTGATCCCGTTGATCGATTTATGTGTGTGTATATGTATGTGCGTATGTGTGTGCGTGCGTGTGTGTCACATATGCGTGTCTGTCTCTCTTTCCATTCCTTTCTCTAAAATAAATTAAAACAACAAATGACATACTTTACCAAAAAAAAAAAAGTTATAAATAAAGTAACACCTGAACTTTCCTTCTGTGGGCCTCCTAAAAAAATCTCTTGGCAAAGCTTTTACTCAACTTGAAAATAAATGAAACTAGAGCATCTGCTTCTCAGTTATTGAATAGGGGTCCTGTGACTCTTGGAAAGGTCTATTTCTCCTTCAGAATGGCTTCAGCCTAAGCTGGTGTCAAGGAGGGGGTACCTCCCAGATGATGCTGGCAGAGGCCCCTCTGCACACATGGTGTGGTGGCCCCAGCTGTCCTGCACCTGTCTAAGGAAAACCTCATAATCGGGACTAGAGGGCAGTGACGCTCATTACCCGCTGCAGTTGTACCTACTTCCTCAGTTGTCAGGCTCTGGAGGCTTAACTGCCTTCAACAGAAATGCAGCTGGCCCACAAACACAGTTTAAACCCCAATAGCATAGCAGCTCATTCTGAAGTCTGCTTAAGGAGTTCATCAAGTGATGAGGACCTAGCCCCTTTCAGCCCACATGCCACAGTCTGGTTTTCAGTCTGCCAATGCCACCCATGGCCATTTAGGCCTTGAGATCCACAGGCCACAGAGCGCTTTAAAAATGTAATACACAGCCCTAGCTGGTTTGGCTCAGTTGATAGAACACTGGCCTGTGGACTGAAGGGTCCCAGGTTCGATTCTGGTCGGGGGCACATGCCTGGGTTGCGGGCTGGTCCCCCGCAGTGGTGTGTGTGTGTGTGTGTGTGTGTGTGTGTGTGTGCAGGAGGCAGCCGATCAATGATTCTCTCTCATCATTGATGATTCTATCTCTCTCTTCCTCTCTGAAATCAATAAAATTTTTTTAAAAATGAAATACACAGAATATGACATTACTCCTGTGACTAAAAACTTTTGGGCTTCTCACTGCCCTTAGGGTAAAACCTAAAATCCTTAAAGGGACTAACAGGCCCCTCGGGCCCTCCAGTTGCCCCTTCACACCCTTGCTCTGGCCCCACAACTCCCTCAAGGCCATATTCCTCACTGTGCCCTCTCTGTGTCTGGGGCACAGGGTCAAAGGAGCCCCAAGTATCTCCCCAGAGTTAACCTCCTCAATCACTGCTCTTCTCTAGGACCCTGACACCTACCACAGTCCCAGCCCGTTGTGATGGGCACTCAATGCACACCCAGCTCCTCAGAGGATGGCCCACGACCACAGTTCCCTGCCCCATCTCACCACCACATGGCTGGCCGCACACACCCACCTTTTCTCCAGTCATGGCAAAGGGCGCATTGAACCACTGCTCAAAGGTGCTGCAGCTCTTGAAGATGGTGGGCAGCAGGAAATTGAGGAGTGCCCAGAGCTCAGGGAGCTTGTTCTGCAGCGGCGTGCCTGTCAGCAGAAGGCGGCGGGGAGCCACATAGTGCGTGTTGAGGACCTGCGTCAGCTTGCAGTGGTGGTTCTTCATGCGGTGGCCTTCATCCACGATCATGTACTTCCAGCGGATCTGCAGGCCCAAGAGCAGGCGTTTAGAGGAGAGGCTGGAGGGCTGCTCTCACAGCCATTAGGCAAGAGGGCTCCATGTAGAAGAGCTTGTTGAGGTGGAGAACGTGGGCATGACAATGTCCCCTGACGAGGAGCCAGCTCACCGAGAGAAAGACACACAACATGCCTCTATAAAGCATGCGGTAAGCACGGACAGACAAGGAGACATGCCCGTGAACTGTTGGATGAACAAAGCAAGTTGTAGAAAAGTAGTCTAGTTTCCCTCCCAAAATTACATATGCTAGTATGTAGCACAGAAAAATTGTCAAACAGCACCTCCCCTCACTGATCAGAGGAGTCCAATGGGGGGAGGGGTGCATCTACAGGGGACACGGTGAGGTAATGAGTACATTTTCCAATGTGCCTTTAAAGGTAGAGAGAGAAGGCAGATTCTGAGTATGAGCCTGGGGGCTGGGGCTGTGCTCTAAAACCTGTCTGTGGCTACACATCTGATGGATAGGGGCTAGACATTGACTATATCAGTGTGTGGCCGTCCTGTACTTTAGCCTCTTGGGGACACAGTGAGTGAGGCCTGAGTGACGCAGAGTATGTCAGAGGCAGATCTGGCTGGCGTAAGGACACAACAGCCTTCTCCCACGAGGAAACCCCGTTGCAGAGTGTTTGCTAATTAAAGCTGCTGTCAGGTAAGCACAGATAACTTTGTACTGAGTCAGAGGGTGACCACACAATGTACATTTGCTCTCTAGGCCTCACTCTCCTCATCTGTAGGCTCAGAGATGTCTATTAAGCTATCATCATTCTGACCAAGTCCCTGAGGTGTGGTAACTTGTAAACATCTCCATCTTGGGTATGTCACCACTCTACCCTTTACTTCATCTACTGAATGGTTAGTGGTGAGACCAGATGCATCATCTTCAGCCTCGACCCCTCCTCAAACCAGGAAACAAGGGATGGTGTCTTTTTTATATCACTATGTTCTCAGTAATTCAGTATGGCCTAACTAGAGCCACCTTCACAACTACGTCAGCTAAGAAGCCTGTACAGCCCCCACTGAATTTGCCAGCCCAGCAGCCCAAGGCTGACGGGCCACACAGGGCCTCAGAGAGCATCATGGGCTGGTTTTGCATGGCTATGCTGGGGAAGGCACAGTCACCAGGGAGGGGGGGGCTAAGGTCGCTAGAGACAGGTAAAGACAAGGTTGGCTTCTCCATGGCCCTATCAGGACACTGCAGAAAGACAGGTGGGTCAGGAGGCATCTTGTGTGACCAGACTCTTTGGGCAAAAGCCCCAGGAGAAGCTAGTGCATGTGCTATGTAGGCGACCCCATATCTGGATCTAATCCCAGGCTAGCCTGGAACAGAGAAGCAAACCCAAGGTCACCTTGACAGGGACCTTGCATATACACAGCAGCTATCTTTATACACATGTGTAGGGGAATCAGTGAAAAATTACTTGCAAGGGGCTTTGAGAAGATGGTAAGTGTGACACACTCATAACAATCCTGGATCAGGCCGGATCACATGCTCCCTGATAGCACTGAGCGCCTAGGGCTGGTGTTTTACGAGGACACGCTACCTTCGCAAGGATGTGCTTGTCTTTAATGATGTACTCGTACGTCGTTAGCAAGACATTGAACTTGCCACTCCGGAGCTGGGGGACGAAAGCCCGTCTGGCTGCTGGAGAGCCCTGTGAAGAAGAGAAGACATGCACACATCAGCCTCCAGGGGAGGAGAATTAGGTGAGCTGCTGGCTCCTGTCCTCCAACCGCAATGTGCTGAGTGCCAAATGCAGGGAGCGGAGAAAGGCTTGTGGGTTCTCTGGGAGGCTTGCTGTCTGCACCACCATCTGCCTGAGTCCCAGTGGCAAATCAGCTCCCCCTCTCTTCCTGGGTCTCCCCTCAGGTTTCCAAGCTGAACACCAGGGCATCCTCCTTAAAACCTCCCACTCGAGCACTGGCCACCGAGATCATTTCCTGACAGAAGCTCCAGCTTATTTGCAATTAGCAAACCTGCCCAGTCCCGCTCCCAGGTCCAAACTCCTGAACCATATGACCAGAACCCCAGTGTTCTTCAGGTTCACATTCCACACAGATTGATTTCCACTGGGTCCCATAAGCTTTTGCCAGAAATACTTTTAACTCCTCAAATGTACCAAGTTTTCTCCACACATGCTGTCCCTTCTGCCAAGACCCCTCTCTCCAGCATGAGCAGAGAGCCTCACAGCACAGGGTGAAAAGCCTGGTCCCGGGAGCCCGGTGACCAGGCATAACCTGGCTCTGAAACTAAGTGGCTGCATGAAGCCCTGTCTACCTCAGTTTCCCCACCAGGAAAACAAGTACAAGTCCCCACTTCATAGGGTGAACTGATAAAAAATAAACATTACCCCCCCAAAAAAACAAGTGACCCCAAACCTGCATTAACACCATGATCCCAAGTGTATAACATAGGAAAATGCACACATACTCCTCATTATTAATGCAAGCTGACTTCCCTATTCACTTATCTGTATTCCTTACTCTCCTACCCTGCTCTCACCTATGTCCACTCCATAGGCTGTGACATACCTTGTAGGACACCTTCACCACGGAGGGAGCCCACTTGTCAAATTCGTAAGCCCAGTTTGACAGCGTTCTAACGGAAACAAGGAAGGAACAGTCAGGTTCTAGTTCAGGCAACAATAGCTCACTGTTCATACCCATGTCCACTGGGAAGTGAGGCCAGTGTGGTCGTGGCACTCAGAGCTGGCAGGGTAACTGATCGTCTCCAATGGGGGCAAGTGAGGGAAGGTGCCCTGGGAGGAAGGATCAGGGACACATAAGTGTGGCGACGGGTACAGGGACAGTGAGAAGCCTGGGTCAGCCTGGACTAGAGTTGGTCGGCAAGAGAAGGCTGAACCCAGAAGTTGGACCTTAGAGACCAGTTCTCTGTCATCACTATGGGTCACAACCATCTGTGAGAATAAGCTATATTCTATAAACCTGTTGCCAAGAAAAACGCACAGACTTATGGTGCTTCGTTTCAGGTTCAGAAACACGCTAGAGATCATGCTATGGAACCTGGGAGTATGGGAGACACCACCTGTATCTTTATGCCACTTCAAAATAAAAATGACAGCCTTAGCCAGTTTGGCTCAGTGGGTAGAGTGTTGGCCTGCAGACTGAAGGGTAGATTCCGGTCAAGGGCACATGCCTGGGTTGCAGGCTCAATCCCCAG
Organism: Cnephaeus nilssonii; assembly: GCF_951640355.1. Taxonomy (NCBI): domain Eukaryota; kingdom Metazoa; phylum Chordata; class Mammalia; order Chiroptera; family Vespertilionidae; genus Cnephaeus; species Cnephaeus nilssonii. The sequence continues at coordinate 25,069,605 of NC_137076.1, forward strand.
TAGGGGGCGTGCAGGAGGCAGCCTATCAATGTTCCTCTCTCATTATTGATATTTCTATCTCTCTCTCCCTCCCTCTCCCTTCCTCTCTGAAATGAATAAAAATAAATAAATAAACTTGACAGGCTTCTAAATGAAATAAAAATGACAGCCACTGAGGGCTCCTGCCCAGTACGGCAAACAATGAAGATGGAACCTGGTTGGCATAGCTCAGTGATTGAGCGTCGACCTATGAACCAGGAGATCATGGTTCGATTCCTGGTCAGGGCATATGACCGGGTTGTGGGCTTGATCCCCAGTGTGGGGCATGTAGGAGGCAGCCAATCAATAATTCACTCTCATCACTGAGGTTTCTATCTCTCTCTCTCCCTTCCTCTCTGAAATCAATAAAAATATATTTTTTAAAACAAGAGGGAGGCAGGACAAGCAAATGCATGGTGGAAAGTTGCACATCCCAACCAGTGGCTGGGACAGCTGAATGCTCAAAGTCTAAAAACATTCTCTGGGGCACAGGTAGCTCTTCTGGCTCAGAGATGAAATTTGACAGACTGGACCCTTGTCTGAAGATCAACACATGGCAAAACTTCACTGAAGGGAAGGGGGGAATGAAGCCGACTTAAATAACCTTGGAGAAAGGTGTTTTAACTGGAAACTATAAGCCTAGAGATGAAAGGAAGTGGATCTGAACACAATACTCTAGGTGGTAAAGTTGGTTTGCATGGGCTAACTCTTCTGAAAGTACTGTATATGTATACTGGAAATGAACAAATAAATGAAGAGAAAACCCTAGAATGAACCATATGGTCCTCACTGAGAATTGGAGACCACAGTATGAATATGTTTAGCTTTAATAGAGATACCGATGACCAGACACTGTTATCTATGTTATGATATTAGGTATGTGCATGTGAGGCTTAGTACACATATACGTATTTCCTAGTGCTGCCCGCTGAGAGGGCCTAGAAGTGTGGACACCCCAGAAGCAAGAAGCCCTCCTACATCCAGGTCTTGGCTTCCAATTCCATTCTCTAATAAGATAAACCAGGCTGGTTCTAGGCCTGGGTAGAAAATGTACATGCTGAGCTTGGAGCACTTTTGGGTGCCAAAAAGGCCAAGTGCTCAAAACATCACAGTGATGGGGGCATGTCAAAGGGACAGAGTAGCCAACTGAAAGAGCTCCTCCCTATGGCCATAGCTGGAATAATTTGAGCAACAAAGTAAACTAGCACTGGAGTATAACCCAAAATATTAAAAAAAATATGCATGAGTCCATACTTGATAGAAATGATTAAATAAATTAACAATTGGGAAAGAAGAGAGAAATATTCTGTACAGACGAATTCCAAATAATTTATGTATCTGTTCCCCTCTCAAGGAGGTGGAGCTTAACTGCCCACCTCTTGTTTCTGGGACGAGCGGAGTGATCTTAAAGAATAAAGTATGGAAGGGAGAAAAAAGAGAAACTTCACAGCAGACACCTCACAAACACTACCTCAGCCAGGTGATCAAGGTCAACATCAACAGTGAAAAGTCATGTTGACAGTAACTACCTTATGATCTTCTGTCCCATGTAAGCTTGAGAAAAATCACCAGACAGATCCAGACTGAGGGAACCCTACAAAACACCTGAGCAGTTCTCCTTAAAACCATCAAGGTCATCAAGAATATGGAAAATCTGAGAAACAGTCAAAGACCAGGGAAGGCTAAGGAGAAGTGATGACTAAAGGTAATCTAGGATCCTGGAATTAGAAACCAGACATTGGGGGAGAACTAGTGAAATACAAATAAACGTCTGGGGTTTAGTGAATAGTAGCGTGACAGGCTGGTTCCTGAGTTGCGTCAAATGTAACACGGCCATGTAAGATGTTATCAGCACCAGGGAAAACTGGGGGAAGGTATCTGGGAGCTCTCTTTAGTATCTTCACATCTTTTTCATACGTCTAAAAGCATTCTGGCCCTAGCCGATTGGGCTCAGTGGATAGAGCGTCAGCCTGTGGACTGAAGGGTCCTGCGTTCGATTCTGGTCGGGGGCACATGCCTGGAGTGTGGGCTTGATCCCCAATAGGGGGTGTGAAGGAGGCTGCCAATCCATGATTCTCTCTCATCATTGATGTTTCTATCTCTCTCTCCCTCTCTCTTCCTCTCTGAAATCAATAAAAATGTTTTTAAATATAAATAAATAAATAAATAAATAAATAAATAAATAAATAAAAGCATTCTGAAGTAAACACCAACCACAATACAATGATGATGGGGACGTGTTAAAACCAACTGGAAGGGTCTTCCCCAGGCCAAATCAGGGACAATTTAAGGAACAAAATAAAAATGATAGTGTCCATTCTGGACTCCTATAATGATAGAGCCCACTGTGTTGGAAAGAGAAATCCACTATTTGGTACCTCGCACAGTAATAATCACTTCAGGTGAGACTCAACTGATAGATGCTAAAATTACTGGGAAAGTATGATGACAAATAGGATATCATATGGTTTCTAAGTACCTTCCCACATAATACTTATGAATTACAAAGGAACACTCTTAGGTTTACAACGGGAGGGGAAAACTGGCAGGCACCACATAACGAAGATCAAAGTTACCTTCCTCTTGTGCCTCCTGACATGAGGTCCCAAAAAGAGCAAGGCATCCCTCTTGGGGAATTCTTGCCAGAATTTCAGAAATAGGCACATCACACACAATCTGAGGAATAGCTTGACCAGGATTCAAGTGGCAAGATCATGAAGGATGAAGACGGAGTAGCAAACTGTCACAGATATGTGACAACAAAATGCAAAGTGGGATTCAGGACCAGAAAAAGGTTATATGGGGAAATAGACATTTGAATAAGGTCTCTAGATTCATTAATAGTATTAAGTCATTGTTTCCTTCATGGTGTTAACTGTCCTGGTGTAAGATTTGGAAGGTCAGATGTATAGGAATTCTTCACAATAATTTTGCAATTATTACAATTTTGAAATAATTTTAAAATGAGAAGGTAAAAATAAACAACCCAGGCTGCAGAATAGCACATTGAAGAAAGCTGTGTGAAGATGAAGTTACACCTCGGGGAAACAAACAGAGGGGACTTCAGCCACTGCGGGGCTGGGAGACATTGCACAGGCTAGTGCAGTGGGAAGCTGAGAAGCAAGTTGGGTCTGACCACAAGGGAGGAGGAGGCAAGGCCATCTGCTAGCCTGGGACATCCTCCCACACTGCAAAGAGTCATCTCTACAAAGACTGCCAAGGTAGCCTATTTTATACCACCACGTGGAAGGGAAGGCAAAAAGAAGAAATAAATTTCTCCAAGTTAAATTCTTGTGGGGTTCTGAGATAGCCACCCATGAGTGCGTGACCTTTGAAGGCCTGGCCTTCTTAAAGGAAGGAAGACATTAGCACTCAGCTTCCCATTCTTCCCTTCATCCACTGATCCGAGGATGACATGGTCCCCACTTAGTGCTGGACCGAAGTTAAGGAGGTTCCCCTCCATCCAGGGCTAGGCCACGTATACACATAGGCCTGGCAACATCAGAGCAGACAATACCCCAGGCCTGTAATTGGACTGGTGCCTGACATGTGACTGGAGCTGGGTCAATGAGAGGGGGCCCTGGGAGTTTTGCAAACATGCTGGGGGAGTTGAGACATTTTGTGACCCAGGCTGAGTTGAAAAGAGGTCTGCCCAGAGTGGCTGATGGAATCACGGACCCAGAGAGGTGTCTGCAAGGAGGAGGAGGCCAGTGGCGCATAGGGGTGGTGAGAACCTCCTCAGGATGCTGTCTGGGTACCCAGGTCCCATTACACCTGAGCATCTGTATCACCAGGGCTGGGATGGGACTGACAGGGCTCCAGGGTCACCAGTAGGGGGTGGAAACAGTGTTTGCTCAAATGGCTCCACTATAATCTTCTAACATGAGGATCCTCAGGTCCTGTGACTCACAACCCTTGTATGGAATTTGCTGGTTGTGGGCTTGAAGAGAACCTTAAGATCCAGTGAGAGCTGCCCCAATTCAGACAATGAATTAACACAGTCACCTGCCCCTTTCCTATCTTGCCCTTGAACCACAGGCAGGCTGTTATGGGCTGAGTTGTGTCACTCTAATATCCCTATGTTGAAATCCTCAACCCCAAAACCTCAGAATGTGACTGTATTTGGAGAAAGGGTTTCCAAAGAGGTAATGAAGTTAAAATAAGGTCATTAGGATGGGCCCTAACCCAATGATTGGTATCCTTATAAGTAGAGGAAATTAGGATATAGACAACACAGACGGAAGACTATGTGAGGACATAGGGAGAAGATGACCACCTACAAGGCTAAGAGAGAGGCCCCAGGAGAAACCAACTCTGCTAATGCTTTGTTCTCAGACTTTCGGCCTCCCGGAAAATAACACCTGTTGTTTAAGCCATAAGGCTGTGGTACTTTATTAGAAAAGACCCAGTAAACTCACACACCAATGTATGAATGAAGGCTGGGGTGTCACAGAAGCGGGGCAGTGGGGTTACTTGCACTGGACACTCCTGGACCTCCAGGGTTGGGTGCACTTACGAGAGAGGTACAATGATGAGAAAGGGCCCATTGATGCGCTTGTGCTCCATGAGGTACGTGATGAGTGCAATGGTCTGGATGGTCTTTCCCAGGCCCATCTCATCGGCCAGGATGCCATTCAGGTTGTTGTTGTATAGGGACACCAGCCACTCCAAGCCCTTGATCTGCAAGGAGAGAGGCAGCCAACACTGAAGCCCACACTTTAGAGATTCGAGCACAAACAGGAACAAGTTCAGCCCTAGCCACGAACTGCCCACATCCATCTTTATTTAGTGTTTTGCTCTCCATCACCCCACTCCTTTTTTCCTTAGCCTCATCCTCAGCAATCATTCCTATGAAATCATAGGGTTGCTGTGTTAATAATATATGTACAGTATACAAAACTTATTTTTCAGATGAAATTTGAACTAAAGTTACAAGGTCCGTCTGCCACTGCCTGCCACCAAGCCATGTGGTACACTGGGACAAACCTGCCCACAACCATGTGACACTCAATTTGGTAGATCATTAGGGTTTCAGGGGAACATGCTGATAAATCCACCATACGGCCAATGACCACCTAACTAGCATGTCAAGATTAACTGAGAGCTTTCCAAAGCTTGCAAGGTTTCTGCATATAGGAACCGTTAGAGAAGACCGTTTTCAAATGGAATATGTTATAAAGGAAAATCTGGAAAGGTTCCTAAACAGATTAAGGAAGTAACTTCTGGCCACTGGAAATGTCACTGGTCATTGGCTTTGCCTCTTTGGAACTCAATACTGGAATGGAGGCAGTGAGAGTTCTTTCAAGAAAAGTTGGAGTATAAGGGCCACAACCAAACAGAAAATCTTTGATTAAATGTAAACCAGCTACCTCTTGGGAGCTTATAAATGAGTTTGGGATTTGGGGCCATAGAAAAAGAAATGTCTACTATGGCAGCTGTAATCCTTGTCTGCCAGGAGGGGCCTGACAAAGAACTTTAGTGCCAGTGTCACGTCACCTCCACAGAAGGAAAGGCTAGGTCCCGGGCTGCCAGCTCCAGACATTTATGCCATCACTCCTCGCTGTCCTATACTGCACAGAGCATCAGGGAACATGGACTTGTGTCTAAACCTGGGTCCGGTTCTGGTTTGACCACTCCCAAGCTTTAAGTTTGAGAAATCACTGCACCTTTCTGTTCCTCAGTTGCACACACCCCTAATCCTGTAAAGTGTGGAGGATGATAGTGCCTATTTCAGAGTTGTTGGGGATTCAGAAGCTAACAGCGTAAAACACGCTGCTATCCTGCCCTGCACAGATCAAGCACACAGCAAATACTAATATATTGCACCGTTTCATTTCCTCCTGGTGGCTGACCCAACAGATCATGCTTCTACTTCACAGAAGGGGAAACTGAGGCTTAGCGAGAAAGAGTGAGGTACCCAGAGACAAGGAGTAGAATGTGAACTTGAGTCTACCCGTCTTCAGCAGCCTCCCACAAGCTGGGAACCTATGTGTCAAGACTGCTATGTAGGTACAGCCCCCTCCTGCCTCACCTGGTACTGTTTGAGGACGCCGTTGACCATAAGTGCTGACTGCTTATCCACTCTCTCGGTGACAGCATGAGCCACGGCATAATAGGACTGCAGGCCACGAGCAAGGGCCTGGGACACACCGTACTCATCATCAACATCTTGCTTGGCATTCCTGTAAGTGAACAGAATCACTGAGTAAGGACACACATTTCTATTTGTAACAATGTACTTCTGACACAAGACTCTGGAGCAGCCCTTTCTGTCTGAGGACCTGTTACTCAAGCCTAAGATAAGAAAAGTAACTGGAAAGTCTAAGGACAGGCAAGGCAGCAAATACTAATCCGGGGAAGAGTAAGAGGGGCGGGGGGAGGGAGACAGGCACTAAGACTGAACTCCCATTTGTGGTCTCACAGTGGCTTCCAGCTAGACAATAGTAAGCACCATCCAGGGAGAAGCTGGGAAGCTTACGTCCTGCCCGGACCCCCGTGAAGGAAGCTGGTGGAGTAGGAGTGTGTGTAGGGATGCCTTACTCAATGATGTGTCGAGCGTCCACCTCAGAGACGTCATCACTGTCTGGATCTGGAATCTTCTTCTTCTCCTCCACAGGCAGGGTGGGAGGCTGTGCTGGCTGCGGCTGCTCCTCCTCCTCCTCCTACCAAGAGAAAAGACTGCATCAGCTCAAGACACCCCACAGGGACAGGCACAGGGATTCCAGGGGAGAACACACTTTTGGAAGCAACCAAAGTTTTTACAACCCTCACACCTACTCCTTATCCTGGAATGTGTCACGCCTCCTCTTTGCATCTTCTTTTAATTGCTCAGCATATTATTTTTAGTTTTCCCAGCACAGAGTTCAGACACTTCTTTTTAAGGCTATCTGAGGGTACTTTATACTTTTGTTTACTAACAATAGATTCTTCATGTCCCCTGCCCCCATTATACAATGTATACTACACATTTATTCCTTGTCCAACCTATTCAAGCAGATTTTCACTGTAATCTCTTAGAGTTTCTCAATATAAAACATTTAATAGACAATTTTCAATATTTGTTGCTCTTGATTTATTTCTAGGTTTATCGATATGGCTAAAATGCCTAAAATATGTCAAATAATACTGGTGATAACAGGCATCCTAATTTAGTAAGAGGTTTTCAATAAACCTGTAAATTAAGTGTTGTGTTTCATGAAAGTGATTTTTCAGCATTTACTGAGATGATAAAAGGGTTTTGCATGACATATTAATAAAATACACGAATGTATGTATTTCCTGGTAGTAAACCATCCCTGTATTTCTATATAAGTGACACAAAGTCCCAGTAATTATTTTCATGTATAATGGAACTGCTATAAAACTAAAAAAACTAAAAATCCAATTAATCTGCTAAAAATTCCAAAATCTAGTGGGATTTCTTTCGGGGTATGCAAAATTATTTTATAGATCATTTGGAATATTAAACAGGTGATAACAGCACATTTTGGGCCAAAAAAAAAATCATAACTGGTACAGATTTACCCTAACTGATATCACCATATCTGAAATTAATATTGGGGTGAGACTTTTGGCTAAGTCTGAGTGAGGTTGTAGACAAATTCTCTCTTCTAAAAGAGACTTCAGCCCAGCCAGTGTGGCTCAGTGGTTGAGCATCAACCTATGAACCAGGAGGTCATGTTTCGATTCCCTGGGTCAGGATACATGCCCAGGTTTCAGACTCGATCCCCATTAGGGGGCGTGCAGGAGGCAGCCGATCAATGATTTTTCTCTCATCATTGATGTTTCTATCTTTCTCCATCTCCTTTCCTCTCTGAAATAATATGTGTGTGTGTGTATGTACACACACACACACACACACACACACACACACACACACACATCCTATCTAATAAAAGAGTGATATGCTAATTGACTGTCACTCCAACACACAAGATGGCCGCCCTCATGTGGTCAAAGATGGCAGCCCCCATGTGCACACAAGATGGCCACCACAAGATGGCCTGCAGGGGAAGGCAGTTGTGGGGGACCCAGGCCTGCAGGGGAGGGCAATTGGGGGAGACCAGGCCTGCAGGGGAGGGCAGTTGGGGGGGGACCAGGCCTGCAGGAGAGGTAAGTTGGGGGAGGAAAGTTGGGGGCGACCGGGCCTGCAGGGAAGGGCAGTTGGGGGGGACCCAGACCTGCAGGGGAGAGCAGTTGGGGGGGACCAGGCCTGTAAGGGAGGGCAGTTGGGGGCAATCAAGCCTGCAGGGGAGGGCAGTTAGGGGTGACCAGGCTGGCAGAGGAGGGAAGTTGGGGGCGACCGGGCCTGCAGGAAAGAGCAGTTGGGGGGGGGTTCCAGGCCTGCAAGGGAGGGCAGTTTGGGGGGACCAGGCCTGCAAGGGAGGGCAGTTTGGGGGGACCCAGGCCTGCAGGGGAGGGCAGTTGCGGGGGGGACCAGACCAGCAGGGGAGAGCAGTTAGGGGCGATGAGGCTGCCAGGGGAGGGCAATTAGGGGTGACCGGGTCGGAAGGGGAGGGCAGTTGGGGGGGGACCAGGCCTGCAGGGGAGGGCAGTTGGAGGGGGGGACCAGGCCGGCAGGGGAGGGCAGTTGGGGGGGACCAGGCTGGCAGGGGAGGGCAGTTAGGGGTGACTGGCTGACAGGAGAGGGCAGTTAATGGCAATCGAGTTGGCAGGGGAGCAGTTAGGCATCAATCAGGCTGGCAGGGGAGTGGTTAGGGGGTAATCAGGCTGGCAGGCAGAAGTGGTTAGGGGCAATCAGGAAGGCAGGCAGGCGAGCAGTTGGGAGCCAGCAGTCCTGGATTGTGAGGGGTCCCAGATTAGAGGGTGCAGGCTGGGCTGAGGGACACATACCCCCCATGTACGAATTTCGTGCACCAGGCCTCTAGTGTATATATATGTGTGTGTGTGTGTGTGTGTGTGTGTGTGTGTGTGTATTTTTAAATATGATGTGTGTGTGTGTGTATTTTTAAATATGATAATAAGGAACTATTATAAGTAACCCTTTACCTACAAATAACTAAGATGAAACTCCTAGAAAGATACAAACTATTAAAACTGACTCAAGAAGTAGACAAATCTAAATAAAATCTGATAGCTAATTGAATTAGTAACTAAAAATCTTCTCACAATGAAAAGGCCAGTCCCAGATGGCTTAACAGGAGAATTCTATCAAATATTTTAAGATTAATACATTTCTTCTCAAACTCTTCCAGAAAGTAGAGAAGAAGGGAACATTTTCTAAGCCCATCTAGAAGGCCAATGTTAACCTAATATCAAAGCCACACAAAGATATCACGAGAAAACTATACTAAAAAATCCTCAACAAAATATTAGCAACACTATGATATATAGAAAAGATTGCACATCAGGACAAAGTAGAACTTATTCCAGGAATGCAAGTTTGGTTTAATATCCAAAAATTAATTTATATAATAAAGCATACTAGTAAGGAACAGAGAAAAAAACCAATCAACTATAGACAGAATTATAAAAACTTTCAATAAACTAGGATTAAAAGATAATTTACTCAACCTGATAAAGAGCATGTACAAAAAACCTACAGCTAATACCAAAAAGCAGTGACAGACGAAATGCATTACCCCTAAAATCGGAAAAAGAGCTGCCCCCTGGTGGTCAGTGCACTCCCAAAGGGGGAGTGCTGCTCAACCAGAAGCCAGGCTCACGACTGGCAAGCGCAGTGGTGGTGGCGGGAGCCTCTCCGGCCTCCGCGGCAGTCAGATATCCCCCAAGGGCTCCCAGACTGTAAGAGGGTGCAGGGCAGGCTGAGGGACCCCCTCGAGTGCATGAATTTTGTGCACTGGACCTCTAATCTACAATAACAACAAAACTATCAGAAATAACAATATGAGTTTAGCAAGTTCATAGGCAACCAGATCAATATTTTAAAACGTTACTTGAAAGCCTTTTAAGATCCTCTCAACCCAGCTGAAGGGGGAGTGAAGATCACCCTGCTGGATGCTAACTGTGTGAAAGGAACACTGCCTACAGAAACCGCATCCTAGCTTCCTCTGAGTTATCCTTCCCAAGGAGGAGATTCATAACAGAGAGAGGAGCAGGCTTTTAATCAGAGCTTTGTCAACCAGGGAAAATCTAGAAGTCACTTTAGCATGGAATAATTAAGTGATTTAAAGACTATGCATAAGCCGGCTGTGATGGCTCAGTGGATTGAGCATTATCTCATGGACCAAGAGGTCCCGGGTTCAATTCCCAGTCAGGGCACATGCCCGAGTTGTGGGCTCAATCCCCAGAAGGAGGCATGCAGGAGGCAGCCAATCAATAATCCTCTTTCATCATTGATGTTTCTATCTCTCTCCCCCTCTCCTTTCCTCTCTGAAATCAATAAAAATATATTTTAAAAAAATAATAAAGAATATGCATAAAAATGTAACCATGTATAGTATTGCCAATGAAGAGATTATAATAAGTAAACATGCACATGATTTAATGCTCACAACTTTATAGTGATTATTTTTTGTGTGTAGAAGGCTGTTGAGCATTTGAAAAGCGGCTAATATGACCAAGAATGTGAGTTTTAAATTCTACTTAATTTGATTAATTTAATTTAAAAATAAAAGTCATGTGTGGCTAGAGGCTACTGTACTGGACAGCACAGCTCTAAAGCACCAACTTTTCATCAGGACTGAGGCCTTGGCTACCCTCTGCCCATCTCTTGTCCCACATGATGCCCAAGCGGAGTGGGAGAGTCACAGCATGCAAGGGTGACTGACACACAAGGGAGACAGGTCACCACTACAGAGCACCAAGGGCCTTGACAGAAGGAAATGGACTCTTACCTCCTCCTCTTCTTCTGAGCCACTTTCTTCACTATCAGATCTTGGAGCTACTTCATACCTAGAAAAAATATTAGTGTTTTAATATAAATCTTCCCCAAACCAGCATAATTCATTTACCTTAGCAAACTGGCTTGTTTCCAAATCAAGCAAAATCACTGCCAGCTGCCAGCCAGCTGATTCAGGATCCTGGCTGCATCTGGAATTCAAGGCCCAACTCACCCCGGGTTCATCTCAAGCCAGGCCTCCAGCTGCCCTGCTTTAGGGGCATCCGTGCCTGTGAGGATCTTCCCACTCTCCACATGGATCACTTTCACAGGCAGGTCACTCATTTGGCTGGTCTCGTCCAGAGGCTGAAAAAGAGTCACATGTGTGACTTTAGGTTCTGTGGTGACCATGCCTCAGATGTTCACTAACCATGGCCAACTGGGAAGTGCCCTGACAAGTCTACAACCAAAAAATGGCACACAACCATGGCCAGTGGTTGTGAAAATGGGTTTCCTACAAATCAATAATTCAGGAAAAAGTATAATCCATTGATGCAGTTTCTTTGAGATAACTGATACATGTTTTTATTTCCAAAAAGGTAATAGAGTCATATAGTTTAAAATTCAAGAGTGTAGAGTGTGGATTCTCCCCATCCCCTACCCCTCAGCCTGGCAGTTTCTCTCTTCATAGATGCCCACCAGTGTCAGTTTTTCATGCATCCTTACAGATCAATTCCATGCATAAGAAACTAGAACTGGTTTCTCCCCATTTTTACACAAATGACTGTACTATTCACATTCTTCTGGCCCTTTATTTTTTTTCCATTTGTAATATGTTTGTTGCTTCATCAAGGATCCTCATTTTTGTTGCTGTTGTTAAATAGCTAATTGGAATATTTGAAAAATAAAACAACTAACTTCCTCTTAGCAACACATAGGAAATTCTTTGATTTCTCATTCTGAGATATCAACTTTGGATGAACATTTCCCCCTTCAAATTTCCTGAAGACTTCAGAATAAGGATGAAGTTCTTAGTTGAAACCTTTGTTTGCATTGTGAAAATTAATAAACAAAAAACTGGGTCAACTAAATTGGACACAATTAAACTAAACTAAAACTGGCATCATGAAGGCCTGTAGAGAAGCTCTCATGTCCTATCACTCTAAATCAATTACCCCAAACAGGAAGTCAATTACAGATCCCAACAGGAAGAGGCCTACGTTGCACTCCCAAACAGGAAGTGCATCTACTGTACTACCACAGCAGGAGAAAGGCTTATCTCTTATACTGCAACAAGCCTAGCCAATTGAAACCCAGCTAAACCAATGAGAAGCTGTCATCACCTGAACTCTTACTTTATTCCAATAAATTTTCATTTTTCTTTTGCTGACTTTCTTGATCCATCCTCGTTACCTTACATCTTGTATAACAGCTCAGGATAGCTCTCTGTTTGCTAGATGAGATGCTACCTACCCAATTCATAAATCATCGGATAAAACCAATTAGATCTTCAAATGTACTCAGTTAAATTTTGTTTATTAGCAGCATCTTCCAGGAACCTATATCCCTCCCTCCCTCCCTCCCTCCCTCCCTCCCTCCCTCCCTCCCTCCAAAGTTCTGCACTACCAACACCATCCATACAGTAGAGAGAGATTAGTCTCTGTGCATAATACAACCTCACCCTCAAAGTGGCCCACCATGGTGGGGAAGGGGTGACACCAACTCCGGAGGCACAAACCCTCAATTGGTGACTTTCACCCCTGAATGTTCCTTGGAAGCGTTTAATAGTGGTGATGCCTGCACCTGCCCACCCAAAAAATCTGATTCAACTGCTCTAGGATTTTATGAAAGTTTCCCAGATGACACAGACACTGGGGCTTGCCCGGGGTGGAAATGTCAACTGGGGAAACAGGAGCCATATGTAAAACTTTAGACAATAAAAAAAAGAAAAGAAAAGTTTCCCAGATGATTCAGATGTACAGCCAATGCTGAGAACCACTGGCTGGGAATAAGGACAATTCACAGCCACTGAATGATGCTTCTGTTACAAAACAGGCCAGGAAGAGAGCCCTTACCACGAACCACCTTGCTGCACCCTGATCTTGGATTTGCAGCCTCCATAACTGTGAGAACATAAATGTTTGTTATTTAAGCCACCCAGGCTATAATGCTATGGTGTTTTGTTGCAGCCCAAGCTGACTAAGACAGTATCAAAAGGTGATACATAAGGAGGCTCACTACAACAATGCGTGCAATAGGAAAAAAGGCAACGGAAATAGTCACCAATTGAAGAGGAGGTAAAGAGTTGCTCAGTGCAGGATCTTTGTAACAGCTACAAATGGGAAGCAACCTAAAGAGCTATCAGTCTGAATGATGAAACAGATTCTAACATGTCAACACAATAAAATGAAAATAGAACTAATGATGTGATATGGAAAGTGGCACAAGATATTTGTCTAAGTGGGAAAAGTCTAGCTAATGTCTAAATTGACCCAAATAGTCCCAAAATAAAACAAAGAGGATAAAAGTATAATGATTTCAGGAAGAATAGAGAAGATGTCACCAGGAATCAGTATGCATACCTAGGCTTCTACTTTTCATGTTATCATTTAAATTTTTTCTATAGGAAGTATTACATTTTAGAGAGGTTAGAAAGAATAGGGTAAATTAAAAATGGATCTGCCATTTGACCCAGCAACCTTACTTCTGGGAATATATCCTAAGAACCCCAAAACACCAATCAGAAAGAATATATGCACCCCTATGTTCATAGCAGAGTTATTTACAATAGCTAAGATCTGGAAACAGCCCAAGTGCCCACCAGTAGATGAGTGGATAAACAAGCGATGGTACATTTATACAATGGAATACTATGCAGCTGTAAGAAGGATGAACCTGGAGACTATTACGTTAAGCCAAATAAGCCAGTTAGAGAAAGACAAATATCACATGATCTCACTTATATGTCTAATGAAAAAAATAAACTGACGAACAAAATAGATCCAGAGGTATGGATACATGGAACAGAATAACAGATCTTAGTAGGGGGTGGATGGTGGAATGGGAAGGGACAGAAAGAGATTAATCAAAAACCATATATGCGTAACCCATGGATACAGACAATAGCATGGGGAAGGCCTGGGAATTGGGGGTAAAAAGGAAGAAAATGGGAGACATCTGTAATACTGTCAATAATAAAATTAAATTAAAATTTTAAAAGTAGAAAGAATATGGTAAGTGTCCATGAGCTAACATGGGGCGCTGTCTGAGATACAATGCTATATGAGAAAAAGAAAAGCTGTCCAGTGGCTCATGCATAGTAAAGGCCAGGAGCAAACACTCCATTACTCATGGTTTCCCTTTGGGAAGTAGGACAAGGAGCCAGGGGAGGTACTAAAAACAACACTTCTTATTTACACATCCCACTTTTATGTATCTTTCTCCCAAATGAGTATATTACACCAGAATAGTTGCTTTCAGGAGGTGGGCAGGAATGTTGTGGAAAGATGGGTGTGTGAGCACAACCCCTCTCTGAGTGGACCACTTTGTACGGTTCTGACTTTTGGAACAAGCTGGTGTTTCACACACTAAATAAATCAACAATGAGCAAATAAATAAAACCAACAAAGGTGGGGGAAACCACACTAACAGGGGCATGAGGGGAGAACTAATCCAAGTAGCTTCTGTGCACAACATTTAGAGAACAGACTCTCGGAATGAAGAACTCGAAACAAACACTGACCTCTAGCTAGGAGGCTCCTTGTATTTGTTTTTTTTTGAATTTTTATAAGAGTTTAATTTAGCCAAACTGATGACATATGCCGGGGAGCAAGATCTCAAATGCTCTAGGAGGCTCCTTTTATTGGGGGGCACATTAGGAATTCTGAATGTATATCATGTGTATCCTAGGACTGAGCAAACAGGAAAGCGTATCATGGCCAATGACAGCCAGATTTTTGCTGTTTCAATGTGGAAAGGGAAAGAACAGAAATAACCCCATGGTATTGGATTAGAACTGGTGGTGTCAGTGTGATCTCATGATTTGTTAATATTAGTATATAAAAATAGCAATGCACATGTATACGCACACATACAACTATTTCCTACATCTGTCTGCTGAGAGGGCCTAGAAGCAATGACACCCAGAAGCAATGAGCACTCCTAGATTTTGAATTTAAAATATTTTTCTTTGAGAAAAGGAATCAAGGCTCCTTAGAGAAATGGCTGACTCCAGGGCTCAGGCATGGAAATCAGAAGGTAAGGTTATACCATTTTGGTGTACAAAGAAGTCAGGAAGCCCCCAAAGGATGATAGGGACAGATCAAAAGGACACAGGAACCAATTTGAAGGGGCTCCTACTGGTCCAACTGGAACAATTTGAGCATGAAAATAAATACTGCCCTGGCCAGGTAGCTCAGGTGGTTAGAGTGTCGTCCTGATAGGCCAAGGTCATGCTCCCGTCAGGGCACATACAAGAATCAACCAGCTGCCCGACCCACATGGATCAGTGGTTGAGCATTGGCCTATGAACTAGGAGGTCATGGTTCGATTCCCAGTCAGGGCACATGCCTGGGTTGCGGATTCAGTCCCCAGTGTAGGGCATGTTGGAGGCAGCTGATCAATTATTCTCTCTCATCATTGATGTTTCTCTCTCTCTCTCTCTCCTTCTCCCTTCCTCTCTGAAATCAATAAAAAATATATTAAAAAAAAAAGAATCAACCAGACCAGCTGGTGTGGCTCAGTGGCTGAGCATTGACCTGTGGACCAGGAGGCCATGGTTCGATTCCCAGTAGGGGGGCGTGCAGGAGGCAGCTGATCAATAATTCTCTCTCATCATTGGTGTTTCTCTCTCTCCCTCTCCCTTCTTCTGTGAAATCAATAAAAAATATTTTTTTTAAAAGAATCAACCAATGAATGCATAAATAAGTGGAACAACAAATTGATGTTTCTCTCTCTCTCTTCCTCTCTCAAATCAATAAATAAAAAATAAATAAATACTGACAATGAAGGATTAAACTAAATAAGAATCCATGAGCTCATACCAGGGGTTTGCAAATTATGGCCTATGGGCCAAATAGCAAATAAGAGGAAGCTTTTCCTTCCTACAGAAAGCCAACTAAAAAATAGAAGCAGGCAAAGATCACCTATGGATGTGAAACCAGTGAATTAGAGGTATTTGGAGTTACAATATATGTAGTGTCAAGTATCTCCCACATGGTGCTTAATTACAAAAGGAAAGACAGTAACTTCACAGTGGGGTTGCCTTGGTCAACACCAAGAGATCAAGGATCAAGGTCACAGCACCAGTGGCAGAACAAATCTATGCCACACATGCCCAATGTGACGCCCCAAGAAGGATACAGCGTCACTTTAGGGTCTTCCTGCGAAAACATGTAACTTGACTTTAATCACAAGGAAACATCAGTCAAACCCAAATTGAAGGCCACTGTAGGAAATACCTGGCCTATACTCTTCTTCAAAAATACCAAGGTCACAAAAGGCAAAGAAAAAGCGAGAAGCTGTTCAAGATCAATGACAAAAGGGACTACCACTGTGTGTGACATGTGAACTGGGGTTTTCTGTTGCTGTGAAAGACACTAGAGCAGTGATGGCGAACCTATGACACACGTGTCAGCACTGACACGCGTAGCCATTTCTGATGACACGCGGCCGCTGCCGAGGATGAAACATTTGCGAAATGTTTTTTCCTCAAAGTGACACACTACCCGAGTTATGCTCAGTTTTTTGGCGAAGTTTGACACACCAAGCTCAAAAGGTTGCCCATCACTGCACTAGAGGGACAATTGGAGAAACCTTCATAATGGTTATGGATTATATCGTAGTATCGCATCCATGTTCATTTCCAGTTTTTGATCACTGCACAATTATGGAAACGCATTATCTTGGTTTTAGAAATACACACTGAAGCACGTGGAGGAAAAGGGCCACAATGTCTGCATCTGATGCTCAAATGGTTTAGGAAAAAATGATGATAGTGAAAACAGGGAGTTTGGGTGAAGAGTGCACATAACTTCTTTGTACTGTTCTTACACCTCACATGAGTCTAAAAATACATGAAAATAAAAACTGAAAAGTAAATAATGTGGCACAAGCATAGAAAAGGTCTGGGAGAAAACACCTAATAGTTAACAATGTTTCCTCTGGGCAGTGGGATCAAGGAAGGGGTGGATGGTGGCAGGAGACATATATGGATTTTTACCATCATCATATTCAGCTTTTACAGTTTAAAAAGAAAAAAAGTTGGTTGGGGTGTTGTCTTATACACCAGAGGATGGTGGGTTTGATTCCGGTCAGGGCACATACCCAGCTTGTATGTTCAATCCCTGCTTGGGATGCATGAGGAAGGCAACCAATCAATGTTTCTCTCTCTCTCTCTCTCTCTCTCTCTGTGTGTTTGTGTATCTCTGTCTCTCTCTTCATCCCTCCCTTCCTCCTTCTGAGATCAATTTAAATAAAGAAAGAAAAAGAAAAAAAAGAATGAAACAGACCCCAGGTCCAGGGCTGGGTTGACATTTCCACAAAAAACACACACCAAAAACCTGGTTCCTCACCTCGCCATCAGGTCCTATTGCAGGTGTCTGTCCTTCTGCATTTTCTGCCTTCTGGAAATAAAGAGAGATCCAGTCACTCCCTGACAGGGAGACTGAGGCAGCACAGGCCAAGAATGCCGCTCCAGTCCCCAGCATACCTTCTTTTTCTTCTTCTTCTTTTTCTCCTTGGCAACCTGGGCTGCCTTGTGCTGCCGCACCAGCTCCGTGAGGTTAGCCACGTACTCGTCTGTCTGTTGCAAGAGGTAGGCCAAGCGCTTGTCCTTCTTCTGGTCGATGAGTTTCCGGTACCCTTCCTCATCTTCTGCCTGTAAAAGCATGCAGTTATGGCATTTGCCTGCAAGACATGCTCGTCCATTAGCAACCAAGAAAGGCAAATCAGAGTTGAGAAGTCCACTGGGAATTATTGTTAACCAGCAATCAGGCCCACATTTAGGGAGCTCTTAGTCACACCCTGCGTTGTGCTGTATGTAGGCCTTTCACATAACTATCGTCTTTCCCTTTAGTATTTCCCCAACTCTTACCCAGAGCTAGGCTCTGTAAGGACCTGTCTGCACAGACATAATCCTACTCAGAATTATTTATAAAGGCCAATATCAAGTTCTGTCCCATCTGTTCACAAACATACTCCAAATCGAAGCCCTTTTCTCTACCTGGTCTAAGCAATATCTCTCCCTCCCAGCTTTCTAAGAATATATCAGATCACAACACTACCCAGCTTATAGCCTTCATGACTCCCCATCATGTTCAGAATGAAATCCAAAGCCCTCCCTGTGGCCTGCAAGGCCCCAAATGACCTGCCCTTGGGACTCTGACCTCACTCCTCCACTGCACCATTCTGTTGTAGGGGCCACTTGCAATTGGCTTTTACCTACCTTGGGCCCTTGACCTTGGTTCCTCAATCCCTAGGAGGCACTTCCTCCAGGTTTCTGCTCACCCTTTCAGTACCATCCTATCAATCCCATGTGTCCTGCTTCATTCTCTTTAGTGCACTTTCCACCACTCAAAACTGTGTCACTTGGGCAACTATCTCCCTAGGGTTAGCACAAGCCCCTTGAGGACAGGGCTATGTCCTTCTCTTTACTTCTGTGGCCTCTGTCCACATAGTAATGCCTATCAATACCTACCCAATTAGAAAACCACCCAGGAATAAATGGTCAGAAACACAGGGTGGGGGTGGGGGACCAGATCACACCATTGATGACTCACAGCCAGGAGGGGCTGCCACCTTCATTTTCTGGTGGACATAAAGCAGCCAGCTAACTGGCTAAGGTCATGCAGGCACTCTAATGGCTGGTGTGACCGGGCAAAGGTCTGAGGCCAGTTCTTTCAGATTCTCAAACCCAAATCCTTCCACTTCTAACTCTGAGAAGCAAAATGCCTCAGTGTAATACAGGGTGATGGATTCCTGGTCCCCAGTGCACACACAAAGGGATACACAGTTACAAATGCAGAATTTTACCATGAGTCTCCGCATCCTCTCCTTCTCGATTCTTTCATTTTCCTTCTTCTGTTCCCGCTCTGTGTTGGCGTGGTACGTGGCCACTGCCTTTGTGAGTTTTTGAATTTTGCCTGTGACGGATCGGTGATATTCTTTGAAATCCTTGGCATGCTGAAGAATGCTGTTGAGGTATTCCTACAAGGACACACAAGACAAGACTGACTACTGTAACACTCCCTGCGATAAAACTTTAAAGGCAGCTTGTTTAAAACCAAGAGGACATAATCAGACAATACTATAACATTGTTTGCCTCCGAGGTTCTGAGGTTCCATGTTTTCTGTGTAAGGATAAAACTCAATGCTGGAGGGTGGTTGGAAGGGCCCTCCTTTGTACACAACAGACAGACAATCAACCTTGCTAAGACAAGCTGACAAGACATTAACTGATTCAAAATGCTCACGCCCTCCAACCAAGTTATTCCATTGCTAGGAATTTTATTTTAAGAAAATAGCAGAGATTGTCCAAAAAAATTCAAGAACAAAAATGCCTATTCGAGCCCTGGCCAGGTTGGATGGAGCATCACCCCGTACACCAAAAGGATGCGGGTTCAATTCCCAGTCAGGGCACATATAGGAGGCAACCGATTGATGTTCTCTCACATCAATGTTTTTCTCTCTCTCTCTCCCTTTCTCTCTCTTTCAAATCAATAAAAACATATCCTCGGGTGAGGATTAAAAAAAAAAAAAAGAATGCCTATCTCAGTGTTTGATTACCATATGTATACAGAATAAGGCTGGAAAGATATATACACCAAAATGTTAACAGCAGTCTACACTGAGTATTGACTTTTTCTATTATTTTGAACTGCACCAGTAATAGATATTGACTGGAAGAACTTTAGAAAATATAACGAGTGAACAACAAACAGAATCATCCCAAATCCTACTTGAGTAGAAATTTTGGTCTCCTTGACTGATCTCGTGAAAACCTAACTTAGCCCTAGCCAGTTTGGCTCAGTGGATAGAGCGTCAGCCTGAGAACTGAAGGGTCCCAGGTTCAATTCCGGTCAAGGGCACATGCCCAAGTTGTGGGCTCGATCCCCAGTGTGGGGCATGTAGGAGCAACCGACCAATGATTCTCTCTCATCAATGATGTTTCTCTCCCTTCCTCTTTGAAATCAATAAAAATATATTTAAAATTTTAAAATAAATAAATAAAATAAAAACCTAACCTAGATCAATCCCTCCTCTAAGAGACTCCATAGCTTCCACCTCACTCAGAGCAATAGTGCAACTTGCTCCTTGCCTCACAAGGCCCAGCACGCTCTGTCCTTACCTCCTCCTACTCTCCCCCTCGCTCCACTCTGGCTGCACAGAGACCCCTGCTTTTTATAGAACACACAGCACGTATCAGCCCCAGGGTGTTTGCACCTCCCTGTCTATCTGGAAAGCTCTTGCCCACATAGCCATGGGGCTTCCTTCCCTCAGATCTCTGCTCAGATCTCACCTCCTCAGAAAAAACTTCCCCAACCATTCTGTGTCAACAGCTCCCCTTCACTCTCCATCACTGCTTCATGTTTCTTTATATCCTATCTCCTCCCAATATTTTACATCCCTTGATTGTGGCCCATCTTCTCCCTACCACTCAATTTTGTTCAAGAATGTATTCTTGGTGCCTAAAATAGTGTTATCATAAACAGAAAAGAGAAACAGCATGTTTAGACACAAAACAAAACAAGACTCAACAATGCGAGAGCTGTGAGGACCCAGGTACACAGGAGGGCCAGCAGGACAAGCTATGCAGCAGCTGGGGACGCACCTGGTGCTTCTGCCGGCGCTTGCGCTCCTGCTCAATCTTCTGCTGCTTCTCCAGCTTCTCGGTGATGCGGGCCTCACGCAGGGACTGCCGCTTGCTACGCTTGTAGGCCTTGGCATTGAGGGCAGTCTCAAGGGCCGTGTCCCTCCTCATGCACACCACCACTTCCTGCCGCAGCTTCAGGAAGAGGAGAAACATGGGCACACGTTGGTCATGTCCACACAAAATGCACAATTACACAGTGCAAGCTAGGCAGAACACTGCTGCCTCCAGAAGGGTCCTTGCCAAATCTCATAAGCACAAATGTGTGTGCATGTGGAGGACATCTGATAAATGCCCAAGGGCCGGGGAGGCAAGCACAGGTCAGGAGACAGCTGTTTCTGGACACCCAGCGGAAGGTCCTCTTATACCTTCAGGTCTACAGCTCTGCCTTCCCTCAAGCACACACAAAATATTTCTTATGGCTCATTCAAAAGTACAGCCCCCTCAGATATAGACCCATTTAAGTTTCCTGTTTCGCCATCTTAAGGAACCATGCTTACTCACACCAGGAACACCCCATGTACCACAACTGTGCATGTCATGAAGAGGAAGGAGGGCACAATGAGCTAATAAGTGTGGGTGGACACTGTTGCTTTCAATGGTCAAGGGACATTTATTTAATAACTAGAGGCCTGGTGCACGAAATTCGTGCACGGAGGGGGGTTGTCCCTCAGCCCAGCCTGTACCCTCTCCAATCTGGGACCCCTCAAGGGATGTCCGACTGCCCGTTTAGGCCCGATCCCAGGGATCGGGCCTAAACGGGCAGTCGGACATCCCTCTCACAATCCAGGACTGCTGGCTCCCAACTGCTTGCCTGCTTGCCTTCCTGATTGCCCCTAACCGCTTCTGCCTGCAGCCTGATCACCCCCTAACCACTCTGCTGCCAGCCTGTTTGCCCCCAACTTCCCTCCTCTGCCAGCCTGGTTACCCCTAACTGCCCTCTCCTGCAGGGTTGATCACCTCCAACTGCCCTCCCTTGCAGGCTGGGTGCCTCCCAACTGCCCTCTCCTGCTGGCCATCTTGTGGTGGCCATCTTGTGTCCACATGGGGGCAGGATCTTTGACCACATGGGGGAAGCTATATTGTGTGTTGCAGTGATGATCAATCTGCATAGTACTCTTTTATTAGATAGGATAGAGGCCTGGTACAGGGGTGGGGGCCAGCTGGTTTGCCCTGAAGGGTGTCCCTGATCAGGGTGGGGTTCCCTTGGGGCATGGGGCAGCCCGAGTGAGGGGCCTGTGGTGGTTTGCAGGCAGGCCACGCCCCCTGGCAACGCAAGTGGAGGCCCTGGTATCTGGAATTTATTTTCCTTCTACAATTGAAACTTTGTAGCCTGGAGCAGAGCCAAGCCTGGGGCTCCCTCCGAGGCCAGAAGCCCGCAGCCATTTGTGTTGGGGTTATAATTGAAACTTTGTTGCCTTAAGCAGGTGGGCCCGGCCAGGGTGTGTGGAAAGCTTTGCTTACCCTGTTGCCGGCAGCAACCCTGGCCTGCTCTCTTAAGCTCCATTCTGCCGCCATTTGTTTGAATTTGTTTACCTTCTATAATTGAAACTTTGTAGCTTGAGTGGAGGCTTAGGCCTGCAACGGCTGGCAGAAAGCTTGGCTTCCTTTGTTACCTAGGAAACCTTGCTCTCTGTGGCTGTAGCCATCTTGGTTTGGGTTAATTTGCATACTCGCTCTGATTGGATGGTGGGCGTGGCTTGTGGGTGTGTCGGAGGTATGATCAATTTGCATATTTGTCTATTATTAGATAGGATTGCTCAGCAAGTAATTACTTGTATCTAAGCAACAGCATTGGCAGAAAAGGCCTGTGCTTGCACCTACCTGCCTCTGGAAGTTCAGCAGCCTGAGGGCCTTGAGCTCGATAGTTGCTTTGGTTCGCAAATCCCCGGCCAGTGACCCAGGTAGGTTTTCAAGTTCCTGAATTCGGTGAGCGATGCGAGCCTGAAGCCTGGGGTGCAAAGACAGAAAAAAGGACAGGCAATGAGAGGACTGCTTTCAAGGAGCCCACCTATGCCCTATCTTTAAAGCGGGAGCCTCAGAAGAATCCATCCTTTGAGGGAGGCAGAAGATGGCTCAGAAAAGGATGCCAGCCACAAAACACAGAGGAAGGCAGCTACATCAAACAGGAAACCAGACAGGGTACAGCTGACTTAAGGCATTCAGCAGGGTGAGCCAGCCTCTGGAGTCAGGCAGGCCAGGCTCTCCCTCCTAGCCCTGGGAATCTACTTAGCCTGGGAGCCTTATCAGAAATATGGGCCATAAAGGAATTAAAAAATTAAACATCTATGGCCCTGGCCAATGGTGCTCAGTGGTTAGAATGTAGGCCCGCACCAAAGGATAGTGGGTTCAATTCCCGGTCAAGAGCACATACCTGGATTGTAGGTTCAGTCCCTGGCCCCAGTTGTGGCTTGTGCGGGAGGCAACCAATTGATGTGTCTCCCTCACATCGATGTTTCTGTTTCTCCATCTCTTTCTTTCCTCTCTCTCTCTCTCTCTCTCTCTCTCTCTCTCTCTCTCTCTCTCTCTCTCTCTTTCCTCCCCGCCTCTCCCACATTCTCTAAGAATCAATGGAAAAAATATTTAAACATTACTTTAAGGAGGCTAGAGGTGAGGGAGTAGGCAGGACCTCTATGAGGAGGTGACCTCAGTAATGAGGTCTAAGTGAGCACAAGGAGTCATGTACCACCAAGCAAAGGCCCTAGGCAGAAATAAGCCTAACTTGTTGAATAAGCAAATCGGAACAAGGAAAGTAGGATAGGCGAGGACAAAGCATGAGACAGGGACTGAACAGAAGGGAGTTTACTGAACAGAATGGCAGGTTTTAACCTGGGGAATAGGATCTAGTGTAAGTCAATTGTAAAAAGAGACTTCCAACCTCTGTGTGGGAAACAGAATGCACAGGCAAGTGTGAGAGGAAGGAGGCCCCAGGCAGGAGGAGTAGACCAGGTGGCAGTTAACAGTACGGGGGGAGAACCATGTCTGGGGAGGGGAGCCGAGACGAATTGGTTCACCAAGGGGTCATGCACCACCAATGCAAAGGGGGATGAAAAAGGGGCTGCAGTGTCTGTGGCCCAATGAGCTGCTGGATGGCGGGTATATGGGAACAGAGACAGGAGGGAAAGACAGGGAAATGTGAAGATATCTGCACAGGTCATTTTCAACCTAAAGGGGAGGCACCTGGCTCCAAGGCATGTCACAGCTGGGATGCACTCTAGAGATGGTCATTAGGCAAAGATTTACTGATGCCTCTGGGAATATACAGTGAATAAGGCACAGCCTCTCCCTCGTGGAGCTTACACTCACCAAGGGAGGCCTGCCCTGAACAAATTATAAATGCAATGAGGAAATGGGAAGTGCAAGGTGCTCAAGGAGTGAATCTCAGGTGCCCCCAGAAGTGTGGGATGAAATATCACAGACCTACGGTGTGCCAGGCATCCCACATGGTGCCCAGGAGGCCTTGGCAAAGGGGCCAGCAACTAGTGAGAAGGATCCACTGCAGAGCTCGCAGGGTTTCTTTTTTAGTGTGATGAACCAAAAGTTGGATACACTGTGTTGGTGAGGAGAAACACATACTTTCACTCCAACATATATTTGTATGATCTCAGTGGAGGGCACCTTTGCAGAATCTACGAAATTCCCGTGTACGTTCCCTGTATCCATTAATGCCACTTCCAGGGACTTATTCTGACACACGTGCACATGTGTGAAATTAGAAACAAATGCAGAAGTGCATTTACTAAGACATTGTCTTAACGCTGGATTAGAAATAACCTAATGTGCACTCAGCCAGGGGGCTGGCTGAATAAACATGTTATCTTCACCAGGCAGAACACTGAACAGGAAAAAAGAAAAGTTCCTTTTGGACAAACAGGGGATGATCTCTACACTATGTCATTTTGGAAGGAACGATGCATACCTCATGAACCCCTTGGGACAATATGGCTACCTGTACCTATCTGCTTGCATATGCACACAATTTTTCTGGAAGGATACATGCCAATTGAGGAGCTGGCAACCTAGAGAGAAAGGCATAGGGTGATTTCTGGTTGCATACCCTATTGGCCTTTGGAAGTGGAAACCACACCAACGTGTGTCAGGGATGACGTGGTTGGGGGTGACCTGATGCGGCAGCAGTGCCCTCACCTGTACTCCCGCTCCTGCAGAATCTCCACAGGGTCCAGGCCCCGGGGTTTCTGGATGGGGGTGATGCGGCTCTGCTTCTGGTGTAGCGGTACCATGGGGGCAGGCTGGGCTGGCTGCCCTGGCGACTGCGTCTGGGGTGGCATCACAGGAGAGGCAGCGGGCGGGACGGCAGGGGGCGCAGGTGAGGGACGGCCTGTAGGCTGAGGGGGGATCAGCTTCTGAGGTGTACTTGTGGGGGCAGCAGCATTCGCCATAGGTCCTGGGGAGAGTCAAGTAGCAGGAGCACAGCATTGAGCTTCAGGTCAATTCCAAGTGGAAATAAAAAGCCTGCATGGTGCTCACTGCCCCAGTGACAGACAGACTGTCCGGGCCACACCTCCCCATCTCCCCGCCTCTCACTGAACTGGCATGGCAGGCAGCTTCTCACTCAGGGGTCTCCTCTCTCCTGCCTCAAGGTTCAAGCCTCTTCCAGATCTCAGCCTACATGTCCTTCCCCGAAGCCCTGCACTGATCCAAGTGCCGACCCTGAGTTCGTTCTTCCTGGGCAGCATTTTCCTGACTTCAGTTCAGATGAAATCGGATTTAAGTGATTAGCTCGTCTATGCCCATCACTAAACCTCAGGCTCTAAGAGGATAGAAAACAAATCCATTTTGTCTACTGCTTTCACCCAACAGAAGTGACCCTCAAATCCTTGCTGACAACTACATTTGACAGAATGAAGAGAAACTGAACATGGTGAGGAGACAGAACCCTGAACCACCCTGTCATTTTGCTGGCTTCCATAGTATTGGGGGGCATCCCAGGAGGGAAGGGACATCAGCTGTGACCTACAGGAGTGGAGGCACCAGGTCCTGAAGGGTCGTGTCTATGGCTACAGCCGTGCCTCTCCACAGCCTCTCCCTGGAGTCACAGTGAACTTGTTCATTCATATCCTTTTCTTCTTAACATTTAAAAGAGACCCCAGGATCTCTATGACCCACAGGACAGAACAAGGGTGGGCAGGAATTGTGGAGTGAAATCAACCCAAGACTTTAGAAAATAACCAGGGATCGATAAGACACAAAGAAGACAGCAGGAAGAAGCGAGGACTTGTCCTTGGCCCTCTCTCTCTCTGGACAGGCTCATCTCAGGGTCTGCACTGGGTAACCTCATGACATAAAAGTCAGGGCACAGAAATGTCACCAAGACAGAGGGTACTCACCTTCAGGCCATGGCTTGGGAGGTCCTCCAGGGGGTTGGCCCGGCATACCGGGGGGCACACCTGAAGGTCCTGGGGGTGGCATATTGGGCCCTCCCATACCTACACATAGGGAAAAACAAACAATAGGATAAAATGTGTCCTGTGTTCATCCTACACCCATCCCCACGGGCAGCCCTGCCTCCAGGGGACACACCCAACAACAAGCCCCTTAGTGTGGGCATCAAGGGAAAGCAGGGAACTGGAGAAAGAACTTTTATCCTGACAACAGCCTTGCCTGCCCGCATGAGCACCAGACATTGTGCCAGCCCCAAGGGGGAAAGTTGTGGGCAGCAGAGCCTAGGTCTGCCTGACACTGTTGCCCCCACTTGGTCAGTTTGCTGAGACTTCTCCCTCCCCCAAGGGCTGGAGATAGTGGGCCTTACCATGGGGCCTGCTGTAATTTGGAGGTGCTGGTCCTGGGCCTGGTCCAGGGCCAGGGCCAGGGCCAGGGCCAGGTCCTGCTGCAGACACAGAGGGTGGAGGTAGTGTTGGCACCTGCTGCTGCATCCCAGGCATCGGTCGCTTGCCCTGCACTGCCATCTGCAGGTGGTCAGGCAGGGGTTGCCCCCTGGCCAGCATCTTGTAGGCCATGATCTGAGCTCTGAGCTGATGCAGTTGGTTCTGATTAAATGGTGTTGGGCCCCGGTTCTGCTGCCCCAAAGACTGGGGGTCAGTGCCATCCAGCGGGGCCCCTCCTGGCCCGGACGACATCTGTGGGCCCGAGGATGGGCCACTGGCTGGAACCGGACTAGAGGCGTGCTCGGAGCCACCCAGTGGTGAGGGGTAACCTGCAGAAAATGCAGATTCCAGAGGTCACTCGAGAGTATACATCCAATGATTTTTAAGGCAAAGACGATAACCTTTCCATCCGGCTTACACTGGCACCTACCCTGAGACATGGGATGACCAAATTTTTTCATTCTTGTATTCAAACAAGAGGCACCCAGCCCTAACTGGTTTGGCTCAGTGGATAGAGCATCGGCCTGCGGACTCAAAAGTCCCGGGTTCGATTCCGGTCAAGGGCCTGTACCTTGGTTGCGGGCACATCCCCAGTGGGGGGTATGCAGGAGGCAGCTGATTGATGTTTCTCTCTCGTCGATGTTTCTAACTTTCTATCCCTCTCCCTTCCTCTCTGTAAAAATCAATAAAATATACTTAAAAAAAAAAAAAAAAAAAAGAGGCACCCAGAGGGCACTGACCAGCAGCCGGTGTGGTTGGTTTTGTTTGGTGCACCCTTCAGTAAGTTGCTGATGGTCATACTGAGAGGTTACACAGATACAGGCTTTCTCTGGGCCTCCCATCCTGTCCCTCGCCCTGTCCAGGCCCACTCTCCTCACTTCTCTGACCTGGGGAGTCCCTGAGCTTCCTGCCCTAATGACAAGAGGTCAACTACTCTGTCACTTTTCAAAGTTCTGGAAAAGCCACTTGGAATGCTGGGTAAAGCAGCTTGGGCCCACTCTCAAGATTCTGACCGAGCTGGTCTGCAGTGGGACCCAAGAATCTGCATTTCTAATACACTCTTGGGTGACACCAGAGCTGCTAACCTGAGGAGCCTGCCTTGCCCAGCTGCCATCTCACACCCAGCACTAAAGACAGTTCGTTCCCACCGGTATTCACTCTCCTGGGCTGCTCTGAGACAGAAAGCTCGAACAGGGCACCAGCCAAACCTAAGCTCAACAGCCCTCTGTGGTAGGGATTCCGCACTGCCCTATGTCCTCCCTGTCTACCTGTGGGAGACCTGATTAGGAAAATGACCTTAGGACTCCTGGAGATGACAAACATGAGGAAAGAAGAGAAACAAAACAATACCTTGGGAGTGCTGGTCCATGGGGCTCGGTGGAGGCCCCATCCCTGCGTGGCCCCCTGTCCGCATCCCCATCCCCTTCATCTGGTTGTAGCGGGGGTCATCCGACATGCCCTTCTCATGCATGGATTCCATTGGCTGCAAGAGAGGGGGTAATAACAAGGCAGGATCAGCAAGCGGGGACAGGATGCGATGGCACAGCAAAGCACTGCCCAAGAGTTCAATGTCACTGAAAACACTATGGAATTTACTGAATTGCCAACATGACCAAGCAGCTTAGGTCCAAGACATGGTCCTGACAGCTACCTAGGTGTCAAGCAGATACATAAAATAATACCAACCAATGGAGGGTGACTGCCTAGGAGACCAGTGGTTGAAGGGCAAGGGGACAAGACCAAGGCACTCGGCAAGAACAGGAGACAGTTTCAGATGGCCGGAATCCCACAAGGAAATGAGTGACAGCTTCTGGTCAGGGGCAGTTTTAGCTAGGACTCAGGACTCTCTGTCATTGTCACAAGGAAACCTTGTCACCACAGATCTTGAGATCAGGGACCCTCTCCCTTGGGAGACTGTAAATCAGAGGGACAGACAGAAACTTCTGCCCATGAGTATGGTAACAATACATCAGATGTCCTCAGTGATCCAATATCAGCCTCCTGCCTGCTAGCTGCAAGGGAGGCTTATCTACGGCATTGTTCTGGCAGAACGATGACATCTATTTTCCCTCCTAATGCTCAGCACAAACACTTCCCCTATGGCAGTGGTCAGCAAACTCATTAGTCAACAGAGCTAAAATATCAACAGTACAACGATTGAAATTTCTTTTGAGAGCCAAATGTTTTAAACTTAAACTTCTAACGCTACTTCTTCACAATAGACTCGCCCAGGCCGTGGTATTTTGTGGACGAGCCACACTCAAGGGGCCAAAGAGCCGCATGTGGCTCACGAGCCGCAGTTTGCCGACCATGGCCCTATGGAAATGGTTGTTAAAGGGGACCTTTTCTTAAGACCCTTCCAGGGCACTCTGCTAGGCCCTGGTGAATGCAAATGTCCTGCTTTCTGGGATCTTAATCTAATGGGTAACCCCCCATCAACTGCAGCTCAATATGTGTACAGTGAAAGGAGGCCAAGAGGGTGCCTGGCTGAGACAGGAGGGCCGGATGTCTACACGGGAAAAGGGTAGAGCACCCTTGGGAGGCTGACAGGAGCCCTGGGTGGGGGCCTGCCCTCCACACCTCTTTCCTGGGATGGGCTTGTCTCCACACAGAGTGGGAGCTCTGTACAGACAGGAGGTGCGCCCCCCTCCACACCACCAGACCCCGGTTCCTATGCTCTCGACACTGGGCTGGACACACAGCAGGCCTCTGACAGAGGTTTGTAAATGTGCATGGAGTGTGTGTTAACAGTTCCAGGAGGAAGGAGCAAATGGGCAGAGAGGAAAAGAGGGGGCTATGCTAAAGAAGCGGGCCTAAACTGGTGTTGTGTGTGGAGAGGGTAGTCACCAACAACTTCCCAGGAAGGCAGCGACAAGACAGATACTGTACCAAAGTTGACAGAAATATACGGGCGATGGGGAGGCAGGGAGGGGTTCGCTTGGCTGTGCTCGGAGGTCACTGAAGTGGCACAGGCCTGGGGTGCAGGGAGCAGCAGAGGGATGAGATGATTCTACCACTAACTTGCCGAGTGCCCATCTCTCTGAGACTCTGGTTCATGGTCTATGAAATGGGCTTAATACTCACCTATATCTGATGGGTGGGGTGAGGGAATGGAATGGGGAGCAAACACATGGATAGCCCAGGTAGGGAGCCCAGAGGGTTACCAAGGTCCCCTTGCCCCCAGGTCACACCATCTGCATCTTCTACCTGCGGGCTTCCTGTGGTCTCTGAGGCTGAGGAATTGCACCCTTTCCTGCAGATGCTAATACATATAAGAGGACAGTTCCTTATTTCCTTCA
Organism: Cnephaeus nilssonii; assembly: GCF_951640355.1. Taxonomy (NCBI): domain Eukaryota; kingdom Metazoa; phylum Chordata; class Mammalia; order Chiroptera; family Vespertilionidae; genus Cnephaeus; species Cnephaeus nilssonii. The sequence goes on from NC_137076.1 coordinate 25,099,437, forward strand.
ACTACCTCTCAGGAACACAGAGAAAGAGGAAATATTTGTGTTGAGAAGTTTTTCACCTCACTAGCAAAAGCAGCTCTAATCGGGTCAGGTAAGTGGTGACCCAATGAGGACCATTGCCCTGCTCTATGGGTTACATGGGTACACAGAGCAACCAAATTGCAGGAGTCCCCTTGCCTTCAGCTATCTTTTAGGGATTTGGACATTTTTATTCATTAATGAAAGGCAACTTAGGAATAATGTTACCACATTTCCTACCTAGAAAAACGGGTGTGAGAGACACACAGGGGAAAGTTGGGGTGGGGTGGGGTCGGGGGAGCTGCATGAAATGATGACTGCCAGCTCACAGCAGGGACCAGGATGCATGGCTCACCCTCCCGCCTCTGACCAAGTGAACCCAACCAGTCAGAGCAGTGGGCCCAGGGCTTCCTACCTTGTGCATCTGGTGCATGTTGTCCTGAGGGTACCCTCCCGGCCCCTGGCTTGGGATGGGGTGTCCTGCTGAGGGAGGCCCCGGACTGGGCCCCATCATGCTGTGGGCAGAGCCAGGGGAGGGACCTGGGCTAGGGCCCAACATGGCTCCAGGGGAGGGGCCAGGGCCTGGGGAAGGGCCTGGCCGAGGAGTTCCGCCCAGGGGTGGGTCTGGAGTGGACATCTTCACAGGAGCTCCGGACAGTGGTCTCCTGCTAGAGAGAAGTCGAGGTCAGTCTGGCGGTCATGGCCATCAGCTGGGTGGGTCAGGGCATTGTAGGAGGACCACAGTCATGTCAGAAGCACCCATCTGACAGGGAGCTGGTGCCTTTGACATGCAAGCCTTTCTCCTCCAGATCCTTCTCCTCCATTCCTCTGGAAGGAGGTCATACATCAGACACACAAAATCAGATAAGAGTTCCCTGAGGAAGGGATGAAACTCAGGAGGTGGGGGAGGGGGGCTTCACTTCCCTTGCCATCTTTCTGATTACAACAAAGGGTGGTGCTGATCTGTACTTCACACCACTTTAATGCATGCTCACCTTCCAATTTAACAAAAAAGGAGAGTATAACTAAGGCTCAAAGCCATTGCCAGCAACAGCATCTGACTGGATTCTCATAAATTCAATAAAAATAAATATTCGTGGCCAGTAATACTGGTTTTCCATTTAAGGCAGTGAGATCGTTTCTTTTAAAATAAATGAAGTTTAAAAAGTAGGTTCACTTAAAAAGAAGTATTACATAAATAATAGCATTCTGATATCTCAAATACTTCAAGAGTGATAATCAAGTCTAAAGTTTGAATATTGTTGTACACTAAAAACTGACACCCAGAACTATGACCCAGAGCCTCCAACAAGTCCATAAATACTCAATGACGTTGGTAAATTATACTTGCTAAGAAGGACCATGAGCTGATAAATTTTATAAATGCTTCCTACACTAAGGGTTCAATTTTCAAGTAACCCTTAATCAGTTATGTGGTTATATGGCCTTAAATAAAATTTTCTTTAATAACCTCTTTCATCATGATGGAGCAATACAGTCTCAGTGGTGAAATCTGGAAAACACAAAAAGAATATGAAGCTTAAAATCACCCATCATCCCACCAGATGCAGAATTAGGAGCCTGCTGGTCCTACAGAGAGGAAGAAGCAACCCTGCCCTTCTGACCCTTCCCAGCAGAATTCTAGAGGTGTGTGAGAACAGAGACTCCCAAGAGACCCTCAGAGCCCCCCAGAGTGGTGAGGATGAGGATGAGACATCCAGGATGGGCCCTCTTAAGGACACAGAGCGGCCCTGATGTTGTCCCTGGGGCCCTGTTCCACACACACACACACACACACACACACACACACACACACACACACTCTCTCTCTCTCTCTCTCTCTCTCTCTCTCTCACACACACACACACACACACACACAAACAGAATTACTCAAGACAAGCTTTTTTTCCTTTCTAAGAATATATTTACATTAATTTGAGAGAGAGAGAAAGGGAGAGGGCTAGAGAGACAGAAACATTGAGAAACACTGATTGGCTGCCTCCGGCCAGAAACCCAGGCATGTGCTGCGACCAGGAATTGAACTGGTGACCTCTTGGTCCATGGGTCAGCACTCAAACACTGAGCCATACTGGCCAGGCTGGTAAGCTTTTTTTTGTTTCATATAATCATACCTATGAACATTTTTGTCATTTAATAGTCTTCAAAACATGAACTCTAGCAGCTCCACTACATTCTCTCATTCTGTGCATCCCGAATTACTGAAAAGCCCCTCTCCTGTTGGCATGTCACAAATCTGGTTTTTGTTTCTGTGGATTTATTTTGGTTTTATAATGAGTCTCATTGCCCCTAGACTTTACTGGGCACTTCTGGTTCTAAGGGATAAATCCTGTTAAGAAGTTCAGGAACATTTTTAAAATATATATATTTTTTATTGATTTCAGAGAGGAAGGGAGAGGGAGAGAGAGAAAATCAATGATGAGAGAGAATCATTGTTGACTGCCTCCTGCACGACCCCTACTGGGGACTGAGCCCACAACCCGGGCATGTGCCCTTGACTGGAATAGAACCAGGGACCCTCAGTCCACAGGCTGATGCTCTATCCACTGAGCCAAACCAGCCAGGGCTCAGGAACATTTTTAATTATCTTGATTTAAAAAGGTTTAATTTGAAAGGTGGAGGCATTTTCCTTGATAATAGGTCAAAAGCCCAAATTTCTTTGTTCCAGTTTCATGACCAAATAATCGGAGCAGAGAGAATCAGAAACTTTAGCAGGGCAGAAACAAGTGGCCACACACCAGCATGACCGTGAACAGACCCCAACATGCAAGAAAATGCTCCTCCATCCTCTGAGCACCCCAGATTTCCTCTAAAGCTCAAGGAGCCTCAGTGCTGGACCTTAAGTCAGCTTCATAAGAGTACTGAAGAACTGGTGTCTGCTCACAAGCCCTTCTCCACAAATCCAAACCCAATTAAGCTCAGTTTAAAATTAAACTTTTAAAAATATATATCAGCCCTGGCTGCGTAGCTCAGTTGGTTGAAGCATCCTCCCGATATGCCATGGGTGCGGGTTCAATCCATAGTCAGGGCACATATAAGAAGTAACCAATGAATGTACAAATAAGTGGAACAACAAATGGGTGTTTCTTTCACTCTCTCCCTTCTTTCCTCTCTCTCTCTCTCAAATCAATAAAAAATTTTTAATAAAGTAAAATAAAAAATATATACATTTGACACAAATTCATTTGGAAGCCATTTAGAAGCAAAATGTGACTTGATTCAGCTCTGTGTGAATAGTCACACATTCTGTCATGGAAACAGGATCCTGTTTGATCCCAAGACTCCGCCCCAGTCTATGCCAAGTACTCTGTATCTCCTTTGCTAAAATCCTGATTCTGGAGTCTGAAACTTCTGGCCCAGGGGTTTGTCTACAGGAGGATGCACCTGCAGTCACAATTCATAGGTGGGAAATCAAGCAACACTGACATGGCCACACTGAGCAAAGGATGATGGCTCCCCTGAGCTTCTCTTTGGCCCCTTCATGTCCACAGGCCCTCTCAGGCTCACAGAGCACTGCAGTGAAGTGCGAAAAGGAACAGTGGTTCTGCAAATCCTTAAGGAATCCTGCAGTATCCACAGGCTCAGATTTTTTTTTTCTCACTTGGAGGTCTCTATTCCAAGTCAAGCCAACTGAAACTGACAGCAAAATAGAATCCATGCCACCAAGGGAACATCAACTCCCCATCTAAAGGCAGACATGCTGGCAAGCACACACTGGAAGTACCTTTGGAATGATGGCTCTTCTAAACGTAGTTTATACTTATCATCAGACCTTCTTCCCATCAAAGCATGTGGTACCTCTAGAAATTACCTGCCTCCACTGAGGAGGGCTAAATTCATCAACAACATAGCACCCACTGAAGTTACTGAAAGGCATCAAAATAGACTTTTTGTGCCCGAATATGACACTGTCCACTTTTGAGAAGCGGACACTTCTCATGACACTTTTTAAAATATCTGCTTCAATCGCTTTTTGGCCTTTTGGCTAAGATCAAGTGTAGCATCTGTTCTTATCAGTTTAATAAAATATTTGCTTCAGAAACTGCCACCTCTGATGAGTCAAGCTGCCATGAAGCAGGTAAGTGCATGGAGCCACCATCAGCAGCAAGCTTGTTTCTGGAGGGAAAGCTCAGATACATGTGGGGAGTGACAGCAACAGGGACCCAAAGGAGTGCAAATACAATACAAAACCATTCCAAGCGGCACAGGGGGTAGGGCTCTGTCAAACACTGAGGAGCCCAATCAGGGTGCTGGTGCCACATGTGGACAAGCACTGCTGTGGTGGAGAGGACAGGAAAATGGAACCGGTGTGGCTCTCTGGTCCTCAGTGTATACTGAGGGGATTTTTATTTTAATTACCTGTAATGACTTGTAGCATACCTAACGTGCCCTGATTGTATGTACACATATGGATGAATCCTACATCAGACATAACATTTCCAACATTCCAGAAGGCACCCTCAGCTCCTTTCCCAGTCGAAACCACTTCCCTACGCAGAACCACTGTCCTGACTCTATCACTGTATATTAGTTTCACTTGTTAGTGAACTGCATCTGAAAAGAAAATCACACAGTGGTGTGCTTTTGCTCATCTGGGAGGGGCATCCAGAGTCTTGGTCGGCAAACTGCGGCTTGCTAGCCACATGCAGCTCTTTGGCCCCTTGAGTGTGGCTCTTCCACAAAATACCACGGCCTGGGCGAGTCTATTTTGAAGAAGTGGCGTTAGAAGAAGTTTAAGTTTAAAAAATTTGGCTCTCAAAAGAAATTTCAATCGTTGTACTGTTGATATTTGGCTCTGTTGACTAATGAGTTTGCCGACCACTGCACCAGAGGGATGTAAGAATGCCAATTATACAGAGTGCTCAAGCTCAGCAAGAAACAAACATACTAAAATCAAGAGGCACAGGCACTAAAAACAAACAAAACCAGAATACCATGTGGGTAAGGCTGCAATAACACAGGGCACACATGACATGGTATGATGGGGAGCTCCTGTGGAATGCTGCAAGTGACTAACAATGGGGAGCCCCAGTGCCGAGACTGAGGTGTGCACTGGGGCTGAGGCATCCTGGGTGCTTGCCCCGAGGAGATGATGACTTCAGGTCTCATAAACCCATGCCTACAGGGTCTGCAGATGACTTTGGGCCACAGCATCAGCTCTACTGCCATGGCCAATCCTGGGTCCTGGTGGGACTCTGGTCAAAACGAGGACTACCTGGCAGTTCACCCAACAGGTGACTGGAATTTGTAAAGAGGAAACAGCAGACAGCAAACTTCAAGGTTGGTGCACAGAGGTCCTCGGGCATTGGACCTGGAGGCCACCATGGCCCCCAGCCCATTCCTTCTCTTGTCCCAACATTGCTTCCTTGGCCTCAGAGACACCACCTTTACCCCTCCATCCTGGCCCACTGAGAACCCCCCCTGTGAGGTAACGAATGATCACATCTTAGTACCAAACTGGGGACGGACATGAGAGGTCAATAGAAATAAAGCCCAGGTGACACTGTTGCCCACAGCATCCCCAGGAATGCAATGGACCCTGAATATCTTATTTTAATTTGCATTTCCCTGTGACTAACGGTGCTAAACACCTTTTCATACTCTTACTGGTCATTAAGATATCCACTTCTATAACGGCTCTACATTTCTGCTAAAATTTTTTTGGGAATAAGTGGTTCAATTACCATATGCCAATTTGTGACTCGCCTTTGTGCTTTCTTAACAGTGTCTTGTGATAAACAGAAGTTCTTTTTGTTTTAATATATTTTTATTGATTTCAGAGAGAGAGAGAGAAACATCAATGATGAGAATCATTGATTGGCTGCCTCCTGCATGCCCCCCACTGGGGACCAAGCCCGAAACCCGGGCATGTGCCCTTGACCGGAACTGAACCTGGGACCCTTCAGTCCCCAGGTTGACATTCTATCCACTGAGCCAAACCAGCTAGGGCAACAGAAGTTCTTAATTTTAATGATGTCTGATTTACCAAGTTTGTTCTTTTATGGTTAACTAGAGGCCCAGTGCACAAATTTGTGCACGGGTCTGGTCCCTCAGCCTGGCCGGCAATCAGGGCCAATTGGGGCCATCTTGCCCAGTCCCAATTGAGGCCAATGGGGGCCAGCTGGCTGGGGAGGGACCACGGGAGTTTGGCCGACCAGGGAGGGACTGCAGGAGGGCTCCAGGGCGTGTCCGGCCTGTCTCGCCCAGTCCAGATCGGCGGGATCCCAGTAGCAAGCTAACCTACCTGTCGGAGCGTCTGCCCCCTGGTGGTCAGTGCACATCATAGCAACAGGCAGAGTGGTCGACCAATTGGTTGGACACTTAGCATATTAGACTTTTATATACTAGTATATAGAGTATATAGATAATTTTGGGGTCCTGTTTAAGAAATTTTTGTCTACCTGTGAAATTATTATCTACCTTCTGTTCCTGACACAGAGCTTCTAAAAAACCTTTTTAATTCCCTATGTGATAGGGGTGTCAGGTTGGTTTTATACAGAGCTCCAAAATCCCTTAGAATTCCCTAAGTCAGTGGTTGGCAAACTGTGGCTCGTGAGCCACATGCAGCTCTTTGGCCCCTTGAGTGTGGCTCTTCCACAAAATACCACGGCCTGGGTGAGTCTATTTTGAAGAAGTGGCGTTAGAAGAAGTTTAAAAAATTTGGCTCTCAAAAGAAATTTCGATCGTTGTACTGTCATTTGGCTCTGTTGACTAATGAGTTTGCCGACCACTGCCCTAAGTGATAGAAGTATCTTTTGTTCTAATGAGGGTTCTCTTAGTTGGCTCTTCGATGGCTTCAGGATGGATGGGGGCTGGGTGCCAGAAAGATGAAGCCATGGTTAGAGGGTTGGAATTTCAACCTAACCCTCCATCCTCCAGGGATGTCTGAGTGATGAAGCTTCCATAAAAACTAAACTACATGTTTCAGAAAGCTGCTGGGTTGGTGAACATATCCATAGGCCAGGAGGGTGGTAAATTCCAACTCCACAGAGGCAGAAGCTCCTATGCCCAAGACCCTTCCAGACCTCACCTTACATATCTCTTCATTTGGCTGTTCATCTGTATCCTTTAATGTCTCCTTGATTTTATGAGCTGTACTAGCAAATTTTTAAAACTTAGGAGGGGATTCTGGGAAACCCTGATTTGTAGCTTAGTTGGGCAGAAGTGTGGGTAATGTGAGGACCCACTACTTGCAAAGAAGGCGTCAGAATTGGGGGGCAGTCCTGTGGGACTGAACCATTAATCTGTGGGGTATGCAGTTAGTACCAGAACTGAACTGTAGGACAGTTAGTGCCAGAACTGAACTGTAGGACAGTTAGTGTCAGCAGAAACTTGCAGAAAATTGCTTGGTGTGGAAAACCCACATTTGATGTCAGAAATGTGATATGAGGAAACAGGTTTTCCTGTACTACCTCAAAGTCATGGGATAGAGAAAGGGAAGAGATATTTTAATATCCAAGGGGACTGTGACTTGTCCCTGCCCCTAGTAATTTACAACTGTTGAGGATGTATCAGTCACAAAGAAATCACAGGAAGGAAGACCCAGCCCGAGAGAGAGGCAGAGCTGTGGGCCCATTTGGTGATAAGGACCTGGATTTATTCACTGAGTCACACCACCACACTATACAAAAGGGCTATCATTGGTCTCACTGACAGAGGTGTCCCTGAGATGCAGAAGTCACACAGCAGGTCAGTGGAGAAGATGGAGAAACAAGGCCAAGCTCACAGTGCAACTCAGACTCTGAGTGTGGACTCTGTCACCTACTAACCGCACCATGCTAGATAAGTGACTCAACTTCTCTGAGCCTGGATCCTCTTCTGTAGGCCGGAGCAGAGATGTCCCTCAGGGGTCACAGCCAGCATCGAATGAGCCAACACATGCACAGCATATACAGGCAGGAAGTGCCACCACACATCTGGTGAAATCAAGGGTCCTAACATTTACTGAGCAATGCTTACTGCGTGTCACTACTGTCCTAGAAATGTCATACAGATGAAGCATTTCCACCCTCCTCTCCCCATACAGAGATGAGTAAACTAGCCACATAGTAAGTAACCACTCTAGAGCATTTGCTTCCTCACTTTAGCTTCCCTGCAGGACAAACCGTGATTAATGCTCCCGTCCCTCAGCACTCAGGACAAATATGCTCGCTTCTCCCCTCAAGAAGCAGAAGCTGCTTAAGGATCAGTATAGCCCAGTGCAGACAAGGTCCAGCCTCGCAATCAATGGGCAGGATTTGGGCTGCTGCAAACTCTCCCTTGCCCTCTTGGTCAGCAATGCCACAAAAGCAATTTGCTTAGCCATTATCAAGTTCCTTTTAGCTAGCCAACTGAGGGGCAGGAGTGCGCCTGGCCCTGCTGAGGGCTGAAGAGGGTGGAGGAAGGAGTACCACTACACTCCAGTGAGATGCCTACTCAGGAGGCAAGACAGGATTAACCAGGTGAGATCTGACATCCCTCTTCCCCATTCCTTCTTCTTTACCACCAAACACCCCTGCCCTTTCTACATCGAAAACTAAAGAGTTGGCTTTTCCAGCAAATTTCTTGGTCCCCCAAGGTCATCCTAAGGCCTGGTGGGTTACAGGTAGCTTCCATGGTGCTGCCATGGACTCCTGCAACAAATCCCTCTCGGACAAGTCACTTGGTGTCTGGGTTGGGAAAGTAAGGGTAACTTCACACACAATGAAATCCATCCAACCAGTTCTACCTAAGCAGAGAGACAAAATGAAGGACAAGGGGATGAAGGAGCCAAAATGGTGAAATTGTTAGCCTGGTGTATCTGAAAGCATAATCGAGATGTGTCTGGCCCATGGGTTAGGTGCATTTGGGGTTCCACAGAAGGGAACAGAGCTTGGGAATCCAAGTGGGCAGTCTGAAGGAATGTGACAGGAAATAAAACTACTTCCGGTAAGAATAGAAAAGCTGAATGCTAAGATATTCAGGAGGCCACAAGATGAAAACAGGCTCTTCTAGATCAAGCATGTCAAACTCAAAGGCTAACATGGGCCAAATAAACAAGGTTTAAGTTTATGTGGGCCACAAAAAAACAAAAGCTTCAATTTTCATAGAAAGATAGGTTTATTTCAATAGAGACATGCTGAATACAAAGGGCTGAAATAAATGAGCAATCATTAACATAAAATAATAGAACATTTTAATAAAATTAATATATTTTCTTGAACCTTAATTTACCAGACACTGAATAACTGCACAAATTAATAAGCGTAATGCAAATAAAGCTACTTTTCTTATTCTTCAAAAGCAAAATATTTCCTGTCGTGCACACCAAACAAGTCAGTACAAGACTAATGACATGGCAATCGGTTGCTAAAATATTCGCTGCTAGTATTAGTGGGGATGGTGCGTCTGCGTGTAAGGGAAATGAATGCAACACGATTATAGTAATCAGTCATTAGTGAACATTGTAGTTCGTTATTAATAATTATGTATAACAGGATATTGTAAAAGTTAAGTTACAAAATTTTTATTAAAACATTTCTTGCATACCAATATATTGGCTAGGCCACAAAAATATTCATTGTGTGCTATGAGTTTGACATGCTTGGTCTAGAACCCCGGACACAGGGTCTGGAAGTGATTTGGCCATGTTACTGCTCCTCTATTTCTCTGAGAAGCATCCAAAATGCCAGTCAGGACCCCACACAATCCATGCTGCATATGTTGTGGCACCATTAAAAGTGAATGAGGGGGCTCTGTACAAATGGACACAGAGGATCATCCAAAATGAAGCAGGGGAAAGAAGGTCGAAGTGCTTGATCCAAGGCCCACTTTGGTAAGAATAATGATACAACTGACCCTTGAACAACATGGTTTGAACTCTGCAAGTCCACTAATACACAGATTTTTTTTTCAATAAATACTGTAAATATATTTTCTCTTCTTTATGATTTTCTTAACATTTTATATATATGGCTAATATGCTAAGTGCCCATCTGGGTAACGATGTCACATAGCAACGCCCAGCTTCTTCTCTCTAGCAACTAGCCTCCTTGCAGTTTCTTCAGCCCAGGAACACGACTTGCTTTATAGCCAAGTGCAAACATTTTACACTGTAACCAAATGTCTGTGAAGCATTTTCCCATGCCTCATCTCATTTGATCCTCACAGAAGTCCTGGAGTAGGTAGATAGGAGACTCAGTGGAATCCTATTTTCTTTTCATTAGCCAGAAAACGGAGATTTAGAAAGCTTAGAAACTTGACCCAACTGAAAAGAAATAAATGGTGGACTGTGAAAATGACTTAGTCAATCACACGTGTGTTTCAATCTGTCATTGTCAATTGTGAATTTGGTTGACACTTCTATTATAGAGAAGTAAGGGCGAATAGCAATATTAAACTATTTCTTCTAATTAATTTCCTTTCAATGTGCATGAATTCGTGCACCGGGCCACTAGTCTTACTATAATATAATATATATAATATGCAACATATGTGTTAATCGAGTGCTTATGTTATTAGTAAGGCTTCCCGTCAACAGTAAGCTATTAATAGTTAAGTAATTTTTGTCGTTGTTTTTTAAAATATCTTTATTGATTTCAGAAAGGATGGGAGGAGGAGAGAGGGATAGAAACATCAATGAGAGAGAATCATTGATTGGCTGCCTCCTGCACACGCCACACTGGGGATCAAGCCTGAAATCCAGGCATATGCCCTGACCAGGAATCAAACCGTGACCTCCTAGTTCACAGGTCAATGCTCAACCACTGAGCTGGACTGTAGTTAAGTTTTGAAGGAGTAAAAGTTCTGCGTCGATTTGCAACATTGTTTAAGGATCAACTACACTATAGATGCATGTTAATCCATGCATAGAAGCCAACATACACCAAACTATCAGCTGCAGCCAGCAGCTCTCTCTGGAGGTGTATGATGGGAAACTTCACATTTTCCACATCAGAGATTTCTGGTGTTTTTTTTCTTTGTGTGTGTGTGTTTGTTTATAATCATCATCTATTACTTCCATAACCAGATTTTTAGAAATGTTTTAAATATTTTTTATTGATTTTTTTAGAGAGAGAGGAAGGGAGAAGAAAAGAGAGGAACATGGATGTGAGAGTGATAAATAGATTGGCTGCCTCCTGCATGCCCCCGACCAGGGATCAAGCCCACAACATGGGTATGTGCCCTGACCAAGAAATCGAGCTGGCAACCTTTCGGAGCATGAGAGGACACCCTACCAACTGAGCCACTTTTTAAGGAAAAATACCTAGGTTAGAAAAATACTCGGGAACTACATAACCCAGAAGAGAGGCCCAGGAAGTGCCTTTGTGGAAATAAAAGAGAAAGATGAAAGGATTTAAACTGCATTATTTTCCATCTACTTTCAACTTCATCAAAATTATCATTTAAAATAAAACATCTCTGGCCATCAAATGTGAAACAGGAGTGCTGGAGGATCAGTCTAGTTTCTTCTTTCCTAACACCCTTGCTTTTTGTCTTATAAGTAAAAAAGTACCCTGGTGGCCACCTCTGTGGCAGGACAAGCTGCTAACAAGCAATCTGGACCCTCTGGTATCTGCTTGCTGGAATTATGGTGTATGCTTTTTCATCTTGCCAGAAAAACAGCTTTATATTTCAGGTTGGCCCAGAATATTTGCTGTTTTTAGGGGTGTGTGGAGAAATTTGTTTACAGACACGTGTCATCAGCAGATTCAACATTACAGTCAAGTCATAGCAGGGTGTTCATACCCAGCAATGGTGGCTGGGCAAAACCAGCCCCATGCCTTACATTCAAAATACAAAACGTTTCCCTCCTAATAAATCTACTAAGCAAAACCCTCCACAGATGTCCTGATGGTGTGGAGTGCTCTAGTAAATGAACCTGGAAGGATGTTAAGGGGCAGGCATCTGTGGCCTTATGGACCTTGTGGAAATGGCTTATTCCTGAGACTGTACTTCCCCATCACTGTGTCTAATAGAACTTTCTCCTTGCAATATAATTATGTAGCAAAACCTTGCCCTGCATTTAAAAAAGAATACATTTTAGAAAGGAAAAGTCATGTCACAATCAATTACAATGGCTTCTCAGTTCTACCTAAAAGGCATGCTGAATTGTTACCAAGTATTATTATTATTTTTAAATATTTTTTTATTGATTTCAGAGAGGAAGGGAGAGGGAGAGAGAATTAAGGATTGGCTGCCTCCTGCATGCCCCCTACTGGGGATCAAGCCCGCAATCCAAGCATGTGCCCTAACTGGAAATTAAGCCAAGATCTCCTGGATCATAGGTCATTGCTCAAACACTGAGCCACACAAGCCAGGCTATTTTTTTCTATTTTTTTTTAATCCTCACCTGAGGATATGTTTCCATTGATTTTAGAGAGAGAGGAAGGGAGGGAGAGAGAGAGAAAATATCAATGCGAGAGAGAAACATCAATCTGTTGCCTTCCACATGCACCTGGACCAGAGATCGAATCTGCAACTTGGGTATGTGCCCTGACCTAGAATCAAACACACCACCTTCCCATAAACAGGACAGGATGACACTCCAACCAACTGAGCCACTCTGGCCAGGGTCCAAGTATTATTTTTAGCACTGGGAATTATGTATCATTTTATTCATTGGAATCTACCCTTGCCCATTTAAAAAATTTTTTCATTCACTTGACAACCACTAAAGAGCACCTCCCCAAATACAACATGCCAGAAGACATGACAACCAGGTTGGTTTTCTGCCCTGAGAGTTTACACTCTTATCTGTCAGGGAGGTGTAGTGTCTTTACGTCAAGAACACAAACACTATCCTATTATCCATTAGATGTGTGTGTGTGTTGTTGTTTTTTTCCTTTTTTTTTTCTTTTTCTTTTTTTTTGTTTTTGTGGTTTTTTTTTTAGATGTGTGTTTTTTAAACTCTTTTGACCATGACCCAGAGTGATGACTTGGCCCAACACAAACATACACCAAGTAATGGCAACAAGCTTTACAAATCTTTCCTGACCCTGCTCCTGTTAAGCCTAGTCAACCCTGGATGGATGTCATGACTCACTGCTGGGTCTGTTATGGCCTGCTATATACTCAACACTGAGCAAGACATGATCCCTGGAGAGGGCTGAAGGGAACTCCCCCAAGAAAGGAGCTTAGAAAGTACAAGGAGGCGTGGCACCTATACCTTCCAAGTATCACTTGGGACAGACCCTCCCAGCCACCCCAAATACCAACTGACCCTGAGCAAAGCAAGGTTCTAGGCACTGGGCATCCAGCAGAAACAGTCCCTGTCTGGTGGGACTGATAACTGAGTGACAGAAACAAACACACAAATAATATGACACGTCATGTAGGGGGTGGAAGTGTTATGAAAAAAATAATCAAGCCCTGGCCGGTTTGGCTCAGTGGATAGAGCATTGGCCTGCGGATTCAAGGGTCCCGGGTTCGATTCCAGTCAAGGGCATGTACCTTGGTTGCGGGCACATACCCAGTGGGGAGTGTGCAGGAGGCAGCTGATTGATGTTTCTCTCTCATTGATGTTTCTAATTCTCTATCCCTCTCCCTTCCTCTCTGTAAAAATAATAATAATAATCAAGCAGAGTTAGCACTCAAGCTGACGGCAGGTGCTCTTTCAATCACGGTGGCCAGAGATGGTCTCAGTAATGGGGACATATCTAAGCAGAAACCTGAAGTGAAATAGGATCCACATGGCTATCTATGAACACAGAGACCAGCAAGTGCAAAGGCCCTGGGGTAGGACTTTGTTAGAGTGGAGCAGGTGATGGGGGTGTGGCAGATGAGGTCAGAGATTGGTGGGGAGGGCAGATCACAGGCTTTGAGGGCAATGGTGAGGAGGTAAGGGGTCTACTAGGTAGATTGGGAAACCACTGCAAGGTTCTGGACAGGGCAATGATACAATTTGATGTCGCTTTTAAAATATTTCTCTGGACATGCTGATGGAACAGATAGGGTGAGAGTCAAGGTGACTAGGAGGGCCTCAGCTAGCACATGCCATTTGAAATATAAAAAGCGCCCCTTACTTGGGACTGCCTAGCTCTGGAGCCAAATTTGGCAAAGCCCAGCCAGGATGGATTTCAGCCCCAACTTGCATCCCCTCGGTTCAGCACTGATGACTGAAGAGACTACGGTAGGAACAGAGGATTGTATGCTCAGAGAGGTTAAGTCATTTGCCCAAAGTCATGCAGGGAGCCCAGCCGGTGTGGTTCAGTGGTTGAGCATCCATCTATAAACCAGGCGGTCACAGTTCGATTCCCGGTCGGGGCATATGCCCGGTTTCAGGCTTGACCCCCTGTAGGTGTACAGGAAGCAGTTGATCGATGATTCTCTCTGATCATTAATGTTTCTATCTCTCTCGCTAAAAATCAATAAAAACATTTTTTTTAAAAAGTCATGCAGGGAGTAGAGTCCTCAAGTCTGTGTGACTGCAAGGTCTGAATAACTGATTCGGGGGATGATCAGAAGGTATAGGAGAAAGAGAGCCTGAAAGGGTGTGGAGTATAGCAGAGATGCCCCCCTCAGCACACAGGAGGTGTTCTGTGGAGTCGGGCAAGGGTACTCAGTACACAATCAGTCCAGCCTGTGATCGGAAACACTTGGCAGTCACCAGGGCCAGAAGCAGCTCCCAGGATATAGCAAGCAGCTTGCTGTGCTTTAGTAACATCATTAGGACAGTGAGACCATACACTGTGTCACTTTACTGGCACTCACAGGGCAAGTCAGGGTGACACACATCAAGCCTGCCACCTCAAGTCTCCCACTGTAACAGGTGAAGCAGCAACTGCCATGTGGCCACCTGCATCCTGAGCCAGCGGGGCGCAACCTGCCGGTTAAAGGAGAACTTAAACCAGCCCAAAGAACCATTTTAAAGGCCACAGCTACTAAAAACAGAGTCAACCTTCCTTTACCACACTCATGGCTGGTGAACTTCACAGAGCAAAACTCAACTGTTCCCAGTGACAAGTGTCCATGTGCAAAAACGAAGACATGTTCCTTTAGCAAAGTAAACAAGTCCCAAAGTGAAGCTCTGGAAACCACTTGGGGTTGCAAAGGCCAGGAAGGGGTCAGAGCAGGTTTATTCTAGCTAACATGTACCTGTTTTCTAAAGAAAGCACCTGCCCTGAGAGAATTAGGGGGAAATCGATGCATCCCCTCCTTTTTCTCTGCCCTGTGAAATCTGACCTCCCCATAAACCCAGCTACACCTGGTGCTTTCCTTCCCTATCCATATAGGAAGATGAATACAGGCCAAATTCAATTTCTCATGCTCACCAAATCCATATCCTGAAAAATTAATAGCAGCAGCATACAACTAACAGAAAATTCCAACCAAGACATCACTGATCATATTCATGAGGCTTATACTTCTTTGAGATTCTATGTATAAGGTCAACAGCAATGGCAGCTCTCCATTTGGCTTCAAACTCAATTCTGACATGTTTCCCCTTGGACACTTCCCCCCATATTCCAGCAGCTGTTGCTTCCCTTTTATAATAGGTCTTCCACATCCCTTTCATTCTAATTTTTTTTAAAAAACTTCAATTTTCTCTGAAGTATTCCAATCAATGTTACAAATTGTAAGAAAATTATAATTTTCAATAACTTTAATTAACAATAAGTGAAATTAACAATAAATGTTTGCTATTTTTCAAAAGCCATGCCACCAAACATGCTTCCTCCTTTTCCAATGCCTTGTGGTGAAATTGAAAAGCATAAAATTTTTAAGTATTAAGGAAAAATGGAGGAGTCTATTTCTTCATTACCACCTTGAATCATACAGAATGACTACAATTTGGCAAAAATATATTCTGTACCCACCAAGATGTTGTAGGAAACCTAATGACAACAGCTACCAAATGTTTAGCACTATGCACCAGGCACCCTTGTAAGCAACTTACATTTGTCATTTTTTGTTGTTGTTTAGTCCTTGCAGCAATCTTACAAGTTGGGTACTATTACTACCCACCTTGGCAAATAAGAAGACAGATATAAGCAAATCAGAACAGGGTCCTTGTCTGCCTGCTCCTGGCTGAATCACCAGCTCCCAGCAGTGCCTGGCTCATGGCAGACACTCAATACACGTTTGTTTGCTATATGAATGGGGAATGAGTGGTTGGGCCACTTCTTGCACAACTCCCATTCACAATGTGCTCTGTCTGTGGCCGGTGTGAATGAGTCCCCCTTGAGCCACTTTCTCGCACAACTCTAGGGGGCGCTATTAACATTGTGTTCAGTCTTTTGTTAATGTAAATGGGTCCCTCTGAACATGGCAGGCAAGGAATGATGACTGAGGCCAAAATCAGCTGGCACATCTGAGGATTTATTATGTGCCAGGCACTCTGTCACTTCTGTTTCTCTGAGGCACCAAGGAAAGTGGCAAAACCAGAAGTCAAACTCAGGGTGGTTGACTGGAAAGCCCCTGGTGAAGAAACACCCATGGATGTGTTTCTTTGCCAGCAGAATGTTGTTCTCGCCAGACATTTGCCCAAAATACATAATTCTTCCCGCTCTCCCACATCTGCTCTAGGGAGTGGTAAAGTGTGCAAATTACCTCCCATTATTTTGAGGGTCCACAAGGAGTGGTAAAGTGTGCAAATGAAAATGTGTATGTTTGCTTTTCAAAGACAAAGATTAGAGGCCATGTACTGATGATGTCACAGTTCTGATGTCATCCCTCAGCCCTGACTCCAAAACCTGCAAGATCAAAATGATTTTAGGTGGTACAAGGAGAATTATTTGTTATTCTCACAATTATGTATGCACTGATTTTAAAGCAAGTTAGTAATATATATATAACCACTCATATATGCCAAGCACTGCAATGTGTTAAATAGATACCCCCTCAATCACCATTTTGTCATACTTGTTTCACAAATGGGGAAACCCACTGGTAAGTGCCTTGCTTGAGGTCTAATTAAGATTTAGAGAGCTGGGCCCTGGTCCATATTAAGCATTGTCCTATGCACCAAAAGGTCGCTGGTTCGATTCCCCATCAGGAAACATGCCCGGTTTGCAGGTTTGATCCCCAGTTGGGAGTGCATACCAGAGGCAACTGATCAATGTTTCTCTCTCACATCCATGTTTCTCTCTCCCCCTTTCTTCTCTCTCCTAAAATCAATAAAAACATATTAAATAAAATTTTAAAAAAGATTTAGCGAGCTGGGTGTGAAACCAGGAGGTCTGATTCCAGAACCAGCATTCCTCACCACCATCCCACACTACCATCCTATGCTCTCCTTCCCAGGAGAATGAAGTTTGGGAAACAATGGCCTTGAAAGTTAAAACCCAACAGCAACTAATGTTGATTGCTTACAACCACACTGGTCCTGTGCCAAGAACTTCACACACATGTTCCCTCAATCCAACCAAGGGCCCTTCATTCATTGCACAAATGTTCACTAGGGCCTACCATGTGCCAGGCCCAGAGTGCTGTGGGAGACAACCCCAGCTCTGATGGTCCTCAGAATATGGATGTGTAATTACAAATTGAGGCAATGTGCCAGTGTAGCAGAGGGAACAATGACTGTTACAGGGCAATCCAAATACAAGACTGGACATCCTCCCGGATTCCGAGCCCTCTCTTCCACACACCTTCCTGATCTCTGGCTCACCACTCCCTGGGCATCCACTGCTTTCCTCTCACAGAAAAAGTTGGATTAAATGATAGGCCAGGGCGAGTTGTTCCCACATTAACCACCTGTCATCCTAAAGATTGGAGAGGGTCCTCCCAACCATCTGACCCACAGAAGGGACCCGGGGATTTGCTGAACAATGAAGAAGCAGATTGGACCAGACAGTAACAGTGCTTCCACTTGCCAGGAACCATTTTACAGGCTTTCACCCAGCTCCATTTGTAACATTATTCTCATTTCACCAAGGAGGAAACTAAGAGGTTCAGAGAGATTAAACTATCTGCTTAAAGTCACACAGCTAAGTGACCAAGCAAGCGCCAGGAATCATACAGTAATCTGGTCTGTCAATTCAAACTGAAAACTTGTTTCAAATTCCTGGGAAGTGGCTCTTACACTTATCTCCTACCTTTCCAGGATTCACTGGGGGGCGGAGGGGGGAGAGGGATCAAAACCAGTGTCTCCAAGACTGTCACAAAACATTCTCCTGAAAGGTCCAGGTTTTAAATAAAAACCTTAACCTGGAAAATCAACTGGTAGAAAGGAAAAGGATGCAAAAACAATGCTTTCAATAGCAAACAATTCCCCTAGTCCTACCCCACTTGCTACCAACCCCACCCCTCCACTCAGGACATTTTGAAGTTCCTACTTGCAAGGGATGGGGCGAGTTATTTACCTTTCCTTTAAAATCTAGAATATGTGATTTTTAAAGTAAAATATTAGGTCATCTAACCCAAGGAGGCTGCGAATGCTCGTGTCCAGGCGACACCGCACACATGAGGAGTTTTTCCTACTGAGCCGCGACCGCAACCTCGCCAAAAAGGCAACATTGGGGTCGGACCCGTTACAACATAGCCAGAAAATCCCCGACGCCTCGCTTTTGTTGCAGCCGCCACGGAGACCGCGATCGCGGCCGGAACCTTGCCGAGGGGGCGGCAAGCTTTGTCCGGCGAATCCGGCGAGAACGCGCGCGAGTGGCGCGCGACCTCCACGCGGCACCGGCCCCCACCCCGCCGGCCCGCGGGTTTCGTAGCCGCCGCGACCTCACTACACAGTAGCTTTCCTCGCGCGCGCGGTGCCGGCCGGGCTTCTTGACCCTCGGGCGCCGCCGTACCCCGGCCCGGCTCTGGGAGCCAGCATCCCCCTCCCCCCTCGGCGCCCCGACTCCATTCAAACCGTCCTCCCAACCCCGTGCCGTCCCCCCGCGGCCCGCGTTCCTTACCGGGAGCCGCCTGCACCGTCGCCTTCTCGGCGTCGCCCCCGCCCCTCTGCGCTTTGCCAGGGACTGAGTGGGCGTCTCGCCTCTCCTCAAGAAACAAAGAAGCTGCCGCCGCCACCAAGCGAGGTTAAACCTCGTGCGCGCGCCCGCCCGCCTTGGCCTCCCCCTACCCCCGCACACACGCCACCCGCGCCCCCGCGGCGCGCGCACTCGCCGACTCCCCTACCCCCCCCTCACGGATGGCTTCTCCCGCTTCCGCCGTCCGCCCGGCCTAGAGCGCGCGCCCGCCCGCGCTTCCGCTCCCAGTGCGCATGCGCATTCCCCGAGACCAGGAAGGTAGGCGGGGCCGGGAACAGCACCAGTGCCCGACGCACCTCCCACCTCCGTCAGGGAAGGTCCTGCGCCAACGCACAGGGGTCTTCGCCTTCCGACGCCGCGCGTACCCACGCCGCGGAGCGTGCGCAGAGCGGACGCCACTGCGGCGGTCGTGGAGGTTGGGGGATGGGGCGGGAGGTGGTGGGGTCTGTGGAAAATGGCTGGCCGGGGGCCCTGAGACTCGTGAGGACCTGAGGCCGTGCGTAAGGCTGGACTGAAGTTGAGCAGAGTCGGCCAAGCGTAGGCCTGGGAGTCGCTTTCATCCCTGGTCGGAGGGTGGTGGGGCCTGTTCGGCGGGTCCGAGGGGAACTCGACCGTGGCTGCCTTTTCTGCTAAGCCTTCCTAGTGCTATTAATTAGTTTAGCAAATGTTCAATGACCTGCTACTATGTTCCGGGCGGAACACAGCACGGAACAGACAAAATCTCAGCCGCTGTGGCGCTCTCGGTCTAATGGGGGAGGCAGGCGAGAGGCAAGAGAAATAAGTAAAACACGTCATCGTCATGTTGAGATGGCGACAAGGCGAGTTATGTAGATTTTATACAGAGCAATCAGGGAAGGCCTCGCTGCGAAGAAGACATTGGAGTCAAAACCTGAAAGCAGTGAGAGAGAGTGTGAAGGCACGGACCCCCAGGGCCCTCCTCAGTCCCTCAACTGAGCGAGCGTTCCCCAAGGTCAGGTTCCACAGGCTGTGACTGCCCCTACCCTTGCCTCTCTCAGGCCTGCCCTTCCTCATTTTTCAGGTGTCAGCTCACTCACCACCTCAGGCATCTCTCCTTTTTTGTCACTGCTTCCTTTTCATATTTCTTGGGTACCCGCTTTCCATTTTCTGTCTCCCTGTCCTCAACTTAAATGGAACTTAAGTGGCAAAGATGTTTATTTTACTCACTAGTGAATACCCAGCATCTAGTATGGTGCCCTCCTCTGCCACATACTAAAGACTGCTTTTTTTTTTAATTGAAAGAATAATAGAGACTAACTGCCTATTGAGTGTGCATTAACTCATGAAGTCTTTCCAAGCCCAAGGTGAGTCACTTGCAACATAGAGCAGAAAGACCTGGATTTAAAACATGACTCCATTGTTGTTAGTAGCTGGGGGTGCCAGGAAAGTTTATGGGACTCATTTACATTTCACCTGTAAAATGGAAATCATGCCCACCTCCATAGGCTGGTTATGAGGAATCCATGAGAAGCAGGCCACCTGGGAGTTCTCTAAACCTTAGCTCATAATGTTGAGTAATGCACAGAAAATGGACAAGTGGGGTCTGAACATTGGTCTCTCTCATTCATTTAAGTAATATTTCTTAAGGGTCCTCAACATGTTGAGCACACTGAGCAGATCACAGGCCTGCAGTAATGCAGTGAGAAGGCAAGGTTCCTGCCCATGGAGCAGTCTGTGAGTTCAGTTGCCTGTCTCCCATGTTGATCACACTAATAACATCAGAGAAAATACTTTTTTTTTTTAAGAGAAAGTTTACTTAGAAAGTTACAGAGGTGCCCTGGCTGGTGTGGCTCAGTTGGTTGAGCGTCGTCCCAAGCACAAAGGTTGCAGGTTTGATTCCTGGTCAGGGTACATACCCAGGTTGTGGGTTTAATCCTCTGTCAGGTGTGTATGGGAGGATGTTTCTCTTTTCCTCTCTCTCTAAAAATCAATAAAAACATTTTTAAAAAGTTACAGAGTAGTGGAAGTGAGCCAGCTGAGCTTCATAGGCTTGAAACAAGTTACAGGAGCAGAAGAGGGGCCCTTGGAACTTAGGAGAGAGAAAGGGAAAGAACACGCCTCTGACAGAAGAAGACAGGGAAGGGAAAGGCACAGGAGTGCTCCCCCCCCTTGAGCCTTGATAGGAAAATCTTAAGTGCAATGGAAGAAAGGCCTAAGGTGTGACGAGGTCATAACATGGGACCTTCCTGGGACTAAGGAGTCAGCTAGACCTCTCTGAGGAAGAGGTATTTATGCCAAGACCCAAAAGATGAACAAGAGCAAAGAGGAGGACATTAGGTAGGGGAAACAGAATTTGCTCTGAAGAGGAAAAGAGTGGGAATAGATGAAGGTCATGTGGCTGTATGGGAGATGTCCTTGTGGGCTGTGGTGAGGATCTTCAGCTTTCTCTGGAGCACAGTGGGAAGCAGTTGAAGGGCTTTTTTTTTTTTTTTTTTTTTAATTGATTTTAGAGAGGAAGGGAGAGAGAGATAGAAACATCAATGATGAGAGAGAATCATTGATCAACTGCCTCCTGCATGCCCCCCCCCCCCCCCCCCCCCTGGGGACCGAGCCCACAACCCAGGCATGTGCCCTTGGCCGGAATCAAACCTGGGACCCTTCGGTCCGAAGGCCAACGCTCTATCCACTGAGCCAAACCAACCAGGGCTTAGTTGAAGGGCTTTAATCAGGAGATTCCCATGGCTGCTGGGTGGAGACTAGCCTGGCCAGGAAGGAGAGGAAGTGGGGAGTCACTTCAGGCCCTAGCCGTTGTCCAGGGTGGAGAAAATGGTGGCTTGCACTAGATTGAAGGTGGTAGAAGTAAGAGTTGGAGGAAGAATGGATAGAAATTGGAAGAATGAACCTGAGGTAAAGAAAGAGGGTCAAGAATGAGCTCAATCTTTCTCTGCAACTAGGACAATGGAATATGGAAACTGGCGAGGAAGGATCAGGAATCCTGTTTTAAGGGTCAGGTATCTGTTAGGATTCATTTCAAGTTAATTTTTATACATGGTATGAGGTAAGGTTGACGTTCATGGTTTTCCATAGAGATATTCCATTGTTCTAGACTACCTGCTTCCCCATTGAATTTCCTTGGCATTTTTGTCAAAATCAGTTGACTGTTTTAAGTGTGAGTCTGTTTCTGGCCTCTCTGTCTTTGGGCTAAGACAACACTATCTTGATTACTGTAGCTTTATAATGTCTTGAAATCAGGTAATCTTCCAACTTTGTTATTTTAAATATTGTTTTGGTTACTCTAAATCCTTTGCATTATTATGTAAGTTTTAGCATCTTCTTGTCAGTTTCTAACCAAAAAATATGATGGGATTTTGATTGGGATTGCATACCAAATCAAGGGAATTGCCATCTTTTAATACTATTAAGTCGTCCATGAATGTGATATATCTATTTAGGTATTTTCTAATTTCCATTAAACTTGCTCTTTTTGCCCTGGCCAGTATTGATTAGTGGCTAGAGCATCAGCCCATGCACTGAAGGGTCACAGTTTGGATTCCCAGTCAAGGGCATGTTCTTGGGTTGCAGGTTCAATCTCAGATCTCAGGACCTGGTCGGGCCACGTGCAGGAGGCAACCAATCTG
Source organism: Cnephaeus nilssonii (assembly GCF_951640355.1). Taxonomy (NCBI): domain Eukaryota; kingdom Metazoa; phylum Chordata; class Mammalia; order Chiroptera; family Vespertilionidae; genus Cnephaeus; species Cnephaeus nilssonii. The sequence goes on from NC_137076.1 coordinate 25,121,950, forward strand.
TGTGTCTCTCTCACACTGATGTCTCTCTCTCTCTCTCTCTCTCTCTCTCTCTCTCTGACACAATGAGAAGGTGGCCCTCACTAAAAAGTGAATTTTCTCGCACTCTTAACTCTTATCCTGGACTTCCAAGCCTCCATAACTGTGAAAAATACATTTCTGTTTTAAAATCACCCACTTTATGGTGTTGTAGTTAACCTGAGCAGATGAATACAAGATTGATTTAAAGGAATTGGTTCAAGTGATTACGGAGGCTGGCAAGTCTATAATTCGAAGACCCATTAGGAGCTGATGCTATAGTTCAAGTCCCAAGGCCATCTGTCTGTTGGCAGAATTCCTTCTTGCTCAGGGAAGATTAGTCTTTTGAGCTATTCAGGCCTTCAACTGATTGGATGAGGCCCACACACATTATCTAGAGCAATCTGCTTTACTCACAGTCTACTAATTTCAGTTCGAATCTCATCCAAAAACACCCTCACAGAAACATCCAGAATAATGCTTGATCAAATATCTGGGCACTGTAGTCCAGCCAAGTTGACATAAAATTAACCACATCACCAAAATAGACTAGAAACACATGGGCACAGGGCACTGTGTTCGATGGACACTCTCTGGACAACTTTGGCATGGACGTACCAACGAATTCTATTATCATCCCCAGGGCTGGACCAGGGAACAAGGAGTGTAAAAGGAAAACATCTAAAATGTAGCACTTCTCTCCCTTCTCTGTGGGGAAAATCACGAGGAGGAGGTGTACTGTATGTCAGGGTTTGGACCACATTGAGTCCATTTTTTCAAGGGTTTGTTAGAAGACAATCTAAGGCAGGGGTTCTCAACCACAGTGCCATTGACATTTTCAGCCCAATAATCCTCTGCTATGAAAACCATCTTGTGACTGTAGATTGTCAAGCAACAATCCTGGCCTCTATCCATCACTGGTCAGCACTGAGGCCAGAGCCAGGGCTTGCCCCCAGGTGCCACCTTGGGGCTTGGGCCTTTGTCTGGCCTTCTCTCTAGGAGCTCCCTTATGGGGGTCCCGTGTCCTGGCCTCCTGTTCTTTGGTCCTTCATTATGACTGACCATCCCACTGTCTCGCAGCTGCTCAGATGATAGATGGTTTGGTGTGGGCCAGTAAAGAGAATTGAGTTTACATTCCTCTCCTTCATGTCCACTCCCTAGAACTACCCAGGTTCCCCACCACCAGGAAACCATTGATTGATTAAAAGACCAAAGATGTGTACACCTGATATCAATACAAAATTATAATGAATATTTTTAAAAATCCACAACGATGGGAAGAAAAGGCAGCAGCCTCAGCCACAACAGGGCCCTCCGGCCTCCAGCTGGGAGTCCAGGAATAGGGACTATCCTTTGAAGATCTGCTCTCTTTCCCTGCCCTGCCCTCTGAAGCTCCCACAATATACAGACGTCTGTACACTGACTTGGGGACAGAGGCTGGGCCAACTGGGGCTGGGACTGTCTCTACATAGTTGATGTCCAGACTTTATCTGTCTGCAAAACAAATTAAGTTGCACAAATTCAGTGACTAGTATTTAATGCTAGTGATTATGGAGGCTGACAAGGTCAAAATCCAAAGACCCAGGATAATTATATATCTATATCTATATATATGTATATATGTATATATATATATATATATATATATATATATATATATCAATAAATATTAAGTATTCTATATATGACTTCAGAGACTCATGTGATAAAGGACACTTCACTCCAATGTCCAACATCCAGCTCCAGCCCCAAAGAGGGGACAGAGTTACGTATTTATTTGTCTATTCTGTAGGTTTACATGTCCAGAATCCTGTTTAAGGTTTTAGGATACCTTCAATGCTTTTCGAAATAAAAATATTTCCTATAAAAAAAAAAACCCACCCTCCCAACCCAGGGTTATAACCACCAAAAAATGTCTCCATACATGGCCAAATGTCCCTTAGAGTTTCTACTCATCCTTTCACCTTCATCTGTCATGCGAGGATCATAGCAGGAATGACTCGGCCCCTCGGCCCTGCAGCAGGGCAGGGGTTGACAGAGCCAAGGGGCTGTCCCATTGGCCCCTTTCCATCAGCCTCCTCTTTACTCTCTGGTACTTTCTCCTACCTTTCTTCCACTGACCTCATTTGCAGTGCAAACTAAGCCTGGGAGTGGCATTTGTGATTGTGGCAGAACAGGTTGTCCAACCCTGAACTGGAGAAACAAGAACCTGTCTCTGCTGGAGCTAGGGTTGCACTTGAACCTTGCCTGCACTTGCGCTCCCATCTGCAGGGTGACCTTGGGAAAGGCACAGTAGGTGGGGCCTCAGTGGCTCTGCTTCTCCTGGGGGAAGGGTTCCACTGTTCTAGGTTTCTCTGGCTGTTACTTCCCCCTGGTTCTTCTAATAACTTCATAAACCCGAGATACACTTCTAGGAAGGCAGGAGCAGACTCAACACTGGGAAGTGATTCCTACCTCACACCCATGAGGATGGCTACTATCAACAATAACAAGTGTTGGCAAGAATGTGGAGAAATCCAAACTCTTGTGCACTGTTAGTGGAAATGTAAAATGGTGCAGCTGCTGAGGAAAAAATATGGCGGTTCCTCAAAAAGTTAGAAATAGAATTAACCATACGATCTAGCAATTCTGCTTTTGAGTATATGATCAAAAGAATTGAAAAGAGGGTCTTAAATAGATATTTGTACACTGTGTTCATAGCAGTGTTGACCTTAAAAATAGAACACTTATTTTGTCAGCAAAATTTGGTTTATTCAGGAATAGCAAAGGATTGCACTTTGGGACATGCAAGCTGTGGCAAAACCATAGGCCAGTCAGTGAACAAAGGGGAAGAACTGTTCTTTTACGGAGAAAAAGGGTTCTTTGGGAGGAGCTGTTAAAAACAAAGCCCATGGAAGGAAATTGAGAGTTTGAAATGTAGTGGCTTTCATTGGCTAAGCTGTTGCCAGGGTAAGAGAAGATCTTCCTTCCTCTTGCTGGGGTAGTAGAATAGAAAACATTTTCCTGTTGGAGATGCAAGGTCCCTCCCATAGGCTCCCCCTAATTCAATCTTAGGTTTCCTTTATTAATTTCCACAACAGCATTATTCACAATAGCAAGAGGTGGAAACAACCCCAGTGTCCATCAATAGATGAATGGATAAAAAAATGACTAGATCCATACAATGGAATATTATTCAGCCTTAGAAAGGAAGAACATTCTGACATATACTACAACACAGAGAAACTTTGAGGACATTATGCTGAGTGATAAGCCAAACACAAAACAACAAATACCATATGATTCTACTTATAGGAGATCCTGAAAGGAGTCAAATTCAGAGACAGACAGTAGAAGGGTGGATCCTCAGGGCTGGGGGAGGGGGAGTTAGTGTTTAATGGGGACAGACTTTTAGTTTTGCAAAATGAAAATAATTCTGTAGATGGATGGTGGTGATGGCTGCAGAACAATGTGAATGTGCTTAATGCCATTGGATTGGATACTTAAAATGGTTATGATGGTAAATTTTTTTAAATACATTTTTATTGATTTTAGAGAGGGAGAGAGGGATAGAAATATCAATGATAAGCCCTAGTCAGTTTGGCTCAGTGGATAGAGCATCAGCCTGTGGACCAAAGGGTCCCGGGTTAGATTCTGGTCAAGGGCATGTATCTTCATTGCAGGCTCCTCCCCAGCCCAGGCCCTGGTCAGGGCTCCTGCAGGAGGCAACCAATGGATGTGCTTCTCTCACATGGATATTTTTCTCTGTCTTTCCCTCTCTCTAAAAATCAATTGAAAAATATCCTTGGGCTGAAACCGGTTTGGCTCAGTGGATAGAGCGTCGGCCTGCGGACTGAAAGGTCCCGGGTTCGATTCCGGTCAAGGGCATGTACCTTGGTTGCGGGCACATCCCCAGTGGGGGGTGTGCAGGAGGCAGCTGATCGATGTTTCTCTCTCATCGATGTTTCTAACTCTCTATCCCTCTCTCTTCCTCTCTGTAAAAAGTCAATAAAATATTTTTTTTTAAAAAAGAAAAATATCCTTGGGTGAGGATTTATTTTAAAAAGACGAAATATCAATGATGAGAGAGAATCATTGATTGGCTGCCTCCTGCATGCTCCCAAACTGGGGATCGAGCCTGCAATCTGTGCATATGCACTGACTGGGAATCGAACCCGTGACCTCTTGTCTTCTGAGTTGATGCTCAACCACTGAGCCACACCCAGCCAGGCTATGATGATAAATTTTATGTTATACATACTTTACCTGAATTTTTAAAAAATTCATACACAGTAATAAATCCCAGTCACCCAGCTAACTTCTACTAAGTGTAGCCAGGACCTCACAACCAACCCCCGGGCAGGCTGAGAGATGTGAAGAATCTCCTAATGTGAAGCATAAACTCGATGACTAATAATTTACTCTGGCCCTGGCCAGCGTGGCTCAGTGGTAGAGAAACATTGATTGGCCGCCTCTTGCATGCCCCTTACAGGAGATGAAACTCGCAACCTAGGTATGTGCCCTGACCAACCCGGAATCAAAGCAGCAACCTTTCAGTGCACGGGACAACCTCCAGCAAACTGAGCCACACTGGCTAGGGCTTCAAAGAGATAATTTTCATTTAATTATTTTCTGTGAAGGATTAGAAACAACCACAAAGTTTGAGGACACTAGTCCACCCAAGGCTGCTCTCATTTCTGATACCAGCTGCAAGATCAGAGGTCTTCAAGACCTTGGGTTTGGTCATTCACTGGAAAGACTCACAGAACTGACTGGAAGCTGTTATACTCATGGTTATGAATTACAGGGAAAGGATACAGCTTGAAATTAAACAACGAAAATGGAGCCTAGGGCAGCATCCAGGAGAAGTACCACATGTGCAGCTGCTGCTGTTTTCTACCAGCTGTTTTCACAGCTGCTGTGAGGTAGACATACTCTCCTGGCATCAATGAGTAATGATACACACAGAGTATGACCCATCAGGAAAGCTCACCCAAGCACAGGGTTCTGAGTTTTTATTGGGATTCCATTAGGTAGGCACAATTTGTTGGTTGGTTGTTTGTCCACAGGTTGTCTCAGTCCCCAGGCCCACTAATACCACGAGACCCAAAACCCCACCTTAAATCACATTGTGGGTCTTTCTGCCCATTGGACCATCTAGACAGGGCATCTTAGAGTTGACCTTTCAGAAGGTGGGTACAAAGTCCAAACCTCTTCTAGGGCCAGGTTAAGCGCTTACTACATACTTTTCTAATTCATTTCTTCCAGGAAATGGTAAAGTCCATGAGGGCAGAAAACTGGAGCCATCTTTGCTGTCTCCCAGTACCAGGGAGTTTGTTGGATGCAAAGAGTGGGAACTTTTTTTTTTTTTTTTTTGGTCTTCTTCCAGTATTGAAGCATTTGAGTCATTGTCAAGGGACAGTGTGTCAATGTGCCATTGATGAAGGCTTGGGTGTTCAGCAGGAATCAGAGGCTGCTAACTTCAGAGCTTCCCCTTAGCTGTTGTCCAGAGTGAAAGTTCTTCCTCTGAAGATGATGACCACTGCAATGGATTGAATGCTGTGTCCTCTAAAATTTATGCATTGAAATTCTAATGCCCAATGGGATGGTAACAGGAGGCAGGGTGTTTGGGAAATGATTAGGTCATGAGGGTAGAGCTCTTATGAATGGGATTAGTGCCCTTATAAAAGGACCTCACAGCCCTAGCTGGTTTGGCTCAGTGAATAGAGCATTGGCCTGCAGACCAAAAGGTTCTGGGTTCGATTCCAGTTAAGGGCACATACCTTAGTTGCAGGCTCCTCTGCGGCCTGGGCCCTGGTCAGGGTTTGCACAGGAGGCAACCAATGGATGTGTTTCTCTCTGTCTTTTCCTCTCTCTTCCACTCTCTCTAAAAATAAATGGGAAAATATCCTCAGGTGAGGATTTAAAAAAAATGAAAGAGACTTCACAGAACTCTCTGGCCTTATTTCTACTATGTGAAAATATCAGTGGACCACTATGTGAAAATACAATGAGAATTCTATTGTCTACAACCCAGAAGATGCCACACATTGTGAATAATGCTACTATGAACACAGGTGTACAAGTATCTGTTCAAGACCCTGCTTTCAATTCTTTGGGGCATATACCCAGAAGTGGAATTGCTGAATGGTATGGAAATTTTTTTTTTAATCCTCACATGAGGACATGTTTTTATTTATTTTTTAAAAATATATTTTTATTGATTTCAGAGAGGAAGGGAGAGGGAGAGAGAGACAGAAACATCAATGATGCAAGAGAATCATTGATCAGCTGCCTCCTGCACACCCCTCACTGGAGATCAAGCCCACAACTCTGTCATGTGTCCTTGACTGGAACCGAAATCAGGACCCTTCAGTCCACAAGCTGACACTGTATCCATTGAGCCAAACAAGCCAGGGAAGGACATACTTTATTGATTTGAGAGGGAGAGAGGAGGAGGAGGAGGAGGAGGAGGAGGAGGAGGAGGAGGAGGAGGAGGAGGAGGAGAGAGAGAAACATTTGTTGCCTCTTATACCTGCCCCCGCTAGGGATCAAACCCTCAACCTAGGTATGTGCCCTGACCCAGAATCAAACCCATAACCTTTTGGTGTACAGAATGACGCTCCAATGAACTGAACCACCTTGCCAGGTGTGGAAATCCTATTCTTAGCCACCATACTGTTTCTATAGTAGCTGTCATCACATCTGTTTTCACTGTTATATTCTAATTAGAACAAGTGATGTTGGCTGCCATGAATAACAATAGAAATTTTCCTTTTAAAAAATTCAGTAGATGAATTGGTAAGCCCACTGAAATAAAACTAAAATTCTGCTAAAAAATCTAGGCATAGAGCATACAGAGGCATACCCCCAGCTGCTCTGACTCCTGCAGTTTGATTTGTAGGCCAACTATGAACTTTCAAGGTGGCTTATTTTGTTCTTTGCCTTACTTGTTTTCTTTTGCATGTATACTTAAAACAAATAGTGCAAACAGTTCTGCTTTATACAGCTATTAATGTAGGTCAAATCTCCAACAAGGGGGTAGACTAGAAGATCTTTCTGACTTCCTTTCTGGCAGTTTTTATATTTCATCTTCACAATGGTCTCAGGTGACATTCACTGATTTGTCAGTAGAAACACAAATTACCACAGACTTTTTGGCAGTCATATATCCTAGGAGCTGCTGGCATATTAATTTCTTCACAATCTTTTTGCCATGATTGCAGCTAATAGAATCAGGCCCGGCTGTTTCCATGGTAACACTGTACTATATCAATATCATTTGCATCTCTTCAAGAACATGGTTCATAGAACAAGTCTCAATCATCTCTGTAGTAACATTGTACCTTATCAATGTCACCTTCAACTCTCCAAGAACATGGTTGCACGGGACCAGACACACTTGTCTCCATGGTGACATTATGCTCTCTCAATGTCACCTTCATTCCTCCAAGAACATGGTCTCACAGAGACCAAGTTAGAGCCAGGAAGGGAAAAGATACTGGTGCATTTTTTAATTGATTTTTTATTTTTAGGGAGAGGAAGGGAAAGAGAGAGAAACATCACATCTATCGGTTGCCTCCCCCATGTGCCACGACAGAGGATCAAACCCGCAACCTAGGTATGTGCCCTGACCGGGAATCGCACCCACCACATTTTGGTATATGGGATGACACTCCAACCAACTGGGCCACACTGGCCAGAACCTGGTACATTTTTTAAATCAACAACACAAATTCCATCTCTGTAAATCATGTTTACAATGCTTTAAGAGCAGAAAAGCTCATAATGGGCCTCAACTGTTTTTGCAAAGTAGCATTCCAGAGGAGAGTTTCATGGAGCAATGGCCTGAAATTGAACTTTCCTTGACCACATGCTTAAATGGAACAGCCTCCAAGCTATGGTTTCAAAAGCAGAGACAATTATGAAGCTTACTCTTTCCAAAAAAAAAAGGTAGCAATAAGATGGCAGGAAGCCTAAATATAATCTGTGGCCACCAGGATCTAATGCCTGGGATCCAGTAAGTGTCATTCATTGCTCAAGATTGGACAGGATTTTCCATTAGCAGAAAATCAGGCTGTCATTTGAGGTCACCTCAATGCCCTTTCTGCAAACCATAACATGCAGGATGTCAATTCATGCATTTAACTCCAAATAATGACTACCTTAGTCTGCTTTGATCAGCTGCTTTCTGCACGCCCCTCACTGGATACCATAAACTGGGTGGCTTATCAACAACAGAAAGTTATTTCTCTCATCTCTGGAGGCTGGGAAGGACAAGATCAAGGTGTCGGCAGATTTAGTGTCTGGTGAGGGCTCAATTCTTGGTTTATAGAGGGACATCTCACTGCGTCCTCATGTGATGGAAAGAGAGGGCAAGAGAGCTCTCTGGGATTTCTTTTTTTTATATATATTTTATCACCAAAACCGGTTTGGCTCAGTGGATAGAGCGTCTGTCTGTGGACTGGAAGGTCCCAGGTTCGATTCTGGTCAAGGGCATGTGCCTTGGTTACGGGCACATCCCCAGTTGGGGGTGTGCAGGAGGCAGCTGGTCGATGTCTCTCTCTCATCGATGTTTCTAGCTCTCTATCCTTCTCCCTTCCTCTCTTTGAAAAATCAATAAAATATATTTTAAATATATATATATATATATATATATATATATATATATATATTATTGATTTTTTACAGAGAGGAAGGGAGAGGGATAGAGAGAAACATCGATGAAAGGGAAACATTGATTCAGCTGCCTCCTCCACACCCCCAACTGGGGATGTGCCCGCCCGCAACCAAGGCACATGCCCTTGACCAGAATCGAACCCGGGACCCCCCCAGTCAGCAGGCCGATGCTCTATTCACTGAGCCAAACTGGTTTGGGCTGGGATTTCTTTATAATAAAATAAATCTAATCCCATTCAAGAGAGTTCCACTCTCATGACATAATCATATCCAAAAATCCCCACTTCCTAATATCACCTTGCGGGTTAGGATTTCAACATATACATTTGGGGAGGATACAAACATTCAGTCCATAACATTGAATGTGTACTACATGCTGGGCACTGGAGAGGTGGTAGTGAAGAAGACAGGCAGATCCTTGCTCCTTCAGACCTTCATCCAGTGTGGGAGATGGACAGAGAAAACATTAATGAGTATCAGCAAAAAAGGCAAAGCAGGACAAGAGGCTAGAGAGTGATCTCAGACAGGGTGGTCAAGGAACACCTTTTCAATAAGGTGATTCTGAGGAGAGCTCAGAATGAAGGGAAGAAACCACACAGATATATGGGAAGACCAGCTTTTGGGTAGAAGAAACAGCAAATGCAAAGGCACTGAGGTGTGACCACGTTTTGTGTACTTATGTTTGAAAAGAGCAAGGAACTGCATGGACAAGGGAAGAGAAATTCAGGATGAACCAGGAGGGGGTGGAAGGCTACTGTGAAGACTTTGGTGGTTACTAGGTCATCTGTGCTACCCTCACAGGCACCTAGAAAGCATTTAGCAAGTGCTAAGGGCTGAAGAAGAGGAGACCATCTTGTTTTTATCCCTCAATGTGGTATGTGCTGAAATTTACTTCCCTTAAATTGCTTTCTGAACAAAGTAGAGAGAGGTTTTTGTTTTGTTTTGGATAGGTTAAGATGCCTGGTCTCACTTTATGGGGGATCTCTTGCCCCCTGGGCCTTATATCTCCTCAGGTAACTAACCAGGAAGTTGCAGGATGAGATGCACCACAGAGTTGAACTAATGTAAAATCAAGGAGGAGCAAAGCTTAAGACCTAACTACCTGAGTCTGAATTTAGATCCTGCCACTTGCCTGTAAGATGGGGACAGCAGGACAGCAAGACTACCTGTGTGAATAAGTTGGAAATATCAATAAAGAAATAGAAATTCTAAAAAGAGCAGGTAGAAGAAAAAATCAGCAAAAAATAAAGATAGGATAATAGTAATTATTGTGTCTGAGGAACAGAAGAAAAAAAAAAGAATGACTAAAAATGAACAGAGCCTGAGGAACTTGTGGGAAACCATCAAGTGAACTAACATACTCATTGTAGGATTTTCCAGAAAGAGAAGAGTGAGAGAAAGGGGCAGAAAATATTTGAAGAAATAATGGATGAAAACTTCCAAACTTGATTAAAGACATGAATATAAACATCCAAGAAGCTCAATGAATTCCAAGTAGAATGAACTTAAAGAAACTTACGCCAAAACCGGTTTGGCTCAGTGGAGAGAGCGTTGGCCTGCGGACTGAAGCGTCCCAGGTTCGATTCCGGTCAAGGGCATGTACCTTGGTTGTGGGCACATCCCCGGCAGGGGGTGTGCAGGAGGCAGCTGGTCTATGTTTCTCTCTCATCGATGTTTCTAGCTCTCTATCCCTCTCCCTTCCTCTCTGTTAAAAATCAATAAAATATATTTAAAAAAAAAAGAAACTTACACTAAGACATATTATAATCAAGTTGTCAAAAGCTAGAGACAAAGAAAATCTTGAAGGCAGCAAATGAGAAGTAACACATCACATACAAAGGACTCTCAAGATCATCAGATTTCTCATCAGAAACTGTGGAGACCAGAAGCAGTGGTCTGATATTTTCAGAGTACAAAATGAAGAAAACTGTCAACCAGGAATCCTATATCTTGCAAAACTGTCCTTCAAAAGTAAGAGGGAAATTAAGACATTCCCAGATAAACAAAAGCTGAGAATGTTTGTTACCCCTAGGTCTGCAAGATGTGCTCAAGGGCATCCTGCAGGGTGAAATGAAGGGACGGACATAGGACAGTAACTTAAAGCCACATGGAGAAATAAAGGGCTCAATAAAGGTAAATACTTGGGCCTTTGTAAAAGCTAGCATTATTGTAACAACAGTTTGCAACTCCACTGTATGTTTTCTACATGATTTAAGAGATTAATACGTTTTTTAAAATTGATTTCTTAGTCTAAAAGCCAGTGTTATTGTAATGTTGGTTTTAACTTCATGATTTTATACATAATTTAAGAGACTAATACATTTTAAAAATTGTTTCTTGCTCTTCAGTGAGGCACCATGCAGGGTCCCCAGATGCAGAGATGCAGATCTTTGTGAAAACTGATGAGCAAGACCATCCCCTTGAGGTCGAGCCCAGTGGCACCACTGAGAGTGTCAAAGCTAAAATCCAAGCCAGGGAGGGCATCCCGCCTGACCAGCAGCATCTGATTTTTGCAGACAAATAGCTGGAGGGTGTCCACGGTCTCTCAGACTACAGTATTCAGAAAGAGTCCACCCTACACCTGGTACTTCCTCTGTGGAGAGGCATCATTGAGCCCTCCTTCCACCACCTCACCCGGAAGTAAAACTGCAACAAGATGATGTGATGCAGATGTTATGCCCATCTGCACCCCTATGCGGTCAAATGCCCCAAGAAGTGCGACCACACCAACAACCTGTGCCTCAAGAAGAGGGTCAAATAGGGCCTCTCCACACCTCCTCCGCCTGCAGGGCAGCTTCCTGCCTAAACCCCAGCCCTTGGACCTTAAAATTCCCCTGTCATTCACCGGACCAAGGAAGAAAAAAGGTAATTGTTTCTTGTTTTGAACATATAATGTATAAAGATGTAAATGTTTTAAACCCAAAACTGAAAGGAGTGGAGGTAGAGATGTACAGAAACACAGTTTTTATATGTTATTGACATGAAGCTGGCATAAATTCAAATTACAATGTTGTAGCTTTAGGATGTTAAATGTAATCCCCATGGTAACCATAAAGGAAATAGCTATAGAATATGCACAAAAGGAAATGAGAAAGGAATTTAAATGTTTCACTACAATAAAGTAACCCCAGAAGAAAACAGTAATGCAGGGAATGAGGAATTAAAAAAGCCGTAAGGTATATAGAAAACAAATAGCAATGTAAAAGAGTAAGTCCCAACTTATCATTCAGCTTTAAGAAGGAAGGAAATTCTGACAAGTGTAATAACGTGCATGAACCTTGAGGATATTATGCTTAGTGAAATAAGCCAGTCACAGAAGGACACATACTGTGTGATTCCACTTAAATGAGGTCTCTAGGAGAGTCAGATTCACCAGGGGTCGGGGGAATGGGGACTTAGTGTTTAATGGGAACAGAGTTTCATTTGAAAAGATGACAAAGTTCTGTAGGTGGTAATGGTTGCACAACTATGTGAATGTGCTTAATGCCACTGAACTAACCACTCCAGAATGGTTAAGATGGCAAATTTTATGATGTGTATTCTATCACAATTTTTTAGATTGGAAAATAAAAAGGAAGAGATATCTTTAATGGGGACAGAGTTTCAGTTGGGGAAAATGAAAAGAGTTCTGGAGATGGATGATGTTGATGGTCGCTCACAATGTGAATGCACTTAATACCATTGATTGACCTGGACACTTAAAAATGATTCTGATTGTAAATTTTATGTTATGTGTATCTCACCATAATTAACAAAAATGCATGTGAGAAATAGAAAGAAAAAATAAGATTGCCAAACCATGAGAAGACATAGAGGAACCTTAAATGCATATTGCTTATTGAAAGAAGCAGCCTGGCCCTGGCCCCGGTGGCCCAGTGGTTAGAGTGTCAGCCTGTGCACACAAGGGTTTCAGGTTAGATTCCCAGTCAAGAGCATGTACCTGGGTGGCAGGTTTGATCCCTGGCCCCAGTTGGGGTGCCTGAGGGAGGCAACCAATCTCTCAATCTCTCTCTCTCTCTCTCCTTCCCCCCACCTCTTGTCTCTCCCTTCCACTCTAAAACTCAATGGAAAAAAGTATCCTTGGGTGAGGATTAACAAACAAAAGAAGCAGCCTGAAAACACTGCATACTATATGATTCCAACCTTAGGACATCCTGGAAAAAGGCAAAACTATGAAGACTATAAAAGATCAGTATTGCCCAACTGGTGTGGCTCAGTGGTTGAGTGTTGACCTATGAACCAGGAGGTCATGGTTTGATTCCTAGTCAGGGCAAATGCCGGGTTGTGGGCTCCATCCCCAGTGGGGGAAGTGCAGGAGGCAGCTAATTTATGATTCTCTCTCATCATTGATGTTCCTATCTCTCCTTCTCCCTTCCTCTCTGAAATCAATTAAAAATATATTTTTTTAAATCAGTATTTTCTAGGAGTTTTGGGTATGAGGGAGGAATGGGTGGACACAGAAGACTTAGGGCAGTGGAACTGTTCTGTGTGATGCTGTGATGGTGGATGCTTGTCACTATACATTTGTCAAAACTCATAGAACTGTATAGCACTAAGAGTGAACCCTAATGTAAATTATGGGCTTTAGTTAATAGTAATGTATCAATTCTGTTTCATTCTTTATCACAAATTCACCACACCAATGCATGTTAATAGTGGGGAAATTATGATGGGGAGAAGTATGGAAACTCTATGCTTACTGCTCAGTTTTTCTATAAACCTAAAACTGTTCCAAAAAAATAAAGGCTATTAATTTTTACAAAATACATGTCCCATCCCAACTGCCTACGACCAAGTCCATCTCTGTACCATAGCCAAGGTCGCATGACCTGGTGGTCTTAGCACACACTGTTGCCTCTGCCTGGATGCCCCTCCTTATGCTGGAGACCTCCTGGACTCCCAGGCTGGGTTCCCCAGCAGCCTCCCCCCGTGATCCCGGGTCCCTGTGGCTTCTGGAGACGGGTGGTGATCTAGGCGAGATGTTATGTGAGGATCTGAGAAACCCAAGTACCATGGGTGTGGCCAGGAGCTGGATTTTTATAAAGTCCCCTTTAGGGTCAATTTACCTTTGTCCAGGTTGCTCTCACCAAAATGAATTGTAATTTCCCTTTTATTTATTTTTAATATATTTTTTATTATTTCAGAGAGGAAGGGAGAGGGAGAGAGAAATAGAAACATCAATGATGAGAGAGAATCATTGATCGGCTGCCTCCTGCACACACACACACCCTGCCCCCCACTGGGGATTGAGCCTGCAACCCAGGCACATGTCCCTGAGTGGAATCGAACCTGGGACCCTTCAGTCCACACGCCGACGCTCTATCCACTGAGCCAAACCAGCCAGGGCTCATTTCTCTTTTAAAGGATGAGGGAGAGAGATCAGGAAATGAGGAATGACAAGAGTTAAAAGAGTTCCAGTTTCACTCAAGTTTCCATGAGAATTCTTAAGTGGTTTAATGCTCTATTTCCCCTGAATTGGATTCAGTGTGTAATAATTCATCATGAATTAATAATTAAAAACCTATCTGTGGGCAGAAATCCATACCCCTTATCATCCTAAGTGTCTTAATAAACATTCTTAAAAATTGATCAGTAATTGGGGAACAGGCAATGCCTTCTCTACAGACCTGACAACACGGGGTGAACACGGTATGTCCCTCCTGCTGGGCCGTCACACCAACCGGATGCAAATATCCAACACAACAGGCTGGTGGCATCACACTCATGGGAAATCAGAACGTGGGTCTGCTTTCCTCCCTGCTCATCTCTACAGATGGAAGACCCAGCTGGCGCTTTAGTTAATTCTTTGGGGGCAAGATTCTGGACAAGCTCCATAAATGCTGAAGCAAGAACTTTCCCCTCCCTCCCCCCGCCCCCCCCCACACACACCCATCAAGTCCAAGGAAAACATCTAGTCATGAATCCCTGGATTTTATTCCAAAGGAAGCAAGTCCATCTTAACTTTTCCCACAGTTGTGTCCATATCAATCCTAGTTCCAAAGACCAGATCAACACTAGTGCAGGGAACAGTGTGTTAGAACAGATGGGGAAGCGGCTGGCGCCTCCCGGATTTGAGAGGAAAGGGGAGATCTGGCACCCTCTGGTGGTCACCACGTGCTACACACTCAGGCTGTGAGGCTCCATGGCCACCCATAACCCACCAACTCAACTGATAGCACCAAGATGTCCTTCCATAGGTGAGTAGAGAAACAAACTGTGGTAATCCAAGTAATGGAATATACCTAGTGATTTTATTTTTTAAATTGATTTTTAATCCTCACCCGAGGACATGTTTTTATTGATTTTTAGAGAGAGACAAACATTGATCAGTTGCCTCCCATATGCACCCCGACTGGGGATCAAACCCACAACCTAGGTATGTGCCCTGACTGGGAATTGAATCCGAAACCTTTTGATGTACAGGACGACACTCCAACCATCTGAGCCACACAACCAGGGCTTTTAGTGATTTTAAAAACAGCTCTCAAGCCATGAAAAGGTATGCAGGAACCTTAAATGCATGTTGCTAGGTAAAAGAAGCCAGTCTGAATAGGCTACATACTGTTTGGTTCTAACTATAAGACATTTTGGAAAAGGAAAAGACTATGGAGACACTAAGATCAGTGGTTGCCAGGGGTTGGGGATGGGGAAGGATGAATAGGTGAAGCACAGGATTTTTAGACCAGTAAAACGATTCTGTACAGGACTATAATGGTGCATACATGTCATTATACAATTCCAAATTCACTCTCTTTACACAAAAAAGTAAACCCTATGTAAACTGGAATTTAGGTAATAATCATGTCTCAATATTGGTTCATCAATTGTAACAAATGTTCCCCACTGAACTAAGATGTTAATAATAGGGGAAACTAGGGGATGGGGAGAGGGGGGACTATGGGGACATTCTGTACTATGTGCTCATTTTTTTTCTGTTAACCTAATATTGACATCTATTTAAAAAACAGCTTTGGTGCTCTCCCTGCAGGAAGCACACCTGTCCCATTCCCTTCTCCCTCTCTTTCCCCCATAGGCACGTGATCTTGCTCCCCAGCATATGTTGTCAGCTTGGCTCAAATACAGTAAACTCTTATAAAGCTTCAAAAAATTTTTCCATATATTATGTGTATTCCCCAAACCCTAACACACACACACACACACACACACACACACACACACACACACACAGTGTGCAATTGTCTTTTTGGTTAGTATTGCCATTTCCCCATAGGAGTCAGCCTATTCGTCCCTCCCACCAGCAGTACAGTATATGTGACTGCCAGTTGTCCCAGAGCCCTTACCACTGACACTGTTACCAAGCTTTTGGGTTTCGCCAACGTGATAGTTGAAAAATGGTGGCTCACTCTAGTGTTGTTGTTTTTTAGAGAGAGGAAGGGAGGGGGGAGAGAGGAAGAGAGAAATTCAAATTTTTAAAAATTGATTACAGACAGAAAGGAAGAGGAAGAGAGATAGAAACATCAATGATGAAAGAGACACATTGATTGGTTGCCTCCTGCCTGCACCCCATCCAAGGCCTGGGATCAAGCTTGCAACCGAGGTACGTGCCCTTGACCAGAATCGAACCTGGGACACTTCAGTCCACAGGCTGACACTCTATCCACTGAGCCAAACCGGCTAGGGCAGGCACGTATCTCCTAAACTCCAAGGGACCCCAGGAGACTTGCAACTAGGGGAGCAATGGATAGTGTCAGCTCCTCCCTGGCTCACCCCCTGACCCTGTCTCCAAGGCCCCCTTTCCTCTGACTTCCCAGTGAGCCACAGCAGCCCAGCCCGGGCTCTCCTGTTGCTTCTTCTATGCCCTTCCTTGTCTCACTGTCCTCAAGTGTGTTTTTGCTTCGGTCAATAAATCCTTGCTTTGCTGGGGGAAAAAGAAAGAAAGCTTTCTAGAGGATAACTGCCATAAAAACTGACACAAAAGGACCAGCATTCTAGGAGACCACTCACATGCGGTTCCTGGAGGAGTCCAATTCACTGAGATGAAAGGCTGAGTGGGGGGTGCCAGGAGCAGGTGGAAGCTCATGTTTCATGGGGACAGAGTTTCAGTTTTGCAAGATGAAGGGGTTCTGGAGATGCTGGTGGAGACGGTTCCACAACAATGTGACCTGCTTAAAGCCACTGACCTGGACACTTAAAAGTGGTTCAGATGGCAGATTTTACATGTATTTTAACACAATTTTTAAAAAAGCTTAGAGGGGGGATGGGAAATCATACAATTATTTGAAGAAACTTTGGGAAAATCTCTTCCTAAACTTTTCTAACTATGGCTCTAAAACTAGAAGATAAATTATTGATAAATGCAACTACACAGAAATAAACTTTTTATGGCCAAAATCAATAACTAACTGGGGAAAATATTTACAACTCAGGCCACAGGGAAAACCCTAACATGCTAACATGAAGAATTCTCAGCAGTAAATAACTATTAACAACCAAAGAGGAAAAGAGCAAAGGATATGATCACTTTACAGAAAGCAAAATGAAACCAGACCCCAAAATACAAATGGCTTTTAAACCTCTGAGAAGATGCTCAACCTCACTCATAAGAGAAACGCAAATTGAAACTACAGTGAGCGCCCCTGGCCTGTAGTTCAGTTGGTTAGAGCATCATCTGGGTACGCCAAGGTTGCGGGTTCGATCCCCGGTCAGGGCACATGTGGGAAACAACCACTGAATGCATAAATAAGTGTAACAACAAATCTCTCTCTCTCTCTCTCTCTCTCTCTCTCTCTCTCTCTCTCTCTCTCTCTCTCCCCCCTCTCCCTTCCTCTCTCTAAAAAACAACAACACTAGAGTGAGCCACCATTTTTCAACTATCACGTTGGCGAAACCCAAAAGCTTGATAACAGTGTCAGTGGTAAGGGCTCTGGGACAACTGGCAGTCACATATACTGTACTGCTGGTGGGAGGGACGAATAGGCTGACTCCTATGGGGAAATGGCAACACTAACCAAAATGACAATTGCACACTGTGTGTGTGTGTGTGTGTGTGTGTGTGTGTGTGTGTGTGTGTTAGGGTTTGGGGAATACACATAATATATGGAAAAATTTTTTGAAGCTTTATAAGAGTTTACTGTATTTGAGCCAAGCTGACAACATATGCTGGGGAGCAAGATCTCAAATGCTCCTCATATAACATGAAATTTACTACTTTAACCATTTTTAACTGTCCAGTTCTGTGGCATTAGGTATATGCACATTGTTGTGCAGCTATCACCAACACCCATCTCCAGAACTTTTTCATCTTGTAAATCTGAAACCCTGTCCCCTTATTAAACACTAACTCCCAGTTCCCCCTCCCTCTGCCCTTGGCACCTACCATCTACTTCCCGTCTTTGTGAGTTTGACTCCTCTAAGTCCCTCCTGTAAGTGGAGTCAGACAGTGTCTGTCCTTCTGTGTCTGCTTTATTTCACTCAGCATAATGTCCTCAAGGCTCACCCATGTTGTAGCAGGTGTCAGAACTTCCTTCCTTGTTAAGGCTGAATAATATTCTATTGTATGAATATACTCATATTTTGTTTGTCTGTTCATTGATCGAGGGGTACTAGGGTTGTTTCCACCTCTTGGCTATTGTAAATAATGCTACTATGAACATGGGCATGCAAATATCTGTTCATATCCCTGATTTCAGTTCTTTGGTTATATCCCTAGGAGTGGAATTGCTGTGTCTTACGGTAATTGCATGCTTAACATTTTGAGGAACCACCAAACCATTTTCCGCAGCAGCTGCACCATTGTGCATTCCCACCAACAGTGTACAAGGGTTTCAGATTCTCCCCATCCTTGCCGAGATGATAGCCCCCCTAATGGGTATATGTGCTCCCATCTTTTGTTAGAATATGTATTTTTATTTATTTCAGAAAGGAAGGGAGAGGGAGAGAGAGATAGAAACATCAATGATGAGGGAGAATCATTGATTGGCAGCCTCCTGCATGGCCCCCACTGGGGATCCAGCCAGCAACCCGGGCATGTGCCCTGACCAGCAATCAAACTGAGACCTCCTGGTTCATAGGTTGACACTCAACCATGACTGTGCTCCCATCTTTTAACCCAGCAATCCCACTTTGGGGAACTTACTTTCAGCCTCTGCTGAAACTTGCTTTTGCTCGTTCATTCCATATCCTGGCTGCCTTCCATGTTGGCGCAGGTGATCTCATCCTCTTAATTTCTGTAGTATTCCATAGGAGGGTGGGCCTGGGATCAACTGTTGTTTCTGATAGGGGGGATTTATAATCTGATAGATAGAGCACCTGAATTCATCTGAAAAATAATCATACTATTTTATTTATTTTTAATATATTTTTACTGATTTCAGAGAAGAAGGGAGAGGGAGAGGGAGAGGGAGAGGGAGAGGGAGAGGGAGAGAGAGAGAGAGAGAGAGAGAGAGAGAGAGAGAAAACCATCACTGATGAGAGAGAACCACTGATTGGCTGCCTCCTGCACACCCCCCACTAGGGATCGAGCCCAAAACCTTGACATGTGCCCCTGACTGGAATCAAACCCAGGATCCTTCAGTCTGCAGGCTCTATCCACTGAACCAAACCAGCCAGGGCATATTAATTTTAAATCCTAGAATACTTATACTATGGAAACAGAGAGTTAAGTTTTCCTGAGTTTCATTTCTTAGGCCGGTGCACCTGCATACTCCCTTTGATCCCGGGCAAAGGGATTGAGGAGGTGACTCAGCTGTGGACAATGCACAATGTACCCAGCAAGCAAGCAGAACCACTAAGCATGGTCAGGCCGACCCCACCAGGAGTCCAGACATCCTCTTATCGCTTGATGACCAAGAACAATAGCTGACTTCTGCGGACCTCCAGGGCTGCATGTAGCTGCATTCCATTCCCAGCCTCACCCTAGACCCGTGGTCGGCAAACTGCGGCTTGCGAGCCACATGCGGCTCTTTGGCCCCTTGAGTGTGGCTCTTCCACAAAATACCACGGCCTGGGTGAGTCTATTTTGAAGAAGTGGCGTTAGAAGAAGTTTAAGTTTAAAAAATTTGGCTCTCAAAAGAAATTTCAATCGTTGTACTGTTGATATTTGGCTCTGTTGACTAATGAGTTTGCCGACCACTGACCTAGCCCATCCTCCTTTATAATCCTGTCCCCTGCACCTTGCCACAGAACAGGTTTTGGGTGCTTGTAAGCTCCCTGTCTTCTTGGTTGGCTGGCCTTCTCAGTAATGTCTTACATGATTCAACCCTGCCTTGGTTATTGGACATTGCGACAGGCAGCCCGAGCCACCCGGGGCTTCCTGGTAACATTTCCTCATGGACATTTATATGGATTTCAATTTTTAGAGAAATATGCCTTTTATAGGGATACTCCAAGATATACAGTATCAAAACCTCCTTCCAAAAATTCAGCTTTCACTCTTAATTTGCTAAGCGCCGCTCAAAGACTGGAGTTTGTGGCCTCTCAAACCACAGTTACAGAGAGCTGTTACAGTCATTTGGTCTCTGAAAACTCTTCTCCAAAGTAATAGAGCTTTGGTGCCTGGACCCAGAGACCTCCATTAACTACACTGGGACTCGATCTCAGACTTCCAGCCTCTGGAACGGGGGGAAAGAAATTTCTGTTGTTTATAAACACATCTGGTCTGTGGTATTTTGTTACGGCAGCCCGAACGGGCTAAGGCGTCTGCATACACCACACGTTAGCTCTGTATACACTGACAGAGACAAGCATTGCTTAGGACAGTCTCAGGTCTCCAGGCACACTCAGACTTCTCCAGGAGGATCAAACCTGTGCTCACAGCCGCTGACGACACGCACGCCCGACACGCACGCCCTTCAGCACTCTCGTCCAACCGTTCTCCCAGGCATCTGCACCATTTCCATCGCCACCAGTTGTAAGAAGTCCTATTTCTCCACAACATCCCCCACACTTGGTATTGTCAGGCTTTCCCATTTTTGCCAATCTGATGCCTCTGGGCCGCGTGGGTGCTCAGGGGGACTGACTGCAGAGCAAGGACAATGTGGCATTTGTTTTTTTTAAATATATTT
The DNA here is from genome assembly GCF_951640355.1 of Cnephaeus nilssonii. Taxonomy (NCBI): domain Eukaryota; kingdom Metazoa; phylum Chordata; class Mammalia; order Chiroptera; family Vespertilionidae; genus Cnephaeus; species Cnephaeus nilssonii. The sequence goes on from NC_137076.1 coordinate 25,142,646, forward strand.
TATTGATTTTTTACAGAGAGGAAGAGAGAGGGACAGAGAGTCAGAAACATCGATGATAGAGAAACATCGATCAGCTGCCTCCTGCATACCCCCTACGGGGGATGTGTCCGCAACCAAGGCACATGCCCCTGACCGGAATCGAACCTGGGACCCCTCAGTCCGCAGGCCGATGCTCTATCCACTGAGCCAAACCGGTTTCGGCCAATGTGGCATTTGTGTTGGGGTCTCCTGTTGGTGTGGCTCAGAGGTTGAGCGACGACACATGAACCAGGAGGTCACAGTTTTATTCCCATCAGGGCACATGTCCAGGTTGTGGGCTCGATCCTTAGGCGGGGGGGCGGGGGGGGCGGGGAGGAAAAAGCTTATTGATATTTTTATCTCACATCAATTTTTCTCTCTCCCTTCCTTTCTCTCTCTAAAATCAATAAAAACGTTTTTTAAGTGTAAGCCCTCACCTAGTTAAAGCAAGAATAGAACTGTTTCCTCCTGCCTCAGCCTACTTGCTTTTAGGAATTTAGCAGCCTGACTAGACTGACTCATTTTATTTCTTCACTCTTTCCTCAAAGGTTGTGTTTCTGTTAAAACAACTGCCCACAACTTTTTAATTCATAAACCTTTTTCTCAGTGGTTTACTGAGCATTTCATTTGTGCCGAGTACAGAAAGCTGAGATATATAAGCCTCAGCTAATTTATACATGTGTAACTACGTAGCGCATGGTGCTTTGTTGTAGGTACATGGAAAAATGCTAAGGAACTTGCAGGGCAATTATTTGAGGGGCATATGGGAATGTTTTGACTTGTACTTACAATTCACAAGGTATTTTTACACATTTTTGTTTCATATGTGCCTCATTTAACCATCAGAACCCAAGTGGGATATATTAGCCTCATTTTATAGAGGGAAATAGAAAGAGAGGAAGTTGGCTTGGCCCATGGAGCAGGCCTGGAACCCAGGAATGTCTGACTCCAAGCCCAGGGCCCTCTGCCCAGCAGAGCAGCCATAACAGTGAGCTTTTGTCTTCCTCCACCTTAGTCATATACCCCTAAGAGGAGTTGGTACGATCAAAAGTATATCCTGGCCCAGCCAGTGTAGCTTGGTGGTTGAGTGTCTACCTACAAACCAGGAGGTCATGGTTCGATTCCTGGGTGGGGCACATGCCCAGGTTGCAGGCTCGATCCCCAGGAGGGGGAGTGCAGAAGGCAGCCAGGCAATGATTCTCTCTTATCATTGATGTTTCCATCTCGTTCTCCCTCTCCCTTCCTCTTTGAAATCAATTAAAAAAAAATTTTTTTTTACTTTATGAGACTTGGCCAGTGTGGCTCAGTTGGTTGAGCATCATCCCAACTTTACTGCTAAGTCCTCTTACAGAGGACTGTGCATGTATGTTCTTTGGCTAATCCTTTTACCTTCTTCATGCATCCCCCCTACAGCCCTTTCCTCTGACATGTGTCAGTCTATTCCATGTATCCAAGTGTATGGTAACTGGGAACATGGGCCCCTTCCCGTGAGCCAATACCCCCCCCCCCACACACACACCCTGTGGGAATAATAGTGAAAGCCATCTGTAAGGGGACTGTGAGGCCTTGGGAACCTGGCCAGCAAGAAAGGCCAAAGAGAAACTGCTTCTAGATGTGAGGCTGGATTGTGAACAGCTTGTGTTTTGATCTCATGACATCCCCCTCCCCCTGCATGCCCTGTTTTCCATACTCTATACAAACTTGTGCTGGGAAAGTCTGGGGGACAGAAACAATCACACCGGCTGGCCACAGCTGGTGCAGCCCGACTGCAGATTGGATGGGACTTAGCAGTAAAGTCCACCGGTCCGCTGCCACGGGCGCACACGTAAATCCCAATAAACCTATGTCTTTCACAGCCAGGACTTCAGGTATTTCTTTGGAATCCAAGAACAGTATGGTGGGAGGGGGGGGGAGCGAGAGGAAGAGAGGGAGAGAAGGAGCACAAAAGAGATGGTGGGAGAGACACATCGATTGATTGCCTCTGGAATATGCCTGACCTGGGCCTGTGATTGAACCTGCAACCCAGGTATGTGCTTTTGACCAGGAATCAAACCCAGGACCCATTGGTGTGCAGGCTGACGCTCTAACCACTGAGAACACCAGTCAGGACATGTGCATTGTGTAACTTTATTTTTTTATTTTACATTTTATACAGTCTTTAATTAAGCATATACAACTGTACTATCCTATAATATAAAAGGCTGATATGCAAATTGATTGAAGAGTGGAACAACCGGTCGCTATGATGCGCACTGACCACCAGGGGACAGACGTTCAATGCAGGAGCTGCCCCCTAGTGGTCAGTGCGCTCCCACAGGGGGAGCATCGGTCAGCCAGAAGCCAGGCTCACGGCTGACGAGCCCAGCGGTGGTGGCGGGAGCCTCTCCCGCCTCCATAGCAGCTCTAAGGACCCCTCAGGGAATGTCCGCCTCCGGTTTAGGCCCACTCCCCATGGGAGTTCGGGCCTAAGCCGGCAGGCGGCCATTCCCCGAGGGGTCCCAGACTGTGAGAGGGTGCAGGCTGGGATGAGGGAACCCTCCACCCCCGTGCACGATTGTCGTGCACCAGGCCTCTAGTTTAATATATTTCTCCATGAACTTTTTGTGAAGTTCAGATGGCAGTGTATCATTGGCAAATCTTTTGTCTTTCTTCTGGTCATCCACGCCTTTTGCACAGGCCTTGAAAACAATGTCATCGTCCCACCTTCTCTTAACTCTGAAGTTGCCTGAGGCTGGGATGGGCCAGTGAGATTAAGGAGAGAGTTTCCACTCGGAATGTTTTCCATACGAATCCTTTCTTCTTCAGCTTTTTGTTCTTGTTCCTTCCTGGCTTGCCCTTCAGCTCTTTCTTTTTTCTTTTTTTTTCTTCTTTTTTTTTTTAGCTCTTTCTTTTTTAATTTTTTTCTAGTTCTGCAAGAATCACCTCAGTATCATCATCATCATCACTCTCCTCTTCAAAATCTTCGTCTTCATCTTCCTCATCTGGTAGAGGATCATCTGCCTCGAGGTTGGCAGCAGGAATCTGGTCTCGCCGAGGCCGCTTTGACACTGAAGAGGAGGCTGCAGGTTCTCGAGTTGGACGACCTCTGTTCTTTCCTCTTGCAGCAACTCTCTCTCTCTCTCTTCTGCTTCTCTTCTGAAGTCCCGGTTCCAAACCTCTTCAGGGGCATCCTGAGTGTCTGTCTATATTTTATCTTTGTGTGAGAGGGTAGGTCTCTACTTGAATACTGCTTTGAGGGTGGCTCAAATCACCTTCTCCTTTTCCTCTCCCGCCTCTCGCAGGTTCGAAAGTGGGCCCAGCTGCTGTTGTCATCTTTTATGCTTGGCCGAGGTCCCTGCAATTCTCGCTTGTGTAACTTTAAATGGTTAATTTGATGTTATGTTTCACCTCCATAAAAGTTAAAATAAAAAACTTACAGCCTTACCAATGCTAACTACCCTAGTCCCTTTTTTTTAATTTAAAGTGAATAGCCCTGGCTGGTTTGGCTCAGTGGATAGAGCGTCGGCCTGCAGACTGGGGGGTCCCAGGTTCGAGTCTAGCCGGGGGCATATGCCCGGGTTGTGGGCTTGATCCCCCTCAGTAGGGGGCATGCAGGAGGCAGCCAACCAGTGGTTCTCATTGATGTTTCTATCTAGCTCTCTCCCTTCCTCTCTGAAATCAATTAAATAAATAAATAAATAAATAAATAAATAAATAAATAAATAAATAAATTTAAAGTGAATAACATAAAAAGAATAACGGGAACAGGAGGATCCCTGGAACATCCCTGAGGACCGCAGTGGATCCTGGGGAAGTTTGGGGGCCTCCTTGGCTGCATACGATGTGGCTCAGTGGATACAGTCTCCTAGAGAGCTTCTGGCTCCGCTGGCTCCAGGAGCGTTCATGGCTGCATGCCCTGTGCTGGCCTCACCTGGCCTGAGCGGCCCTCCTCACAGGCCTCCCTGTAATAATAAATGACTATTTGTAACAGCCTAAGGTCTGCCTCAAGATGGAGGAAGGGACACGGCACCCTGGCAGCCGCCCCGGGGCTTCTCAAAAGGCGAGCCTGGGACTTGTCACAGGATGGCAACCATTTCTCCATCTGCAGGTCACGGTGAATCTGCGGCAGCGTCTGTGGGATGCCTGCATTCCTGGGCTCCGGGTGAGATTGCAAGAACACAGCCCCTGTGACAGGACTGACTCACCACTGACAGAAAATGATGCCATTGTTAGGAGGAAGGCTGACAGGAAGCCTGATGAGAGGGACCAGTCTTAGACGGGTCAGCCAGGCATGGGATGCCTCTCCCCGCGACGAACCACGACGACGCAGCACCCCCTAGGGCCTAGACCCGTGGTCTGCAAACCACGGCTCTCGAGCCACATGCAGCTCTTTGGCCCCTTGAGTGTGGCTCTTCCACAAAATACCACGGCCTGGGCGAGTCTATTTTGAAGATGTGGCATTAGAAGAAGTTTAAGTTTAAAAAATTTGGCTCTCAAAAGAAATTTCAATCGTCGTATTGTGGATATTTGGCTCTGTTGACTAATGAGTTTGCCGACCACTGGCCTAGACCAAACACGCTGGAACACGGAACAGGATTCCAATCAAACCTCTTCGCAGTGGTTCTCAGACACAGTTGTTTATTAGCATCACCTGGAGAGATTTAAAAACTGGTGACCTGGGACCCACCCCTAGATTAGGGCCTAGATACAGGCAGCCTTGGAGATGTTGCAGGTTCAGTTCTAGATCACCAGTAAAGCAAGTATCACAATAAAGCAAGTCATAATCTGTGCTGCTTAAGGGTCTTGCCTTCAGTTTGTAAAAGACGCAACACCTGTGACGTGCAATTAAAAAAACAGTGACGTGCAATAAAACCGGTGTACCCAGCATGCATTCTGAGCTAAGAGCTGATTTACAGGAATTGTGGAGGATGAGGGACAAGTCCAATGACGCCAGCTGACAAAGACAGGGTGTGGAACACTTCTCAAGATGACCGAACCATTTCTGCAACAGGTCAGAAATGTGTGTGTGTGTGTGTGTGTGTGTGTGTGTGTGTGTGTGTACTTCTCTAGATTAAAAGGGACTTAAGCCCTGGCTGGTTTGGCTCAGTGGATAGAGTGTTGACCTGGGGACTGAAGGGTCCTGGGTTCGATTCCTGGTCAAGGGCACATGCCCTGGTTGTGGGCTCCATCCCCAGTAGGGGGCATGCAGGAGGCAGCCGATCCATGATTCTCTCTCATCATGGATGTTTCTCTCTCTCTCTCTCTCTCTCTCTCTCTCTCTCTCTCTCCCTCTCTCCCTCTCTCCCTCTCTCCCTTCCTCTCTCTGAAATCAATAAAAATTTATTTAAAAAAATAAAAGGGATTTAAAAGACACAACAACCCTCCCCCGCCCCCCGCCCCCCAAAAAAAGACACAACAACCAAATATAATGTGTGGACTTTGGATTTAGAGTCAAACAAACCAAAATGTAAATAGACATTTTAAACTATCAGGGAAATGTGACCATGGGCTGGTATCAGATGAAACCAAAGAATTATGGTGAATTTTGTTAGGTGTGATAATCTCATGATCATTATGTAAAATACATACTGAAATTATAGGGGTGAACTGATGTGATTTCTGGGATTGACTTTAAAATACTTCAGCAAAGAAAAATCAGCTGATGCAAATGTGGCAAAATCTTAACTGTCAAATTGGGTGATGAGTGTATGGGGGTTCAGACATTCTTGTATGTTTGGAATTCTTTTATACAAAAGAGTTTTAGAGTGTTGTTAGAATTCCCAAACCTTAAAAGTCCTGCTGGCTCTGCCTCTCCTCTCTCAACTGTCTCCCAAATAAGTACAGGTTTACCTCATTTTATTGTGCTTCACAGATGTTGCAGTTTTTACAAATTGAAAGCAAGACCCTACACCCGTGGAAAGATTGCAACTAGTGTAATTGAGATACGCACTTAATTGCAGTGGTCCGGAACCCAATCCACAATATCTCTGAGCTATGCCTGTACCTGTCATGTGAATAAACCTGAAGGAGGGTGGTTGGCTGAGAAGTTAAAAAAAAAGTCAGATGCTTGATCACGCCTTCCCATCTGTGGCTCGAACATCAGTTTAGAAGGGCTTGTTGCCCTGGCCAGCGTGCTCAGTCGGTTGGGCGTCGTCCCGTGCACCAAAAGGTTGCTGGTCCGATTCCCAGAAGGGGGAGTGCAGGAGGTAGTTGGTCAGTGTTCCACTGTCACATGGATGTTTCCCCTCTCCCTCACTCCCTCTCCCCGTCCCCCTTCCTCTCTCTAAAATCAATTAAAGACAAACAAAAAAATGTCCTCGGTGAGGATTTTTAACAAAAGGCCCTAGCCGGTTTGACTCAGTGGATAGTGTCAGCCTGCAAACTGAAAGGTCCTGGGTTTGATTTTGGTCAAGGGCACATGCCCCGGTTGTGGGCTCCATCCCCAGTGGGGGACGTGCAGGAGGCAGCCAATCAATGATTCTCATCATTGGTGTTTCTATCTCTCCCTCTCCCTTCCTCTCTGAAATCAATAAAAAAATATTTAAAAAAAAAAAAAAAAAAGGGCTCGTGGTGTCAGGGTCGAGCAAATCCGGAAAAGCCTGCTGGGCACCGTGGATGATTACGGCTGAAGATGCTCCAAGGCCAGGACTAAGGACAGTGCTTGAGGTGCCGCAGGCACAGCATTTAAGGAGGCACTCCACCTCTGAGACTGACCCTGCGCTTGCTGGACCCCAAGAGGGAGTGTCTCCTTAAAACCTGTGCCTGAGGGACCTCACTTGCCTTACCCTGGTCCAGGGCCTCGTGCATTGAGTGCAATTCAACTTCCAGAAAACCAGGGAACTGGACAGGCGATCCTGCCCCTCCCGCACTGAGGGAAGGAGCCGGGAAGTCTCAGCGGGTAGGCCTCGGCTTCCTACCTAACGAGGCAGGTGCAAGTTCTAGGGATGGAACTCCCGAGAGCCCTGCAGCCCTGACCTCAGCCTACCTGCCATCTCTAACGAGCAGTAAACGCTAAGTGTGCAGACTGCACCACCCACCGCTGCTGCTCAGAACAAAGCAAACTGGCCAGCAGTTTGGGTAAGGCCGGTCTCTGAACCGAACCTCGGGTGCCCTCTGCTGGCCTCTCTGATCACAACAGCTGGCACTGAGGCCATGCTGGCCTGGCCTGAAAAGCGGCAATGATCAGACTAAATTTTAAGAGGAAGGGAGAACTGGAAAATGTTCATATTAGATTCAAGTGTCTTTCGGCTCTGAGAGATGCGCACACCAGGCACCAGGCTCTGTGGGTCCTGGGCCAGCTCCACCCCGTCCGGCCTCAGAGTCTTGATGGTCCCCACACAGCCACACCGGGGACTAGGAATGCTTTCACGAGGTTTGATTTCTTTCCTAACCGTCCTGAGCAGCATCGTTCCCATTTGCAGATGAGGAAGTTGAGGCATGGAGATGTCCCAGGTCAGTCACAAAGCTAGTGTGAAAGCTGGGGTTCAACCCTACGTTTTAAAAAGCATTCAATTCAGCATTATTAACTACACCCACCCAGCGGTCCATTACATCCCCAGGACTTATTACAACTTGAAGTTTGTACCTTTTGACTCCCTTGACCCATTTCACCAACCCCACCTCAGACCCCCACCCTCTGACAGCAACCAATTTGTCCTATGAGCTCCTTTTCTTTTCTTTCTATTTTATTTTATTTTTAAAAAATATATTTTATTGATTTTTTACAGAGAGGAAGGGAGAGGGAGAGGAATAGAGAGTTAGAAACATCGATGAGAGAGAAACATCGATTCAGCTGCCTCCTGCACACTCCCCACTGGGAATGTGCCCGCAACCAAGGTACATGCCCTGGACCGGAATCGAACCTGGGACCTTTCAGTCCGCAGGTCGGCGCTCTATCCACTGGGCCAAACCGGTTAGGGCTCTTTTCTTTCTATTTTAGATTCCACATATGAGAGTTCATACGGTACTTGTCTTTGTCAGACTTATGTCACTTAGCTTAATACCGTCACGGGCCATCCATGTTGTTGCAAATGGCAAGCTTTTCTCCTCCCCGCCCCCCAAAGCAGTTTTCCCTCGGAGTGGATTTGGGCAGACCAAGACACAGGGAGGCCCGGCACCTAAAAGATGTTGGGCTTCTTGGGGGTGAGCCCTGGCTTGTGCTGGGGAAGGACCAGGTGAGGCAGTGGGAACTTACCTTGGAGTCATGGAATTGGTTGACTGCCGGTGGGGGACACTTGCTGGCTGCGACCTCCTCCACCTTCGTGACCTGGGTTGAGTAGGCCTGGGGGACGTGCGGGGAAGGGGGTGTCTCTGTGGCACTGGGTAATGGCACCCCAGTGGTCAGGTCCCAGTACTCCCAGTACATGTTGTGGGTGCCACTGCGCATGCTGGCATAGCCAGATGACAAAGTTTTTTGCCCGAAGGGGGCGTTTTTCGAACACCTGCCCACAGCAGACGATTTCCCCTGAAGATTTCTTCAGTTGAGACACAAAGTACCAGAAGCAAGACTCGGCGATGACATGGTTAGGCACGAAGACACAGGTGTGGTGGAGGGGCGGTGCGCGGCACTTGGTGGTGGGCAGGCAGCACCCCCACCTGTGCCCCAGCAGAGTGCCCAAGGCCCTCGCAGCATCCTCTTTCCTTTCACCGCACCCACAAAAGAAAGATTTCCTTCTTTTCATGGCCGAATATTCCATTGCATGTATATACATTTTCTTTATCCATTCATTTATCGATGGACAGATATCTAGGTTGTTTCCGTGTCTTGGCTATTGTAAATAAGGCTGCAATGAACATGAGGGTGCAAATATCTTTACAGGTCGGTGTTTACTTCAGATAAATACCCAGAAGTGGAATTGCTGGATCATAGGGTAGTTCTATTTTTAATTATTTTAAGGAAACTCCACACTGTTTTCTATAGTTGCTGCACCAATTTACATTCCCACCAACATGTGTTATTTCTTGTCTTTTTGACAATAGCCATCCCGACAGGTGTGAGTTGCTATCTCATTGTGATTTTGATTTGCATTTCCCTGATGATTAGCGATGTTGAGCACATTTTTATGCACCTGTTGGCCATCTGTATATCTTATTTGGAAAAAGTCTCTCCAGATCCTCTACCCATTTCTTAATTGGATTGTTTGTGTGTGTTTTTTGCCATTGATTGTATGAGTTCTCTATATATTTTTAACACTAACCCCTTATGAGATATATAATTGCAAATATTTTCTCCCATTCATCAGGTTGCCTTTTCATTTTTGTCAATGGCTTCGTTTGCTGTGCAGAAGCTTTATTTTCATGTAACCTCACTTGTTTGTATTTCTTTTGTTGCCCTTGCTTTCCATGTCAAATCCAAAAAATCATCAGCAAGACTGATGTTAAGTGCTTACTGCCTATTCAAGACTGATGTTAAGTGCTTACTGCCTATTTCTGAATTCAGGTCTTACATTTAAGTCTTTAATCCATTTTGAGTTGATTTTTGTGTATGGTGCAAGATAGTGATCCAGTTTCATCCTTAAAAAAAAAAAAAAGACTTTTTAATTGATTTTAGAGAAAGGGAGAGGAAGAGAGAAACATCGATGTGAAAGTGATACATCAATTAGCTGCCTCCAGCACACCCTTTACCCGGGATCAAACCCGGGCATGTGCCCCGACTGGAAATTGAACCTGCAACCTCTCAGTGCATGGGACGATGCCCAGCTGAGCCACATCAGCCAGCGCCAGTTGAATCCTTTTGCGTGTGGCTGTTCAGTTTCCCCAACACCATTTACTGACTGTCTTTTACCTGTTGTATTATTTTTGGCTCCTTTGTCGTAAATTAATTGATTATATATGTGTGGAGCTATTTCTGGTCTCTCTTCTGTTCCATTGATCTACGTGTCTGTTTTTGTGCCAATATCATACTATTTTGATTACTATAGCCTTGTACTATAGCTTGAAATCAGGGCACGTGGTGCCTCCAACTTTGTTCTTTCAAGATTACTTTGGCGCCCTAGCCGGCTTGGCTCAGTGGATAGAGCATCAGCCTGCGGACTGAAGGGTCCCAGGTTCGGTTCCGGCCAAGGGCATGTGCCTGGGTTGCAGGCTCGATCCCCAGTGGGGGGCATGCAGGAGGCAGCCAGTCAATGATTCTCTCTCATCATTGATGTTTCTATCTCTCTCTCCTTCTCCCTTCCTCTCTGAAATCAATAAAGAAATACATTTTTTAAAAAAAAAGATTACTTTGGCTATTCTAGGTCTTTTGTGGTTCCATGCAAATGTTATGATTGTTTTATTTAAGTGAAAAATGTCATTGGGATTTTAACAGGGGTTGCATTGGATCTGTAGATTGTTTTGAGTAGTATGGACATTTTAACAATATTAATTCTTCCTATCCAGGAGCACAGACATCTTTCCATTTATTTGTGTCCTCTTTAACTTCTTTCATCAGTATCTTGTAGTTTTTAATGTACAGGACTTTCACCTCCTTGGTTAAATTTATTCCTACATATTTTTCTCTTTTTTAAAAGTATTTTTTTTATTGATTTCAGAGAGGGAGGGAGAGATAGAAACACCAATGATGAGAATCATACATCAGCTGCCTCCTGCATGCCTCCATTGGGGGATCGAGCCTGGCACCCTGGCATGTGCCCTGACCAGGAATCAAACAGGGACCTCCTGGTTCATAGGTCAACATTCAACCACTGAGCCACGCCAGCTGGGCCCTACGTATTTTTCTTGATGCTATTGCAAATGGATTTGTTTCTTAATTTCTCCTTCTGATAAGTTTGTTAATAACTATCAGAAAGTTTATGGAAACACAACAGATTTTTGTATGCTGATTTTGTATCCTGCAAATATACCGAGTTCATTTATTAGTTTTAAGTTTTTTGTTTTGGTGGAGTCTTCAGGGTTTTCTATATACACTAGGGGCCCAGTGCACAAATTCGTGCACCTTGAAAGGAACTGTGGGCCGTGAGGCTGCAGTGGGCACAGGGGTGGGTCTCAGCCCATCCTCCACGCCCCTGCCTGGCCCCTCCCGCTGAGGCCACCAGTCCCGTCTGCTGGCGGCCCCGCTCCCAACACCGCTGCCCCCAGGCACTGATGGTGCGTGTATCTGCAGAAGGCGCGGAGCGATTGGGGCCAGCGCCAGCAGCGGGTGCGAGCGGGACCGGCGCCATCAGCGGGTACAAGTGCAGGGCGGGACCATGGCATGCGTGAGCAAAGAATTTTCAGTAACCACCAGAGGCTCGCCCTGATGACAGTGACTGGTGCCTCACCTTGGTCTGGCACCCCCACTCACCTACTCCACCATCTCACTGTGGCCGATGCCCGCCATGTTCCGCACACGCCCCCAGGTGGTCAGCGCACATCATAGTGACCGGTTGTTCGGTTATTCTGCCGTTTGGTCTATTTGCATATTAGCCTTTTTAGGATAGGATAGTATTATGTCATCTGCAAATACAGTCATGTACTACATAACAATGTTTCAGTCAACAGTGGTCCCTTTATAATAGAGCTGAAAAATTCTTACTGCCTGATGTCAGCCATTGTAAGGTAGCGCAACACAGTACTCTGTGTTTGTGGGATGGTGTAAACAAACCTGTGCTGCAGTCATAGAGAAATAAAGCACATGCGTTTAAGTATGGTAACATATAGTACAGTATACAAGTATAGAACATACAGTTACACACAGTACATAATACTTAATAAATTACCATGTTACTGATTTTTGTTTCTAACTATAAAAGAAAAAGGTTTTTTTAAATCCTACTGATTTTGGGAGAAACATCTATGTGAGAAACATCAATCAGTTTCCTCTAGCACGTGCCCTGACTGGGATTGAACTTGAAACCTTTTTGGTGCACGGGACAGTACTCTAACAGAGCCACTCGGCCGGGAGGAAAACTTTGCTGTAAAACAGTATGCTGTGTTATGCCGGCAGCAGCCCCATTTGATTGCATAATATTTTTGTCTTATTTAATCTTGCAGTTTTATAGATTTAGTGTAGCCTAAGTGCACAGCGTTTATAGTCTATAGTAGTGTGATGTTCTAGGCCCTTTACATTCACTCACCACTCACTGACTGACTCAGCCAGAGCAACTTCCATTCCTGAAAGGTCCATTCATGGCAAGTGCCCTATACAGATGTTACCAATTTTTATCTTTTATGCCATATCCTCCTATATAATAAAAGCATAATATGCTAAGTGTCCGACCAATCAGTCAACCCCTCAACCAGTGGCTATGATGCGCACTGACCACCAGGGGGGCAGACGCTCTGACTGGTAGCTTAGCTTGCTGCTGGGGTCTGGCTGATCAGGACTGGGCGAGAGGGCCGGACACTCCCTGGAGCCCTCCCGCAGTCTCTCCCCGCCCAACCCAGACTGGGTGAGACAGCCCCGGATCGCCAGCCAGGCCGAGGGACCCTACCCATGCACAAATTCATGTACTGGGCCTCTAGTTTTTACATATTTCTATGTTTAGATCTGTTTAGATACACAAATACTATTGTTACAATTGCCTACAGTATTCAGCACAACATGCTGTACATGTTTGTAGCCTAAGAACAATAATAGCCTAGGTGTGCAGGAGGCTATACCACCTACCGTATTTTCCGGCGTATAAGACGACTGGGCGTATAAGATTTTCCTGGGTTAAAAAGTCATCTTATACACTGGAAAATACGGTAGTCCAATATATCTAATCCATTATATCTAATCCCATCAATATAGTCCAATATACCGTATTTTCCGGCGTATAAAACGACTTTTTTTTTTAAATATATTTTTTTATTGATTTTTTACAGAGAGGAAGAGAGAGGGATAGAGAGTTAGAAACATCGATGAGAGAGAAACATCGATCAGCTGCCTCTTGCACAACCCCCACTGGGGATGTGCCTGCAACCAAGGTACATGCCCTTGACCGGAATCGAACCTGGGACCTTTCAGTCTGCAGGCCGATGCTCTATCCACTGAGCCAAACCGGTTTTGGCTAAAACAACTTTTTAACCCAGGAAAATCTTATACGCCCAGTCGTCTTATACGCCAGAAAGTACGGTAGTTTTGTGTAAGAACACTCCATGATGTTTGCACAATGACAAAAATCCCTCAACGATGCATTTCTCAGAAAGTATCCCTGTCATTAAGTGGCACATGACTACAGTGAGTTTTACTTTTTATGATTTGGATGCCTTTTCCTTTTCTTGCCTCATGGCTATGGCCCAGGTCAGTGACAAAGCTAATTAATGTGAAAGCTGAGACTTAAAGCCTGACTTAAAGCCCGACTTAAAGCCCACTTCTTTCCCAGGTCCTACTGCCCTATGGGATTGGAGACAGTGTGCACTTCGCCATTTCTGGCACTGGGCAGGGCAAGACCAGAGGCCTCTTCCCTGGGCTGCTACGTATGGGGAGTCCATCTTGGTCCTTTTCCACCCCCCAGCCAGGCCATACTACTTCTCACCCACACTGGGCACGTGCAGTACCTCAATTAAGTCTTTTTAAATTTTTTTTAAAAAGTTTTGTTGAACATATTACATATTTCCCCCATTGACCCCTCTATCCCCTACCCCCCAGTAATTTTGATTGTTTATTGAATTTATTGGGGTGACATTTGTTAATAAAAGTCAAATGCTGGTTCTCAAACAATTCGCCTCTCAACCTGACAACCCTCTCATGCTGATAGGTGTATGATCAGTCATGTGTCTCTCAAGCAACAAAGGAGAATACGTGTGAGTGTTTACTGCTGTTAACATGTCAGGAAATTGTGCTGTGATTATGTTCTTGTTTTTTTGCTTTTGTTGCTCATTATTAAATTTTTATTTTTTAATGTACATTTCCTTTTTGTTAAATTTTCATTTATATTTCATGTCCTTTTTGTTTTTAAAGTGTTTATAGATTAAACTGTACATTAGACATGCACTGTATATAAGGTTAAAATGGCATAATTTGGGGTTGGAACAGATTAATTCAATTTACATTATTTCTAATGGGGGAAAATGCTTTGGTTTTCAAACAACCTTCAGAAACAAATTAAGTTCATGAATCGAGGTTCTACTGTACATAAGTTTCAGGTGTCACTTAAATCTTTCAACATCTACTGGGGCTCACGCTCACCTCAGCACTGTGGGGAGTTGGGAGCTCAGCAATGAGCAAGGAGGCTTGGACTTGTCCTGTGGGAGCCTGTACAAGATGCCGATGATGAGGAATATCTGGTCCTGTCCAATCTAACAGCTCCAGTCTACACACCTTACATCAAACTCAGGTCAGAGCTACGAGAGGGGAGCAAAAATAAGGTGGTCCTCCTCTGGGGAAGGCCAACCCTCCTACCAAAGACAAAGCCACACACATTTCAGGCCTATTACCAAGCCCCTCAATTTTTATGAACACACTGAGTTGTTTAGTTTGTTTACAGCCACTGCTGAGCTTCCCAGCTACAGAGGATCTGCATGGAGCACACCCTGGCAGCAAATCAGAAGTGGCACTTAATAACGCACTCAAGCAATGATGTGCAGTCCTCTTCCAATACTTCTGATCACAGTGAGGAACAAGTCTCACGTGGATGCCAATATGTCTTAAATCCTTCCTTGAAGTTGGCTAGTCTCTCTCTTGAACAAAGACATCAGGATTTAGGTTCAGAGCCTTTGGCAGGTAACAGGATACAATAAGAATTTAGTATTATTTGTCTTAGGCTTTTTCTTTCATTGCATTTTTAAATATTCATTTATTTCTGTACTCAACTTTTATTTCTGGTGATAGCAGTATTTAATAATTTCTGAGCCGAAACCGGTTTGGCTTGGTGGATAGAGCGTTGGCCTGCAGACTGAGGGGTCCCGGGTTCGATTCCGGTCAAGGGCATGTACCTTGGTTGCGGGCACATCCCCAATGGGGGGTGTGCAGGAGGCAGCTGATCATTGTTTCTCTCTCATCAATGTTTCTAACTCTCTATCTCTCTCCCTTCTTCTCTGTAAAAAATCAATAAAATGTATTTTAAAAAAATAATAATTTCTGACATTATGTGGTTTAGATCAAAGATAGTGCCATGAGTTTGAGAATTAAGTGACAGGGTTGGAAGTCAGTTTGAATCATAGCTCTGCTACAGTCTTGGAGAAATGAACTTTTTGAACCTCACTTTTTTCCTTTGGAAAATGGAAATGCTGAGAAGATGCTCTCCTGGCCCCAAAATAAGGTATTTAAAAATTACCATGTGTCCAACATACGATACCCATAGTACAAACGAAAGGTCTAAATACCAAAACTTAATAGCAAAGCACAAAAACACAAAATCACCAAAAGCTGGTTGTTTCATCTCCTGGTTTTATTAACTACCCACAGGCCACCTAGGTGAGAAAGTATCATGCCTGTAAATTTAGTTGTTTTTTTGTTTTGTTGTTGTTTTTTATGGATTGTGGAACATTAAGGTTTTGGGGGGAGGGGTTTAACAATGTTAATGGTAATACTATCAAATGAAAAGGAAATTTGGTATCTTAATCTTTTGACCAACAAGACAAGTTCAGGATTCAGTTCAGAGAATATTTTTCACTGAGACTCCACTTCCCTGGGACTCTTGGTCCCCACAGCCGCCTCCAGGCCTGGCAAGCATGCTGTAAGTTTAGTTTTTAAAGTATGATTGCCATAACCTAGCTAAGTACCAGCTAACATGTTCCTTGCCATACAATTCTGTTTTAAAGGTTATTGAAGTATAACATAACCATCTATGATCCCACACAGATTTCCTGATCCGAGAATGTTTTAACCTTCCAACCCACTTTAACATCAGTATTAATACACAAATGATAAAAGCAGGCTATTTTACAAAAGTTTCCCTGTAAAATCCAAATACTCATACCAATGTCAATCTCTAGTTTGGTAATGTTTAAAAAATGTTACCACTTGGAGGAAGCTGGGGATAGGGTATACAAAGGATGTCCTGTATTATTTTTCGTTTACTCAGAAACTATGATACTTCAGTCAAGGGGACGGTGGGGCCCAATGAAAAAGGCCAATTTATGTACAAAGCTCATTACTAACTGGTAGCAATAAACATTATATAATTTTGTCACATCTGCTCTCCCCAACTCCTAGACCAAGAAGGCTCTGAATTAGCTATAGCATTAAGAACAGTGGGAGGAGAAAGGCCTCCTAATTTTATGAAAACCCAGCGAGATTACTTTACATATCATTTATTTCAGTCACTGCACTTGAGGCTCACTCACACCAATTGCACAATCCCGGGCAAACAGCCTGCCAAGGTTCGGGACTGGGTCGGGACCCAGGCCTCACTGGGTTTCATCTCGGACCCTCCCCACCAGCGAGTCGGCCTGGCTCAGGGCCAACCTGTCCTTCTTCTCCTTCTGCAAGACCTGCTCCTCCCAGAGCGCCTGGTCCACCTGATCGTCGGTGAGCACGACCGGCTGGTACTTCTCCTCAAAGAGCCGCTCGTTGGTCTCCGAGTGCAGCTGGTGGGGCCCGACGACGCGCAAATGCGCCGGCAGGTGGAGGAACTCGTCGTCGTTGATGTCGCAGTCGCGCATCCGAGCACCCAGCACCCACCAGCGGCCCACGAAGCCCACGTCCAGAACCCGGTCTGGGAACTCGACCCAACGGGGCTGCAGGTAGCGGCAGCGGGCCTGGTAAAGGCTGGCCTGCGCGTCGTAGGGCGCCTCATACACCAGCGAGCAGAGGCCCAGGTTCACGTGGCGCAGGCGCCCGCGGCCCCGCAGCCAGAGCAGCTGCTGGACGTACGCTTCCGAGGCGCGGTTTCGCGTGGCCGGCGCCAGCAGGAGGAGGGTCCCCGACGCGTCGAGCAGGGCCTCCTCGAAGGCCGCCTCGCTCGGCGTCAGAGCGCAGCAGGCCGCCGCGCCGCCCAGCAACCCCAAGTAAACGGCCGCCCGGCCTGGCCGAGCCCTCGCCGCCGCCGCCGCGTCCCTGCAGGCGTCGGCGTAGTCCCGGAGCAGCGCGCGGGCCCAGGTGCCTACGGGAAAGAAGGCGCGGTGAGCGGGTTCCGGGGCCGCGGCCCCTCACCCCGCCGCCTCTCGCCGCTGCAGCCGCCCACCCGCCGTACTCACCCAACCTCGCCCACACGCCTGGCTTGGCGGTTGCCGCGACCCCTGCCTCTCCGCGGCGTCGCAACCAAAGTCGCTTCAGAGCCGCCGCGGCCATTCCCTTCCGGCTGGACGTCCGTTTTCCGAAGAGAAACGACAGCGACACGAACTAAAAGGCCCGGGAGTCTCATCTGCGCAGGCGTCAATATCGCCGGTAGTGGCTTCCCATCGGAAGAGGATAGAAAACGGACCGGCGCCGGATGTTGCTCTCCGGAACGTGTGGGATTGACTGGCAGGTAGGCCGGCCGCGCAGGCGCAGGAGCCCCTGGCCACGCCGACTGAGACGGCCGCAGGTGAGGAGGGCGGGTTGCACCTGTGGGCAGGGTCGGCGAGTTCATGCCCAAGTGGGTACCGCTTACCGCCAGGTCCGGCTGGGTGCGGAGGGTTAAACTCCGGGAGGGCGCCGAGTGGGATTGCGTGCAGACATGATTGATTGGCCTCTGTCTTCAGAGCGGGATGCGGCGACGCCCCTGAGCAACCATGGCAGCGGCCGACGAGCTGGCCTTCCATGGTGAGTGCGACTGTGATGTGGCCCGACCTCCTCCCCGCTCTGGCCAGAACCTCGCATCCAAGTCCTAACTCATATCTGACCCGAGCCGCAGTGAGCTGTCAATCCTGACCTCAGGCATGAAACCAGCTCTAACTTGAACTCTGCTCCAGTCCTGAACTGCGACCTCAAACCGGAGTCGCTACCCCAGACCTGACCCCATCCCAGAACCAGCCCTCAGTTACCATCCCTTGTCAGAAGTGAGGGAACACACTCCTTCCCACCCCCGAAAATTGAGGAAGCCTGGCCCCGCGTTGGGGAGAGCACTGAGGTGGCTACAGTTAAAGTCTTGGTCCCCAGACAATTTGGGCCAAACCAAATTGTCGTGACTCCCCCCCCCCCCCCAAACATGCCTGTGTCCCATATTAGAGTTCGAGGAAGCCACTAATCTTCTGGCGGAGACCCCAGATGTGACCACTATCAGCAGAAGTGATCAGCGGACGCCAGAGGGGCATGTAGCTGTGGCTGTGGGCTCAGGTGGTAGCTATGGAGCTGAGGACGAGGTGGAGAGCGACAAGACCGCGGTGAGTCCCTTAAGTCCCTGTGCCCTTGTCCTCCAGCCCCTGCTTGGCCCCAGGCAGGGAGGGCAGGGCAGGCACTGAAAGCCCACCCTGTGCAGCTTCTACAGGAGGAGCAGCAGCAGCCGGGATTCTGGACCTTTAGCTACTATCAGAGCTTCTTTGATGTGGACACCTCGCAGGTCAGATCTGGGAAGCTGGTGGGAGGGGGCTGTCATGCTTGGGGTTCAGCTACTTTGCACGGAGCCCTTTCTGTGCAGTGGGCTCTGGGCAGTTGGAGATACACACGTGGGAAAACGAGCTTCCACCCAGGCTAGCGGAAGTAACTGGTGGCTATGTTCTGATGTGCTGTGCTGGGCTTTGGGGAACACAGGAAGCACACTTGATAAGGTGGGTTAGAGGAAGGCCTCCTGGAGGTGGTAAGGGATTTGCTGAGACTTAAAGAAGGAAAACCTAGCCAGGCAGGGTGGAAGGATGCCTAAGTGTGTTCCAGGCACAGGGAACATCATATTCAGACGAGAAATGAGAGAAGGCAGGAACTATCACAGACGCTACCTGTCACTTAATCCTGGTTGGAGCATGAGAGGTGGGGGATAGACAGACAGGCAGAAGCCAGATCACAAAGGGACTTGTGAGGGATGTTAAGGACGTTGGGTTTTATCCTAAGGGTGCTGGGGAGTCGTGGAGGGTATAGAGCAGCAGAGGATCGAGTGGAATGAGCAGATATGCAACATGGAAGGTGGCTCGGAGGCCCCATGCCAGGGTGAGAGATGATAATAAACCAGGGCTACTGAGTCAGAGGACCTATTGGAGAGAGATGCGGAGGGAGAATGCCCAGGACCTGTTGTCTATCCTTACTGGGGTTGGGGGAGGCAGCAAGGGCGGCAGTCCAGGGCAGCCTTGCAGAGAGGAAGGTGGAGGCCCTTAAGTCTTTCAGAATGGTGGGACACTGGTATATTGAGTGGGGCCGGTCAGGGGAACAGCTCATCAAAATCCCAGAGGAAAGTGCATATTCCTTTCAAGCAGTGTGGAGAGGAGGTGGGAGGGCAGCAGGGGAGCCTCTAAGGTCAGGGGAGGGGCTTGGCCCCTTTCCTCTGTGGGTGGGGAGCCCCAGCAGGCTTCCATCCTGTGCCCGGCCTTGCCCCCAGGTTCTGGACCGGATTAAAGGATCGCTGCTACCCCGGCCTGGCCACAGCTTTGTGCGGCACCATCTGCGGAATCGCCCAGACCTGTATGGTGAGTGAGGTTAAGCTTTTAGCTCATTTGATTCAAATGTGAACTGTGTACCTGACCCGATAGTACAGCTTAGAAGAAAGCAGAGTCCCTCACGGCAAGTATGAGCCTTACACTGTTCAAGGACACGGAGACATCAGAGGTTGCAGAGCAGTCAGTTCAGAGGATGACAGTTGCTATTTTGTATGGTTTGGTCAGGGAAGGACCCGCTGAGGAGGGTGAAGGAATGAGCCTTGTTGGTGTCAGGGTTGAGCTACGGAGAACTAGGGGAAAAACATTCCAGAAGGGGCATAAACCCTGTAGTGGAAAAACACCTGAACTGCAGGGCAGCATTGTCATTGGAGCAGAAGAAACTGCCAGGCCACCACCTGGTGACAGACCGCACAACCTCCTAAGTTTCAGTAAGGGAGCTAAGTGTCCCTAGGTGCCCTCTGATCACTGTGGGGTGAGAGGGTGGAAGCCGGGAGGCCAGGGAAAAGACAACTACTATGGTCCAGATCTTGGGGGAGAGAGGGGGAGGAGCTTGGGGTGGGGGGACTGGCCCCAGGGAGAGAGGAGTGGTTGGATTCTGGCCTATGTCTTGAAGGATAGGGCTGACAGAATTTGTTGACCCACTAGATATAGGGTGGGAAGAGAGGTGCCAAGGTTTTTGCCTGGACTAAGCCAAGCATGAAGTTGCTATTTATCAATGGGAAATGCTGGGCAGGTTTGAGGGAAAAGTGAGTGTGGTGGGGTGGAAAGGGAGGTGCACACGTGAAAACATTGAATAGAAGCCTGAGGTTAAGGGCAGAGGCCCGGACTTGAGGCATTTGGGAGTTGTTGGCCTAGAGGTGGCACAAAACCCTGAGGTTGGACAAGATCATGCAAGGAGTGAACACAGATGGGGGGGTGGGGGCGGGCAAGGACTGGGCCCAGCCAGCTCCCCATCATTAGAGGTCTGGGAGTGAAATAAGTTACGGAATTGCCAGTGACATGAGACTTTGAAGCCAGTGTGTGGACTCTTTCCAGAGGGAGGGGGATCAGCTACATCAAAGGCTGTTGAAAGGCCAAGAAAGATGAGGACTGAGCCAGCACTGGATTCAACCACCAGGTTGTCATATGGGTGGGAGTAAGTCAGGTCAGTGGAGTGGCCGGTATGGAGGCAACCCAGAGCTTGGAAAGACTGGGACAAAACAGGACAAGTCACCTGTCCTGGAAGCTCTGTGACTGGGACCCTGACTCCACTCCACCTGCAGGCCCCTTCTGGATCTGCGCCACACTGGCCTTTGTCCTGGCCATTACTGGAAACCTGACAGTGGTGCTGGCCCAGAGGACGGACCCCTCCGTCCACTACAGCCCCCAGTTCCACAAGGGTAAGCAAAGTAGGCAAGGCCCAGCACCTGGTGGGGCTAGGGGTGCCATGGAGCCCCAGAGGTGACTGCCTGCCTTGCCCCCAGTGACGGTGGCTGGCATCACCATCTACTGCTACGCCTGGCTGGTGCCACTGGCACTGTGGGCCTTCTTGCAGTGGCGCAAGGGCGTCCGGGAGCGCATGGGGCCTTACACGTTCTTGGAGACTGTGTGCTTCTACGGCTACTCCCTCTTCATCTTCATTCCCACTGTGGTGAGTGTGGCCCCTGGGGGTGGGGATGGCGTGTGCCCTGGAGAAACCTGGTAGCTATCTGCCCATGTTGTCCCCAGGTCCTGTGGCTGATCCCTGTCCCATGGCTACAGTGGCTCTTTGGGGCCTTGGCTCTGGCCCTGTCAGCTGCTGGTCTGGTGTTCACCCTCTGGCCCATTGTCCGCGAGGACACCAGATTGGTGGCCTCCATGCTGCTCTCTGCTGTCGTACTACTCCATGCCCTCCTGGCCATGGGTTGTAAGGTATGGGTCTGGGGTGGTCAAAGTTGGACCTCAGGGTTGGGAGGCAGCTTGCTTGTCCTGATGCTAACCTCAGGGGTCTGGGTTCAGTTTTACTTTTTCCAGCCACTGCCTCTGGAGCACATGGCACCTACACACCAGGACACATCTCCGCACCCAAACGTAGTCCTGACACCCACCCCGCCAAGGCCTATGACAACCTGAGGCCTGAGGCTACAGGTAAGGAATTGTTTCCAGCTGTGGCTAAAGGGCTTCCAGCCTCTTCCCTGCAAGAGCCACTGGTCAGTTTCTCTTTCAGGTCTAACAGGAGGGGACACTGCCTGCCCTGCCCCCAAGATGATGAATGAATGAAGGTTCCCTTGACATTTCAAGATCACTCTGCTACTTTCCAGACTTTTCTTACAAAGCAAACACGTTTATTTTCTATGCAAAGGTGATTTAGAGAATTTATATAAAGGTGGGAGAAGGGTGGCTGAGCTAGGAGCTTCCAGTGCAGCTGTTGCCCCATGGGCCACCTGCTAGGCCTTTCTTCTTTCCCCAAGGGTCCAGCAGGAAAGCAAAGGGTCACTCCAGCCTCGGCTGTGCCCACCCTTCCCAGAGTGCCCAGTTAGCGGGGCCTTGGGCCTAGCCTTGGCTCCACCACATCCAAGTTTGGGGGCGTTAGAAATGGGGGGAGCAGAAGTAGAAGAAAATTGCCTGTGCTGAAACACATTTCCTTGTTTATTTTGTTTTTTCTTTTCTTTTTTTTTTTTGAGGGAAAGATCCCTGCAAGGCCCCTTCCCAGACTGAAAGGGACCAAAATGCCATCATCATAGTAGGGACTGGAGCATCTACAAATACTGAGGGAAATACACAGGCCTAATGTCAGCTACAAGGAGAAAGGACACCTTCCATTACATATCCTTGAGGTTTCTGTGTCTGCCCCCAGTGGCTGACAGGGACCCTCCTCCCCTCCAGGCCCACAGGCCTCCTATTCTAGCTCTTGGCAGGGGTGGGGCAGGGGGACCCAGACAGGCTCAGGGACAGGACAGCAGCAAGAGGCAGGGGCTGGACGGAGGGTCTTCCCAACAGCTGGGGTGGGTTGTACATTCAAGTGTGAGGTGAACCCTTTTGTGGGAGGGGGCTGTGGGGCTACACAGGCCTGGCCCCACCTTGTCCTGAAGACCTGGCAGGGCCACCCCTCACCACCGAGCCTCTGAGTTGGGGACAGGGGCTGCTGGCTCGGCCCGGCCGGCCTGGTTTTTTCAGAGGGTCTATGGATTGACACTGGTTCTTTTTGTAAAAAAATAAAATTAAAAAAAGCAGCATGTCACGCCCATTGTGACCAACGCCTGGTAGTTGAAGGGGAGGCCCCATCTAGCTAGGACTGCCTTCCCACTGGAGATAGGCTAGGGAGGGCAGGTGCCGGGGAACTGGGCGGGGCTAGTTGCTCCCTGCCACCTGCCCCGCAGAGCCTGCAGCTGTCAGGCCTGGACACGCCTATTTCATTAGATGTTAAGTCCAGGTCAGGATGGAGAGGGCAGGAGGGGGGAACAGGGCTCCCACAACATGATCTTGTGTAAAATATGGCAGCGACACGCGCTCAGAGCCAAGATGCGGTGGATGGTGGGGTGGGAGCGGCGGCAGCAATGTTGTGTAAAAAAGTGTCCAAGTTCCCATAGCAAAGAGGACTGTGACTGGTGTTTGGGCTTCTCCAGTACAGGGTGAAAGCCGCCCGGGCAGAGGGATGGGTGGGCAGGGTCTTCATTTGGTTTCCTGGTGCTGTCAGTCCATTCCCCACTGGAGGGGCCTAGCTCCCGTAGTGCATGGTGTTGGTTGGGATGGACATGGGTGAGGCCATTGAGATGGCAGGGCCGCCCATGGTGAACTGGCTGTTGACTGCATAGTGGGCGCCGGAGCCTCCGCCGCTGCTGCCTTGGGTGCCGGAGGACCCTGTGGAACAGGACAAGGGCACTGAGGGCCAGCTCTGCCCCCTCACCTGCCCAGCCCCACAGCAGAGTCACAGGGAGAGAGAGAGCAGGCGAGAGGGCCAGTGGGTGGCCCAGCAGTCAGCATGCTCACACCCAGGTGACCCTCCCCCTCCATTACCTTGGACAATCCCTGTGCTCATTATGGAGCCCATCCGGGAGTGGGTGTGATTGACAATCCCTGTGTTGGCTGCGCAGCAGAGGGAGGAAGGAAGGGAGACGGCGTCACCGCCCCCAGCCAGCTCAGGCCCCTGTTCTGCCTGCGGTAGGCACTCCTACTCACACTGTCACACCAGGGTGCAGGGAGGGTGAGTGCAGCAGTGGCAGAGCGAGGCAGAAAGGAATGAGGACCTCAGCCAGGAGCCCCAGGAAGAGGAAAAGGTGATACAGAAGGCCCAAGCACATGGGCCATCCTGGGCAGCAAACCCTTCCCCCCCCACCACCACCCCCCCCAGACCCGGGGACACGCACCTAAAGGAATCAGGTTGTTGTGGCCCACACTGGAGCCGCCGGAGATAACACTGCTCAGGTCATAGGCAGTTGGCATCCCTGTGTCCAGAGAGGGAGATGTCAGGGGTGGGGTCAGTGTCCTGTTCGGGGTTCAAGGGGCCAGAACTACCAGCTTTACCCAGGGAGTGCTGGTAGGTGTGACCAGGAAGTGGCCCCCCACACCTTCCCCCAAACAGGGACCTGCTCACCAGTCACAGTCATCCCACTGCTGAGGTTGTAGGTGCTGCCTGTGTTCCACATGTTCTCTGAGGGGGATGTGTAGTGGGAGCCAGGTGGGGGTGAGGGTGTCGTGCCTGTGTATCTGCAGCAGAGAGGGATGCATTGGCAGGGCCAAGGGGCTGCAGGCCAGAAGGAGCCCCCTCCCCCGATGCAGGCCAAGGGCCCATCGTACCTGAAGAAGGGGTTTTTCAGATCCAGGAGGTTACTGGATTTGGAGCCCGTCTGGTCTACCTGGGCCACAATACTGATGTCATAGCTCTGTCTGTAAGGGAGGGCAGGGGTCGGGGGCCATGAGCTGGCTGGGTGGATGAACCCCTTCCTCCCCAGCCCAGGGTGGCAGCTTGCACCTTTTGTTGGCAATAAGCAGACATGTCCCTGAGAGCGTGTCCCCAGCCTTGGCAAACAGTGGTGACTGGAACAGGCACCGGACCTGGTACCAGTGGGTCAGGGGCTCCGTCGGGGCCGTGGACAACCACACAGTCATTCTGCCAAGAAGGATTAGGCATGAATTTGACTAGGCTGGAGCCACCACCCTGTGCACCAGGAGCTCGCCCCAGATGTCTACCCTCTCTGATAGGTCTTCTGGGGCCCTGGAGCTAAGACAGGCTGGCCACCCAGGTAGTCCCAGTCACATGCCCACACACACACACACAACAAGGAGACCACAGTCACGGGGTGCTCGTTCACCCTGACAGTGAAGGACAGTCACTCAGAACAGGTGGACACTCTCCCTTTACACAACAGTCTCTGGCTCAGGGCAAGCTCTCACTGTCTTTTGGGAGGGACGGGGGAACCTGGAGGGGTTGTCCTGCCCTCCCAGCCCCCAGTCAGCATCCAAACCAGCCAGGCTGGGGTTCACAACTGCAGAGAAGTCCCAGGGGCTGGGGACAGCATGCTTTGCTCCGTTGAACTCACATGGAGCCAATGAATGCGACGTCAAACCAGAAAGCCAGACCATGAACCAGCCCGGAATGCAGCATGTGAAATTTGAATGGGATTTCTATCCTGGAAAGCAAAGGGCAGTGATTACTAGGGAAGCTGAATGGGGGCTGGTAGGAGAGAAGAGGGGTGGCCAGGTGCAGAGTCCCAGACCTTGGCCCACTTGCCTGCCCTGGGGCAGTAGAATGCCTGCAAGAGCCAGCAGTGGCCCAGGACGAGGGACGTGAGGGCTGGTACCTGTGCAAATCCCCTTCTTTGGCTTCTAAGAAGTTCACCGTGTACTTGACAGACTTGGCCATCAGGATCCGGATGTCAAATGTGTCCTGGGAGAGACCACATGGGTGACCTGGCTTTGAGCTCAGGGGCCAGCAAGCCAGGGGAGAGCCCTGCCCTTCTCCCGGAGTCTGGCCATGGCCTCCAGGCCATTCAGGTCAAACCAGTTATCCCTTGTCAGACATGCTGGGGGAGGATGAACTGGTACCACACCATGGAGGACAATTAGATGACAGCTCTCAAAATAACAAGTGCTCATATGCATTAAAGACTTCCACTCCCAGGAGTTCAACCTACAGATAGATGTGCACATGTACAAATTCACACATCTAATTACAGATTGTCTATAGAAGTGACACACTGGGAAACATCTAATTAAAATGGTGGCCCATCCATAAAAGGCTGTTATGTGAAAAAGAACGAAGAGGCTCTTTATGAACATACGGGGAAAGATCTCTGAGATAAGCAAGTTAGAGAACTGTGTGCTGATGTCCAATCACAGCTACAATGCAGATTTTCTTGCCAAGAATTATACGAGCCAAATAAAATACAAAGGAAAAAAACCAGTTGTTTGAAGCACTGGAGAGCAATAGCAGCAGCCAAGGCTTTGGGGGCCAAGATCCTAGAAAGAAGGGAGGTGCTTTTCCCTGTGCCTTTCCCCCTTGGTATGGGACCTTTCAGCGGCTCCCCTGGGTCAGAAAAGCAAAATGGGGGCGCAGGGTTACCAAGGCAGTCGGGACACAAGGAGCCAAGATGCTAAAGGAAATGTGGAAATACAAGGTGGATGTGCTGCATGTGATTTCACTTTGTGGCATTTGCCAATTCCTGAGCTGTGTGTAGGGTGGGGGTTAGAGGACAAGAGACCAAGCAGAAGGCCACTTCTAAGACACTAAAAAGCTAATGAAAGGCTCAGCACCATATTAGTGCTGGGAGGCTGGAACCAGGGCCCACTTAAACCACTGAAGGCTACACCCTAAAGCAGCAGTTCTCAAAGTGTGGTTCCTTCCAAAGTACCCAAGGTCAAAACTAATTTCACAATAAGACTCAGATGTTTTCTGCCCAAATTCATTTAACTCACCTGTGATATCACAACAGAGGAATGCAGAAGCAGAATCCAAATTTAAAATGCCAGTATCCTCAATGAAAAGCTTTAGACAACAGTTTCTGTTCTTAAAAATGCTATTTATGCTAATAGACAATGGTTTCACTACTGTTGTTTTTTTAAATGAGTTAATAAATATTTTTAAATTTCTTGGGCTTAGGTTTTGTTTTTCTGTGTTTTTAAAAAAAAATTTTTTTTATTGATTTCAGAGAGGAAAGGAGAGGGAGAGATAGAAACATTGATGAGAGAATCATTGATTGGCCACCTCCTGCACGCCTCCCACCAGAGATCAAGACCACAACCTGGGCATGTGCCCTGATCAGGAATTAAACAAGACCTCCTAGTTCAGCAGTCACCAACCTTTTGTACCTCATGGACCACCAGTGGTCTGTGGACCACTGGTTGGCGACCGCTGTCCTAGTTCATAGGTAGACACTCAACCACTGAGCCACACTGGCCGGGCTTAGTTTTTAATATCAACAGACACAGACAGTATATCAATAGATATAACACACATTAACAAAAGTTCTTTGGAGTTCTCCATTTTTAAGAATGTAAAGGGAATCTAATATTAAAATGTTTGAGAATTAATGCCCAGGAAATATACCAACTGAGTCTGAAAAGTAGCCATGAAGTATCTCACTCAAATGCATGCCAGGATCAAGTGATCTTGTCTGAAAAAACAAATCCTTGAAAGAAAAACATCATCCAGAGCCTCTACAATTTTGCATTTTGGCATTTGATGACCAGGCACCAAGACACAGGACCAACGGATGAGAACCAAACAGCAAGAGGATAAACAAAAATACACCATTTATCCAAATACTGAAAGTGACCAAAGATTTATAGTTAATATGTTCAAGAAGGAAGGTGAAAACATGGAGAATTTCACAGAGAACTGAAATTCTTCTCTCTCTCTTCCTCTCTGAAATCAATAAAAAAAGATAAAAAATAAAAAGAATTTAAAAATCAGATTAGACATAAAGAATTGGAACTGGAAAATAAATCATAATAAAATATGAAAATGAAGCAATTGAGGAAAAAAATATGGAAATATAGAAAAGAATATAAGAACCATCTGAGACATGGTGAAAGGTTTAATGTACATGCAATCAGAAGACCAGGAGAAAGAAAATGGTGCGGAGGTAGTATTTAAAGAGATACTGCTCAGGAGTCTCTCAAAACTAGTGAAAGACATCAAGAAGGAAAAACAATTATGTATTAAAAGAAAGCGAGAAAAGAGTTAAAAAAATAAAGGAAAAATAGAAAAATAGTAAAATGAAAGATTTATATCCATAAAAAGCAGCAATTACATTTGATGTAAATGGGCTATTCACTTAAGACAGAAAACATTAA
Organism: Cnephaeus nilssonii; assembly: GCF_951640355.1. Classification (NCBI taxonomy): domain Eukaryota; kingdom Metazoa; phylum Chordata; class Mammalia; order Chiroptera; family Vespertilionidae; genus Cnephaeus; species Cnephaeus nilssonii. The sequence continues at coordinate 25,170,246 of NC_137076.1, forward strand.
CTTCGTTAAAAAACAAAAACCCAAATACATGCTACTTACATGAGACAAACCTTAAGTGATAAGGACACAAAAAGGTTGAAAGTAGGATGGAGAAATATATATTGTACAAAGATTAACCAATATAAAACCAAAGTAGCTAAACTGCCATCAGAAAAAAAAAAAGGCTTAAGGCAAGAAATACCACTTGAGGTAGAGACACTTTTTTATAATGATAAAAGGACCAATCCAACGGGAAAATATAATAATCCTAAACCTGTACACACAAAATAATGCAGTATCCAAAAATATAAAGCAAAAAGTATCAGAACTAAATGGAAAATTTTATCTACAATCAGTAATAATAGAGATAGTGATTTGACCAACATGATTAACAAATGGGACCCGAGAGTAACTTAACTCTGTATTCAACAAGTACACATAGAACATAAGCCAAAAGAAATTTCATAATGGGCATAAAGCAACTCTCAATTTCAAAGGACTAAAATCATACAGTGTGTGTTCTCTGACCACAGAGAAAGACAGAATGGTATGTTGAATATGCTATATATAATTTGAGAAAAAAGGTATATATATACACACATTTGTATATGTACATTTAGGTGTAAAACTTCTCAAAAGATACACATGACATATTGTTTTCCTATTGGAAGGAGAACTGTGTGTCCGGGGACAGGAGCAGGGAGGATTTTCACTTTTATACTTTCTTGATTTGTGTACCCTGGGTCTATATAATCAGTTCAAAAATCTCAATAATTAAAATCAATCAAATAAAATCAGTTCACCAAGGATCAATTCATCTAATAAGAGTTCACATGTACTGCATGCTTACTGTGTGCTAGGTGCTCTATATGCATTGCCACTTTATTCCCAACACATCTGTAAGAGAACTCTGTTCGGGGCAGAAGGGAGAGCTCAGAGAGGAAGTGGTCCCTAGGGCTGCAGCTTGCACAAGGCCTGACGGGACCCGCCCCCTCCGACCCCCCGAGGAGTGCCATGCCCAGTGCTAACTGTGATAGCACCTTGGGTGCTCCACTCACCACTACAGGCTGCCGGAAATACTCATCCACAGCGGCACCTCGGAGGGCTGACAGGTCCACTCCATGGAAGGATGGCTGGTACCTACAGAAAGCCCCCAACCCCCACAGTAAGGTCACCAGCAGCAGAGAGGCAGGTGGGTAGCCTGTCTTCTCTCCCAGCTGGCCCTCGTCCAGCCCAAGTCTTTCAGGTCCTACTGAGAATAAGGAAAAAAGAGGCAGGGCCATCCCTGAGAAGGCAGGACACGCAGGGCACTCACCAGAAGTTGGCCTTAGTGAACTGCTCCATGTAGAGCTGTTCATCCGTGAAGGGCGCGAGGTGGACATCACCAATGGTAGGGAACATGTTTCCTGGGAGGCACGGAGGGTGCTGGCGTCATGGTGGGACATTCTGCAGGGCCTGGCAGAGCCTCCAAAGGGCCCCAGGACCTCCAACCCTGGGCCTTCCCAGCCTTTCATTCATTCATCCATTCATTCATGCATCGGTATAATACAGAGGTACTGGGCACCTACTGTGCCAGAGGCCAATGAGCACCTGACATGCACTGTCTCTCCAAACCAAGAAAGCCAGCCAGGGAGAAAGGAGGGCCTGTCCTTATGTCACATTACTAGGGCTGGGAGACAGGAAGGAATCCGCCAGAGCCTCAGGGTAAGCAAGTGATGCCTGGGGCCTGCTCCATAAGCCATGCAGTGTTGCTTAGGCGCTGTCACCCATGGACAGGCAGCCAGGGAAAGCAAAGAAAAGTTCTCTGGACAAAGCAAGGATAAACCCCAGGCTATGGCGTAGGAACCTCCGCTGAGGCCAGAGGCTGGGTGGAGGGTCAGCTGAATCCCCACAGCTGAGTCTGCCCAGGCTCTGGCAGACATGGTGGGCCTTTTAGCCACCCTGGTCTGGCACATGACTTGAAATGGGAGGGGCTACAGGGTCCTCCATCTGTGTGACTCAAGGAACAGATGAGTCAGGGCCAGTGGCTCCTCAGTGAAACTAGGGCCGAGTCACCTGGCCTCCAGGTGTGGGACTCCCTCTTTTCCTACTGGGGGTTGGGGGGAGTCAAGGCACTAGCAGGATTCAGGCTGGGGGGGGGGGGGGGGGAGATGGTCTACTTTGGCTAAGAGACCACTTGCTGGGCTGCCTGCCCAGGAGTCTGCTAGTCACTTGGAGCATCATGGGAAAGTGCCCCAGTCCTAAAGGCACCTAAATGTGTACAGCTGGGAAGAGGCTTCCTTTCAATCCCCCCAAAGAGCTTCCTGAGATGGAACGAAGACACACTCATGTAGGCAGGGCAGTGGGGGGCATCACTGGCTCCAGGCCTCACTCTGAGAAGGCTGTGTGAGCAGTGGGGGAGGATGTTCAGCTGCCCACCAGAGCCTGACTCCTGTCCGTCCTTATGTCCCATAAGGAGGAGTCCACTCTGTGGACCCGCCACCCCCAGCAGGCTTGGCTACCTAAAGGCAGAATGGGAGGAGAGTGGGTCCAGACACCCGCCTAGGGAAGCCTAGCTTCCCACTCACAGCTGGGACACAGGACACCGTTGTGAGAAATGGTAGTCACCTCCCACCTCCAGAAGCGAAGCCCAAGGCAGATCCCTGCAACCTGGATCCAGGAAGGCCAGAGAACCAAATAGGTGCTTCCCCACAGACCAATCCACCTGCCCACCATGGGGCCCCCAGTCCGCTGGCTTCCCACACCTGTCCTGGCCAGGTCCTCCCGTGCCACATGTACATACGCATACACACAATCCCTGCTTGTACAGAAATACTCAAAGTCACACAACCTGAATCAAGAAATGGACACATCAGCAGATGTTTAAGGCCAAGCACAGATCCCCCCTCCAGAGCTGGGCACAAATCCACGGGGATACAGATGGGTAGGTGTAAGCAGTGACCCAATGACCTAGGAGCATGGACGAGCAGGCACAGTGCCACAAACAAGAGGCCACTGATGGGCATGCTAGACAGCTAGTTGCCCCTGCAACACACTGACCCTTGCCCCATCTCCTTGGCCGAAGGCAAAGTTACCAGGTGAGGAATGAAGACGATAGGTCAGCTCCTCTGTGCCCACCACAGAACACCTTCCACACCTGCCACATTCCCAGCAGACACTATCCCCAAGACACCAGGGCATGAGATGGCAGGCACCCCAGAGGCTCTCAGGGGACCTGAGGGGAGCCCTTCAGTACCCTGGCCAGGCGGGCTGTGTGGCCTTGTCTGGGGCAAGATGGGCATAGGGAACAGGGAAGGGGAGGAAGGTGGAAGGGAGGCACGAGACCCCAGATGCCCTTAGTACCGCAGGCCATCAAAACAGGCCAGCAGAGAGCTGAACCACAACTGTGCCCACTGAGTAGCAACCAGGGGCGCCCCAAAGAGGCCCCGGTGGGTGCGCCCCTGGTGCCAGGCCCCGTGCCAGCAGGGACACTCACCACCAGGCCTCAGGTACTTCTTGGCGTGGAGGTAGCTCTCGAGCATGCGCTCATTGAAGAGCATGTAGCCCATGGGCTCCGAGACAATGATATCCACCTGCTCAGGGAGCGAGACCTCTTCTACCTTCCCGGGGATGACCACGATGCGGTCGGTGAGGTTGTTACTCTTCACCAAGACCTGTGGGTGGGTGGGCCAGAGGGGTCACGGTGGTCCCTGCACCCACTCATCCACCACGCATCCTCAGGGGAGGGGAGGCTTCTGTCCCCATGTGGCCACCCAATTCCCTCTGCCTCCTTCATCGGCACACTAACCAGAGCCATGATTAGTCACAGCCTCAGTCCTCCCTCAGGGCCTTACCGGACCCCTCATGTCACCATCAATCCTGAGAGGGCAACTGCTAATGGGAGTTAAGATGGGAACGATAGGCTCTGCTACAGCCACCAAAGCTAAACTGGGATATACTCTCCACCCCAGCGATCCCAGTGCTAGAAATTTGTCCTATGAACATAATTGCACACAGAAGAGGTGACACATGTATGAGGAGGCATTCAGTATAGCATACGTTTGTGCTGCAACGATGGAAAAACAGCCTAAGTGATGATAATAATCTGTGGCAAAGGGATGCTCTGTGGTCATTAGAAAGAGTAAGGAAGCTCTTCATATGATGACACAGTAGCAGACAAACTGTTAAGGGAATAGAGCAGGCGCTACCATCTGTATAAGACCTCGGCAGGCGAAGAAGGGTACATGTTGCTGATGGAGCCACCCAATAGCTCTGCAGAACTTGCATATGTGTCCCTCTCCCCCTGATGAGGAGGCTGGGAGCAAGGAATGGGGAAGGGAGCAATGTCAATGTTTACCCTTTTGTGGCTTTTAGGTTGTGAACCTTGTGAATGAAGGTTTCAGTGCAAAAAAAGGAAGAAAATGACAGCTTAAACTAATGAAATGAAACCCTGTTGTTACCCACATTTCACAGATGTGGGAAGTGGGGTTCAGAGAGGCAGGCACTGGCCAGGTCCGAGATCTCACCCCGGCCTGTGTGACTGCACAGTCCCCTGAAGCACAAGGCCACCAAGCCTCTGAAGACCCAAATCACCCCTGAACCTGAACCCAGCAGTTGACTACCAGTCATGGAGGGGACACCACCTCAGCTCAGGTTTTTGGATAAAAGACCAAAGAGAAATGATGTCCCCACTATCCCCTAAATCCAGGGGGTCAGGTATCCTGGGGGCTCCCAGCAGGGCCAGCTTCCCAGGTTAGAGCGGGCATATAGCTGAAGGACGAGGACAGGCAGGGATTCCAGTGGGCCACTGACCTCGGCGTGCTGGGCCATGGTGCTGGCCTCCACCGCGTAGATCTTCCTTGCTCCAGCTTGGGCGGCAAAAAATGACAGGATTCCAGAGCCACAGCCAACATCAAGAACAATCTGAGGAAGGATGGAGCAGAGAGAACGAGACACTGTGAGTGATCATATCACCAGGCTCTGGCTCCCTGCAAACTTATGCAGCTGAGAGCCCTGCAGCCTGCCTCCCCTTGGCATGGGCCAGCTGCCCATAGGTTGGTTTCTGAGCCACCTAGAGCACATGGGAGCCCACAGTTCTGGATCTGAAGATGGTAGAACAGGATTTCTGAAGACAGCTAGGGTGTTAAAACCATCACGTGCTCTCAGACCTGATTCAAGAAGAACTGATGGGGTTGTGAACTATCTGTGTAGCATGGTGGACACCTGGCTGTCACAAGTGAGCCTGCAGTTTCTCAGAATGAGCGCTCACTAGATAAAGGACACCTCTGCGCCCTGCAGCATGACCACTGAGGCCCACACGGCACCCTCTCAAGGGCTGCTGGTTCCCATGCCTTCAGCTTTTGGAAGAGTACAGGCTAGCGTGTGGTAGATCATCCCTCATATCAGATTTGTCTGACTGCTTCCACGTCAGCAGAATTAGGATAAAAGTTCCTGATAATGACATGTACACTGAGTGGCCAGATTATTATGATCTCTGAATGCATAATAATCTGGCCACTCAGTGTGTGTGTGTGTGTGTGTGTGTGTGTGTGTGTGTGTGTGTGTATTAGAGGCCCAGTGCATGAATTTGTGCATGGGTGGGGTCTGGTCAGCCTGGCCTGGGGAGGAGACATGGGCAGTTGGCCGGCCTGCCTTCTGGTCAAACTCCTGGTCGAGGGGACAATTTGCATATTAGCCTTTTATTATATAGGATATATACTGAGTGGTCAGATTATTATGCGTTCAGAGATCATAATAATCTGGCCACTCAGTGTATGTGATTTCTAAAGCAGAGCTGCTCTGGGTACAGCGGCAGGCACAGAGTGAGCGCCCAGAGGGGCACTGTGATAGTCGGGTGGGAGGGTCTCGGGTGCCTCTCAAAGCTCTGGAAGAACCAGGAAATGGATTGGCATCCTAGGAGAGCTGGAACGGACATTGCTGAAGGAGAGTGCACTTCCTGGGCCTTAAGTACTGCTCCAGCAGCTAGGAGGAAGCTGGGGACCCCAGGATGACTCTGACAGGCATGCTACTGTGTCCAGGACACCTTCCTGGGATACAAGGGTCAGGCCCTAGGGCTGAGGGGATTCTCAGCAATGCTGGGGTGGGGTGGTGGTGGCATGACCAAGACAATGGAAAAGGCAGATCTATGTGGATCATGTTGAGAGCCCACAAAGATAAATCGAGAAAAACACAAGCTCTCGTTTGGATCAAAATGGTGGAGAAGGGAATAAACTTTCACTTCTGAACATAGATACTCTGTACTGTTCTCTTTTTTTAATCATGAGCACAAAGCACATCCTCAACATCATTTCATTCAATGTCATTCATTATAACATTGATAAGGTGGCATACAAACCTAAGTCTTGCTGATAACAATTAGCCTAGGGCCGAGGTCAGCAAACTGTGGCTTACGAACCACATGCGGCTCTTTGGCCCCTTGAGTGTGGCTCTTCCACAAAATACCACGGCCTGGGCGAGTCTATTTTGAATAAGTGGCATTAGAAGAAGTTTAAGTTTAAAAAATTTGGCTCTCAAAAGAAATTTCAATCATTGTACTGTGGATATTTGGCCTTGACTAATGAGTTTGCCGACCACTGGCATAGGGTACACTGGTTTCCTTATATGTCATTTCATTTAAAATCACAGAACCTATTGATGACAAAAAGTGAGGACTCATTGTATACTGCTACTTGGTAATATTAAAAAGATCTTAAAAGAAACTAGGGCCCTGGCTGGGGTTGCTCAATGGTGAGAGCGTCACCCTGCGGACTGAAGAGTTACGGGATCCATTCCTGGTCAATCCACTGAGGCAGGTATGTGTTGCAGGTTTGATCTCCGGCCCTGGTCAAGGTGCTTGAGGGAGGCAACCAATCGATGTGTCTCTCTCCCTCTCTCCCTCCCACTCTCTCTCTAAAAAAAAAAAAAAAAAAAAAAATCAATGGAAAAATCATCGGGGTGAGGATTAACGAAAAAATAAAAATTAGAAGATACTGCATAATTTATTTTCAATTTTTATTTTTAACATATATTTTTATTGATTTCAGAGAGGAAGAGAGGAGAGAGAAACATCGATGATGAGAGAGAATCATTGATCAGCTGCCTCCTGCACGCCCCCCACTGGGGATCACAACCCCGGCATGTGCCCTTGGCCAGAATCGAACCCGGGACCCTTCAGTCCACATGTCGATGCTCTATGCACTGAGCCAAACCAGCTAGGGCATATACTGCATAATTTAAAATTTTTTTAAAAAATTGGGAACTAGGTAAGTCACACTACATCCATATGACTTGATAATACGTTCCAAGACATACCGTTAGGTGGGGAAAAGAATTTTGCAGGAAAAGTATGTAGTAAAATACAATTCTGTGTGTGTGTGTGTGTGTAAAAGATTAAGTAACTCTGAAATATATATGCTGGTACATGATGGGGAAAATTGGGGCAATGGTTGTTTTAGAAGGAAATGACAGAAGTCTTTCATGTCGATATTATACATGCTGGGTTGAGTTTTTACAAAAAGCAGATTTTGCTTTTGTAATCCAAAAAATTTTAAGATAAAATCCGCAAGCAAAAAAAAGAGAGGCAACTGCCATAGTGAGACGGGCACTGAGCCTGAGAGAAGGGGTGTGAAGGAGAAGAAGAGAGGCAGAGCAGGTCCTGCTTACCTTGTCCTTGAAGTCCGTGTGGTTCTGCAGTATCGCACGCTGGTAGGTGCCTGTCCGCACGTAGTCCTGCATCATGTTCTGCTGCTGGGACAGGTAGCCATAAAACTGGAACAGAGACACGCCAATGGCACAGGGCACGTGACAGCACAAGTGGCCAAGTCCCTGGCAGGCCCAAGACAGAAGAAGGGCCACCTTGGGCACAAACCTCCAGCAGGAGGCTGTACCCTCTCTGCTGGCCCCAACCTCTCTTGCAGCTGCTGGCTACTTCAGGAGAGGGAGCGAGAGCCAGAGGCAGCCCCGAGGATAGACATCTCCACGTCACGGGGCCAAAGGACACAGCTTGATGCCATCAGGATCTGGAATCCACCAGCAGAACTCAAGATTTACCACAGGCAGAGTTCTGGGATTAGTGACCCATCTTAGAGAACTCAAAGAAGCAGAGTAGATCAAACAGAACCCTAGGACTCAAGAGCGCCAGGCGGGTGAGGTGCTGCGGGGTCTCTCGGTAAGACAACAGGCGATCGGGAGGCAGCGTGGCACCTGGGCAGGGGCACAGGCTTTGGCATCAGGCAGGCCTGGCTTCCCATCTTGGCTCTGTTGCATAATAGCTGTGAGACTTGGAGCAAGTCACTTAACCTCTCTGAGCCTCAGTTTTCTCATCTGTAAAATGGGGACAATAATAGTACTTACCTCTTAGAGTTGTTGGGAGGGCACAAGCACTTCCATACGTGTGAAAGCGCTTGGACCAGTGCCTGGCATGCCCTACATGGTTGATACATTCTATCTATGCTTTCATTATTCAAAACACCTGCGGACCTAAACTTCATCTGCTTTTGAGTCCTTCCAACAACAACCCTCCTAGACAAGCCCTGGCATCTCCGTTTCACAGATGAGGAAACTGAGGCCCAGCAAGTGGAGGAAACCTGCCCAAGGTTACACAGCTAGTAAGGGGCAGAGCCAGGACGTGAACCCAAGTGGGCCTGCCCTGTGCTGCGCAGCCTCCCGGGGGCCATCAGGTGACAGTGGCCTGCCCGGGGACCACATGTACCCACCTGAAAATACTGCACGGCGGAGGACTCTTCCGTCCGCTCGCTGAACACTGACCGTTCCAGGGTATGGCCCCGGCAGGACTTCAGGATGTTGTAGAAGGAACAGAAATCTGGAAGGGGGAAGCTAGGTCACGCATGACAGTGTTGGGGATGTGAAGGTTCATATGAGCCAGTGGACCTCTGTCTACCTGCACACCCTGACTTTCCTGCACTGAGCACGTGTGACTTGGTGATTTCTTTTTTTAAAAGGCAATGATGAAACTTAAGGAAAAGAAGGGTAGCAAAGCCCGCCACTTGATGGCTGACACAAGGCAACTGTCTCGTACTCTGGGTTGAGTGTGCTCCACGTGACTGGTAGCAGTGGGTCCAGCACTGGCTCACCAAAGGACAGTGTGGCTGGAGCCTTTGCAGGGCACAAGCCTGCCAAGCCGGGTGACAGATTTCTGGGATTCACCCAGCAAGTCCACCCAGTGGTACACAGCGTCTGTGAATGGCAGTGGACACAGGAACGCCACCTCAATATCCCACAATAGGGGACTGATGGACCTTAGTGGACATAGCAGCACGTCAGAGAGCCAATCACCATGGGTCTGCAGGACTGGATGTTATACAGCCTTCAAAATTAACTACATTTGGGGTGTGGGATGGGAATGGGGGGATGAGGACAAATATGTGATACCTTAATCAATAAAGAAATTTAAACAAAACAACAAAAAATTAACTACATTTATTAATATAGAATGATGACCACTAACTTGTATCAAGTAAAAAAAGGTAGAACAAAATCAGAGATAGAAAGGAAGAGGAAAAATGCCAGCTACTGGGGGTGAGGATGTGGAGTTAGTGTGTACTGCACAAGGGTGAGTAGCCCGAGGCTGGTCTGGACCATGGGAAGTCCGCTCCCTGGGGCAGAGCCAAGGGAGAGGGCTCCTGAGAGCTAGCGGTGGCCGTGGGCAGGTGGCCTCTCCAACTTGAGCTCTCCCGCACAGCCTCTGCCGCCCACCTGACTCACTGATTTCTGCTCTGCAGTGACCAGGCCCTATTGCTGGACCTTTAAGCAGTCTCTCACCCTAGGCATCCTACCACCTCCACTGCTGCCCACCCCCGACCCCAAGCCACCACAAGCCCTCCTCAGCAACCTCACCTGTCTGCTTGTGTCCTCTCAGACAGGTCTGCTTAGAACCTTCCAATGACTTCTCTCTGAGCTCAGAACAGAGCCTCTGCCTGCCTCAGGACTTTGTCTCCACCCCCTCCTTTGCTGTTGGTAGTGCCAGGCCTCAGACCCCACCCAACAGGCTACTCCTAGAGGCCTGGGGTGCAACCCAGCCAGGTGGTTAGAATAGGCCTCTTCGAGGAGAGGACGTATGAGCCAAGCCCAGAAGGACCTAAAGGAGCCAGTAAGGAAGAGTCTGGTGCAGAGCATTCTAGAAACCAAGATGTGCTGACTGGGGACAGATCTCTACATGGGAATATGATTTTGAACAACAGTGGAACCTTTGCTGGGACAGATGGACGGGCCATAATTTAACTAGGCTCCAGGCCCCCACCAGCCACGGCCCAGAGCCTAAGACCTTTTGGCTTTGGGTGTTCTGTGTGCCACTGGGACAGAAGGGTCACGTACCATTGGGTGTAGCAAACTGGATGAGGACGCTGTTGCAGCCCAGGGTGATGATGAAAGACTGCTTGCCCACGCGGCTGCACTCCGTCTCACGGGACACCGAGCACTTGAATACACATATATCTTCATCTATGAGGAGAAGCAGGTGTGAGCCGGCAGGCCCCAGAGCCAGTGAGCAAGGCTCCCTATCAATTACCTTAGAGTCTTGTCCTCACCACCCTCTGGCTTCCCTTATTTCCAATTCTTCCAGGGTGTCACAAATCCCTCCCTAAAAGTGCTGCCATGTGCCCAGCCCATGCTGAGGACAAGGTGATGGCTGATCAGGCAGTAGGGACGCAGGGACACAGCCTGTCCAGAGAGAGAGGACTGCTGTTCACAGGGCAACCAAGGGCTGAGATGGGGGGGTGCCGGGAGCTGTAGGAGCATATATTTCAAGTAGATTCCTTCATAGAGCACATTCATACAGTGGACACTTAGGTAGAAAGACAGCGACAAAAGAGCAACGTTGGCAGGGTCAGAGGGTCCCAAGGCCCTGGGGGGTGCCCATGCCCAGCCGAGGGAGTCGGCATTCATTTGTGCCACACAACGGGGGTGAGGGGTGTTGGCCTTCAGAGTTGAGTGGGGCTGGGATGGAGGTAAAGAAAGAATTCTTGGTAGCACCTCTACTTCCTTCAGGTGAACTTTCTCCTCCTTGCAATTATGCAGCATAGTGATTATGAGTGTTGCCACTGGAGCTGGACAGCCTGGGTTCATGTCCCACCTATGATGCTTAGTGTGGCACACAGGCAGGTCACTTAGCCCCTCTAAACCTTGGTTTGCTCATTTGTCAAATGGGGGTAATGGTGGGACAGGCATAGGATCCCGTGCATAACAAGAAGCACTGCATCCACATGCCCAACATTATTACCACGACTAGTCATCCATTCAACAGACACACACAAGTGTGTCCACTTCAGCTCACAAGTGAAACGGCATCACAGGAACAAGACAAATCCATATAACACTGCGGTCCTGATATAATACAGCAGGACGGGCAAGGCATCTGTCATGCATTCTTAGCAAAAATTTTACCCTAGTTCCATTTCGAGGGGACAATAAACAGTGCCAGATCACGAGGCAGTCTGCAAAAAAGCATGCCTGGTCTCAAAATGACCAATGTCAGGAAACACCAAAATTGCTGGGAACTATTCCAGAAGGAGGGAGACTAAAGACATGTGACCATCAAATGCCAAGTATGACCTTTGACTGGAACTAAGGAAAAATTTTTCAGGAGCTATAAAGGACAACTGGGGAAACATAAGTGTGAACTATAGATGTGATTATTTTAAATGATGTGGATGTGATGATAGCAATATGGTTCTGTAGAATGCCCTTATTCTTAGAAGACAAACATGGGCCCTAGCCAGTTTGACTCAGTGGATAGAGCATCGCTTGTGGACAGGAGGATCCTGGGTTTGATTCTGGTCAAGGGCACATGCCCGGATTGGAGGCTCGATCCCCAATAGGCAGCCTGCAGGAGGCAACCAATCAATAATTCGATTTCATCATTGATGTTTCTCTCTCTCTCTCCCTCTCCCTTCCTTTCTGAAATCAATAAAACTATATATTTTAAAAAAGAGAGATAAACATGGGAGAACTTAAAGTGGATTCTTGTGATGTCTACAACTTGCTTTGGAGTGGCTCATCAAATCAACAACAAAATATCTGTAACAGAGAAGCACAAGTAAAATGTGGCAAAATGTCCCCCATCACCCAGAATCACCAGAACAGCCTTGAAAAAGAACAAAGTTGGAAGACTCACACGTCCTGATTTCAAAACTTACTATAAAGGTACAGTAATCAAAACAGACTAGTCCTGGGAGAGATCAACCAAAGGACTTGTATGCATGCATATAAGCCTAACCAATGGACACCGACAACAGGGGGGTGAGGGCATGAGTAGGGGGGTTGGGGAGGTAATGGGGGGATAAGGACACATATGTAATACCTTAATCAATAAAGAAATTTTTAAAAAAAACCTGAATAGTCCTGGCAAAAGGACAGACATATAAATCAATGGAATAGAATTAGAGCCCAGAAATGAACCCTTATGTTCAGTCAATTGATTTTAACAAGATTGCCAAGAACATTCAGTGGGGAGAAAACAGTCTCGTCAATGAATGGTGCTGGGATAACTGGATCTCCACATGCAAAAGAATGAAGTTGAAGCCCTACCTCATACCATCCCCAAAATCTAACTCAAGTGGATTATTAACCTAAATATAAGAGTGAAAACTATAAAACTTCTAAAAGAAAACACTGGAGTAAATCTTCATAATTTGGCAAAGAATTTGGTAAAAGATTTTGAGAGGTGGCACCAAAAACAAGAGCATCAAAAGAAAAACTACATAAATTGGACTTTGTCAAAATGGAAAGCTTTTTTTCGTTGTTGTTAATCCTCACTCGAGGATATTTTTCCCATTGATTTTTTTGGGAGAGTGGAGGGAGGGAAGAAGCAGGAGCAGGGCCTCTCCCCCCCCGCCGGCGGGGAGATGCTCTAACCACTGAGCGCACCAGTCAGGGCTAAAAAGAACTCTTAATAACAAAAAGATAACCCGATTAAAAAATGTGCCAAGGGCCAGGCCAGAGTGGCTCAGTTGGTTGCGTTTGATCCTGTACACTGAAAACGGCCAGTTGGATTCCCGGTCAGAGCACATGCCTGGATTGCCAGTTTAGCATATATGAAAGGCAACCAATCGATGTTTCTTTCTCATATTGATGTTTCTCTCCCTCTCTCTAAGCATGGCCTCAGTTGAGGATTTTAAAAAAAGAAAAGAAAAATAAAGTGTGCAAAGGACTTGAAGAGACAGGTTTCTCCAAAGAAGACATACAAATGGCCAACAAGCCAATAAAACGACATTAGTCATCAGGAAATGCAAATCAAAACCACTATGAGCCCTGGCGGTGTGGCCCAATTGGTTGAAGCATCCTCCTGTACAACAAAAGGTTTCGGGTTCGATTCCTAGTCAGGGCACATACCCAGGTTGTGGGTGGATCCCTGGTCAGTGTGAGTATGGGAGGCAGCCAACTGATGTTTCTTACATCACAGTTTTTCTCTCTCTCTCTCTCTCCTTTTCCCTTCTTCTCTCTAAAATCAATAAAGAACAGTTCTAGCCAGTTTGGCTCAGTGAATAGAGAGTCAGCCTGTGGACCAAAGGGTCCCGGGTTTGATCCCGGTCAAGGGCACGTACCTTGGTTGCAGGCTGCTCAGGCCCTGGCCCTAGTCAGAGGCAACCAATCGATGTGTTTCTCTCACATCAATGTTTCTCTCTGTCTTTCCCTCTCTCTTCCACTCTCCCTAAAAATCAATGGAAAAATATCCTCGGGTGAGGATTAACAAAAATAAATAACAAAATCAATCAACAAAATTTTTTTAAAAAAATATATATTTATTGATTTCAGAGAGGAAAGGAGAGGGAGAGAGAGATAGAAACATCAATGATGAGAGAGAATCATTGCTCAACTGCCTCCTGCATGCCCTACTGGGGATCAAACAACCTGGGCATTTGCCCTTAACCAGAATTGAACCTGAGACCCTTCACTCTGCAGGCCTACGCTCTATCCACTGAACCAAACCACCTAGGGTAACAACAACAAAAATTTTAAGAACACCATGAGACACCATTTCACACCCACTAGGATGGCTATAATGTTAAAAAAAAAAAAAAAAGAGTGGGGGTGAAAATAAGTATTGGCAAGAATATGGAGAAATTGGAACCCTAACAACTTGCTTGGCAGCAACAGAAAATGGTGGAAAACAGTTCAGTGATTCCTCAAAAAGTTAAAAATAGAGTTACCATTTGACTCAGCAACCCCACTCCTAGTTATAGACCCAAAAGACCTGAAAGAGGGTATTCAAATACTTGTATGCAAACCCTCAAAGTAGTACTACTTAAAGTAGCCAAAGAGAAGAAACAACTCAAATGTTCATCAACTTCGGAATGGATAAACAAAATGTGGTCCATCCATACAACAAAGTATCATTCAGTCATAAAAAGGAATGAAGCCTTGACACCTCTACACGATGTATGAACCTCAGAAACATTATGCCCGATACAAAAGAAGTCAGACACAAAAGGTCACATATATATATGATTCCATTTATATGAAACATCTAGAATTGACAAATCCATAGAGACAAAAAGCAAATTGGTGGTTGCCAAGAGCTGGGAGGAGGGAGGATGGGGAATGAGTACTTAATGGATACAAGGTTTTCTTTGGGCTGATGAAAATATTTTGGTGCTAGATAGAGGTGATGGTTACACAATAGTGGGAATGCACTAAATGCCACTAGACTGTACACTTTTTTAAAAAAATATTTTTTATTGATTTTTTACAGAGAGGAAGGGAGAGGGATAGAGAGTTAGAAACATCGATGAGAGAGAAACATCAGCTGCCTCCTGCCGACCCTCTCCTGGGATGTGCCCGCAATCAAGGTACATGCCCTTAACCGGAATCGAACCTGGGACCCTTCAGTCCGCAGAATGACGCTCTATCCACTGAGCCAAATCAGTTAGGGCTAGACTGTACACTTTAAAATGGTTTAAGTTATGTGAATTTTATCTCAACAGAAAAAGAATGTTCTCAGGGGAATAGGTATAAAGGGCCTATGGGTGTTCACTGGGCCCCCTGCTATCCTCTTGTGTAGTCTGAGCACTGGCCCAGGGCCAGGCCCTGCAGGACAGCTCCCCAAGCCATAGGGCAGGTTCTGCCCAACTGCCTCACACCTCAGGAGCCAGGTCCCACCCTCCTGGAGGGGGTAGGGCATGGCCAGCCTCCTAACCAGGGGCGGGAGGAAAGAGCATATTGGCAGGGCACTGCTGCAGGCTTACAGCCATGCCCCACCCACAGGGAACTCATGACATGGTACTCCTAAGTCCAGCTATAAGCAGGTCCCAAGAAGGAACCCCAAACCTTGGCATGGTGCCCTTGCCCACACCCCTCCTGGGGCAGTAGATAAGCCAGAGCAACCCAGTGAGGGCCTCTGTTTGCAAAGCAGCCTGGCAACCTGACCAGTTGCCCTAGGAATCCCCTGCAACCCAGAGCAGAGCAGGCAACCACAAGGACCTGTGGCTGAGGAAAGCTTGGCTACACCCAGAGAGGCTGGGCTTGGGCCAGGGAAGCTGGGGCTGAGGGCAACCTGACCTCAGTGGCACCCAAAGCTTGTGAAGCCAGCCTTTTGTGAGAGTCACAGCTATGCCACCCCACAGGCCAGTCCCTGGTACATAGGAGGTGCTCAGTAAATATCTGACCAGAAGAAAAAAGCCTAAGCTGGCCCACGTTCCTACGTGCTTTCAAAAGTTTCAGCAGTCAGGTGAGACCCAGAGGTGTTCAGACACTTTTGGCTGTAGAACCCCCTTTCCAAGTGCTCTGGGGCCCAAAAGCTTTTAAAACAGAAAATGCAGCTGCCCTCCTTCATCTCCATGATATCCCCAAGCCACCTCACTGCACCCCATGGGGGGACCATAAGGCACCAAAGGGTTGATTTGGGGCCTTGTCCAAGGTCACACACACACACAAAAAAAGCTTCAGCAGTCTAAGCTCTCGGGACTGGTAGTCGAGGCCTGTACCCCTCATTCATCAGCCTCTCAATTCCCCAGCTCTGGGTCTTTGTACATGCAGTTCCCCTCTCCTATCCCTCTCCACCTTTCTCACTTTGCTCACCAGGCATTGAGCAGTAGAGAAACCATCCCCATCCCAGAGGCAGTTATGAAGATCCCCAGGTGAGGGGTGCTGAGGTCTGGGGAAGAGGGCCATGGTAGGTACCTAGAGGTGGCCCTTGACCCAGCCTGGGGAAGAGATTAAAAACAAATTCTCCAATAAGAGGAAAAAGCACATGCAAGAGAGAGAGAGAGAAGGGGGCTGTGATACTGAGATTTTTTAAAAATATGTTTTTATTGATTTTTAGAGAGGAAGGGAGAGGGAGAGAGATAGAAACATCAATGATGAGAAAGAATCATTGATCGGCTGCCTCTTGCAGGCCTAATACTGGGGATCGAGCCCTGAAACCAGCCTAGGAACTGGTGATCTGTTGGTTCCTGGGTTGATGTTCAGCCACTAAGCCACAATGGCTGGGCCTGGGATTTTATAACATACTAGAGGCCCAGTGCACAAAAATTTGTGCACTCAGGGGCGGGGGGGAGGTCTCCCCTCAGCCTGGCCTGCGCCCTCTCATAGTCTAGGACCCCTCAGAGGATGTCCACCTGCTGGCTTAGGCCCGCTCCCTGGAGGATCGGGCCTAAGCTGGCAGTCAGACACCTCTCTGGCAGCCCAGGAGCCCTCGGGGGATGTCCAACTAATGGCTTAGGCACACGGGGAGCAGGCCTAAGCTGTTAGTCAGACATCCTTAGCACTGCCTCTGAGGCAGGAAAGGCTCCCACCACCGCCGCTGCACTGGCCAGCCATGAGCCGGCTTCTGGCTGAGTGGCACTCCCCTGTGGAAGCGCACTGACCACCAGGGGGCAGCTGCTGCGTTGAGCGTCTACCCCCTGGTGGTCAGTGCACATCATAGCGACCAGTCATTCCACTATTAAGGTCAATTTGCATATTACCTTTTTATTATATAGGACTAGAGGCCCGGTGCATGAATTCGTGCACCAGTGGGGTCCCTCAGCCTGGCCTGCGGGATTTTGGCCAGCTCTCCAAAATCCCCCAAGGGGTCCCAGATTGTGAGAGGGCGCAGGCCAGGCTGAAGGACCCCACCGGTGCACAATCGGGGCCGGGGACAGACACAGGAGGTCAGCCAGCCGGGGAGGGACCACGGGAGGGCTACAAGGCGTATCCAGACCATCTTGCTCAGTCCCAATAGGCCGGACCGCAGCAGCAAGCTAACTTACTGGTCAGAGTGTCTAACTGCTGGTGGTCAGTGAATGTCATAGCAACTGGTCGACCAGTCGAATGTCTGGCCCCTGGTCCGTGCACGTCATACCGAGTGGTTGAGCGGCCTTAGCATATCATTAGCATATTACGCTTTTATTATATAGGACTTTTATTATAACAGACACTTAGCATATTAGGCTTTTATTATATAGGACTTGTGTCCCAGTGCACAGATTCGTGCACATTGAAAGGAAATTAATTAGAAGGTGGCTGGCGGGGTGGGACTGGGCAAGATGGACAGACACACCCTGGAGCCAACCTCCTGCAGTCCCTCCCCAGCCAGCTGCATCTGGGGCAGCGCTGCAGTTCTAAGGGCATCTTCGGAGTCAGCACCGTTCCTCCAGCAGGTGGGGTCCCTTGGCCTGGCCTGAGGGGATTGGGCTGAAACTAGCTCTCCAACATCCCCCGAGGGGTCCCCAATTGCGAGAGGGCAGTTCTTGGGTGATGCACTCCAGAATCGGGCTCCCTCCTCTCTGGTTCCAGGGTTGGTCACCCAAGAACCGCTGCTGCCAAGTCACCGCAGCTCGGCAGCTCCTGCATTGAGCGTCTGCCCCCCTGGTGGTAACTGCATGTCATAGCTACTGGTCGGAGCATCTGCTCCTGGTGGTCATTGCACGTCATAGCTACTGGTCAAACAGTCGGATGGTTGCTTAGCCTTTTACTAGGTGTACCAGTTAATAATGTGTATTATTTCCAATAGATGGAGTTACACATATGTTGATATATATACGATTTTGATATGTATGCTATTTTGTTGTATTGACAGCAAGCTTCAAAACTTCGTATGTCAAATTTGCTGAAGGTGTTAACATCATAGATATTTTTATGCTTAAAAATGTTGAATTTCGTGCCCAAAAAAAGGCATTTGCAGGAAGTTTTAACTCATTACTTTATTTTGAACAAAAGTGCTGCTGAAAATTATCGTATACTTCAGGAAGCTTATGGTGAACGTGCTCCATCTCAAGATACTTGTGAACGCTGGTTGAAATGCTTTAAAAGTGATGATTTCGATGTGAAAGACAAAGAACGTCCAGGTCAACCGAAAAAGTTTGGAGACCAACAATTACAAGCATTATTGGATGAAGATGCGGGTCAAACCAAAAACAACTTGCAGAAAGATTAAATGTTGCTCAGCAAACAATTCCTGATCGTTTATAAGCAATGGGAAAGATTTTAAAGGAAGGAAAATAGGTGCCACATCAACTGAAGGAAAGACAAATGGAAAACTGAAAAGTCATCAGTAAAATGCTTCAAGGGCACAAAAGAAAGTCTTTTTTTGCATGGAATTGTGACTGGTGATGAAAAGTGGATTTATTTTGAGAATCCCAAACACACAAAATCATGGGTTGATCCAGGTCAACCATCAACATTGATTGCAAGGCCAAATCACTTCGGAAAGAAGACAATGCTCTGCATTTGGTGGGATCAGGAAGGTGTGGTGTATTACGAGCTTCTAAAACCAGGTGAAACCTTTAATACTGATCGCTACCAACAACAGATAATCAATTTGAATGACGCTTTGATTGTAAAGCGACCAGAATGTTCCAGAAGACACGGCAAAGTAATTTTGCTACATAATGACGCACCATCACACACTTCAAAACCAGTTAAAGACACGTTAAAAGATCTTGCCTCGGAAGTATTAACCCATACGCCATATTCACCAGACCTTGCTCCTTCGGATTACCACTTGTTCCGATCAATGGCACATGCACTTTCTGAGCAGCACTTCAAAACGTACGAAGAAGTGGAAAATTGGGTCTCTGAATGGTTTGCCTCAAAACAGAAAAGTTCTATTGGGACGGTATCCACAAATTACCTGAAAGATGCGGGAAATGTGTAGCTAGTGATGGACATTACTTTGAATAAAGCACTTTTGATGTTTCTCTTGAAATTATAGTGTTTTCTTTGATTACAAAATCTACGATTATTATCCGGTACACCTAGTATCTATATACTAGAGGCCTGGTGCACAAATTCAAGCACAGGTGGGGTCCGGCCAGCCCTCCCCAATCAGGGCCCAGCAGGCTGGGATGGCCAGGGGGAGGAGCCATCAGCGGTTGGTTGGTTGGCTGGCCCCACCCCCGATTGGGATGGGGGAGCCAACCGGGGGAGGGGCTGCAGGTGGTTGGCGGGCCAGCCCCACCCCCTGGTCGAACTCCCGGTTGAGGGGACAATTTGCATATTAGCCTTTTATTATATAGGATCCTACCTAATAAAATGGTAATATGTAAATTACCATCACTCCGCTACTCCCACGATTGGGCCAGCGGGAGGCGCAGGGGGCAGGACTCGGGGTGGCTGGGGTAGCCGATTGGGCCAGAGTCTGCACCATGGCTGTGCTGCGAAACAGAAGGGGCCTCTGGGGCAGCGAGCTCACGTCCCGCCGAGGACCATCAAAAGCGGGGGAGCTGGGTGCCTGTCTGCTCCGGCACCAGGCACCCAGCTCCCCCACGATCGAAAGCGAAGCGTGTAGGGGACCCTACACGTGCATGATTCAATCATGCACTGGGCCTCTAATATATAATAAAAGGCTAATATGCAAATCGACCAAACGGTGGAAAAACCAGTCGCTATGATGTGCACTGACCACAGGGGGCAGACGCTCAATGCAGGAGCTGCCCCCTGGTGGTCATCCCCCCCCCCAGGGGGAGAGTGCCACTTAGCCAGAAGCCAGGCTCACAGCTGGGGAGCATAGTGGCAGTGGCGGGACCCTCTCTGCAGCAGCACTAAGGACCCCTCGGGGTATGTCCATCTGCCAGCTTAGGCCCGCTCCCTGGGGTCCTGGACAGCCCGGGCTGAGGGACCCCGCCCTACTCCCCCCCTTCAGTGCATGAATGTGGTGCACTGGGCCTCTAGTATAGGATATAAAAGGCTAATATGCAAAGTGTCCCCTCAGGAGTTCAACCAGGAGTTCGATCACTCTCTATGATGTGCGCTGACCACCAGGGGGTGGCAAGGATGGCGGTTGACCAGCAGCAGCGATGGAGGGGGCACTGAGGGAGCGAGGGAAGGAGGAGGTAGGTAGGCCGGGGCTGCAGGTGGCAAGGGAAGGGGGGGGAACCGCACGGTGGTGGCGCGCGGGTGGTGAGGGAAGGAGGAGGCAGGAAGGCAGGGAACCTGATTGGCTCTGATCGTTGGCCAGGCCTAGGGACCCTACCCGTGCTGGAATTTTGTGCACTGGGCCTCTAGTATATATAGATATTTGATCCCTGTTCCTGGCACAGAGTTCCTAAAACTCTTGGAATTTCCTAAGTGATAAGAACAATAAAGGTGTCTTTTGTGGTTCATAACAAGCCCCTTTCAATCACTGCAGAGTGAGTTAGATTTTTGGAAAGCCCCTATGGATGAAGGCTGGTTGTTAGAGGGACCAAGTAATTAAAGGGATGGAACTTCGAGTCTTTCCCACCCCAAGCTGTCAATAGCAAAAGATCAATACTGTCTACATAATAAAGCCTCCATAAAAACTCACAAAGGATTGGGTTCTGAGAGCTTTCAGGTTAGTGAACACCTGGAAATTTGGGGCAAGTGGCACACCTGGGGAGAGAGCATAGAAGCTTTGTGCCCCTTACCACACACTTTGTCCTCTGCTGTTCCTGAGTTATATGTCCTTTTATATTAACCTGAATCTAGTAAGTATAATCTGTAAGCTGCTCTAGCAGATCTGTCAAACCTGAGGACAGAGTCATGGGAAAACCCAACCTATAAGCTGGTTGCTCAGAAGCACAGGTGACAACCTAGACCAGCGGTCATCAACCAGTGGTCCGTGGACCACTGGTGGTCCGCGAGGTCTGAAAGGTTGGCGAACGCTGACCTAGACCTACTATTTGTGTGCAGAGCAAGAGAGTCAATCTTGTGGGACTCAACCCTTAGCCTATGGGATCTGACCCTATCTCCAGGGAGGTAGTGTCACAACTGAGTTGAATTATAGGACACCCATTTTGGTGTGTGGGAAGCAACCCCCACACACACATACTTGGTAATAAGAAGTATTCCAAGTATTCACTGGAGACTCAGAGGAGGAATGATTTTCCTTGGAAGGGTACAGCAGGGAGAATGAAAGTGATCAAAACAGTGTGGCTGTGACCCAGGGAGGTTGCCAAGACAGACTCCTGGGCAAGACAGGTGATTTGCAGGAGGGTTGTTGAGGGGGTGCAAGAGGCCCCAGTGTATGTGGGGCTCAGAAGTCTGGCTGCTTCCACAGCCACTGGCAGCAGCAGGACCACGAGCTGAGAGAGAGACAGGACTGAAAGAAGAGCTGCTGGCCAGGAGATGAGGGAGACTGGGAAAGGGGCAGCTCTAGGGGCCACAGACTGTCTGCTCCCTGCCCACCACAGAGCCAACCTCCTTGTTGGCTCCCTGGACAGCACCCCGGGATCCAGGCAGCAGAATCTGGGGGAGCCTGAGACACAGGGGGCTTCCTGGTTCTGGCTTCAAGGAAATGCCCTGCTCCTTACCCATTCCTTGCCCCATGCCCAGCACCCAGGAATGCCTCAAAAGAGCTGGTGGCCTCAGGAAAAGGCAGATACATGAACACCTGTCTCAGGGGCACTTACCAGTGGTCCTGCGGGACAGGAGGAGCCTCCTCCAGTCACCTCTGAGTCATGGTTTTTATTTATTTTTTAAAATATATTTTTATTTATTTCAGAGAGGAAGGGAGAGGGAGAGAGAGATAGGAACATCAATGATGAGAGAGAATCACTGATTGGCTGCCTCCTGCACGCCCCACACTGGGGATTGAGCCTGCAACCCAGGCATGTGCCCTGACCGGGAATTGAACCATGACCTCCAGGTTCATAGGTCAACGCTCAACCACTGAGCCATACAACTGATTTGCTGTGGTCTCTGACCTGCTTACACTCCTTCATGGTTTCCCAGAGCCTTCTGGAATAAGTCTAAACTCCTTATGGGGCCCATGAGCCCCTGGCAATGTCTACAGTCTTGTCACACCTCTCCATCGCCCCAGCCATGCCATGCTGACCTTGCCATCCCCCAGACCATGGGCAAAAAGGACTTCTCTCTGCCTCCATGGCTCCTGGGACCCAGAGCACCCTTCCTCTCTTCCCCAGTATCCCTGTCACCTTCTCTTAGAGGTCCTCCAGAACTTCCTGGACAAGCACCAATTACAGGGTGACTCCATATTTAACACCCTCCTTGCACAGACCCAAGGCTCTGCATGTGAAAGGCACTGCATGGAGGCCCAGGGCATGCAGTCAGGGAGGCGGGGCCACTTCCCTAAGTGCAGGATGTAACTGATATGGAAGACCAGGCACCCAGCCCGACCATGTACATGGCCTAGGGCAGTGGTCGGCAAACTGCGGCTCGCGAGCCACATGCGGCTCTTTGGGCCCTTGAGTGTGGCTCTTCCACAAAATACCACGGCCTGGGTGAGTCTATTTTGAAGAAGTGGCGTTAGAAGAAGTTTAAGTTAAAAAAATTCGGCTCTCAAAAGAAATTTCAATCATTGTACTGTTGATATTTGGCTCTGTTGACTAATGAGTTTGCCAACCACTGGCCTAGGGAAAGTCACTTAGCTGCTCAAAAACACTGGGTACTGGGTGGCCCTGCACAGTAACCTTTCTGTCCCTACTGTCCTCCCTGCCCTCCCCCTAGCTTCTGGAGAGTAATGAAGCAAACAGGGGGGCTTCAAGCCCTTCAGGCTGGACAGACCTGGATCAGAGGGACGCAGTGGAACAAGGACAAATACCTGGAGTTAAACTCTCCTCCAACAGAACCTTCCATCCTCATGCAAAATGAGGGAATTTCTGCCCTGACCGGTGTGACTCAGTTGGTTGGGCACTGTCCAGTGCACCAATAATTTTGCCAGTGTGATGACTGGTCAGGACACATGCCCAGGTTGCAGGCTCGCTGCCTGGTAGGGGGTGTGCAGAAGGCAGTCGATTGATGTTTCACTCTCACTTCAATGTTTCTCTCTCCCTCTCCCTTCCTCTCTTTGTAAAAATCAATTTTTTTAAATAATAAATAAATAAATAGAATGAGGGAAGTTCTTTCCCTCGTGGAGAACAAGGAGGTAGAAGGCAAGACAGGAAAGCAGCCACCAGCTCTGGTGAAGAACAACAAAAAGGTCAAATTTCAAGTCCTTGTCTCTCTAGTAGGAAAACTATTACAGCCACCAAACGAGGAATAATTAAAACTATTTATCTTGGCAGACTTGAGGGTTGGGGGGAATAGAAACACTAGTCCAAATGTGAGGTCTTTCATTAAATCGCCTTCTGTTGCCAAATAAAATATGGGCTGTTCACCTTCTAGAGGAAAAACATTCTAAGTAAAGGGGGAATTAGGTGGAAAGCACGAGGCATGGAAATTCAAGATGCGCTCTTCCCAGCCCCCCACCCAGCGGTTTCCCTCTGCTCAGGGCCCATGGGCAGCTCCTGCCTATAGCCATCATGTGCCAAGTGCAGGCACCAGGGACCCCAACCATGAACAGGATGCCAGACCCTGCCTTCCCACACTCAGATATTAATGGGAGGTTGATGGCACATGGTATACCAGTAAGAAGATGGAATACGAGGGGCTGGAAGGAACTCAGGGGTCTGATCACACAGACGGGGGGGGTACAATGCAGATTACAGACTGCCTCGGGGAGGTGACGACAATCACACCAAGCCAGGCCCGCATTGATGCAGGGTTCGAATCCTGGAAGAACATCCCATCTACCAGAAGCACAGGCCCCACTACCCTGAAGGCAGCGATCAAGTTTCCAATATGTGGGCACCGAAAACTTCCCTCTGTCCCTGTGTGGCGTGGCACCACATGGCCAGGAGAGAGAAGAGGTCATTCTCTGACCATCCAGTAAGGAAGGCCAAGGACAGCAGTGGTTAAGATGATGGACATCAAGGCAGACCATGGTTTAGGGCTGAACTTGCCGTTCTCCAGCTGTGTGACCAGGGGCTTCAATGTCCTCATCTGTCAAATGATGATCATGACACAGCCCACGGGATGAGATGACAATCCATGTGGAGGGCCTGGTAGCCAATCCCACCACCTGCCTTCCCATTGTTGAAATTGAGGAACTTTAAGCACAGTGGGGTCCGGGGGAGAGATTTATGCACGCATTCCTGTATGTGCCTGAAAACCATTGCAGGAAGGCCACACCAGAAGACCTAGTATGGGGACAGGCCAGGATCCGGAGGGAGGAAAAGAGGGACTTTTCCTGTTATACCCTAAGGGGTTGGGATTTTTACCACAGACACAAAAGATAACCAGACAAAGGCAATCATTGCATCTCTTGGGCCCTCCTCCAAGTGAGCATGTCTGACTAGGTGCACCTCCCCCCTAATCCTGCTGGATGAGGAAGGGGAGTGGGAACAGGCTGCAGATGGTGAGGGCTCAGGCCCTATAGCCTGTCCTACTAGAGGATGGAGCTAGAGGATGGAGCACACCAGTATCTCAGACTCCTGTCACTGGCTCCCTCAGAGCAGGCCTGCACCCACACCACCCCCTCTTAGTAGGTGTGATGGAGGAGGGGCAGTGGCTGGCCAGGTCAGGGTGCCCAGAGCCACTAGAGACTCAGGTTTCTTTAAGCCTGGGCAGCAGAGCTGCATTCCAGGCAGTTGTCACCTGGGAAAGCCCTTCTCCCCCAGCAGGGGAAGCCACATGGCAAGGTAGTTGTCAGAACCCTGATTCTGGAGTCAGTTAGCCCTGGGTTTGAATCCTGGCTCTGCCATCTGCAAGCAAGGGGACCCTCACCAAATCCTCAGCTTTAATTTCTAGAAAAATAATATTTCATTGCTCAGTGTTGTCGTAGCACTAACACACCCTTGCCCAGCCCAAGATCCAAGGGCACACAGCAGGTGTTGTTGGCCCCCATGTCCCTAAGGCCAGACAGAGGTAAACAGTAGAGAGAAGGAGACCCAGAGAGAATCTTGGACACAAAGCCATGCTAGGCCCAGACCAGACTAGGTGTGCTCCTCAGGGACAACTGGCCTCGGCTGAGAGAGGCACCAGCCTCACGCCGTGCTTGGGCACATCTTCATTTAGTTTGGGTCTTTAGGCCACGTCAAAATGGCCCCTCGTGAAGGGTAACTAACCCTCCCCCGAATTGGAGGAACATGAGGTTACCTCCCTGAGAGGAGACAAGATGGGAAGGTCCTTCCTTCTATCTGCATTTTATTTCTTTTTATTTTTATTTTTATTGATTTTTTACAGAGAGGAAGGAGGGGGCTAGAGAGTTAGAAACATCGATGAGAGAGAAACACGGATCAGCTGCCTCCTGCACACCCCCTACTGGGGATATGCCCGCAAACAAGGTACATGCCCCTGACTGGAATCGAACCCGGGACCCCTCCGTCCACAGGCCGGCGCTCTATCCACTGAGCCAAACTGGTCAGGGCTCTATCTGCATTTTATTTCTTAAGGTAAGGGTGGAAGCACACCGTGTTTACCATGTTATCCTTCATTCCTTTCAAAATATTTCACAATAACTCAACGCAGCCACCTTTGCTGGCCCAACGCTGAGTCCAGCGTTGGCAATTTACAGGCAGCCGGAAAAGTCAAACAGTTAAATCTATTCCAAGAGGGGCTGTGAGAATACAGGTTTCCCATGAAGGCTAATCACTTCCAAAGTCAACCAGTGACAGGGTGACAGGACTGTGGAGCAGTGCATGAACAGGGCTAAGGATGGAACAGTCTCCTGGTCAGACAGGCAGCCATCTGGGGGGCAGTAACTCCCCCCCTCAAGGTTTCCTGTTGGCATCTGGGTTAGGTAATGCCCTGCAGCCCAGTACTACTCAGGCCACAGGCTTCTCTGCTGTATTTGGGAGACTGCTGGAGTTGCTCGTGGGTGGTGACACCCTGACAAATGCCAGGCAGGCCTGTCCCTCGGGACCCCTGGGCTGACCACGGCTTGAGAAGGGCCCCTACACTAGAGACAACCAAACCTCTTCAATCAGTGATGGCCTGGAGAGGTCAGAAGGCTGAGTGGGGACACTCAGCAGGGGCTCCTCTCCTGGGGAGGCCAACTCTACTTTCAGGGGTTGAAGGCTTCAGGCTCTGCAGGCCTGATCTGAACAGGCCCCAAGAGGAGTCTAATTGCTAGATGTGCAGAAGGGCAACCCCAAGCAAAGGAGGACCAGACAAAGAAAGGGCCTGGCTTTTCTGAAAAGAATCCTAGGGCACCGATTGGGCAGGAGCTATTACATGCAAATATCTCCCCATCCATGCTAATCAGCCCCAGACGGGCTTTGTGAGCTACAAAAGGGACAGCAGATGTGCGCCAGTTCCTAGGCAGGGCCCTGAAAGCACAGGGGCTTAGCAGATAATTATGAAGGAAGGGGAGGGGGGTGAGCAAGGAACCAAACAGGCAACCCCAGGCCCTCTTGCTTCCTTCACTTGGCCTCTTTTCTCCAACCATGACTTTGAAACTGTGACTTATGCAATACCAGGCACACACCTAGTGCCAGACAGTGCATCAGTTAGTGCTCCCAACCACCTTCCAGGGCACATTTAGCTCATCTTTAAGTGAGGAAACTGAGACATAGATGACATGCTGGGAGCGGCTCAGCCTGGGGATCCAGTAGATTGTGAGAGATAGCCAAACCATATCCCTAGGAGATTTGGGCTCAGGAGGCTATAAAGGGCCGGGCTCAGGGTATTACTGGGAAGGACATGGGCTCTGGGCCCAGACATAGCCAGGCCTGGCTAGTTGACCATGGCTGGCAGGGGCCATCCCCCTGAACCATCACTAAAGGGAGGCAGTAGAGCCTTCCTCCTATGGCTGTGAGGGATCAGCAAGGGACCCCACCACCTGCAACACACAGCAGGAACTGAGTAGGCAGTGCTAAGGACCAAGGCAAACAAGCCCTTGGCAGAGGAGACCCTTAGGGAAGCCTGGAAAGCCAGGTTTACATGAGGTGTGTCACGATCCCTGGGGCTGTGCAGGGAGACTGGCCCTCTGGGACGTTGGTACTGGCCGCTGTCTGGGACAGTGCAGGAAGTGGAGCCAGTGACAGGTCTGAGGATCATGAATGTGGCTCCTAGGAAAGAGGGCTGCCCTTGGCCAGCTAAGGGGCCTCAACATGCAGGCCAGTGTGGCTCTGGAGAGGCTGGTGGACGGGCAGGGGCTGCCTCATAGGGAATGCATGTTGGAGGAAACTGCAGCCCAGGGCTGACCGTCTGGAGTCCCTCTCCAAGACCCATTTTGAAAGAAAGGTTTTGACCATCGCCCCAGAGGTGAATCAGGATGTTCTGGGGCTACGTTGCTGGTGGAAAGGCCTCTGTCAGCCCCCTGGGGCTCCAGAGGTCCGACTAGACCCACTGCACAGGATGTTTGCATTAGGAAGGCCACCACCCACCCGCCCGCTTTACCAGATGTAACTCCAGATGTGTTGCAGGCTATAGGAGACACCATAAGGGACTCAGCAACTAGCCAGGAATGGCCCTGCTAGTGCTGAGCAGTGGTTAGAGCATCGGTCTGTGCAACAGAGAGTCTCAGGGCACATACCTGGGTTGCAGATTCACTCCCCATCCCCGTTCAGGGTGTGTACAGGAGGCAACCAGTAGTCAACCATTTGATATGTCTCTCTCACATCAATGTTTCTCTCCCTTCCCCTCTGAAAAGCAATGGGAAAAATATCCTCGGGTGGGGATTAACAAAACAAAAAACCCTAGGCAAGAACGAGGAAAAATTGGCTTTGAACTCCAGAAGAGTTCAAGATGCCACTGCCCTAACAAAAGACAATGACAAGAAGGAGCAGGTGGGTGTCTCCTCCATGCCAGGTGCTAGCTGAATCTCCTGGTACAGCCTGGACTCCTCATCAGCGCCCAAGAAGCAGCAGGGCTGATGGAGGTCACCGAGTCCACCTGGGTTGGCATCCAGACTCTACCATCCACCACACAGTGCCTCAGCTTCCTGTTTACAAAACAGGGATAAGAGCTGTGGCTACTGTGGCTCCCCAAGGGGCATGCCTGGTGTGGGGAAGAGAATGAGCTGGTCTCACCCAACTCACGCCTCTGCCAAGCACCCTTGTGCCAACAGCGCACAGCAGACAGCATCCTTTGGGGTTGTTCCATGGTTAGACAAGTCAATGAACATAAAGTGCCTGGCATAGGGCTGCTGGCACATGCTCGGACTCAGTAAACATTAGCCATGATAGGGCCTGGAAGTGTCCATAAGCAGGGCTCAGGGGGTGGGGGATGAAGGCAGTCAGAGCCAGGCTCTGCAGAGGGGCCCCCAGGGCACAAAAGAGAAGTCTGGAAACTCTAAGCTGCCTTTGCCTTAACTCCAGCTCAAGGAAGAACGTGGCAAGTTCTTTGGAATGTGCCCCTTGTGTCTGCAAGAGGCCCCCCAATCCATCTTTGATTATTGATTCCCAGGCCCCCTGCAGGGGGTCACAAGTGTATCCCCTTTTCATGAAGAAGCTGAACTGCCAGGGTTCCTTCCTTGCTCAGAATCCCATCCGTCCTGGTTGTCAGGCAGGTTTCTATCCATAAAACCATTCTCCTCTGACATGTGTAACAATTCCAGCAAAAAACAAACCCCGGCCACAGGAACACAATTAGTGGGGAGCAAATCCACCAACAATCTAAAAGAAAAACAGCCCAGATCCACTCTTGCCAAAGTTGTGGGTGATGAATTGCTTGAGAGACAAACAAAAGCAGGGAATAAAAGGAGGTTCTCCCCTCTCTGTGTAAGGAGTGGGGGTGGGGAGGAGACAGAGCCCCCCTCCCTTCAACCAGTCTGGACCAGTTTTCGAGTGTTCTGCCTGGCAGCAGGGGACAGACCCACCTGACCAAACAAAAACTACCCAGAGGCTGAGGGATAAATTCTAGGTCTGGTTTTGAGGGGCAGTTATGTGGGTGTACACAATTGTTGAATGCCCTGAACACCTAATGCCTGGGCATCTGTGTGTTGATTAAACAATTTTTAAATAAGTAATCAAAAGAATAACCACAAGATGAGACACACAAGGGCCATGGAGTCTCCATATCCAACTCCTGCAGGCCTGGGTGGAACCTGGTCTCAATTTCCTTCATATAACTTTTTTTCAGGGAACAAAGGAAGTGGGGGTGGGGGAAGTCAGGGTCTCCAGACTCCTAACCAGAAAGTCAGATCTGGGCAGCAAAACAAGAGTCAGCGCAGGTGCCATGGTTTTCCTGGGCAGATGTGAAGAGGTCCATGCACTATTCCTGAGGTCTGAATCCTGAAGCTTCCCAAACAAGTCTTCAAAGTGAGACAATAGGAGGGTGATCACACAAAGGAAGGAGCTCCCTCCTGAGTCAACCCTAACAGGGGGCTCAGGCAGGATCTCCAAGGCCACCTCTGTGTCCCACCCAGCTCTAACTGTCAGGGGTTTCATGATCACCCCCACACCTGTGACACATCATCTCTTCCAGGCCACAGAGCAGGCTGAAGAGATATATCTATATATATAAAACCCTAATATGGAAACAGACAGAAAGGCGGAACAACCGAACAACCGATCGCTATGATGTGCACTGACCACCAGGGGGGTGCGCTCAGAACATGGCGGGCGTCGGCCGCAGCGGAATGGTGGAGCAGGTGAGTGGGGGCACCAGGCCAAGGAGGGGCACCAGTCGCTGTCATCGGGGTGAGCCTCTGGTGATTTCTGAAAATTCTTTGCTCCCATGCACCACAGTCCCGCTCGCACCCACTGCTGATGCCAGAGCCACTGCTTGCACCGCTGCCTGCACCCGGCACCAGCCCTGATAGCTTGGTGCCGTCAGCAGGTGCAAGAGGCGGCTGCCAGCCCTGATTGCCCCTAAGGGCTTCTCTACCTCCCCCTGCTCCTGAGGGACAATTGGGGCAGCAGCCGCCACTTGGGCGCCGGCCCAGCCCCAATCGCTCCACACCGTCAGCGGGTGCGAGCGGAGCCGTTGCAGTCAGCAAGTGGGAGTGGCGGTGGCAGGAGCAAGGGCTGCCGGCAGACAGGGGAACGGGGGCCGCAGCGGGAGGGGCTGGGCCGGGGCACGGAGGATGGGCCAAGACCTGCCCCTGTGCCCACCGCAGTCTCACGGCCCACAGTTCCTTTCAAGGTGCACAAATTTGTGCACTGGGCCCCTAGTATATATAATATATATACTAGGAGTGGGCCTAAGCTGCAGTCTGGCCTCTCTCTGAGGGAGGTGACCAGTGAGCAGATTGGGGGACAAGCAAATCAGGGGACAGCCCCGGCCAGCAAGCAGCCGGCCCCACCCTCCATCGCCCCGCCACCGTCCCCTCCCTCTGCCCGCTGGCACCCACCTTGGCTGGCCTGCCTCCTGCCAACCAGTAGCTCAGCCGTTCGGTCTATTTGCATATTACGCTTTTATTATATAGGATTATACCGTGTTATTCATCTGCTATGTGCTGGGTTGACACCAACCTTTGAAACTACCGTTTTCCAGAAAGGAAACTGCAGTGATGACAAGGGTCACTTAGCCAGGGTCACAAGATCACATCAAGGTTAGGCTCCCTAGCCTATGCTAATCATAACCTTCAGCAGCTTCTGACCCAGAGAGGGCTGCTGCAGTCCAGGAGGGGAAGGGAGAATATTCCACCCAGGAAATGCAAAGCAGGGGCAAGACAGGGGCCCAGGAGAGCAGCAGCAAGACTGATCCAGACACTGCACACCCCAGCTGCCCTCAGAGCAGGCTGATACCCCAGCAGAGCTACTGCCCCCCCTGCCCCCCGTCCCTGGGTTCTCTCCTTCCCACCTCAATTCTCTCTGGCCTGTGGCCTCTTACCCCCACACATAGCTCCTTAGCTACCATTCTCTTCACACTGGGCCCTTGACCACTTTCTATACAGTGGGAGATGGGATTCCTCCTCTGCCTTCTCTCTGCTTCCCAAGACTAGGAGTATGCTGGGAGTGGGGATCGTGTCTGACTTGTGCAGCAGGGCTGTGTCTACAGCCCAGGCACAGACATCCACCCTCGCCTCGCCAAGGCCACCTGCCACCAGCTCAACCCCTCAGTGAGGCCTCCCTTCCAACAAGGAAGCTGAGATTCGGGAGGCTGAGCCTCACTCAGGATCGCCCTACTTGGAAAGGGCAGGGAACAGAACTGGGCTAACCCAGACATAGCCACAGAGGTCACTTCCCTCCCCAACCCTTTTGAAATAAACACCACGCCCCTTTGCTGGGCCCACCCTTCCCCATGCATACCCTGTTCCAACCACACTGGCTGCTGGCTGCACTTAGCCATGCAGGACCCACAAGCTCACTCTTATTTTTTTTTAATATATATTTTTATTGATTTCAGAGATGAAGGGAGAGGGGAGAGAGATAGAAACATCAATGATGAGAGAGAATCATTGATTGGCTGCCTCCTGCACGCCCCCCACTGGGGATCGAGCCCGCAACCCGGGCATGTGCCCTTGACTGGAATCAAACCCGGGACCTTCAGTCCGCAGGCCGATGCTCTATCCACTGAGCCAAACCAGCTAGGGTCACAAGCTCACTCTTAGAGGTCTTCCCACCACAGGGGAACAGGCATGATTTTTTTTTTTTTTTTTTTTGCAATCTTTGAGCTGCTGAGAATTTACTGATACATCTTCATGAGTTTCTTTTCTCAAAGAAACATAGATTAATACTTTGAGATAAAAACAGCCAAGAGACATCAGAAGACATTTAGGTAAAAGGAAGCAGGCACTATTTTTACTTCTGTTAGCTCACAACTCACAACAACCCTTCAAGGTGGATGCTATCAAGATCCATTTTACAGCAGAGGAAACTGAGGTACAGAGAGGGCAGTGTGGGTAAGATGGTCAAGTGTGGGTCAAGACTTGGCCCAGCCTCCACCTGCTCTTCTCTGATGGCTTCAATGTTCCAGCCTGAGCAGGTCCCCCTAGCACCCTACCCCCTCCTTGACCAACCCCCCACCCCCTCCTCCAACGTTGTTGAGCATCAGCTCCAGTTATTTTCTCCCAGGCACAGACCATTAGGAGCACTAGCACACTGGAGGTGATTGCTGACCTAGTGCCTGTCACACAACACCCCAGACCCAAAGTTGTGGGGCCATGTGTTTACTGTAGGTGTCACTGTATCCCCAGCTCCTAAAACTGTAATTGGCACACAGCAAATGTTCAGTAAAAATTTGCTGTTTAAAGTTAGATGAATGGTAACTACTGCAATAAAAAGACAGCAAGTCTACTCTCCATACACGTTTCTGGTTGAAGGAGTCTCCCCATTTTCAAAGAACTGTGGGTGGGCCCTGCCATCCTGGGTGAGGTTCAACTCTCCCACTTCTCGTTCAGCCCCGCCCCCCCCCCAAACCTGCCAACTAGCTGGGTCCCCTCCCCAACCCCAGCCCTCCAAGGGAGCTGTCATCCAGGTCAGAAATCTGGTGACCTCCCCAAGGCTCTAACTCTAACCCTGGGCAGCAGCCAATACTGCTAACCTCTCCATCCTGCCTGTTCAAAGCTGCTCCCCACTCCCCCAGACCCAGCAGACACAGGGCCCCCTGCCCCCGCCTCTCCCATTGACTACCACCATCCCTTACAAGCCAGGAGCATCCACTTCACCCCCCACTCTGGTACTGTCCTCCAGTTCCTGTCAGCCTTTCTCTGATCACAGATCCCTCTGAGGGAGATCATAATCAGGGGAGACTCTCCCCCTGACCAAATGCACATAAAACCAATAGTAACACCAAGGCCATGGTTTACCAGATGCACACAAAATGAAGCATTTTACATGTGTTCCTTCCAGAGAGGTGCCACTGTCACACCTTTTCTACAATCAAAGAGGCTCATCTGAGTCACAGCTACTGACTCTTGTCCTTGTACCCTTATGCAAAAATTTCAGGGAATTGTGGGACCACACCAGCCGTCCACAGACTTCAGGTTAAGAGCCCTAGCTCTGAGTGGCCTCCACTATCCACCTGGTATGACCCTCCATCCCGCCCTCTCTGGGATGGGCATCTTGACAGATGTCCTGACAAACTTAAACTCACCACCTTCCTGGGTAGCAGGCAGATCTCAGACACAGAGCAAACTCCCGGGAAAAGAAAACACACTAGCACCAACAAGGGTACCTGATCCTCCCCCATTCTGTTAAATCTGACCTGGTCCAAAGTCTGGCACCTGAGAATCAACATGAGTTCATGTCACATTTCTCCTGTTAAAAGGCCCTGCATGACTACCACGTCCAGACCCCTAAATGTAATGCATGCTTGCTTGCTTGCCAGGTAACACACACTGCAGCCCCCTTTTCTCCTGTGATCTCACATACAGACCCCAACAACCCCAAAGAGGGTATGATGCTGGGCCCTCAACCCCTTGCCTGAAACACGCAGGCCCACGTAGGCAGACTTCAGAGATATTGCAGGTTTGGTTCCAGACCACCGTAATAAAGTGAGTATCACAATAAAGAAAGTCATAATCTTTTTTCTGGTGGAAGGTCTTGCCTTCAATTTGTAAAAAAAAACAAAAAAAAAAATGCAAGACCTGTAAAACACAATAAAGCAACGTGCAATAAAATGAGGTACACCTGTACAAACTCTTCAGTTTTATAAAGGTAGCAGGTACAGATAATATAGATTGTCCCAAGCAGAGTATGGGCAACACCTATAACCAAGCATATTTTACAAGGAAACATAGGATTAGTCACACTAAATTGGATATGTAGAGATAATAAAGAACCCAGGTGGCAGAGTTCAGGTCTGATTAATTTTGCTGTCAAATGAATGGCAGGTTAGGTTTCCAGAAGTTCTGGATTTCCAAATTGCCAGGGAGGGCTGTGGACTAAACAGGTTGCAGATGAGGAAGGGGAGAGGCTGCGGGGTGGGCAGTGGGAAGGGCCTGGGACTAAAAGCCAGGCCAGGTTAGGACTGGGTGTAACAGCCCTTACCTGTACAGGGATTCAACTCAGCCACCTAAAGGAAGGGTCTGGGGGCCAAAGGAGATTGCAGGCTAAGGGAAAGAGATGTTATCCCACACCAGATGGAGACCTGGGTTCAGACAAATGCTTCTCTATTTTAAGAAACAAACCACTGCAAGTGAAAGGATAGATGACTACTGGCGTGAGGCCTGTGTTAGGGTGGCAGCAGGCAAAAAGATGTCTCTGGCTAACTGGGGTGGCATAGCCCCTTCTGAAGGTGGCACTGTTCTCTACCTGGTCTCAGGGCCAGTAGGCCTGGGATTGCCAGGCTTTCTGATTTTTCAGAAGTACTAAGTCAGATTTTTATGTGAAATTACCCAATTTTAAAAATGTTGGATGTCTACTTTTATTTTAACCCTGTGGCCAAGCAAACCCTTCAGGCAGGTCACTCACAACCCCCTGACCAAGGGTCATGACCTTTGCTATCTTGTCCCCAATGCCCTGAGCAGAATTCGAATTCACCTTTTGTTCATTATCACAACTCCTGAACCCCTGAATGCTTCTGGGATGGGCTAAGGTGAAATTATTCAGTTACATTCCTGTTACGTTCTCTGGTCTGGAAGCTTCCACAGGCTTCTCTCTCCCTGCTCCATCTATACCAGTGGTCAGCAAACTGCGGCTTGTGGCCCCTTGAGTGTGGCTCTTCCACAAAATACCACGTGCAGGCGCGCACATACAGTGCGATTGAAACTTCGTGGCCCATGTGCAGAAGTCGGTTTTCGGCTCTCAAAAGAAATTTCAATCGTTGTACTGTTGATATTTGGCTCTGTTGACTAATGAGTTTGCTGACCACTGATCTACACCATAACCTATTAGCAGAGTAATCTTCAGAAATACCATTTGTATCATGTTAATCCTCTGGAAAAATGGTGGACAACTCCTGACCACATACAGGAAAAGGACATCACTTGTAAAACGTGACTTGGACCCAACTTTGTTACCTCTCCTTTAGCTCCCCACTTCCTCAGAGACCCCTTTGCTCCACGACAGGCTGCTGTCCCACCCCCCATCCACTTGAGCACCTCTCCATGTCCTTCCCAGCAATCTGGCTATATCCACATCCTACGGACGCACTGTGGCCAAGGCATCTGTCTCTCAGTGTCTGTTCTCCCTTTCCTCTACAGAAAAAGAAACCCTGAAATTAGCTAAGTGCATGACCATTTGTACTAAAGACTACATTTCCCAGCCTTCCTTGTGCTAATGGTGGCCATGTGACTATATTCTAGCCAATGAGATGAATGCAGAAACCCCCTCAACCAGCTTTTGGGAACCTCCCTTAACAGACACCTGGATGGACCCTTGGCATCCTTTGTGTCTTCTTTGTCCTGCTGCCTGGAAACCATGTTGTAATGGCTGAACTTCAGCCACCGAGTTGATCACGATGACAAGACCTCACTCCAGGAAGGACCTGGGTCTGAAGAGTTCCTCAAGTAGAGGCTTCACACCAGAGGCTTCACTGGTCTGCCAATCTCCAGACTTTAGCATAAAAAGCATGAAAAATAAAATGTCATCTCGTTTAAGCCACTAATACTTTGGGTATGTGTTATGAACAGACAAAATGAATCCTGATCACCATTTTTCCCTTAACCACTTTGCATTAAGACAGCAGGCACACTAGCCCTGAACTCTAAACCCAGCTCTGCTGCCTGCCAGCCATGCCACCTGATCAAGCCTTTCCACCTGTTTTCCACCAATACAATGGGAAGGGTGTCCTTGCCCGAACAAAACTGTCTTAAGGACCAGTGGTAACACACAGCAAGAGTCACACCTGTCAGGCCAACTGGCCCACACAGTCCAGAAAGTGTACTCTATCTGGCCTGGGCAATCAGGACACTTCATAATCAAAACAAACACGATGAAAGGCTTTTCCGTTTCTTTTAAAACTATGGCAGATCTGGCATCCATGACTGAGGCCAAGTTCCCAGTGCCCCCTCCTCCTGCCTGCTTCATTAATTTATCCCAGGGGTCCACAAGCTTTTACTGTCAAAGGCCAGCAAATAAGTATCGTAGGTTTTGCATGACACAATGATCTTGGTTGAATATTCTTCTTTGGATTGTCTTTAAAAATCCAAACCTTCAAGAATGTATAAACCTCCCTTAGCTTTGACTATATAAAAATAGGCTAGCCCTAGCTGGTTTGGCTCAGTGGGTAGAGTGTCGGCCTGTGGACTGAAGGGTCCCGGGTTCGATTCTGGTCAAGGGCACATGCCCGGGTTGCCCATTCGATCCCAGTAGGAGCCAGGCAGGAGGCAGCTGATCAATGATGCTCTCTCATCATTGATGTTTCTATCTCTTTCTCTCCCTCTCCCTTCCACTCTGAAATCAATTAAATAAATAAATAAATAAATAAATAAATATAATAAAAAATAGGCTGCAGGCCCAAGCTGGCCCATAGGCAACAGTTTGCCCACAGGCCCTAATTTATACCATTATCCTTTCCCCAGCTACTCCCAAGGTCAAGCAGTTGAGTATGTCAACACAGGTTTATGCAGTGTTGGTACACAATAAATGCTCAATGAAGAACAGCAGCCAATAGGAACATGCAGGCACCAGTGAAATATGAATGCCCTTCCAGTATTACTTTCTTGATTGTCACCCCAACATGTCACTGAATATTCTAAAGGCTAGGCACATATGAAAAACTCTTCTGTGCCCTCACCCCCTCCCACAGATGTCGGGGGGAGGGGGCGGTTACCAGGAGAATGACTGAAGGAAATCACAAGGGTTTCAGATTCTGTGGCAGCAGGCCATTCTTCACCTGTTTGCACAGAGGGTTTTTCTCTGGGGTTTCCATATCCTGGCATGTCCCCACAAACTGAAATTTAGCCCTGTATGAGCCAGTCCTGCTATATATTTCTTCCTAGCCAAAGGGTTGGGGACAATCCAGAGAGCCAACCAAAGTAACTTGTGCTGACCAAGAAAAAAAAAGTGACACAGTCATCTCCAGAAAGTCTGCCATGGGACTGAGGAACTAAGAGTCTGTTCTGCTCTCTGCCCTGGCCACCCCATGATGGTCTTCCTCAAGGAGCTGCATCCTTTCAAGGGGAGGGCAGCTTGCTCCAAGTACTCCAGATGCTGTGCCAAAGGTTCCTCAAGCCCAGGAAAGCTGTACCTCTACCCAGGGAAATGGCCTGGTTTTTGGTAGCTGCCATTTAGTCAATGCTATGGATACAGGGTGACTTCAAGTGGCAAGAAGGGGTGGGGAAAAGCTACTTCAATTGGCAAGAAGGAAGGGTGACTGGGACAAGGCCTGTTGCAGCTATCATCGTTCCCACACAGAGGGTACTGGCCTGTGTAGCTCCGTGGTTAGAGTGTCATCCCATGCACTGAAAGGTCACAGGTTCGATTCCATAAGGGCACATACCTAGGTTGCAGGTTTGATCCCGATCGGGGCATGTGGGTAACACAACCAATCCATGTTTCTCTCTCACATCGATGGTTTCCTCTCTCTGTCTCTGTCTCTCTCCCTTCCTCTCTCTCTCTCTAGAATCAAGGAAAAAACATATCCTCAGGTGAGGATTTTAAAAAAAAAGGAAACAGGGCTGGCCCTAGCTGGGTAGCTCAGTTGGTTAGAGTGTTGTCCCAATACACCAAGATTGTGGGTTCAATTCCCAGTCAGGGCAAATACAATCGTCAACCAATGAATGCATGGGTGGGTGGAACAAGTCAATGTTTCTCTCTCTTTCTCCCTTCCTCTCTCTCTCTCTAAAATCAAATTTAAAAAGAAAAAAGAAAGCAATAGGGCTGTATGTCCTGCTACCTTACCCAGCTCCCAGACCTGCCACCTCAGGCAGAGGTTGCAGCCCAGGTGTCCCTCTTCCATCTGCAGGAAATGCAAGATAGCTGGGCAGCCTGCAATATAAGGGGATCCCTCCCAGAAAAGCCAGTCCTTTACTACTCTACACAAATAACATCACAGTCACTAATATCTATAGAAATAGTGACTATTTAATGCCAGACACCCTGCTCCACACCCCCATGGTCCACTTCACACACATTCCCGGGGTTCTAAGTAGCAGCATTCCCAATGTGGATGAGGAAACTGAGGCTGTGTGCAGGTGAGTATTGCTACAGGTAAAGAAACAGGCTCAGGGAAGTGAAATGGCTAGTATAAGACCATACCAGTCCGACTCCACATTCAGAACCCTCATCTGCATCCAAAGATCCCCTGGCCCCAGTCCCACATGGAGGAACTGGGAAATTCGTGCAGGTATCCAGGCCAACCCTGTCTCAACCCAAACACAAATTCAAATCCTAGGAGTGATCTAGAAACAGAAGCAGCTCGAAAGACTCCACCTCATGAGGGACAAGTGAGCAAAACTGGGCTCCTGATGCTTTCTCACCTGGCCAAAGAAGCATTTAGATCCCAGAAGGACCCAGGTGGGAAAATGCTGAGGCCAGAGAAGGAAATTCATCCCAAGAGAAGGCCTAAAGCTTCCAGCAGCCTGGTTCCCCCAAGTCCCAACCCCACACTCCCTACCGCCCACCCAGCTGCCACATGCCTGCACATTTCCTCAGTGGCTAGACCATCTCTGACTTTTTCCAGGGGACTGTCAGTCAGCACTCCATACCCAGCAGGCCTGCTCTCAGATCCAGGAGCAGTGTGCAGCCCACACCCCAGCCCTGGGACTTTGCACTCCCCAGTACCCTTCACAGCAATCCTTCCCTGTGCACCCACTCTCCAGGCCTGCTCAGGAACCAATGCTGCCTCACTCAGACTAAGGCCATCGCCAGCCAGTTACTGGAGGAGTTTTAGGTAGCACCTCCGAGTGTCCACTTATAAGGAAACATGCTGTGCCACAGTCCTATCATCACCCCCATTCTACCAATGAAGAAACTGAGGCACAGGCATACAGCTACGGTAGGGCATCAGTCTAGCCCACACCGTGGACAAAAAAAGAAAAACTATGTCCAAGCCCTAACCCCCGAGCCTAAGAAGATGACTTCACCATTTGTAAAAAGGATCTGTGCAGATGTAATTAAGGATCTTGAGATAAGATCATCCTGGATTTAGGGTGGGCCCTAAATCCAAAGATAAGTGAAGGGAAGAGACTGGGAAGAAGGGGTGTGAAGACGGGGGCACAGATCAGAGTTGTGTTGCTGTATGCCAAGCAATACCTGGAGCCATGGAAGCTAGAAGAGGCAAGAAAGGAGCCTCCGGAGGGAATGTGGCTCTGCCAACACTTTGATTTCAGACTTTGGGCTAGGAACTGTATGAAAATACATTCCTGTTGTTTTAGGTCACCGCGTTTGTTATGGCAGCCCTGGGAAACTAATGCAAGAGGTTCAGCTGACTCCAGAACCCCTGCTCTCAACCCCACACTATGTTACGTGAACATAAATGGGGGTGCGAGGCGGTGGCATCTTTCAGACTTGTGAGACTGTCATCCCAGACTAAGGATCTCAGTTAGAAAAACATGAACTTTCTCCTCTTTACAAATAATACTTCAGTTATGAATTACCTCAAAAAGAGAAGTGCTATCTTCATAGCTCATACAATTCAAGATTATCAGCAAAAACACGAAAGTAAAAACTCTCCTGAACAAAGATGCTTATAGGGGAAACTGGGTATGGAGCATATGGGAACTTTCTGTACTATCTTCCTACTAATCCTATCAACCTCAAATTGTTTTAAAATCAAAAGAAGTTTATTTACAAAAGAAAACCAACTCTCCTGGACCTAACTCCCTTGTGGGTCAGCCTTGGGACCCTAGTTTGAAAAACTCTACCCTACTTTACTCTGTTCCCCAATAATACTTGCAGAATGAATGCCCTTATTTATGATCTGGGGGATCCTATTCAGCTTAAGGTGGATCTTAAGTGTCTGTCCTGAGTTCTGATGTCCACCTGGGACACCTTTCTCCCGTCTCATCTGGTCCAAGATCTAGCTCTGCCCCAGCAAAGAGGGGTGGACACTTGGGAAATAGGCACGGCTCCCTGGGTTTGGGTTTTCTAAGTCAAGGCACAGGGAGAAACCTGTGTGAACCAACTGCTCTTCACACCCTATACCCAAAGTGGCAAAAAATCCACACACGCTAAAGCCAGTAAGAGACTCCTGAGTGGCTCCCCCAGAGCTTCTGTGTAAGGAACCCTGAGAGACAAAGCTGAAGGAAACATAATAGCAACATTTGAAGGAGGAATCAAGAATGGGAGAGAACAGATAAGAAAGAGTAACAAAAGAAAAAGGATGAACTACAAAGACTAGGGGTCCTTGGCAAGCACATTTGTGATTCCCCCCTACCCCCTAAAATGTCAGTTTTGAAACTAGCTTCTGAAAAAGCACCCAGCTTCTCACATCCCCTGGACGGAAGATCAGAGGACCAGGGCACAGGAGGAAACTGTTACCTCTTCAGCCCGTGGGCCTATCCCTTCGTTATCACCGAGCACACCCAGGTGCTCGCACCACCCTCTCCTCCGGCCCTGATCGACAAGTTTCCCACCGGGGGGGTGGGGGGGGCCAATACCACGCCCTCCAGATGGGTGGACCCGGTCCCCTGAGCCGCCCCAGACTGGGCACCACTTTCCAACTGTCCTTCGCAGTCCAGGGGGGCCCCTGAGACGGCCAGAAGCTGCCCACACACCGCTCCCCCTACCAGGCGGCCACACCCGACCGCGAGACTCCCCACCTCAAGCCCCCTCTCTCCCACCCAGCCCCCACACCCCTGGCGTCATCCGAATTCACCTTCCACGCTCGGCCCCCCCACTTCCTGCCCACCCCCTCCCAATCTCAGGGCCCTCACTCCCCCCATTTCCCGCTTCCCTCCGTACACTGGGCACCTCACCTCTGACCGCCACGCACGCCCTCTTTTCTGCCTCGGCTCCTCGATACAGTCCCTCCACACCCCTTAATCGGGGCCCCACACCGCGCGCTCCCTCGGCTCGGCCCCACGCACCCCACACCAGGCCCCCATGGCTCGGGGCCCCTAACCCTCGGGCCGCCAAGCCCCTCACCCACCGCCGCCGCCGCCGCGTCCCTCCCGCCCCGGGCCCCCGCCCGACCCGCCTCGTGCGCAGTCGCCACGCGCCGCCCGGCCGTCTGCCCGGACCCGGGACCCCGCACTCACGGCTGAAGAGGGCGATGCCCGCCGACTCCGGGCCGGCGCGCACCTCGAGGCGCAGCGCCTGATGCTCCGCGTGCCGCTGGATCTCGCCGTTCGCGTCGCCAATGGTGAGGAGGCGGGTGCCGGAGAACACCGACACAGTCGCGCAGGGCCCCACGACGCCGGCGCCCGCCGTCACCATAATGCCCGCGCCCGGCCCCGCCGTCGCCGCCGCTGCTGCCATCTTAGATCCGGCTCCAGGCCCCACTGCCGCCGCCGCTCCCGGGCCCAGGCCGCCGCCGCTACTGCCGCCGCTGCCGCCGCCGCCGCGCAGGCCGAGGCCGAGGCCGAGCCGGGCAGCGCCGCCTGCGGGCCACGCGCCGCCTCGCTGCCACCGCCGACGGCCCGGCCCCGTGGCGCAGCGCCCCCTGCCGGCGGCCCTGGGCGCGGGGAGGGAGCACGCGGAGGACCACACTCGCAGCGGGAAGGGGTCGGCCCCGCCCCGGCCCCGGCCCCGCCCCGCCCCACTCCGCCTCGCGCGAACGGTCGCCGCTTTGTGAGGTGGTCGGTGGCCCCGGCGCGGCGGCGGCGGGAGCGTGCGTCAGGGGGCGGTGCTCGGGCCTCGGCCACGCCCCTAGCTGAGTCCCGCCCCCAGCTCGCCGAGGAAAGGCCCCGCTAAGGAGCAGTGCGAGTGCGGAGGCCAGAGGAGCGCGGGTAGGAGAGCGTCCGGGGCAGTGCTCGGCCGCGCACACTCGCCCCGGCCCCGCCCAGCGCAAAGGGCCACGCTTTCTGAGACGGTGCCCCAGTCCGGGAAGCGGTGGGGGCGTGTCTGACGCCGACGGCTTGGGCACGCCCCTGAGGCTGGCCCCGCCCCCTCCCGCCCAGGCTGTGTGAGGCGGCGTGAGGAGGGGCAGAGTTCAGTTGCGATGGGCCCGCCTCCATGCTGCCTCTGCTCCCTCCACTGGGCCTCCCTTTTTTTTTTTTTTGGAGAGGGAGAGAGAGAAACATCAATGATGAGAGAGAGAAAAAAAGGGCTTCTGTGGTGAGTGGTACACATAGAGCAGCCTTATTGCTCTACGTGCGGAATCAACATCGAGAGATTTCGGAAGCATAATTTTTTGGCACTTGGGCAGCTGGTAATCCTTGGTCCTGGCACCCGCCAAAAAAAAAGAAATGATGAGAGAGAATCATGGATGTGCTGCCTCCTGCATGTCCCCTACTGGGGATAGAGCCTGCAACCCTGGCATGTGCCCTTGACTGGAATTGAACCCAGGACCCTTTAGTCCGCAGGCCAATGCTTTATCCACTGAGCCAAACTGGCTAGGGCTGGGCCTCACTTTTTGAGGCATGTGGCACTTGGGGCACACCCCGGGTTGTGGCCCCATTCCCTCAGTCTCCAAAAGCAGTTTTAGGTGGGAGTCACCCTCTGCAAGCATGTCAAACTGGCGGCCCGCAGGCCGCATGCAGCCCACAAGGAATATTTTTGTGGCCCAGCCAATAAAATGGTATGCAAGAAATGTTTTAATTAAAATTTTGTAACTTAACTTTTACAATATCCTGTTATACATCATTATTAATAATGAACCACAACGTTTGCTAATGGCTGATTACTATAATCATGTTGCATTAATTTCCCTTACACACCTTACCGCACAGGCGCACCATTTCTCTCCACTAATACTAGCAGCGAATATTTTAGCAGCCGATTGCCACGTCATTAGTCTTGTACTGACTTGTTTGGTGTGTGCAACGGGAAATATTTCGCTTTCAGAGAAGGAGAAAAATAGGTTTATTTGCGTTACGCTTATTAATTTGTGCAGTTATTCAGTGTCTGGTAAGTTAAGGCTCAAGAAAAAAATTAATTTTTATTAAAATATTATTTTA
The DNA here is from genome assembly GCF_951640355.1 of Cnephaeus nilssonii. Lineage (NCBI taxonomy): Eukaryota > Metazoa > Chordata > Mammalia > Chiroptera > Vespertilionidae > Cnephaeus > Cnephaeus nilssonii. The sequence goes on from NC_137076.1 coordinate 25,213,210, forward strand.
TGTTAACGATTACTCATTTATTTCAGCCCTTTGTATTCAGCATGTCTCTATCGAAATAAACCTACGTTTCTATGAAAATTGAAGCTTTTGCTTTTTTGCGGCCCACAGAAACTTAAACCTTGTTTAGTTGGCCCACGTTAGCCTTTGAGTTTGACATGCTTGCTCTACACCCAACCTAAACCCCTCTCCTGCAACATTCAAGCGCTCCTTCTCTCTTCCCCATCATCTCCATTCCAGTCCCACGGCGCCCCCTCCTCCATGCTCAGAGCTTCACTGTCTCCTCCCCCACAAAAAATTCTTGGACCTCTCCCTCTGGACCCCTCCATTAGCCCCTAGTTACTTTGCCTTCTCTCAATGATGGCTGGCTGAACAATGGTGAGTCCCGCTGAACATGGCGAAGTGCGCCTTTTCACACACACACACACACACACACACACACACACACACATCTTCCTTTCAAGTCCCTCCCTCCCACTGTTCCAGGGCTGCTTTCGGGGGGACCCAAAGAGTTTTGTGGCCACTTATCTTCCCCAGCTCCCACTCTTCCCTGGACCTGGTCATGTACTATTCATTCTCCTCAATATTCCTCTGCCCCGTCCCCGCATCATTCCACCTCCTCTACCCACCAACACCAGGACTTTAGCAGAGATTCTCTGAGGCATTGTCCCCTCCCCACACCGTCCTGGGCCTCCCTATAAACACCCTTGTCTGCATGCAGTTGAGGGGTACTCCCCCCACACACCAGGCATTCAGTGATTGGTCCCAGAAGTCCCAGGCTTGAAGAATTACACTCCACAGAGGTCTTGGGGACAGCTCAACATGTGCTGTAATTAATAACTTAGGCATACCAGCAAGGCAGACACTCAAAACATCCCCCCAGGTGCCCTATGCTCCCAAAGCCCAGTTGGGTTGTCCACGTCAGGTGTGGCAGGGAAGAGGAAACAGGAGGGGTGTGCAGAAAGCTCTGGCCTCTTATGCCCAGCTGGGGACCAGACGGGATCATAACAACTTCCCCGGTGGCCTGAGAAGCTGAGATTCCAAAGAGAGACTTCCTGCTTGCTGTCCAGCCTCCCAGCCAGTGCCTGCTCCCCCTCTTCCACTCCTGCTCCTCTGTGAGGAAGGTCCCAAGGCCAGGCATCCCTTTTGTCTCTGTTCAATTCCCTGAGAAAGCAGCAGCTAGAGCCCCCCAAAGTAGCTGGAGGGACCTCGGGCCCCACCCAGCCCCACCAGCTCAAGTGAGAGTACTGAATGGAGGGCGGAGTGCATGGACAGAGAGACGAGGGCCCCAAATCTCAGCCTCACTGGCAGGCCCGGAAGGTGCTGAATTCAGGGGGTTCAGGTGAGGATGATGTGGAGGTGGGCCTCTTCCGGGGCCTGGAGTTTTCATGGGTTGCTGTAGAACCTGAGCAAGCATCCAGGGCGGCTGCGTCTCCTTCTGAAGTAATTTTCTTTGTCCGTGGAAGAAAAATAGAACTGGGTGATTGGGGGTTTCAGGGTTTCCCCATGTTCTGAGTCTGAGACTCCGCAGTCCACCAGGTCTCATCTCACCCACACACCCACATACTCCACAGCTTCAGGGCCCTGATCTGCCTCTGTCCTCCTGCCTTCCTCTCTGCTGAACAGGGAACCAAGCATCCTGGGTCCAGATCCCAGCTCCAGTACTTCCTAGTGGTGTGACCTCAGTCGAATGACTTAACTCCTCTGTGCTCAGTTTCCCCTTTTGCACAACAGGGAGAGTACTAATACCCCCCTCCTAGGGTGGCTATGAAGAAGCATAAAGGAATTAAAGCACCTGGCACATCACATTGTAAGTACTAAGTATTAAGGGAACAAAGCTATTACTATTATCTCCTCTCTTTCCATTCTGGGCTTCCTCAAAAAGTCTACCCTCTCCTCTGCCCTGCAGGCTCCTGCTCCGAATGCCAGCCAAGAAGAGATGAACCTGAAGCCTGGCAGGTGAGTGCAGCGAGGTCCTCCCTAGCTGGGTGACCCCAGTAAGGCACATAACCAGCTTCAGTCTCTTTGTTTGTAAAAAAAAAAAAAGTCAATCGCACTTTATAGGGTGTTACAAAGTAAATATCAAGATCCTCCGTGTAGTAACACAGTACAAGCTAAGAGACCTGTCAGCTGCTTCATTTTCATTTCAGCCAACAGCACAGCTTTCTAATGCTTCAAAAAGAAACTGGAATTGAAAGCAGGGACACAGATACTTGCACACCCATGTTCATATGTTCATGTTCATGTGTTCATGGCAGCATTATTCACAATAGCCAAAAGATGGAAGCAACTCAAGTGTCTATCAGTGGGTGATTGGGTAAACAAAATGCGGTATACACACACAATGGAATATTATTCAACCTTAAAAAGGAAGGAAATTCTGACATGTTACAACATGAGTGAGCCTTGAAAACATTACACTAAGTGAAATAAGCCAGACACAAAAGGATGACCTTTGTATAGACGCACTTCTATATAAAATGTCCGAAAAAGGGCAAATCTACATGCCCTGGCCGGTGTAGCTCCGTTGCTTGAATGTTGTTCCATGCACCACAAGGTTGATGGTTCAAATCCTAGTCAGGCAGGGCACATGCCTGGACAGGCTCGATCCCCAGTAAGGGGGCATGAAGGAGGCAGCCGATTGCTGTTTCTCTCTCACATTGATTTTTTTTCTCTCTCTCTCCCTCTCCCTTCCTCTCTCTCTCTAAAACAAACAAACAAAGGCAAGTCTACAGAAACAGAAAGTAGAATGGTGGTGGCAAAGGGCTGGGTTGTTGCCAATACTGAGGAGTTACTGTATAGTGGGAACAGAGTTTCAGTTTTCCAGGAAAAGTCTATAAATGAAAGATGGTGATGTTTGCACAAAAATGTACATGTACTTAATGCCACAGAACTGCACTGCTTAAAAATGGTTACAATGGGATCCCAGCTGGGTAGCTCAGTTGGTTAGAGTATCAACCTGATACACCAAGGTTGTGAGTTTACCCCAGTCAGGGCACATAAAAAAAATTAACCAACAAATGCCATAAATAAGTGGAACAACTCAATGTTTCTCTCTCTTTAAAATCAATAAAATTTTTAAAAATGGTTAAAAGGTACATTTTATTATGTATATTTTACTTCAATTTGGAAAAAATAAACTAGAAAAGATCACTAGAATTTACTATTAAGGAAAAGATGCACCATACATAACAATGTAGGTGTCATGCTATCATTTATGTTTAAAAGAGTGAGGATAATCCTGGCCAGTATGGGTTGGTTGGGCGTCATCCCATACATCAAAAGTTTGCCTGTTCAACTCTGGTCAGAGCACATGCCTGGGTTGCAGGAGGCAGCCGATCCATGTTTTGCTCTCTCTCTCCCTTTCCCTTCCTCTCTCTCTAAAAAAAAATCTTTACAATAAAATAAAAGGGTAAGGATATAGATTTGCTATTTTAACCTTTGCTTGCATTTTGCAAGAAGCTCCTAACAGTGGTTACTTCTATGTCTGTAGAGAGAGAGACCAATGGGTTGAGAAGGGTTACGTGATAGAAAAAAACACTACTATATGTATAATTTTGACATATGGGTGTGTTTTATATTCAAAATTTTTAATTAAAAAATATAGCAATAAATAAGTATATAGTCACCACGGCTAAAATACTGAGAAATAAGTTGTTTCTCTGTTTTCCATAGTTTCATTTTAAATGTCTTTTTTGTTGTTGTTATTAATCCACACCTGAGGATTTTTATTTATTTATTTATTTATTTTTGCTTTGACTATTAGAGAGAGTGGAAGGGAGGGGGAAAGACAGAGAGAGAGAAACATCGATGTGAGACACACTGATTGATTGCCTTCCTCAAACACCCTGACCAGGGCAGGGCTGAGGATCGAGCCTGCAACCGAGGTCCGAGGTATGTGCCCTTGACCGGAATCAAACCCAGGACCCTTCAGTCCCAGGGCTGACGCTCTATCCGCTGAGCCAAATGTCTTTTTAAAAGGAAAAATCACCAGGCTTGTGCCTTGAGCCTGTGGCTTCTCACGGAAAGTTTTAGAATTTGCCCTGCTTGCTGGCATTTATTAACAACTCGGGATTTGTTTCCAGAGCTAAGACCTCAGAGGCTGAACAGCCTGGCGCCAAGCCCCTTCCTTGCCACTATCTGTATACCAGGGACTGGGGACCGGTTCAAACTTCCCTGCTCCTCTCTCTGGAATTCCAGACTCATGTCTCCGTCTGCTCTTGGGCATAACGGAATGAGGTGGTCTGTCCCTTTTCCCTCCAAGCCGTCCCTCCCCAAGACACCCCCACGCCTCCTCCTCCTTCAGCCCTCATCTAATACAAAATCAGCGCCGTGCCCTGGCCAAGTGGCTCAGTTGGTTGGAGCATAGTCCCAAGCACCAAAAGGTTGCGGGTTCGATTCCCAGTCGGGCAGATACGAAAGGCAACTTTCTCTTTTTTTAAAATAATACATTTTATTGATTTTTTACAGAGAGGAAGGGAGAGGGACAGAGAGTTAGAAACATCGATGAGAGAGAAACATCGATCAGCTGCCTCCTGCACACCCCCCACTGGGGATATGCCCGCAACCAAGGTACATGCCCTCGACCGGAATCGAACCTGGGACCCTTGAGTCCGCAGGCCGACGCTCTATCCACTGAGCCAAACCGGTTTCGGCGCAACTTTCTCATATCAATGTTTTTTTCTCTCTTCCTTCCTCTCTCTCTAAAATCCATAAACATATCCTGGACATGAGAATTTTTTTTAAAAAGCAGTGCCATGTTTCCCATCTGCTGAATCTACCTGACCTGCATCTGTTTGCTTCTTCCACCTCTGTTGCCCACACGCGGGACCAGACCACTTGGAGTGCCAGTCCGTTCACACCCTCCAAGTCTGTCGTCCCCACAGCCTATGAGCACCTGAATCTGGTTACGTCCCTTCTCTGCTCTGAAACCTTCATGGCTCCCATCCCACTTGGGGTAAAAGTCAAAGTTCTCCACATGGCCCGTCAGCTCCTCACTCTCCTCTTCCCAGTTACATGTGCTGTGCCAAGAAGGTGTCCTGAGCCTGGATCAATCTCCCGCAGCTACGTCCTGCTCATCTCTGAGATGCCTTGGATTCCCTACGTAAGTGAGAAGCGAGTTTCCTGGTCACTCCCCCCCCCCCCCCCCGGTGGCTTCGTCTATCTCCCCCCATAGAATTAAGAAACTCTGAGGGAGCTGGCTGGTGTGGCTCTGGTTGAATGTTGACCTATGAACCAGGAGGTGTGGCTCAGTGGTTGAACGTCGACCTATGAACCAGGAGGTCACGGTTTGATTCGCGGTCAGGGGACGTGCCTGGGTTGTGGGCTCCATCACCAGAAGCGGGTGTGCAGGAGGCAGCTGATCAATGGTTCTCTCTCATCATTGATGTTTCTATCTCTCTCTCCCTCTCCTTCCTCTCAGGAAAATACACACACACACACACACACACACATAAACCTTCCATTAAAAAAACAAAACAAAAAACACAAGAAGCTCTGAGGGAGGGAGGGCCTCATTCTGTCCTTGTCCAGATGCCCAGGAAGGGTGTGGTGACCAATCCAATACTCTCACCTCCCCCCACCGCAGTCCCCATCGGAGTGCTTCAAGCAGAGGACTCTGCCCAGCAGTCCCACAGTGTCTACTTGTCCAAATGGGACATCGGAGGCCACCTCAAGTGGGGCCACCTTCACCTCAGACCTGTACTCCTCTCTGTACAAAGAGGAGCAGCTGAACATTTTCTTTATCTATGGTGTCCATGGCTCAGCCTTCTCTAACTTAGAGGAAAAAAAGGAATAAAGTATAAACACCAAGGCCCCCCCAAGATGCAGTTGTGCAGAGGGGTTCAAATCCCAGCTCGGACATGTATGATCTAGGGGAGCCACACCCCTTGATGAGGAGGGCTGTGTGTAGTGAGACCCTCCCCACTAAAAGGGACAATGTACAACAGGAACATTTAAGCTGAAGTCCCAGAAACTGAACACAAAGTAGGCTCTTCTTTATACCAGGAGGGGGCTACAGTGTGCATCAAATTGTCACGAGGCTCCATGATCCCCCAAAAGCCACCAGGTCCCCCTGAGTCCCCTCTGTCACCATTCTAAGGAGTCGACCCAACTGAATGCAAAGACCGTGCTGACCCCAAGAGCAAGCACACACAATGGCCTGGATGTGGCCACCTCCAATCCCCCGGGATGTCTCAGAGCCAACTCTCAGCTCACAAACAAATCCCTGCTCAGAGATTCTGGGCTTTTCCCAGCGTCCTCCCCCCACCCCCCATCCCCCACTCCCAAGCTCAGAAACAACAGGTCAGCCCAGCCTGGCGGTGGCCCCTGCCTTCCTGGCATTAGGACAGTAAGCCAGGGACCAAGAAATGAAACAACTTACCGTTGAGATAGCAAACAAGGAATTATCGAAGGACATGTCTGAAAAAGAAAGAGAGAGGGAAACCAAAACTGGGGCCAGTTTCAATTCCTTATTCCCCCACTTCCCCCAAGGCCACACGCCCAATGTAGAGCCTGAGGAGAGGGGTGGGATCCGTCTCAGGGCATCCTCTTTGCTCCCTTCCAGCCCATTCCACAGGGCGAGCCCTTAGTCGCAAATTGTATCACGTCCCTCTTCTGCTCTGAGCCCTCCTTCAGCAGCCTCTCGCTACCCTCTGGAAAATGGGTTCCTCGTCTCAACTCCCCCTTCGGGAGAACCTCTCAGCTCCTCCACTGCCCCAGGGTCTCCCGGAAGCGCCTTCTTCAGGTCTCTGCTTACATAGCATTTCTTTGGGGGACAGCCCTCCTAGCCCCCACAGATCTGGGCCAACATCAGCTGTTTCCCGCCCTGGAATGTGAGCTTGGGGTCAGAGACCACCTCTGTCTTGGTCATCGAGGGAGCGCCATAGACCTCGATACATAGTAGGTGCTCAACAAATGCATGAGACAGTGAAAAAAGTACAAGAACGGAGTGTCTCCCTTTGGGAGCCCCTTCCTGAGCATCATGCACACAGACCGGCTACCCCTCGCCCCCTGGTGGGAGCCGGCAGAACGACACGTTTGGACCACAAATGGAGCTCCATTTGAGGACGGTGACAGATACAGTGAAAGCAACAGGGTGCTCAGTGGACAAGACAGATGTAGTGCGTCCCTCGTGGAGCTGACCATCCAGCGGTGGAGGCAAATATTACATACCCAACAGGCAAGATTATTTGAATGTGTTTCTACTAAGGGGCAAGAAGAATGACAGGGTGCCTGTTGGGATCATCTAAGTAGAAAGCACAGACCCTGTCTAGAAAATCAAGGAAGGCTTCCTGGAGGAGGTGACCTTCAGACTGAGATCAGAAGGAAGAAGAGTACTCTAGGCAGAGGGCAGTGTGCATGAAAGGCCCAAGCATAGGGCAAGGAGAGAAGGTGAGAGGTGAAACATGGGGTGGAGGGGAGTTGGAAAGGGGAGAGAGTGTATTCTTGCCCCAAGGGAAGTGATCAGCCCCAAAAGAGGTTCAGTAGTGAGTAGTGAGGCCCATAGTGTTTTGAGGCAGTGAACCTTGCCTGGGAGAGGGGGTAGGGACAGGATCAAGGAGGAAGCACAAACCTGTGGTGGTGAAGTTACCCTGGGCCCAGCAGGATTCCCGCTCTCTGCAAAGGGATTGGGAAGACAGTGATGCCATCTCCGGCAGGAGGCTTTTTCCAGGCCCCAGACTTGACCTTAGTTCCCCACCCATGCTGAATCCTCTCGTGTGGAAGTTCTCTTGTAAGAGCCCCACAAGCCAGATGACGTCAGGATTCCATCCCAGGGCTTCTGCTAGCTCTCTGCCACCCCCCTCAGAAGGGAGAAACGAAGGCCCGGACTAGTTGGAACATCCTGATGCCCAGGGACCAGGGCATCAAGTTGGGCACTGCACAACCCCAGGGGGATGCCACTCGCCTCCTCCCACTGTGGATTTCTAGGGTGATTAGAACATTTTTGGCAGCTGGCAGTAAAAAGATAGGAGGAAGGCTCAGCCACTAGTTCCCTGTGCCTCAGTCTCCTGGTCTGTAAAATGGGGCTATTTATAGTGCCTGCTTCCAGGGCCGCTATGAGGCTAACAGGAGCTCCAGCTTCAGTCTCCTAGCTCCCAGCACAGCACCCCGCACACCTGTTCCTACGAAGCGGCCCCCATCATTCGATGCCGTTTGCAGCGGAGCCCACACAGCCAGGGAAGTGCCCTTCTGTTCCCAGAACCTGGCCAGCTCTTAGAGTCCCTAACACCCACCAGCAACTCATGCCCTGGGACTGAATATTTCTTTCTCCCAACCCCACCCCCCCAAGGGTCTCCAGGGATGGTCTCACCTTTTCTTCTGCATTTTTTTTACTTTAACTGGGGAACAAAAAATAAACAAGCATTTGTTAGATTTTGCTCCTGGGTGCATCCTGGTTGCAAGTTTCTGAAAGCTAAAAAGCCAAAAGCCCCCCTCAGACATTTGCCTTCTCCCCTAGTAAATTTGCCACTCAACAGGAGAACTACTGCAAACATTTATTTTCCCCAAGTACATGAGTAATGTGTGTTGGTAAAAACTTCCAACAAAGTACAAGCATGTTAAATTGTTTTTTGTTTTGTTTTAGAAAGGAGAGAGAGCGAGGGAGAGAGGCTGCCTCCCGCACGCACCCAACCTGGGGTCAAACCCACAACCTAGGTATGTGCCCTGACCGAACGGAACTTACCCTTCTGGTGCACGGGACAATGCTCCAACCAACTGAGCCACCCCACGGCATACATTCAACTTTTGGCTAAATAATCCTTGGTGATCATATATGGCCCACACAAAAGATGGCCCTTATATAGTAAATGGGTGGCTACATTCTCAATTTCTTCATTATATAGACATTAAATGAGAAGAGGAAAAAATTTCACTGTCTCAAGACATCTGAAAAACATTTCACTGTCTCAAGACATCTGAAAAACAGCAGATATATATATTTTTTAAATATATTTTATTGATTTTTCACAGAGAGAAAGGGAGAGGGATAGAGAGCTAGAAACATCGATGAGAGAGATACATCGACCAGCTGCCTCCTGCACACCCCCCACCGGGGATGTGCCCGCAACCAATGTACATGCCCTTGACCGGAATCGAACCTGGGACCCTTCATTCCGCAGACCGACGCTCTATCCACTGAGCCAAACCGGTTTCGGCAAAACAGCAGATATTAAAAGTCTGTCTGGCCCTAGCCGGTTTGGCTCAGTGGATAGAGCGTCTGTCTGCGGACTGAAGGGTCCTGGGTTCGATTCCGGTCAAGGGTACGTACCTTGGTTGCAGGCTCCTCCCCCGCCCAGAGCCCTGGTAAGGCCCATGCAGGAGGCAACCAATTGATGTGATTCTCTCACATCAGTATTTCGCTGTTTTTCCCTCTCTCTAAAAATCAATGGGAAAATATTCTCAGGTGAGGATTAAAATAAATAAATAAATAAATAATACCTTATAATTTAAAAAAAGGTTGTCTGGCCCTGGCCTGGTGGCTCAGTTGGTTGGAGCGTTGTCCCATACACCAAAAGGTTGTGGGTTCAACTCCCCATTAGGGCACATACCTAAGTTTTGGGTTTGATCTCCAGTTAAGGCACATATGGGAGGTGACTGATAGACCCACTGATGTTTCTCCCTCTTTCTCTCGTCCTTCCCTCTCTACCTAAAATCAATAAAAACATTTCCTTCAGTCCGGCTGATGTAGCTCAACAGTTGAGCTTTGACCCAGGAACCAAGAAATCACTGGTTTGATTCCTGGTCAGGGCACATACTCTGGGTTCGATCCCCTGTTGGGGGTGTGCAGGAGGCAACCAATCAATGATATTTCTCTCTTGTGGATGTTTCTATGTCTCTATCCCTCTCCTGTCCTCTCTCTAAAAAAATCAATAAAAACATACACTGAGGGGGGATGAGGACAAATATGTGATACCCTAATCAATAAAGAAATTAAAAAAAAAAAATACACTGAGTGGCCAGATTATTATGATCTCTGAACGCATAATAATCTGGCCACTCAGTGTATATCCTATATAATAAAAGGCTAATATACAAATTGTCCCCTTGACCAGGAGTTCGACCAGCAGGCAGGCCGGGCAACCACCCATGTCCCCTCCCCCTGGCCAGGCTGGCCGGACCCCACCCATGCACAAATTCATGCACCGGGCCTCTAAAATATATATATATATATATATATATATATATATATATATATATATATATATACATATATACTAGTAGCCCATTTGCAGGAAGAATCCTGTGAGCGGCCGCTGTGGCCGCATGTGCTGCCGCTGCCGCTGCCGCTGCCGCCACCATTGCGACCCCCGCGCCTGCACCCTCGGGCTGCTGCTGCTGGCCCCGCTCCGCCCCGCTCCACCCCACCCCGCCCCGCTCCACCCCACCCCGCCCCGCCCCGGCTTTCCCTCTGGCAGCCACCTTGCTTTCTGCTTTTCCTCCCTCTTCCTTCTAAGTTGTCTTCAGTCTTCACTCCTCCCTCCCTCAGTGTATGCAAATTAACCACCATCTTTGTTGGGTAATTTGCATACTCACCCTGATTGGCTGGTGGACGTGGCTTGGGCGTAGCAAAGGTGCGGTCAATTTGCATATTAGTATTTTATTAGGTAGTATATATATATATATATATATATATATATATACACATATATATATATATATATATATATATATATATATATATACTGAGTGGCCAGATTATTATGCATTCAGAGATCATAATAATCTGGCTACTCAGTGTATTTTTTAAAAACATATCCTTGGGCGAGGATTTAAAAAGAAATTAATTTCAGTAGATGCCAGGGGTTGGATAGAGGGGGATGGGGAATTAATGTTTCATAGGGACAAAGTTTCAGTTTGAGAAGATGAAAGAATCCTGGAGCCCAGGCCGGCTGGCTCAGCTAGAGCCTCATCCTGTGCACCAAAAGGTTGCGGGTTCAATTCCCAGTCAGAGCACATACCTGGGTTGCATGTGCATTTGATCCCTGGTCAGGGTGTATGGGGGAGGCGACAGATTGACCCATCAATGTTTCTCTTTCACATGGATGTTTCTTTCTCTCTCTCTCTCCCTTTCTCTCTCTAAATCAATGAACATATCCTCTGGTGAGGCTTTCTTTGCCTGCTGTTACCTTTCCTGATCACCACAGCGACAGTCACCAGCCCAGCAAGGAGGAGGGCTCCAGCCAGGCTCAAGGAGAGTGCCAGGATCCAAGTGGGTACTAGAGGAAAATGGGAAGAGAGAGAATGGGCAGGTCATGGAGTTGTGGAGGCACAGGGAGGAAGTAGGACAACTGTCATCTTGGGGGAGCTAGCTTTTCCCCCTTACCCGCCAACTATGTGGCTTGAGTGTAACTGGACACTAGGGACCCAGCAAACCTTATATCTAGCCAATGGGAATTAATTCTGAGACTTTGGATAGGCCTCTGCTGGGAAGAGAGGTTTACTCCTCTACCCAATATTACAAAGCTGGTAGGATATACATCTGGAGCTGCTGGGTAGGATTTTGCTACCATGTGGGGGTGGGCTTGCCTGAGAAGAAGACACAGAAGAAAGCTGAACTGAGAGGTGGCAAATGATTCCTGACACCTTTGGGCCCCTGGATTCAGCCACGCCTGAAGTCAGCACTGTGATCTGACTTCAGTTCAGCGAATCAACAAATCCCTCTTTGTCCTCGAAGCCAGTTTGCGTCAAGTTTTCAGTTACTTGCAGCCTGAAGATTCCTGCTGATTTCAGCATGGGTACCAGGGGATCAGAGGACAAATCCCCACCCAGCCAAGTGTGGACCACGAGGCCTACACAGAGGTCAGCCACAGAAGCTGAAACCCCAGCTCCAGGGTTTTGTCTGCAAAGGATTTGGCTGCCCCTCCCTGGAGACAGAGTGGGGATCTCAGGGGGGCCTGGAGCAGATGCCCTGACCCCAGTGGAGGTCAGGAGCTAAGCCAGGAGGGTGAAGGAGAAATGCATACTTGGTGTTCTCACAGTGTTAGCCTTGTTCATTCATTCATCCGGGGGCTTGGGGGGGGGGCGGGTAAGGTTTGTCACCTCCCCACTCTGAGACCACAGGACCAAGGTAAGAGAAGGGGGCCTTTGATAGTAGAGCTTGAGGCCGGGAAGGACATAGAGACTGTTCTGTCATCACAATGTGTGAGCCTCTGCTAGCAACAAAGTTCTATTTGCAGCTGGAAAGTTCTGATGGATGCTGACACACAGGCTCCTCCCTCTCTCCGCTCCTTGATCCAGAGTCCACACCCACACCCTTGAAAAGATCAGCAGCCCTCCAAAACTTCTGTCCCACTCACCCCAAAAGCCAGAGTCCTTCCTGCAGCCACAAGGCCCTACAAGATCCTTTTTGCTACCTTCCTGCCCTCGTCTCTCCCCACTTTCCTCCTTGCTCATTAGGCTTCAGTCAAGGGTGCCTCCATGTTGCTCAAACACATCAGCCTCAGGACCTTTGCACATCCTGCTCTTTCTACCTGGAACCTTCTTGCCCGAGACATTCATGTGGCTGGCTCCTTATCATTCAGGTCTGTTCTCAAACACTCCCTCCTCAGAGAAGTGTTCACTGACCACTATCCTCTGTATTTAAAATGACACCCTTTAGCTCTAGCTGGTTTGGCTCAGTGGATAGAGTGTCGGCCTGTGGACTGAAGGGTCCTGGGTTTGATTCCAGTTAAGGGCTCAGTCCCCAGTAGGGGGCGTGCAGGAGGCAGCTGATTCTCTCTCATCATTGATGTTTCTATCTCTCCCTCTCCCTTCCTCTCTGAAATCAAGAAAAATATATTTAGCCCTAACCAGTTTGGCTCAGTGGATAGAGCGTCGGCCTATGGACTGAAAGGTCCCAGGTTTGATTCCAGTCAAGGGCATGTACCTTGGTTGTGGGCACATCCCCAGTAGGGGGTGTGCAAGAGGCAGCTGATCGATGTTTCTCTCTAACTCTCTATCCCTCTCTCTTCGTCTCTGTAAAAAATCAATAAAATATATTTTAATAAATAAATAAATAAAATGACGCCCTTCACCAGGCTGTATTTCATTCTTGCATTTTACTTGCCCCCCCTGGCAGATTGAATACTTCTTAGACTACTCGTTCATGGTGCGTGGCAGGTGCTCTAAGATGTTCCATGGCCAGGAGGGGAGGGGGCAGCAGAGCATGCACATGTAATGCCTGGGCTTTGGAGACCAGTGGAGTCCCAGCTCTGCTACCTGCTCGCTATGTGACTTGGGCAAGTCCCTTCATCTCTTGTGCCTTGGTTTCCTTATCCGCAAAATGGGGAGAATCACTATACCCACCGCACGGGATGACTGTGAGGATTAAACAAGGAAAAGTGAGTAAATCCTGGCAAGTTGGAAGCCTGGCTCATTCTATGACTACTTCCACGCAGAGCGAACAGCACTTGGAAAGGCTTGGTAGAGAGAAAATGGAGCCCGGCAGTGAGGGCTGGCGAAAGGGCCTTACCTGGGAAGGACACGTGCACAGGTTCACTGAGGTCTGACAGTTGCGGCTGCCTGTGCTCGCCTAACACGCCATATTGGCACTGAAACATTCCCCCTGCAGCCTCCCAGCCGCCACTCAGGTTGAAGGTGACCCTGAGCTGGTCTGCAGGGGCCTGCAGGAGCTGGATCACCTTCTCCCCTTGATAGAGCGTGAAGTTGGCCCCTGGGAAGCCCCAGGGGGCCATGCATTCAATGTAGATGGGGTCCTCTTGACTGCTGGGGTGTGGGGGCACCAGCAGGATGGATGGGGCTGGTATCGCCATGGAGCCTACAATGCAGAAAAGGGAGGTTGGGTGAATGGGTGATTAGAGCAGGGGCCAACCTGGCTGTGTGGCTTAGGGCAAGTGGCTCACACTCTCTGGATCTTGTTCCTCCCTCCCCCAACTGATTACAGATTTATTTTTCACTTGTCAAATACTAGTACACAGCTGATAATTTGGACGGGAAAATACATCAAAGGCATATATACAATTAATAGAAGTTCTTATTATACATGTAGCATGGAAGATACATCTTTACTTTTACACATTCTAGAAGACATTCAAATCAAGATAGATTTAAACAGGTTGATAAATGTCTGTGGGCCTTGCCCTAGCCGGTTTGGCTCAGTGGATAGAGCATTGGCCTTCGGACTGAAGGGTCCCGGGTTCGATTCCTGCCAAGGGCACATGCCCAGGTTGTGAGCTTGATCCCCAGTAAGGGGGTGTATAGGAGGCAGCCAATCAATGATTCTCATCATTGATGTTTCTATCTATCTATCTCTCCCTCTCCCTTCCTCTCTGATATCAATGAAAATTTAAAAAAATAAAAAATGTCTGTGGGCCTTGATTTTTATGTACAACTGGAGACTAGTCATCCCCACCCTACTGCGATGTTGGGGAATCAAGTGCCTTGTACATGGTCAGGGGTCACTGCGTTTGAGTCATTTTTTTAAATGATAGCAGTAGATATTACACAGCAATGCAATTTACATTCTCATTACTTCAATCAACAGTACTGACTATACACCAGGACCTGCTTTAGGTACTGGGGACAGAGCAGTGAATGAGATAGACAGACAGACAGACATGCCTGCCTCAGGGAGCTAATGTTCTCAAGGAGATAAGAAGTGCTGTGCAGCACGTGAGAGTAATGAGAAGGCTGCAGCAGCTGGGATGGCCACGGAGGGCTTCCCTGAAGAAGCGACACAGAAAGAGCCGAGAGAAAGCATTTCAGGCAGAGAAACAGCATGGGCAAAGCCTGGGGGGCTGGGAGGGGTGTGGGGTATTCAAGGAGGCTGGCTAGAGGGCATGAGGGACAGGGGGAGCAGGAGGAGGGGAGGGCTGAGAGGTTCTAGCTTGCTTCCCAGGCTGTGGTGAGGAATATAGATTTTGGGGTTCAGTTTCCTACAGGAGGGACCAGTGTCTCCCCAGCTGCCCCCAGGCTCCTGCGCACAGTGTGGCTCCGGCTTAGGTGAGGTCTACACAAGCCTTCCGTTGTCCCCCAGCAAATCTGCTGCTGAGGCCCTGGAGGTGGGAGCCTCAGAGGCCAACAGGGCTGAGTCATGGGGCGTGGGCACAGCTCTCCTCAGCGGGGTGGCATTTCTGATAACCATGATGTGGGGATAACGAGGAGCCCAATAAAAGAAAGCCATGCTCCAGGGACATTTCCAAGGCTCTGGGACAAATCTGTCAGGGCTCAGCCTTCTCCAGCACCTGGGGAGGGCAGCCCCAGGTACAGGTTCCTGCCCCCAGAGCAGAGGTAAGGTGGGCAGGCATGGGGAGTGGCTCGGGGGGAGTGCAGGGGTGGCAGGCTCACCAGCTGCAAAGAGCAGGACAATCCAGGGCATTGCTTCTCCAGCGACTGGCCAGGCAATCTGGCTGAGGCCAGTGTGACCCGCGGTTCACCACAGCTCCTTCGGTGCGGCCAGAGCAGGGAAAGAAGAAGCTGGGCTGTTTCTGGCCGAGTTATTTCCTCACTGGCAGGAAGTTGCATATATACTTGAGTTACTGAAAGACTCTTTCTCCTCTCCCCACCCCTTCCATTGGGGCACATCAGACCCTAGCACCTCTCGGAGCCTTGGTGGCCATAGTTCTGAAGATGTGAGGGACAAACAAATGAGATGGTCAGGATGCATTTATTTTTTTCTACCCCTGAAAGGACTCCTGGGCATGAGGAAGGGTAAGGACTGTGGGCTGTTTGGGAAATCCATGTCCAAGACGTACACCACAGCCCAACCAGCGCCAAAGTTGATGTGCATGTCAGGTGGAGGGTGGGTAGGGCTTGGCCTCTGTGACCTCAGGCAAGGCATGGTTCTCCTTTGAAGCCTCATCTTGTTGCTCTGTAGAATTCAGCTCAGAGGAGCAGAGAGAGATCCAAAGAACTCATGATATGAGGCACAATGCCACGAGGGGTGTGCGCATTTCCAACGTGAAGCCACAGAGAAGAAAAGCTTCAGGAGCTTCGCAAGCCAGGTGAAACACGAGCTCCGGAACTGAGGCAATGATATACTTGGCAGAATAAATTGCCTTCCAGCTCCAGCTCAGAAACTTCCAAAGATTTGTTTGACAAGTAGGTTTGCTTTGCTCTCTAAACATTTCTGTTCAAATTAAGTGGGTCCACCTGGAGGTTTACACCCAGGAAGGACATAAACATGTGTACACCAAACACCAAAAAGGACCACTAGACTTTTCTTTCTTTTGACACACAACCCTCATTCCAACATCAGGACCTTTGGGCGTAATTCTATCACTCTGATCAAATCCCACTTCTTCAGGTCTCAGCTTAAATATCACTTCTGTAAAACCCATCCAGAGCCCTCTGGACTTAGAAAAACCCCTTTGCTGAATTCTCCCATAGTGCCTTGTAATTTTCTTTTATTGCAATTAGTATGCTTGTTGCTTCCAAGGAATCCGTCCATTTCATCTAAGTTGTAGAACTTAGTATAAACTGTTAATGTTTTCTCATTTTCCTTTTAACGTCTGTAGGGTCTGTGGTGATGTTCCATTGGCAACGTAATTTGTGTGTTTTTTTCCCCTTGATTAGTCTTGCTAGAAATTAACGTTTTATTAATCTTTGCAAAGTACTTTTTACTTTGTTATTTTTCTCTAATTTCTGTTTTCTATTTCTTTGCTCTTTGGTCTTTACCTTTTCTTTCTTCTATTTACCTTGTGTCTAATCAGCTCTTCTTTTATTAGCTTCTTAAGATGGAAACTTAGATCATTTATTTTTTCAGCATTTATATTAATCTTCACCCAAGGATATGTTTTTATTGATTTGAAAGAGAGAGGAAGAGAGAGGGAAACACTGATGTGAGAGACAAACATCGATCAGTTGCCTCCCATATGCGCCCAGACCGGGGACTGAACCCAAAACCTAGGTTTGTGCCCTGACCAGGAATCTAACCCCCAACCTTTTGGTGTACAGAATTATGTTCCAATCAACTGAGCAGCCTGACCAGGGCAGATCATTGATTTAAAACCTTTATCTTCTAATATAAGCATTTAAAGCTATACATTTCCCTCTATGCACTGCTTTAACTACATCTCACACATTTTAATATATTGTAATTTATTATCATTGTTAGAAATAATATCTTTTTCCCTGTGAAGTTTTTCTATGAACCATAGTTTATTTAGGTGTTCCTTAATTTATAAGTATTTGGGCTTTTTAAATAATTTACTATTAGTGATCTTTAATTTAATTCCTTTGTGGTCAGATAATATACTCCATATAATTTCAATCCTCTGAAATTTATTAATTTTTTAAAATATATTTTTATTGATTTCAGAGAGGAAGGGAGAGGGAGAGAGAGATAGAAACATCAATGATGAGAGAGAATCATTGATCAGCTGCCTCCTGCAAACCCCTTACTGGGGATCGAGCCCACAACCCAGGCATATGCCCTTGACTGGAATCTAACCTGGGACCCTTCAGTCCCCAGGCTGACACTTAATAGCTGAGTCAAACCAGCTAGGGCAGAAATTTATTAATTTTTAATGACCCAGCATATCTTGCTCCACATTCTATTGGCCCTTAAGATATATAAACAATACTCTGCAATTGTTTGATATATCCTGTAAATGTCAATTAGATTAGGTCAAGGTGGTTCACAGAACATGCTTGAATTTACTGAATTCATCCAGTTCTCTTCCTCCAGAAGTGCAGGGAGAGGGTCCTTGTTGTCTGCCGCAGTTTCCCTAAGCCTACCACAGTGCTTGGCATACAGTGAGCCGTAAATATTTGACTGTCTGGCCTGAAAGCCAAAACATATTCATTCGGTCTATTTTTGTGGCTCTATCCTGTGTGTACAGAAGAGTTAAGAGATTCTTGGCTTTGATGTATAGGAGACAGAATTGAGATTTCTTCCAGATATCTGACTCCAAAAGTCTTGTGAAGGGGGAAGGGCATACTAGGTAGAGGGAATAACGTGTGTGAAGGAACCTGAATGTAAGGACTTCATCCTGGGAGCATTTAATACGGTGCAAAAATCTATAACCTGAAATTGAGTTCAGAAAAACAGCAACACATGCCTGTATTGGTCACCTGTCACACAGCTGTTGTACTTAAGAGGCACTACTGAGGAGTCATGGACAGGATGAAGAGAAATCAACAAGGAATGGTGACTCCTGGGGTCAGGAGCTGTTACCAGCCCAGATCTGAAGTTGCTGGGGAGGATGTGATCCTGAAATTGGGAGAGAGCTGGAGTTGCAGGCTTTGGTAGAGAGATACAGACCAACAAGGTGGGAGCCAGGGGATATATATCTAGGTTTTCCTCCTCTCCAGGCCTCAGATCTCCTGCCAGGGCCAAACTCCAGTAGCCAGATTGATCCAGTGTATAGAGATCAGCCTTCCAGGGTACAGAGTGGTGTAGGGAAAGGTGAAGAACAGCCCTGGTGGGGCGGGGCACAAAGATTGCCCAGCACATTCTTAGAATCTTTTGGTTATAATTTCAGGGGATCCCTGATCTCAAGAAACCAGTCTGCCTACTCCCCATCCTTGTAAGGACCTCAGGCTAAGATTCTAGGCCAACACTACAAAGGGAAGAGGGCCCCTACATGATGTGGCTTGCTCTGACTGCTTCCATCTCTTCTCTGGGTACTCCTCTCACCCCATCACCTCCTTTCTGCCTCTTGAACCCTGAGTGCTTTCCCCCTGATGTGGGGCACTGTTCTGTTTGTCTCCCCCTGTCCCTTCTACTTCCAGTCTGAGCTTCAATGTCACTCCTCAGGGAAGCCCTCCCTGACTCCACCCAGGTTAAATGGGCCATACCACCTAGAGCCTAGCATTTACTTCTTAGCACCTATGACTACCTAAAATCATCTTAGTGGAGCAACAGTAGGATGACAACTCCACAAGGACATGGACAGTTTGTTTTTGTTGTTGTTTATTTTTGCCAATGTTATCTCTGATAAGGGCTTTTTAAAAATGTATTTATTGTCTAAAGTTTTACATATGTCTCCTTTTTCCCCGCTTGACCCCCCTCCCCCCACCGCAGCCACTCCCACTCCAGGCAATCCCCCACCGCCCCAGTGTCTGTATCCACTGGTTATGCTAACATGCACACATACAAGTCCTTTGGTTGCTCTCTAACCCCCTCCCTCCCCTGCCATTTGTCTCTGGATCTATTCTTGTTCATCAAATTATGTTGATCATTATATTCCACATATGAGTGAGATCATGTGGTATTTATCTTTCTCCGACTGGCTTATTTTGCTGAGCATAATGCTCTCCAGTTCCATCTATGCTGTTGCAAATGGTAAAAGTTCCTTCTTTTTATAGCAGCGTAGTATTCCATTGTGTAGATGTATCACAGTTTTTTAATCCACTCATCCTTTGATGGGCACTTAGGTTGCTTCCAAATCTTAGCTATTGTAAATTGTGCTGCTATGAACATAGGGATGTATATATCCTTTCTGATTGGTGTTTCTGCTTTCTTGGGATATATTCCTAGAAGTGGAATTACTGGGTCAAATGGGAGTTCTATTTTTAACTTTTTGAGGAAACTCCATACTGTTCTCCACAGTGGCTGCACCAGTCTGCATTCCCATCAGCAGTGCACGAGGGTTCCTTTTTCTCCACATCCTCGCCAGCACTTGTTGTTTGTTGATGATAGGCATTCTGACAGTTGTGAGATGGTACCTCGTTGTCCTTTTGATT
Source organism: Cnephaeus nilssonii (assembly GCF_951640355.1). NCBI lineage: Eukaryota > Metazoa > Chordata > Mammalia > Chiroptera > Vespertilionidae > Cnephaeus > Cnephaeus nilssonii. Next base: position 25,232,833 of record NC_137076.1, read on the forward strand.
TGCATCCCTCGGATGATTAGTGACTTTGAGCATGTTTTCATATGTCTCTCGGCCTTCTGTATGTCTTTTGAAAAGTGTCTATTTAGGTCCTTTGCCCATTTTTTGATTGGATCGTTTATCTTCCTTTTGTTAAGATGTATAAGTTCTCTGTAAATTTTGGAGATTAAACCTTATCTGCAATAGCATTAGCAAATATGTTCTCCCATGCAGTGGGCTTTCTTGTTGTTTTGTTGATGGTTTCTTTTGCTGTGCAGAAGCTTTTTATTTTGATGTAGTCCTATTTGTTTATTTTCTCCTTAGTTTCCATTGCTCTAGGAGCTGTGTCTGTAAAGATATTGCTACGACATATGTCTGCTATTTTGCTGCCTATGTAGTCTTGTAGGACTTTTATGGTTTCCCATCTTACATTTAAATCCTTTAGCCATTTTGAGTTTGTTTTTGTGTATGGTGTAAGTTGGTGATCTAGTTTCATTTTTTTTGCATGTATCTGACCAAATTTCCCAGCATCATTTATTGAAGAGACTGTCCTGACTCCATTGTATGCTCTTGACAGTTTCTGTTTTATTCACAGCCTCAGACTCTTAGTAAATACTTGTGGAATAATAGGGGAGGAGGAAGTTTTTGTTTTTGTTTAATCAAGGAAAATAAGAATCACCCATTCAGACCCCAGATGCCAGTGAAAATAGAGGAATCAGTAGCTCGAAGAGCCTGTCCCTCCAGAAAAATTGACAAATCGAGCAAAGATAGTCAGAAGCAACTTTATCCAACCTCTGGAAAAGAGCTCAAGATGTATGCCAACCAAGCCAGTGCTCAGTCAGGAAGAAGGTGATGTGAGTGTGGCAGGAAAGCCTTGTGTGTTGCCTGCCCTTCCCCAGCATGGCAGGTCCTGAAGACAGCAGCCTGTGTCCCCAGTTCCGGAGGCAGCAGAGCCGCCCTCATTCTCACAGTCCTGTGTTCGTCTGTTCTGACATGTCTAACCTGAAGACTAACTCCAGACACTTGTCTGTTTAATTCAGAATGTACTCCTAGAAAACAGTGTAAGGCAGCGATTTTCAACCGGTGTGCTGCAAGAATTTTTAAAATACGCAATGCCTGACTATTAAGTTAGGGGCACTGACCTCTTTTCCCTTAGAGTGTCAAAAAAAAAAAAATGACAACAGCCAACACAAGAATAGCCATCTGGGAAGTACTCTTCTGGTTACTAGATGGGCTGCTGCCTGATTTGTGAATCACTTAATAAAGACAATTAGGTCTAAAAAAAAAAAATAGCCACCTGTGTGAATGAATAAAAATTACACCTACTTTTTTGTTGGATTTGCAAAAAATATATTTTTTGGTGTGCTACAGAACTTTCGTAATTAGTTTATGTGTGACATAAGATGAAAAAGATTATGTGGGCTTGTGCTGGGGGCTGTGAGTGGCCAGGAGAGGCCAATGGGGGGAAAAAGGAGACATATGTAATACTTTCAACAATAAAGAATTTAAAATAAAATAAAACAACAACAACAACAAAAGATGAAAAAGGTGCAAATCACTGGTGTAAGGCAAAGGAAGACCCACAGCCACCTAGGTCCTAGGGCAAAAGATTACAACTGAGAACAATGATAGACATGCTAACAGCTGTGAGGAAAAGCTGGGGTGAAAGTTTCTTTGGGTAATTAGAGCATTCAAAAGCATCCATATATACTGGGGAATTTAGGAAGCATTGTGCATCCCCAAGGCAGGAAAATGCTCAGAAGAGACCTGAAAAGACAAGCTTTCACTTCTGGCTGATCTCCAGGTTCAGCACAAACAGGAAGTGAGGGCTAAGGCAGAGCTGGAAATATCCTGGTGAAGCATTAAAACGCCATAGATCTGTAGAGTAAGAGAGGTTTTTCATTGTTTGTTTGTTTTTCTTCTATTTTCTCTCACAATATATAAAAAATTCATAATTCAACAACAAAAAGACAAAAAACTCAATTTAAAAATGGGCAAAGACTTGAATACACATTTCACCAGATATACAAATGGCCAACAAGCACATGAAAAGATGCTCAACATCACTAGGGAAATGTAAATCAAAACAACATTGAGATACATCTTCACACCCATTAGGATGGCTATAATAAAAATAAAATAGGAAATAACGTGTAGAGGATGTGGAGAAACTGGAACCCTCATACATGGTTGGTGGGAATGAAAATGGTGCAGACATTGTGGAAGAGTTTGGCAGTTCCACAAAAAAGTTAAATGTGGAATTACCATACGATCCAGCAATTCCACTCCCAGGTGTATAACCCAAAGAACTGAAAGCAGGTACTGAAACAAATATATATAAACATATATTCACAGCAGCATTATCCATAATAGCTAAAATGTCCTTCAGCAGATGGTTAACCAATTGTTATAACCCATATGATGTGATACTATTCAGTCATAAGAGGAATTACATACTGATATATGCTATGAGGATGAACCTTGAAAACATTATGCTAGGTGAAATTAGCCAAATGGTCACATATTCCTCTTATATGAAAAAATCCAGAGTCTGTAAATTCATATAGGCAGATTGACAATTGCCAGAAGCTGGGGTGAATGGGGAAATGAGGAGTAACTGCTTAATGGGTACAGGGTTTCCTTTGGGCTGATGTTTTGGAAGTAGGTACAAGTGGAGGTTGCACAACATAATGGATGTACTAAATGTCACTGAGTTATTTCCTGTAAAATGATTCATTTTATGTAATGTGAATTTCACCTCATTACAAAATCCATTTAAAAAGGAATCCGCATGCTCTCCTTGGAGCACACCTGCACCCCTCCTTTTCTTGGGCCTGCACTTTTGCTCTCTTTCTCCTAAACTCTAAAAGCCCCCATGAGACTTGCAACCAGGGGAGCAATGGGCAGCTGCAGCTCATCCTAGGCTAACCCCACTGAACCTGTCTCTAAAGCCACCTTTCTCTGACTTTTCAGTGAGCTGAAAGCCGTCCCACCTTGGCCCACTTGTGTCACAGTGACTTTTACTTCTCGGTGAGTCCGCAGCCCCGTGTGACTGACTTCTTCCCTGTGACGTTTCTAGAGGGCCAAAACAACACTGCCTGGGCTCTCTCCTGCTGCTGCTTCTAAGTCCTTCCTTTGTTTCAGTCTCCAGCTTTAATAAAGGTACTCTCAGCATAAGAAAAGGAATCATCCATTCTCCACAATTACTTCAAAATGTTCAAGCAGAGTCTGAATGATAGAAAAACTAGTGAAACAAACAACTGTTCATAAACTAGGACATTACATAGTGGTATTACTTCCCTAAGTTCTTCAAGTGCAGGAAGGCGCTGACAGCCAGTAGCTGTATTTAAAGAGTAATTGTCACCATCTGCCAACCTCTCCCAGCTCTATATTTATATTCAAAATTTCAGCCCTGGCTGGATAGCTCAGTTGGTTAGAGCATCATCCCCAAATACCAAGGAGAGGGGGCTGGGGCGGGGGGATTCAATGCCCAGTCAGGGCACATACAAGAACCAACCAATGAATGCATAAATAAGTGGAACAACAAATCAATATTTCTCTTTCTCTCCCTCTTTAAAATCAATAAAAGTCAAATTTTCCGTCTAAACCATTTTTCTAATGTTTAGATGGAATCACCAAGCAGAATCCATTTCTCCAATGACTTCTTTGCTTATCTGTCTGCTTCCCAGAGGGGGGTCATCTCCAAAACCTCTAAGCCAGACTGAGGAAGAGATTAAATGGTTGGATGATAAACCTAGAATATAACAGATATTTATGTGGACCTGTGATATACCAAGCACTAAACGAGCATTACCTCACTGCATCTTCACAGGAGCCCAATGAGGTAGGCCTAGCACCATCCCCACTTTACAGCTGAGGAAATTGAGGACCAGCAGGGTGACCGCCTCAAGCAAAGGGTGGGGCGTGGTTTGAACTAGGCAAACAGGCTCCCAGGCCCTCACTCTCTTCACCTCCTCTCCTCTGTGGACTCGAACCACCATCGCTGCGTTTTTCTTAAAATGGGCCACCTGAGTCACTCTGCTTACCCGCTGGCCCAAGTCTGAGACCCTTGGGGTGCCCGTTGGGGCCAAGTCTCACTATTAACTCTATGCAAGGAAAACCGAGCGCTCGCTCACTACGGACCAGGGCTTCACCTCACTCAATTCTCATTACCCGCAACTTACAGATGAGGAAACTGATAAGAGTGACGGTTCTAAGGCACAAAAGGAATGAGGAGTCGGGCTTCGAAGCTGAGGCTTTGTTCAGAGACCAGGGATAATATGATACCCCCGTTAATACGAGAGTCTCTGCGCCCCGAGCCCCCCACCCCAGCCGAGCCTTTTTATATGCCAGCCCTACGGGTCCCTTGCAGGGCCACGCCCGCCCTCTATTTTGGCCCCGTTCTAGCCAGACAAGATGGTCCCACGGTCTCCACGCGTGGCCTACTCTGGGAAAACCACAAGGCAGGCTTAGAAGGACCCGGCCGCCTCCATCTTAGTTGTCTTAATGTTTGCCTGAGAAGAACGCAATAGTATGTTACTTAATTTTTGTCATTTTCGTTCACCAGCAATAGAAACGAAAAATGGAGGCCTTTTAGAAAAAAAGTTCCTATAAGGTTGAATGTTTTCGGGCACACCAGGCATTCATTTGGGCAGCTACACCTTCAGGGAGCCCTTCACTCCCAACTCCGCGGGTTTCGGATAACAGACAGAATCGGCTGCCAATGAGCTACGCTGAGTCGCAGAAGGGGCAGGGCTAGCTCTTAAAGGAGCCACGACCCGTTAGGAGACCATAGGATGATCCAGATGATGGCGGCCAGCGCGGCCCTAGCCTTGGCCCTGGGGCTCCTACTGCCATCAGTGGGGGTGAGAGGGGCCGGGCCCCCACCGATACAGGACGGCGAGTTCACATTCCTGCTGCCTGCGGGGAGAAAGCAATGTTTCTACCAGTCCGCGCCGGCCAACGCAAGCCTCGAGACCGAGTACCAGGTAGAGGGACCTGGGCCGGAGAGCGAGCGGAGCCAAGGGGAGAGGGCGTGGCCAAGCAGCTACTGCAAGGCTTGCCTTAAAGAGGAAAGGGGCGGGAGCCTGTGCGTAAGAGCGTGGGGGCGGGATCTTACGAAGGGGACGGGCACAGCGCGTGGGAGCGGAAGGGGTGGGAGTAATGGACGAAGGCGGGGCTAGAGCACGACAGCCTGGAGGCGGGCAGTCGGGAAGAATAGCGCCCTTCAGAGTCAGATCCCCGTGGGCGTGACCAAAGTGTTGTGGCGGATTGAAGAGGTTGGTGGGCGTGACTAGGATGCGCTATGAGAAAAGGGCGTGATCTACATTTTTGGGGGGCTTGGGCTAAAGGCTGAACGGGGTGGTCTCATTTGGGGCTTGGTCAAGTCAGGGGCGTGGCCAGACTTGGCCGATGAAGTACTTCCCACGGGGGCGGGGGCGTTACCAGAGAAAAGAGCTGATCCCAAAGCTGTCTTATCAAGGTGGGGGGGGGGGGCAGAGCCAAGGCAATGGGCGTGGCCTGAAGGACTGGTCGGGGCAGGACCTGGTTGCAGGTGTAGGTGCCATCGCTCAGGTAGGCTCTTAGTGGTCTGTATGGGTCTGCTCGGTGGTCCAGCCCTGGCCTTCTCTGGCAGGTGTTCTTGGCCTACTCCTAGCCCTCCACCTGCTCTTACCTGCCCCCCAGGTGATCGCAGGTGCTGGGCTGGATGTGGATTTCACGTTGGAGAGCCCTCAGGGTGTGCTGCTGGTCAGTGAGTCCCGCAAGGCAGATGGGGTGCACACGTGAGTTAAGTCCTGCTGCCTGCTGGGGTTCGGTTACAGCCCTGCCCCTCCCCATTGGCCTCCGGTTACCACCCTGCCTGTTTCTCAAAGTCCGGCTGGCGGCCATTCAGGGTCATGTCTGTGTCTGCCTATCTGCCCAGGGTAGAACCCACGGAAGCTGGGGACTACAAGCTGTGCTTTGACAACTCCTTCAGCACAATCTCCGAGAAGCTCGTGTTCTTTGAACTCATCTTTGACAGCCTGCAGGATGATGAGGAGGTCGAAGGCTGGGCAGAGGTCGTGGAGCCTGAGGAGATGCTGGATGTCAAAATGGAGGACATCAAGGTGTGCCCAGGTTGAGCTGGGGTCAATCCTCCCAGATCTCTGGCATTGGGCTGTGTGCCCCTGCCCTCCAACCTTAGCTGGGGTCCTTCTTGGCCTGGCCCAGCCTTTCCTACCAGTGACGCCCCCAACTTAACAGTAGCAGCTCACGGTTAAAAATAGCAGCACATTTCTAGGTGTAAACCCTGATTTTAAGGGCTTAAATAACTCATTAAATCTCCATAACCACCCTATGAATTAGGCAGTGTGCTCAAATCATCCCCACTTCTATTGAGGCACAGGATGGCTAAGTAACTGTTCTAAGGCCACATAGCTAGCAACTGGCAGAGCCAATATTTGAAGCTGGCTTCAGCAAACTGTGCTGTTATCCACTAGTAAATACATTCATTTTTTAAAAAATACATTCTTTACACTTATGTAAGCATTCAGTTCTCACAACAATTTTGAGGCACTTGAGGCCTAGAGAGTTAATTAACTTGCTCATAGTTTCACAGCCAGTGAATGGCAGAATGAGGGTTTAGATTCAAGCAGGCAGCCTGGTCAGTCTGCTCTCAGCTCTCCTCCACCAACAGACTCTCACCCCATTTCCCCATTTTATCAGTCTCTGCTCCCCAAAGGACAGAGGCCTGACCCTGCTCCTCCCTTGCCCCATAGGAGTCTATCGAGACCATGAGGACACGTCTGGAGCGCAGCATCCAGATGCTGACACTGCTGCGAGCCTTTGAAGCACGTGACCGCAACCTGCAGGAGGGCAACCTAGAACGGGTCAACTTCTGGTCGGCTGTGAACGTGGCCGTGCTGCTGCTAGTGGCGGTGCTGCAGGTCTGCACACTCAAGCGCTTCTTCCAGGATAAGCGCCCTGTGCCTACGTAGCCCTTCCCTGAAGAACAGGGAAAAGGAATGGCAGCAGGTGCATGTGTGTGTGACTTAGGGGGTCCCTTCATCAACTTAGTTTGCTATGGGAAGCGAGGCTGTTCATTCTGGGCCTGAGGTGTGGCCCCTGTGTCTTCCCTTCCAGGCCAGAATACTGGCTGGCTTGCAGGTCTGGGCCATCCAGAAGGGGTAGCTCAGTGACTGCATCTGCTTCCCTGGAAATTGTGCATGGGGGCACTGCAGCATTTGAATGCAACCCTGGGATTTTCTGGCCCCACCTGTCCCCTAAATGTGCCTTAGCCTGAGCCTTCCAGTTGCACCACTACTGCCTGGTGCAGAATGGGATCCAGGAAGCAAACTTTTTCTTCCCTTCCCCACTGGCCCTATGAGCCAGGACCTGGAGGGAGGAAGCTTGCTGCTCATGGAACCCCATGCCTTCCTTCCCCTTCTTGTCGCTCCACCTGGGGCCTGTTGCTGCTGCTGAGAGCGGACTGCTCATGCCGGAGCTGGGAAGGAGACTCAGCTGCAGTGTTCTTGCCAGGACAGTCGCTTTATTGACAGGAAGGAGCCGGCCCCTTGGCCCAGCAGGGGCTAGGTGTGAGGTCTGGTAACAGAATTCCAGGAGTGGGGCTTGCCAAGTCCTTCTGCCCCTCCTGCTCTCCCTGCAGGGGCCCTAGACAGGGCTGAGGGGTAGCCTGGCCGAAGCCCATACAGGAGCCTCACTGAACAAAGGGTGGTTTGGCCTGGGGACTGGAGCCAATAAATTATGATCAGAAAATCAGAGCTTGGTGACTGGGGCTCAGGGACACCAGCCAGGACAGACCTGCCCCCAAGAGGGCAGCCAGGCAGGCGGGAGGGGTCTCTCACGAAGCTCAGAAGAAGGGTCTGGCGGGAGCCGATGGAGGTGGTCGCCTGGGCATAAGAGAAAAATCAGAAAGCAAAGTTTAACTGTGTCCCCGGCTGGGCCAGAAGGCCTAGGGCCCCAAGAGGGGGAAGAGGGGGCCTGGGGGGAAGTGCTCAGGACTTCAGGGCAAAGAGAGGGCCTGACCACGGCACAGTTTGGGGTGGAGGGCCAGGATTCCTTCTCCCATCAGGGATCTTGATGCCCGCCCCAGGCCTCAGTGTGGCTTTAGTGGGGGGTATGGAGTGGGGGAATATTTGCCTCCACTCCTGAGGTGTTATGGGTAGTAAAAGCTCTCCCCTCTAGAGCATGAATTCCTCTGGAATGAATCCTCCCCACAAGAGCAGCTCCCCCATGAGTAAGGTGTGGGGGAGGCTGTGGTGGAAAGGGTGGGGTCCTCATTGGAGGCCTTCTTGGGGGAAGGCAAGCAGTCCACATCCTCAGCCTGAACGCCAACACAAAAGGCCCACACAGCAGCCACCAGAAGCTTCTTCCCTTTATTTTAGTTTATTAATAGGATACAGAGTGCAGGCACTTACAGTGGTCAACCCAAGCGAACAGTGAGCGAGGTCTGCTCAGAGAGTGGCCACCTGGGGCCCGCCCCGTGTAGGAAGCCTGGGTAGGAGCCAAGGGGCCCCCAAAGCCTCCCAACCCACTCAGCCCTCAACCCAGGCCACTTTGGGGACCCAGGAGGAGGAAGAGTGGCAGGAGGGAAGGAGAGAGCGAGGCCAGCGGAGCTGAGGGTTCCAGACCTGGCAAAGGCACCTCTGGCAGCCAAGGCTGGGCCGTGCGGTTAATACGGCCAAGAAAGGAATATGTACAACGTGGGCAAGGTGGGCAGCACTGGACCGGCTCCTGGCTTGCCACCAGGAGCTCCCACTGCTGAGAAGTGGACACACTCCTTGCACCCCAGCAAGGACTAAGGGTACAGGCACCTTTGGTGCCCAGATTCCAGAAGGCCTGGTCTACTCAGGCTTTCTAGGCCTGAGAAGCCCCTGGGTGAGTCCCTATCATACCAGCCAGGATCCCTCATTCAAGATGGTGCTCAGGGTCCAGTTTCCTCCTCTGCTACCTCAGGCCTCCTTCCCCAAAGTGCAACACCCAAGTTCCTCCCATACTGAGGATCCAGGGCCCCTTTGTTCAGTGCTATGTCCAGCTGGGGATAGGGGCCAGGCCTGCCCCTGACCAGGCCAGGGTTAGGAGACTCAGGGAGCCTGGGCCTGGCATGGGGGTGAGAGGGCCAAGGGCGGCAGAGGGGCCCAGATCAACAAAGCTCCTGCACTGAGGGTGCACAAGGAACCCTCGAGAAAATGCCCCTGCAGCCTAGTCGAGCAGGGATGGCTCGGCTGGGCGGATAATGGTGGGCCGGCTGGGCGCAGCCGGGGGTCTTCTGCTGCAAAGAGAATAAAGACAGGGAGGGGGAGATGGCAGTGAGGCTGGAAGCAGGGTGACGATGAGGACCCAGGCCCCACCCCCCCCCCACCCCAGGTTGCTGCCCTTCGCTAGATGCTCTGAAGGCTGCCAGGCAGGAGTCTGTCAAGCCTAGGCATTGGTAGCCTGCAATCACTCACTTGCTGTGTGACCCTGGGCAAGTCCCCCACCCGCCCTGAACCTCATGTTCCTCACAGGACAAGCGGGGAAAAGAGAGCTTGGCCTGCAAGGTGGGGAGAGGCAGGGCAGGGTTATGCCATGACTGATGTGTGTCCTCAGTAAAGAAGCAAAGGCCAGGGGAAGAGGCCCCGTGTGGGGGTCCCAAGCTGTGTGGCAGAAGACAGGCCTGGAGCCTTGGAGTCACCTGACTCCGGAACTTTGGGCAGTTGACTTGGCCTCTAAGGGCCTCAGTTTCCCCATCAGTCAAATGAAGATGCCAGTGACTCCTCTACTCCCTGCAGGGTTCAGGCCAGTGGCTCTAGATGTAGGCAACTAGGGGGCCAGCCTTACCTGGGCACTCCAGGGGGGATGCCGGGTGGAATCCGAGCGGGCCGAGACGGGATCTGAGGTGGGGCCAAGAAGGGGTCATTATTGGCAAACACGCTCTGGGGTATGGGCCGGGATGGGATGGGAGGCGCTGAGAAGGAGGCTGCTGGCCCCACCGGCACAGGCATCAGGGGAGGCCCTGGGGTGGGGCCCCTCACTGCTGGGGGCCTTCCTGGGGGGTGCACGCTGGACACAGGTCGCCGCTGCGGAGTGGGGCTGTGGAAGAAAGAGGGTGTGAGCTGGAAATAGTGGGCAGGAACGCCAGCCATGCCCATGTAGCCACAGAAGCCAGAGGTGGGCTGGGGCTGCTGACCACAGTGGCCTCCTCTGTAATGGGCTGGGACAACCTAGGACTCAGGGAGATATGACTGAACGCCTGGTCCTGGACAATGGGCAGTGCAGGTCCACTGGGATCCTCTGCTCACCCCCCAAACCTGCTAGAAATGGCCGTCCTGCCACCCCAAACCTACCTGTCCTTGGCTAAGGGCTCCTATTTCCCTGACCTCACTTCCACAAACTTCCCTCTCAGTGGCCCTGCTCGGACCTCCCCATCCGTGCTTCCTCCAATCCACCCTCCATAGTTGCAAATCCTAGCAGAGCTTAGCTCTGCCCTGTAAATCAAGATCAGATGCTTCCAGAAGCCACAAGTCCCTGCCCCAGGTGCTCCACAGGCTATCACGGCCGGAGCACCAGCTGCTCCCCCTGCTGGATGCTGTGTCCTCTCCCTAAATAACTGTGGTTCCCTGAGGTCTCGATAGAGCTGACACTTCCTATGAGATTTCCTTGACCTACCCTTTCTCCTCCCATCACTTGCCTGACCTTTTACTGATTAGGTTTCCCTGCCTGATGCTCTGAATTACCCACCCACACCAGAGTCTCATTTTCATCCACAGCTCAGGGGTGGTCAGAGGGGAGATTTGCTGGTTATGCCTCTCTGTCCCTCCAGATCCTGTTCCACCCACCATTCTTGGCTGTGCTCTGTGCCTGAGGAGGCTGACCCCCTTGGCCAGTGTCACGCGGGCCTCTTCCCCTCTCTGGCTTCCATTTAGGTTGAAGCAATGGAAGGCATCAAGAGATAGTCTGGACTTTAACCCGTCTCTCTCCCAGTCCCTTCAGGCTGAGGTGGGTTAGCGGCTCCCACTGTGACTAGCCCTGGGTGCTATGCCATCCGGATTGGGTCCCTTTACCCTGCCCACTTGTGGGCTCAGAGAGGAGCTAGGAATCTGCAGTCAGACACCTCTGCAGCAAGCGGGTGACCAGGCCTTACAGACCTGTGGTTGCTGGTGTTCTGGAGCCAGGTGTCATCAACGGGTGGAGGCACGGGTGTGGACACAGTGCTGGTGCTGATGTCCCCTATTATGTTGAGCGCTTCCTTCAGTGCGTGGTACATGCGCAGCATGTCGTCTCGCCGCTGGGCCTGCTCAGCGGACTCCTCCATGAGGCTGGTCTGGTCTGCCGATGAGTATAGGTAGGCCAGCAGTTCGTGGTGGATGAAGGCCTTCGTCTGGGGACAAGGATCAGAGTGGTCAGAACTTCGCACCAACTGACCATGCACTCAGCTGACCATTGAGACTGGCTACAAAAGCATTCACCACAATAGGAAGGGCTTTCTTTGTCTTTATCGTAGAACATGTACAATGTTTAAAACAGGTGAGAGGTTCAAAGGGAACCAAGAAGGAGAGAACCAAGATGGTGGTGTAGGTAAACGCTGGCCGGTACTAGCAGCCTCCCACAACCACATCCAAATTACAACTAAAATGCAGAACAACCAACCATCATTCAGAACCGCCTGAAATCTGGCTGAATGGAAGTCCTAAAACTAGAGAAGTAAAGAAGAAAGCACATTGAGACTGGTAGGAGGGTAGACAGACAATAGGATGGTGAAGGTGGGGGAGAACTAGAAGGGGTCAATGGGGGGAAAAAGGGAACATATATAATACTTTCAACCGTAAAGATTTTAAAAATAAATTTTTACTGATTTCAGAGAGGAAGGGAGGGGGAGAGAGAGAAACATCAACTATGAGAAAGAATCACTGACTGGCTGTCTCCTGCATGCTCCCCACTGTGGATCAAGCCCTAAACCCAGGTATTGAACATGACCTTCTGATTCATAGGTTAGATGCTCAACCACTGAGCCACGCTAGTTGGGCCCATATATGCTTTTAAAAATATATATATATTTTTATTGATTTCAGAGAAGAAGGGAGAGGGAGAGAGAGAGAGAAACATTAATGATGAAAGAGAATCATTGACTTGCTGCCTCCTGCATGGCCCCCACTGGGGATCGAGCTTGCAACCTGGGCATGTGCCCGTGACTGGAATCGAAGCTGGGACTCTTTTGGTCCGCAGGCCAATGCTCTATCCACTGAGCCAAACCAGCTAGGGCCCATATATGCATTTTAAATTTCAGGCTGCAGAACCATTGATATCATAAATTTCATCAATATGTGAAGAAGATACCAGGGCACCCACAAAACTTCACACTGATCATCACTGAGGAGACCGTGAAGAATGGAACAAAAGGGAAGGGATTTGGGATTTTTGCTTTAGATCCTGTCATAGTTTCAATTTTTATGGTCACAAACACAAATCAAACCTGGTTATGTAGCTTTCTGAGTACCTGCTGCAAAGCCAAAGGCCTGTCATGGGAGATATTAGTATGGCTGCATTTTATCAAAGACAAGCCTAAATGATTGCCTTGTGAGCCCAGGTCAGGCAGGTAATGCTGAAAGTAAAGACAGGCTGGGCTGCAAGCCATCAGGAGGCCAAGGCTGCCAACATGAAGCTAAAACTGGGGATAGATTCAGTCTGCTTTGAATCCCAACTTCCACTTTTCTGAGTGTTGGGGCAGGTTTCTTGACTTCTGTGGGTCTCCATTTTCCTGTCTATAAAATGGGGATGGTAGCAGTCCCTCTCCTATGGTTATTGTAAGACTAAAAAGATTAATTTAGAGAAAGTGCACACATGTCGTGTTAGCATAAATTACCTGATAAATGTAATGAACCCTGTGTGGCCTGTACCTTCCAATTTCCCAGAAGAAGCTGGGAATCCTGATTTTGATATTTATTTATTTATTTTAAATATATTTTATTGATTTTTTACAGAGAGGAAGGGAGAGGGATAGAGTTAGAAACATCGATGAGAGAGAAACATCGATCAACTGCCTCCTGCACACACCCTACTGGGTATGTGCCCGCAACCAAGGTCATGCCCTTGACCGGAATCAAACCTGGGACCCTTGAGTCCGCAGGCCGACACTCTATCCACTGAGCCAAACCGGTTAGAGCTGATTTTGATATTTAAAAGGTAGTAACTAAATTTTTTATTTTATACAGTGTTTAGGCCAAATCTGGCTGTGGCCACCACTGGCCCATCCCTGTGACTGAGGCCCTGCAAGGCCAGACACTTACATTGTTGATCATGAGGTGCATGATGGTCTTTGGCATGAGGTCGCGGATGGACTTGTTGATGATGGCCACGTAGGAGTCTACCAGGTTGCGAATGGTCTCCACCTGGCGCTCTAGCTGTGGGTCCATGGAGAAGGTGTTCTCCTGCACTCCACCATCCTCGTTTTCTGCCTGCAAGGTGGGAGAGAGGTGGTGAAGGGTGACTGAGGTCTAAGGAGAGCATAGGGAGCCCCCCTTCTCTGAAAATTGCTTGCCCTGTCCCACCCACAACCAACCAACCCTCCAGGGCTGGCCCCTGATGGCCATGTCGGCATGTGGCCCTGCCTGCCCCTGGATTGAGCTGCCTGGACTTGAGGTGACCATGGCCCAAAGCGGGTTAGATCTTCTTACTTGGGGATTGAAACCAATGTTAAGAGAGAACAAAGCAGATGGGGTCCTAGTCCCTATTCATCCCCATCCTTGGCTTCAGTTGGAGAACCTTCTGGGCCCTGAGGACAAAATCCTCCTCCACTTCTCTGCTTTGTTTGCTCAAGGGTATGGGCTACGTGCTTTCAGAGAGTTGTGGTAAATGCAGCCTGGAGAGGACTCATCCTATTGAGATCCCAGGCCCTTCCTCCCCAGGAGGGGTCAGCTCAGCCAGAAGTGTGCTGGCCAGGCAGGGCATGGAGCTCCTCACCTGGTCCTTCTCAGGGTAGACACCAGCTCGGAGGAACGAGGCCTTCCAGCTGTCCACTTCCTCCTGGGACTCACAGGCCAGCTCGATCTGCCGCAGGTCCTTATAGACATTCCTGTGATGGGAAGGAGAGAGAGAGGCACATGAATGACCTTGACTATGGGCCCAGATTGGGTGTAATGAGCTCTAGGGTCTGAGTGACTGGGGTTCAAACATGACCCAGGCACTCACAACCAGACACCCCAGGATGGTAGCAGCTTCTGTACCCTATCCTGTCCCACAAGGCAGGCATGGCTGAGACGGCCAAGCTGCCCCAAAGTCTCTGTGTGAGATTTGGGTTTGAGGTGGGGCATTGTCCCGTGATGGAGCTCTGGCCAACTGGTGGTTAGTGAGTGGCGGCCTGGAGAGATTTATGGGAGGAATTGTGAAGTGAGGGGCACGCCTTGATTGCTCCTCCTACTCTTCCCTGATGCCCGCGTCATCATCAGGCTGGCTGCAGCTTGGGCAGCCGCCTTGGACAATGAGGAGGAAGGCTGAGGGATAAGGAGGACCTGCGCCCAGATACCTGTGGAGCTGCCCCACTTGCTCTGAATGGTAAAGTCTTAACTTGATTTATATAAAAAACGAAACATCTATCTTGTTTCTGTTACTATTATTCTGGGTTTTCTAAACTCCTAAACAATATATCAGGTAATATCTTCCACCCCCTGCACAGGGGGACACAGGGCCAGGGTGGTGGGACAGTTGCCCAGTGTCACTCAGCTAGGAAAAGCTCCCCAACAGGTCCCCCTGCAGAGCCCAGGTTCTCCCATGTACCCCGCCTAGGGATTCTTGGGCAGGGGAGGTAGGTGAGCCTCACAGAGCTATAAAGGTTTTTGGAGCCAGCTGATGGCCAAAGTAGGTCTTAAGGGCAGTCCAGAAAAAAGGATAGAGTTTTTCTTACACAAAACAGGGGCTCAGCTGGAATTGGTGTGCAGACAAGCAATGTGGTGGTGGCTGGGAGGATGTCAATCACCTGCCAGCTGGCTCAGGTGGTTCCTGGATGAAGGGGTGTGTGTGCCTTTCTCTCCATATCCACCAGAAGTTTGGCCAGCTCCTCCTCTATGTCCCTAAGCGCCACCCAGGTCCAGCCCCATCGTCTCCCACCTGGACCAGCACAGTCTCTTGGTCCAGGTGCCCTGGGCTCCCGCCACACTCCCATGTCTGTCTCCCATGGCCACGAGAGGGCGCCTGTGAGCACCTGAGTCAGGTCCTATTCCTATTTAGAACCATCCAAGGCTCCTGCATCATTTCATCTGTCTCTGCCCAGAGAGTCCTCCCTGACCACCCATCGCATTTTTTTCAACGGACTTTCTTTCTAGAATGTGATATGCCAGGGTAGGGACTATATTCATCAGTGCTCAGTGGATGCTGCTGAATGACTGAAGGAGGTCTCCACTCTGGGACCCCATGTGCACTCACCTCTGCTCCGTGTTGAAGATGGCAAAGACATGCTTGTTGGACATGAAGCCCTTCTCCACGTCACGGATTTTGAGGTTGTCCAAAGGCAGCATGTATTTCTTCTCTTTCTCCTGAGGGCGGAGGGCAGGGTCAGCCTATGCTGTTTAACTGAAGACCCGAGGATGCCCAGGGCTGGGGCTCTACTGCAAGGACCACTGCCAACACGTGATGCTTCTCATTTTAGCCACATCACTCAGATTGACTCATCCACTGCTGCTGCCCCCTGTTCACCCTGCCCCAGCCATGCTGGCCTCCCTGACACTCCCTCAACATCCTGGGCAAGCGCCCACCCAGGACCCTTTGCACATCTGGGACCTCTGCCAGCAACACTCCATGTCTGTGGCTCCCTCCTTGCCCTCTTTGGGTCTTTGTGCAGAGGAGACCTTGGCAACACCCGCCCTAACCCCACCCCAACCTCCCTCAGATCCCAACTTCTTTCCCCTTGATGCTTCCCCTCACAACACAACTATATATCTTGCTATTGCTTTGGGCTGCCGTCTGTCACCGGACTGACTCCTCAGTTCCTGGAGGGCAGGGACTCCTGTCTATTTGGTCACTGCTGACACACATTGGATGCTCAAAGCTGGCCAGCTCTGACTCCACCCAGAATCCACTTCTCCCCTTCAGGCTGAGGGAATGAACTGTTAACTCAGCTACAGCCTCACAACGAGCCTGGAAGTGAGCTACCACTATGCTCCCATTTACAGAGGGGAAGGAGACAGAGGCACTGAGAAGGGCAGGCAGGGAATCAGGGGCAGGGCTGGGATCTCAGATGATCCAGGAGCTGGAAAGCAAGGCCCCACTGAACTGGTTGATGCCTGAGCTCCAAAGCCACAGAAGTGTCACTTGGTTCCTAAGGGCAGCCCCATTTAGGAAGTGCTGTTGGGGAACACCCCTAGAGCCCAATGCTCCCACCATTGTCGGCAAAGCATCTACAGGGCCAGCGCATCGTTGTTAGTTCTCACAGTAGCCATGTGTGCGCACGCACTGGCACACATTAACTGGGTTTTCACACCAGGAAACCAGAGCATGGTGTCAGGGTTCCCCAGCTCCCATGCCCACATGACCCACAGCAACTCTCAAGGACCAATTGAAGTGCTGCTCCTCCTTCAGCTCATGAAACCTTCTACCATCCCTGCCAGGGAAGCATGCTCGGGGAGGGAAGCTGGCTGCCCAGGGCCACACGGGGATGTGTGCCCCCAGACCACGCTCTCTTCACCATTTTCCCGGCCTTTCACCTCCTGGCGACTTTGAAGGAGACCTGTCTTCTCACCCAGCAATTCACTTCTTTCCACCTCTCTTGTCCCTGTCTGCCAGAAGGCCCCAGAACAAAGCCCAACATGGCTGCTGCCTCCAAATTCAAGAGCAACCAGTGACGGAGGGGAAGGGGGCCAGGGCTCCCTGGAGGGCCAGGGCTGGCTCAGAGTTTCAAGACTACAGACAGGGAGGCAGGAGCTAGTGGCCAGCTTGGTGCCAAGCATGGGCTGTCCTTGGGTACTAGGAGCTCAGACCTCTGCCCGTCCCTGACCATGTGTCCCTGAGCAAGCCACTTCCCCTCTATCAAAGGCAGACAGGAGTCTTGCCCTCCTTGTTTGAGGTGAGAATTGATACTTTGTGAGAAAGTATGGATCATGTGCCAACCCAGAGCCAGTGCTTACAAGACACCAGGGTTTTCTTTTGTCTGTGACTCTCATGCTCCAGGGTCAGCCTACTTAGGCTCTGGGCAGGGAGGAAGCAGACATAGCGCTTCTCCAGGCCAAGCTGCAGTGAGGCAGGGAGAGGGGCCCAGTGCCCAGGAAGATGGGACACACACACACACACACACACTTCAGGCTCCAGACTTGGAGCCCAAGGGAAAGAGTGTGGTGAAGACAGGGTGTACCCGTTGTCTCAGGCAGTTTTGGGGGCTTTAGAAGAGAACAGGGCAGGAGTTCCCTGACTGGAAGTTTGTGGAAAGGCCTTCACTGCCCCCACCCTGCTGTGTCATGAGGCAGGAAGCTTCTAGTCAGCTAGCCAGGCCAAGTAACTGAGTCACAGTCCTTTTGGACCCCGAGCGAGACGCCACATCTGGAACTGTTTATAGTGTGATTCCACCCAGAGCACAGCGGCTGCCTTCCTGATGCTGCCGGCGCACGTACACACACACACACACACACACACACACACACACACACAGAGCCGTGTGTGTGTGTGTGTGTGTGTGTGTGTGTGTGTGTGCGCCCGCCCCTATCCCGACCCCCAAGGAAAGCGTCTCCCGCACGCAGAGGCCACGGACCCAAACCCTCCTTCCCACCCACCCCCTCCTTAGGATTTCCTGAAAACCCACAACTTTCTCCAGATGCAAGCCAGCCCAGCCTTGCCACGTCAGAAAAGCTAGAGCGGATTGTCCCGGGCGGAGCAGTGGCTTCCTCGCCTGCTCAGAGGTGCCGAAGCGTAGTGGCCCTGTTGTTGCCTGGGGGGCCCACAGGATGGACAGCCAGCCCCGCCAACCCAGTGTTCAGACTACCTGTTCAGGGGGCTCTGAATGTGTACAGTAGTCTGCACATTGGTTAGGCTGGGCTTGGGCCAGCAGCACGTCGGGACAGGGCCCCCCCAAACTTCCTGCCACCCCCACAGAGAGGCAGACCTGGAGGTGAGTATTATTGCCCACCACCCTGTTTCCCACTGGGGTGGAGATTCAGATGGAAGGTTCTGGAGTCCAGAAATAGGGTTTGGGTGGGAGAAAAGGCTCTAGGGAAAGGCAGAGGGAGCCCCGATGCCGGTCATAAGGTTGGGGGGCCCTGGCTGAACCACCTCTTACAGTAACCATCTCTTGTCTATTTTTTTAAATAAAGAAATGCAAATGTCTTGCCCCTCTCTGAGGCTTCTCTAAGGAGCCTGGCGCTGGGGGTGGCCACCATGTGTGACTCTGAGGGTCCCGGCTGGAATCCTAACTTGGGCGGAGGCACAGGATTTCGCTCCTGCCCCTCCCGATCGGAACCGCTTTGTGTCTGGGGCACACACAAGGCCCCTTTCACAGGCCTGCTGGTTCTCATTACCACCGGCGGGCATTTGACCCTCCTCCCAACACTTCCCCTGCCTCTGGTCTGGGGCCCCAAGGGAGTGTCTGGGGCTCCTGCTTTCAACCCCTAGGTGAGAGGTAAATGAAGTTCAAGAAGAGAATCTCTGAAAACTGGACTTGCAATGGTGCCGAGCAGTGAACCAGGCTAGGGGCTGGGCCCAAAAGCCCCTTTATAACTGCCCAAGGCCGGCACCAGGCCCTGGGACCCCCGAGCCCAAAGGCGGGGACCAGCCCTGAGCTTGCCTGACAGCTGACGAACCACAGAGCAGGCTGAGTTTCAGACTATGGGGGCGGAGAGGGAAAAAATGTTAAAGCGACACCCCACCCCTCACCCAGCCATTTTAGAGAGCTGATGTGGCCACCAGGGTTCCTTGAGGAATGCCTGGTCTCACCCTCCCCCCACATCCAAACCCTATGAAGCTATGGGGTCCTGAACAACCCCCCACCTTTGTTTAAAAACAGCCACCCAGACAGGGTCCCTCCCTTCAGGGGACTGAGAGCTGCTGAGGTTTCCAGAACATTCCAGGGTGAGTGTCTGGATTCGTGTGGGGTGGGATGATTTCACCCCCAAACATGCTCCCTTGGAGGAATCCACATCCGGCCTGGGCTGTGGGGCAGTGGTCCAGGCGGGGGCTGAGGTGTCTCTCGGGTCAGGAGCTTGTGCCCTCTACCCACCCATGGGGCCCCTTCTCTGCTCTGTGACATGGGGCAAGTCACTAGCTGGAGGCTGCTTCCTCACTGACAAAGTGTGAGGGTTTCCTGAGAGGAGGATACTCCCCACGTGTGGCCTCAGTGGGCGTCATAAATAAGAGCCACCCAGGAGCCCCAAGAGAGCTCTACTTGCCTCGTCTCTGAACCTGGGTGGAAATATGCAGTTTGGCCCAGGCCTGGCTGTCTTGGAATGGGGTCCCCCCTACAACCCCCAATTCCCAAGGGGAGGCTCCAGGGCTAACTTCTCCTCTGAGGGCACCTGGGCTGGGGGCTATGCCATCCCAGATAAGCAGGGCACACAGTGGCCATATAACTAGATTCTGGTCAGGAACACGTGAGCAGTGTGATGTGTGCACATTCTTCGTTACGCCCTTAATTCCCTTGTTGGGGCTGCTGGAGGGCATGTGGTGATGGGCGGGGGGCAGCCATCTTGGACAGTGAGGGGAGCCATGTGTTAAGGCAGCAACAGGAAAAGAGAAGCCTAGGTCCTGGTCAGCCTGCAGCACAGGGCCACCGATTTCACCAGGGACACGTACGAGAAGCAGACTTCTGTTTCGGTAAGTGCCTTCATTTGGGGCCTGTCACAGACACACAATACTGCCCTGGCCGACAGAGAGAGCCTATGGGGCTCTCAGAAGGCAACCCAGGAAAATGACAGAGACACAGCACTCCTTGCTGGAGACCCCTTGGCCCAGGACAGTGGCAACAGGACCCATAGGAGTGGCTTCACTCCCAGGCCACTAAGCCACAGTTATGTTGTTCCATTAGGACAATAAGTAAAGAAATGGGCCACTCAGGATGGGAAAATGGGCTAGAGCACAGACAGAGGATGGACCTGAACAGCAGTGCCTCCCTCTCGACCCCCCTCCCGCCCCCCGTTCACGGAGACAGCAGCTCAAACATCATACAATACTGCTCCCTGAGGTGCTCCCAACAGTTCCTGGTGCTATTCCATGAGGCCTCCCTCTGTCCTTCTGATCAGGACAAGAATGTGTATAATGTTCTAAAGACAATACTATGGCTCAGCACCTCACAGGTAGGGACCATTCTTTCCAGTTCACAGTTGAGGAAACTGAGGCCTAGAGAGGCTAAGGGCTTGGTTGAGCCCATATAGGTTGTATCCCATGGAATCCCAATACTCTAGCAGCCTGGCTGTAAGCCTGAGTCTCTGATCCCAGGCTGTGTTCCCTCTGAGAGCCAGAACTTCCCCTTGCTATGCCTTTGGAGGCTGGGGTCTGTTTCCAGCCCACCAGTGGCTCCCTCCCCCAATCTTCCTTTCCTCCATCAGGCTGGACCCCACAGGGGCAATGGGGCTGGGATATAATGTGTGATGCCTAGGACACCCTCCAGCCTTGGCTGTTACCATCCTAATGGTGACCTCTGAGGCACAATGGTACTCAGGAAACATTTCTTGAATGAACAAGTCAGTGAATGAGTAAACAAATGAATGAATAAGTGAGTAAGTGACAAGTGAGGGGCCACTATTCTTGCCCTTTGGCTCTAGCTCTGCCAGCCACTCACCTCCTCATCCTTGTACCAGGACAGAGATTCGGCCGTCAGCACAAACCAATACTCCTTGGAGCCGCCCTTCATGAGGCTGATGTTGTTGATGGTCAGCCAGCCCTTGCGGATCACCTGGAGAGAAGGGCACAGCTCAGCGGAGGACCCACCGCCCAGCCCAGCCCACCCCCAGCACAGCAGCCAGAGCCCTTGCCCCCAGCAAGACAGGAAGCTAGGGACCAAGACAGAGATACCTCCAACCCAAAGACAGCCAACTCGCCCTGGCTGGGTAGCTCAGTTGGTTAGAGCGTTGGCCCAATACACCAAGGTTGTGGGTTCGATCCCCAGTCAGGACACATACAAGAATCTACTTCCCTAGCCGGCTCAGCTCAGTAGATAGAGCATCGGCCAGTGGACTCAAGGGTCCCGGGTTTGATTCCAGTCAAGGGCACATGCCCGGGCCTGATCCCCAGTAGGGGGCATGTAGGAGGCAGCCAATCAATGATTCTCTCTAATCACTAATGTTTCTCTCTCTCTCCCCCTCTCCCTTCCTGTCTGAAATCAATAATAATATATATATATTTTTAAAAAGTATCTACCAGTGAGGCCCTGTTCGGGTAGCTCAGTTGGCTAGAGTAATATCTCGATATGCCATGGTTGTGGGTTCGATCCCTGGCCATGGCACATACAAGAATCAACCAATTAATGCATAAATAAGTGGAACAATAAATCAATATTTCTCTCTCCCTCTCTTTCAAATCAATTTTTAAAAAAGATATTTAAAAAATAAAATAGCCCAGCTGGTGTGGCTCAGTGGTTGAGTGTTGACCCATGAACCAGGAGGTCATGGCTTGATTTCCAGTCAAGGCATGATCCCCAGTAGGGGACATTCAGGAGGAAGCTGATCCATGATTCTCTCATAGATGTTTCTAGCTCTCTCTCTCCCCGTCCTTTCCTCTCTCTGAAATCAATAAAAACATATTTTAAAAAACCAATCAGTCAATGCATAAATAAGTGGAACAAACTAATGTCTCTCCCTTCCTCTTTAAAATTAATCTATATATATATATATATATATATATATGTATATATATATATATATATATATATATAAACAAACAGCTAACCCAACTTCATCTTGCCCCAAGCACTTTCCACTGGAAACCCATGTGGGGCACGTGGGTGGACAGTCACTGATTCACTCACATGCCTGGGGTTAGGATGAGTTAGTACAAGTGGCAAAAGGTATGCCTGCTGAAAGGGGCCCAGAGGAGGGATCCAGGTTTGTGTGTACAGCCACACAGAATGTGACAGTGGATGAATCGTAATTATCTTAATGAGACATGAGCATGAGGGATGCCCCTCATCCCCTCAGGAAGGTCAATGGAGGACTGGAGGAGTCACCCCCACAATGAAACAGTTCTTTTTTCCTTTTAGGAGCCAAGTGGCAGAGGCTCAACTCAGCCTTGACTCTGCTGCCTACTTTGTTGGCTCATCTGAGAGCAAACCAGGGCAGGTGCTCAGCGGGCACAGGTACCTGCTTTGACAGCTCCCACCCTGGGGCTCCCTTTCAGGGCATGAGGATGAAGGGATGCCTTCATCCAGAGCCCTGGGCGCATAGGTTTGAGCCCAGGGGACCTGCAGGGAATATGCCCCGTCGTCCCACTTTTCTCTGTCTGACACATTGGGCTGAGAGACCTCCTGGATGGGGGTCATCAGGCAGTGGCTGTCATTTGAGTGAGAGGCAGAACCCAGGCTGGTGCAGGGGACTCACCTGACAGCTATACACAGGCAGCCTGGGGGGCAATGCTCTCATGTTCCCTGGGCCATGGAGGCATGTGTGGGCCAGAGCCCCCCACCAATCTGGACTGGGGACCCCAGGGCAGCGGGAAGCATGTGGAGGCACAGGCAGAGCTGCCTGGGGCCAAGGCAGCAACAGACTATGCCTACCTGCAGAGAGTAGGCTGCAAGCGGCCACAAATAGCTGAGAAGAGCTGGTGGTGGGACTCCAGATAGGGGTGGGGCAGGAGCACCCTACATGGGGACTTGGGGGTGCTTCTGGGGCCCATATACCTTCCTAGTGGGTGGGTATCAGGATGGGCTGCATTCTGCCTACCCTGACCTGACCCCAGGCTAACCAAATCTCATCAGGGAGACCAACCCCCAACCCCTACTCCTCTTCGGGCTAGACTTAGGCTCTGAGCCTCGGAACATAAAGATGGAGGTGGCCACAGAGCGCTCAGAGACCCCTGCACCATGCAGAAGCCCCTGCCCAGGCTGGCGATGGCATGATATGCCAGCTGGAAGCCCTTGTTAAGGCCAAGGGCACAGACTTCTCCCTCCCTTGGATGACGAGACAGCATTTTGGAATCTTTTGTCCATCAGGAAGCAGGCAGTGACCTCTAACACCTGCCCAGCCACAGGCTGCCTGGTTGGCAAGGGGGCAGAGGCCATCAGCTCCAACAAGGTCATGGTATCCTCCCTCGCAGCAGGATGAGCAACTCACCCCAGTTTAGCACTAAAAGTCTCGAGTCCCAGGTAAAGCAGGAAAGTAGGTCACACTGAGGGCAAGGCTGGTCTCCAGACTCAGGTCCAAGGCCTTCCTGCTTTGGGACCCGGGAAGCAGCCCCTCTATCTGGTCACCACATCCAGCTGCCAAGCTTAGGGGCTCTGCTCATGCCTGCTCCTCTGCTCCCCAGGGGTCAGTAGGGCCTGCCCTGGGTTAGTCCAGGCCCACAGAGTGGGTGTTTCTAACCTTCAATTCAGTCATTGATTGAAGGAGGAAGAGGGGGATGGAAAGACAGGCTGTCAGTGTTCCTCAGATAAATCCTCCCATGAGGCCTCTGCACTCATGGGCCCAGCCTGTGCCCCAACCACCCTTTGGTGGCCTCACTTGCCTACAGGCCATGTGGCATGAGATGGGGGTCACGCCAGGAATGGTACATTTGAGTCTCAGGGCAGGAGGCTGCTAATCAGACCTGTAGAAGCCCCCGAGGTCCCTTCTCTCTCAAGCCATCCAGAGAGCTGCCTTCATGTGAATCCAACTGGGGTTAGGAACAGAACCCCACCATGGAAAGATGTAAGCTGTGGGTGGCAGACACAGGGGCTGAGCCTAAAGAAAAAGGAGTACCTGGGCCCCCTCATCCAAAAGCCAGATCTGTGCCCAGGGGGACTGGGCTTAAAACAATGGGGGATGGGAGCAGGATGGGCAGGAGAGACAGAGAGGCAGGTGGGGCTCCAGCGTACACAGCAATAGGCATGCCAGGGTGGAAGAAAGGACCACAGGGATAGCATGGGCAGCAGGCAAGAAGCAACACAGCTGGTGCCCACCAGCAGGGTGGGCCAGCCCCCTCCCAGGTAAGGGTTCCAGCCCCAGTTGCCCAGATAGGGATAGCAACCACAGCTGGGAGACCCGGGGACCAGCCATGCACAGGGCAGGGCTGGGCTTTGTGGGCAGGGGTCCGGTATCCAGCAGGAAAAGAATGACTAAACCTCTCAGGGTGTGGAAAGAAGCAGGCCCCTGGACTGTTTAGAGGCAAGAAATCATTCAAGTTCCAAAAGGGTTGGAGGTGACGGGAACAGGAGCCAAAGAAAATCCATTCCTCTTGCTCCCTCCACCCCCAAGCTCTGGCTCTTTCTGTATCTTCTGAGAGAATTCTAGGCCCTGGGCACAATTGAGGCCCTGGCACAGGATCAGCTCAGCTACTGGAAAGATCTTGGGGTCGAAGATCCATGCTAGAGGGGAGTGGGGCCCAGTGCCTCAGTGGCTGGTGGTGGGAGACCATACCGGAGAAGGAGGCTGTTGTTAGGGCTGGGGGCCCAGGCCTTGCTCTCCAAGGTGGACAGCTGGGGCTGAGCCAGTTGCCCAGAGGCAGGCACCTTGAAAAGAGCTCAACCCTCAGACTTAAGCAGCACCTGCTACCTGCTGGGCTGGGCCACACAAGGAGAGGAAGTATAACAACAGGGATGGCAAATACCACTTATGTGGGGGCCACACCCATCAACAAGTAGGAGCTGCCTGAAGTGCTGTGGTAAGAATTCTAGGTGCAATGGGCAAGAATGCTAGGATTAACAAGTGATGTCTGCCACGGGCAAAGGATAAGAGCCTAATCCATTGTGTATCTGCCATGGAGGCAGGATAGTGGCAGCATTCAGGAGTGAGTTCCCTGGTCCATTAGTCATGCCTGTCATGAACTGGAAATAAATTCTCCAGCCAGTTAGTCACATCTGCCATAGAATGGGGAGTGGTGGCATGCTTAGGAAAGAGTGCCAGGAATGGTTAGCAGGGTCTTCCATGGGCACAGGACAGGGGAGAGGCACAAGGGAAAGAGTGCTAGATCAATTAGTAATGTCTGCCATGAGCACAGGAAGGGGAAATTTTCCCCAGGGTGATGTCTGCACTGGGGACAAAGTGGTGGCAGTGGCAAGTTCCAGCAGAGCTTGAGCAAAATCTTCTGAGAAGGATGTGATAGAGGGAAAGGAGGGAGGGGTATTAGTCAAGTATTTGCCATCCCTGACCTACAGGAAACCAGGTCCACATGTTAGGAATGGGCTGGAGGGGGGCCTTCCACCAGGGCAGTGGTCAGGTTAGTCTGTGTAAGTCCGCTTATGCCCAGGACAACATGACATCAGACATAGGCTGTGGCACGGAGGTTTAGGTTAGCTTGATTGTTAGTAGTTTTTTTATTTTGAGGGGAAGGGAATGTTAAGGAGTGGGGGGTCTCCACCACCATGACATTCTCTAATGTTTGCTACCACACTAAGCGGGTACTTACCAAGATCTCCCCCTTTGAAAATGCAAAGTTAGGTAAATCAAAGAAGAGCAGGCAGAGAAAAAGAGACGTAAGGGACATGAGGGGACAGAGAAAAAGCAGGAAAGGCACACAAATGGGAAGAGAGAAGAGCAGAGAAAAAAACAGCAAAAGAAAAAAAATTACATGCTATTAATTATATTCATGGTGTTAATATTTAATTCATTATCATCTCCTGAAACAAAAAAGCAACAACATACGTATCAACAAGCACAAAAAAAATCATGCAGTGGTTACACCCTTCTTTTCCAGAGGGCTCGATAATCGTGCAAGATAAACAGCAGAGTCCCCACCCTCATCCCTGTGTGATGTGGAGAAGCAGGAGACACGGGCAGAAAGATGATGATTTTCCCAAAAACCCAAAAAACGAATAGTGGTAAATATAAAGCTGCTCTTATTTCATGGCTTCTGGCTGGGGTACAACATCAAGGTAGAAAACCCTGTGTGTGACTTACGGTTTTTCCACGGGTGGGGTCAAACCACCCCAGAACTCTTTTCACAATGCAGCCTCCCACAGGCTCCTAGTCCTTGGGGCCGAGAACCCAATGTGGCCACAGACACCACTGGTGATTGTGCTGCCCTGAGGGTCAAGTTCTAACCATGGCCTTGGATGTTCAGACAGGGACTCACAGGTGTATAAAATCTGCCTTGGCCCTGCCAGAGCTTTGGCTCTCAGACCAGTTTCCCGAAGCATCAAAAATTAAGTGGACTTAAGAGGCTGCAGGGTGAGGATCTGGTGGGGCATGCACACACCAGGTGCCATTGCAAGGCTCAGTGGTCCCTTAGTGCCCTCCCGCCCCCCCTCCCCCCGAGGGTAGAGCTGCGGGCCCTAGAAGGGTGGTTACCTGGTTGGGAATGGCTCTCTTCTTGTTCAGCTGTGTGCTCCTCTGCTGGGCACTAAAACCAAAGCACAGAGAGGCTCATGCAGGTGAGAAACTGCGAGGGACAGGGAGCAAGAGGCCCTCATGGCCCAGGTGGGGTTCTTTACCACATGAGGGGGCCAGTGACCAGTTAAGGGCAGAGTCAGAGAGAAACTGCCCTGCACACAAAGGGCTGCCTAAGGGAAAGAGCTCAGGTTCATGGAAGGAGGAAATGTATGGAGTTAAACTGAGGCTTCTAGGGCCTGATCTCTGTCACTCCTAAGAGCACCAGCTATTTCCAAAGTGACTGGGTACTGGAGCCTCCAAGAATGGGCATGAGGAGCTGGATTCCCAGGTGGCTCAAAGTTAGCCTTGATGGCTTCAGAGTAATCTGAGTGCTTAGGGGTCAAAACCCTGAGGCTTGCTCCCACTCTCAATTCCTACCCCTACCCCTAGCAGTACGTCCTAAGTAGCTCTGACCACGGTGTTGTCAGACCTGGGAGATCAGACCGTGGGACAGCTGCTTATCAATAAACATCACTCATCTTGGATGGCTCCTGCCCCAAACCAGAGGACAGTCAAGGTCCATAGGGCATGTTTCTACAAGGTCCCTTATTTATCTACAGTCCCAGATAGCTTTTCTTAATCTACCCTGTTTCCTGGCTAGTGCATGCTAGGAAATGATGAGTGCAGATGAAGGTCACGTATCTCGCACCTACTTAGCTCACTTGTTTGTCCTAATGTCATATCTTATCGTATTGCTTTAGCTGGAACTTTCAGATCAGTATGAGAAGGCAAACCATCCTATTTCATTCTTTTACTCACTGCCTCTGGGGTTTTACATTAAAGTTTAAGTTGGCTGTTGGATAAATTGAGTGTGTGTGTGTGTCTGTGTGTGTGTGTGTGTGTGTACACATGCAAAAAGGGAATAAGTTTCTGTTCCCTGATCAGTAAAAATTAAAATATTAAGAATGGAGGCAGAATTTTACCCAATAATTTTCCTAATGTTCAATGAGCTTATTACAGGGCGTTTGCTTTGGGTTTTAGTGTGGAAAGGGCCATGGGAAAGCAGCCCAGAACATCCAAGCAAAGAAGTTTGACCAAAAGTGTCTGAAGAAGACAGGACTGAGCTAAGTCACTCATGGCAGGGCCTGGGTGCTAGAGAGGCCCCAGATATGCTACTTCCTATGGGCTTTCTGGCTCCCTGCCTTTCCTGGCAGCCCACACGGCTGCACCTTTCCCTTACCTGCCCCCAATAAGAGACCTCCCCCACAGCCTGCAGGGCCCTCCTGGTGATGGGGCCTGGCCTCTCACCTTCACTTTGCGTTGGTCTCCCATGCTCCTGGCTTCTCGGCCTTCCGTCTCTAACGCTCTCTGGCGTACCCTGCCTGTCACCTGGCTGTCAGGACTTCCTTGGGAAGGTCTCTCCAGGACGCATCCCTTGGTCCCCTTTCCCACAACCCCTCACCTTCCTTTCCAACTTTCATTTTCTCTGTGACAATTTGCTCAATGACAATGTGTCCCCAGCCTGTGGTCTCTGAAGGGGCAAGTGCCAAGTCTGGCTAATTCACTGTCCTAGTCCAAAGGCCCTGAAACAGTGCTCCATGGTTGTTCAGTGGGACCCTGGGATATCCCACCTAGGACTGGGGCCCTGGTTTATACCTAGGCTGGGCGGAGCCTGGCACCCTGGGCCCCGCCCCCAGCTGTTCACACACCAGGGAAAAGGCACACAGCAGGCAATACCCACCAGGTCACCAGCTGCTCAGTATAGTAACAGCTGGGGGAGGTGGGAAGGCGCAGGAATCCAGAGGAAAGAGTGGAGTGGTCAAAGGAAAAACAGGAGAAATTGTGAGAAGGAACTGTGGATGAAGTGTGAGAAGCAGAGATATCAAGGTGAGAAAAACAGCAGCAAACCGAACAGGGAGGACCAGTGTTTTCAGCCTACATACAACTGGCTGCTGGGGATAAGAGCAGGAGGGTCTGCTCCCCAGGCTCCGAGAAACACCTGAGGGGTGGCCCATGGCCTGTGCCCCCCCAGCCCACTCCCAGCAGGGAATACTCAGCTGGGGCCTGAAGTTTATGATCATGCCCTTATTCACTCATTCTACTCACCTACCATGTGCCCAGCACAGAACAGCTATTCAATTAACTGTGTTGAGTGCATTGATAAATGTTACCTGGTAATTACTTAGCACAACAGAGAATCCCCCGACAGAAAGACCCTCTTGCTGCAGCCCTCTAGCCCAAGATTAGGCTCTAGCAGGCCCCTCCTCAAAGATGCCTCCCTGCACCCCCCAAGGTCAGGCCAGAAGGCCGCCCACTGAATTCCCATGGGCCCTATACAGTCCCCGCCCCAGCACTGACCACACTGTATCCTAACTGTCCAGGTGCACGTCTGTCCCTGGCATGGGACCTTCTTTTGAGGGTGGGGACCTGGGCCTATGCTTGCTCAATGCGGTGTCATAGGGCCTGGCACAGAGAGACAATATTTGCTAAATGATACAAGGGAGTTGGCTACCAATGGTCTGCTATGCTATGTGGCTCAGGCAACAAAACCTTTGTGAGCCACCAGAACAATCCATATGACACCCAAGCTTACTGAGAGGGGTAAAAGGGCTGAAGGAGTCAGTGGGAGATGCCTGAGACCACCAGCATTTATATCTACATCTTGCTGAAATCAGAGCTCCTTGGTCTAGCCCCTTATCTAGGTTCCATGGAAGGTTCTGGTTTTAAATCTACAGTGTATAAATGGAGTCCTAACCAGTTTGGCTCAGTGGATAGAGTGCCGGGCCTGCGGATGGAAGGGTCCCAGGTTCAATTCTGGTCAAGGGCACGTACCTCAGTTGCAGGCTCCTCCCGGCCTGGGCCCTGATCGGGCTTATGCAGGAGGCAACCAATCAATGTGTTTCCCTCACATCGGTCTTTCTCTCTGTCTTTCCCTCTCTCTTCCACTCTCTCTAAAAATCAATGGAAAAATATCCTCAGGTGAGGATTAAATATAAATAAAAAATAAATGGAAGCTGTGGCGATGCAGGGCAGCCCTGACCCATGAGACTCTATGAAAGCGCCAAGTGCACATGGAGTCTGGGAAAGCTGCACAGGAGCCTATGACAGGCTCTGAGAAGGGCCTCAGGCAAGGAAGCCCTGGAGGCTAGCCAGCCTTGTCCTTTCCTCGTGAATTTGACCCCAGGACTGCACTTTCTTCCTTTAACCTCTGGTGCCCTCATAGGAGATGCAGTGGGGACAATGGGGATGGTCCAGGCAACCTTCCAGACACTCTCACCCCAGGAGCCCTGACACAGAGGGAATCCCAACTGAGGGTGGACTGGTGCCAGCCCATCAGCCGCTGTACCCAACAGTACATACTTGGCAAATCCAATGAAGTCCTCGTGGTTTGTGTTGATGTAGGACTGCTCAATGTCAATGAGAAGAAGAATCTGAGGGAAAGCAGAAGCCCCTGTGAGTACACATGGTCCCCGGCATGACTTTCTGACTTTATAACAGTGTGAAAG
Source organism: Cnephaeus nilssonii (assembly GCF_951640355.1). Classification (NCBI taxonomy): domain Eukaryota; kingdom Metazoa; phylum Chordata; class Mammalia; order Chiroptera; family Vespertilionidae; genus Cnephaeus; species Cnephaeus nilssonii. Next base: position 25,262,699 of record NC_137076.1, read on the forward strand.
TGGTAAGCATTCAGCAGAAACCATACTTTGGATTTTGATTTTGATCTTTTCCTGGGCTAGTGATATGTAACACAATACTCTCTTACGATGCTGGGCAGCAAGACCTAATTCCCAGTCACCCAAACGATCATGAGGGTCAACAACTGATACTCTACAGCAAGCATGTCAAACTCAAAGGTTAACACGGGCCAAATAAACAAGGCATGTGGCCCACGGGCCACAAGTTTGACATGCTTACTCTACAGTGCATTCACTGTATTAGATGATTTTGCCCAACTGTAGGCTCATTTAAGTGTTCTGAACATGTTTATGGTAGGTTAGGCCAAGCTATAATGTTCAAAGTTAGGTAAATTAAATGCATTTGCAGCTTACTTTATTTTCAACTTACCATGAGGTTATCAGGATGTAACCTCATCGTTACATCCTGATAAACTCATTGTAATCTGAGGAGCATCTGTATAGAGCCCAGCATGGCAGGCAGGGGCAGCGGACAAAGCACTTTTCACAAAGGAGTAGGGTGCGGGTGCAGAACCGCGCTGCTTCCCGGGCACAAGAACAGGGGCACATCTCCCCCCCAAAATACACCTGGGGTACATCTGTAGGGGGAAGGGAACACAGGTGCTTCCAGACGCCAGGGACTCACAACTAAGTAAGTTTGAGCCAAACAACCAGAGAGAGGCAGTCATGGTCATAGGCATAGCCTCTGGGGCTGACTACCTGGGCTGCAGGCTTGGCTCAGCCACTGTCTGGCTGTGTGACCCTGGGCCCCATGTTACCAAGTTGTGGAATAGGAGCACAAGAGGCCCACTTCAGAGTTAAATCATTCACAATATGTAAAGTCTTTAGCTAGCACCTGGCATTTCATAAGTGCTACATTTAAACAGCAAAGATAACCTGGCCAGGTGAGGACATTAAAATGAAACACACACACACCAGTGGGGATGTCATCAAAGATAAGGGATAGGCCCTTACACAGTACCCTGCCCCTTCCTATCACCTCACTGTGGCTCCAAGTCCTCAAGCATAAAACAGGCCAGGCAGTAGGTCAGACCTTATGGGGTTGTTGGAAAATTCTGGGGTGCTCCACTGTTGCTAGTTTTATAAAGCCTGAATCCCACTATCCCGGAGCCAGTGCATCAAGCCTAGCAGTGTCGACAGGGAGGCAACCAGGGGCTGTGGTGTGCATGGAAGGGACAGCAGCATCCTTGACGGCAACGACAACAAAACAAACTGGAATCTCTCAAGCTTTTGATACAGCTTCTAGGCTACAGAAGCTCTGAGGAAACAGGCACAGGTTGACAGGGGGATCCTCTGACGGACAAATGATCCAGTTTTCTCCATCAAGGTCAAGGGGAGAAGAACCATTCTATACAGGTGACATCACAACCAAATACAACACGTCGGCTTGTTTTGGTTCTGCCTTAAACAAACAGCTGCCAAGAGACCACAGTAGACAACTGAGGGAAAGTGACTAAGAGCAGGTGTTGGGGCATATGAAGGAGGAATGAAGGCCCTTAGCTCACATAGCAGGGAACAGGTGAGACTCTCACTGTGACTGCTTGGAGGAACCCACTCTCTGCCTTTGTGTGTGCTTGGATGGTCTCCACAGGAAAACTAAACCACCAAAAGCACCCTACTGTCCTCTGGCAGGCAAATAGATAAACAAGCTGTGGTCCACACATTCAGCGATCAAAAGCAACTAACGTCAGCCCGGCGGTGGCTCAGATGGCTGGAGTGTTATCCTGTACACCAAAGGGCTACAGATTCGATTCCTGGTCAAGGCACATACCTAGGTTGCGGGGGTACGAGAAGCAACCGAATGAAGTTTCTTTCACACCAATGTTTCTCTCTCTCCCCGCACCGTTCCTCTCTCTCTAAAATCAATAAAAAAAAATATCCCCAGGTGAGGATAAAAAAACAAACTTCAGATATACCACAAACAACAGGGATGAATCCCAAATATATTATGCTGAGAGAAGGAAGTCAGAATCAAAAAGCTATGTAGTACAGGAGACCATTCACAGAACATTCTGGAAAAAAGGGCAAAACCATAGGAACAGGAAGCAGCCAAGTGATTGCCAGGACCTGGGGGTCAGTGAGGGGTTGACGGCAAAAGGGCAAAGGATGAGAGTTCTGGAGGGGTGATAGAACCGTTCTATATTGTGATTGAGGTGGGGGTTATTGCATGCATTTGTCAAAACTCAAAATACTGTACACTCAAGATTTATTGCAAGTAAATTATACCTGAAAATTAAAACAAAAGCCAATACCTGGTCCTTGGTTCTCCCTTCCCGTTCTCGGATGTAGGTGGTGACAATTCGCTCTGTTTCCTCTCTCAACCGGGGGTAGGAGCTGAGCTGAGGGGAAAGCAGAGTGGCAGAATTGGCTGGGTCCTCATGGCATGGGAAGCAATGTGAACCACACAGAAAACACGGGGGAGGTGGGTGACATGAGGTGGGCCCACCGCATCCCCACTCCACTCCTGTCTCATAGCTGCTCCAGCTGGTAGACAAGGGGACAGTGGGGGGACGGTGGGCCAGAGAGAGTGACAGGGTCCCCATGCGCAAGCAAAGATGCTTTTTGAGAATGCAATTTAGAGTTGGAAAGTGGCAGAGAATGTGGGTGACAGCCATCCCCTCCCGCCCAGCACTAGGTGGGAGCCAGGACACTGATTATAATTAAAGCCACCAGTCACTGGGATGAGTGCCCTTGCCCAGCTCGTGAGCGCGTAGCGAGTGTTCTAAGATGGTGGGTTGGCATCTGGGTCATCTATCTCAGAGGGATCCCCTTGTAGAAAACTGTTCCTCATCATCTCATCTCTGGAACCCACTCCTCTAACACCCCCAGAGCTCCAGCCAAGCACATGAAGAACCACCTTCTGCAGTTTGGGTTAAGCTCAATTTTGAAGAAAATTGAGTTGGACAGTCAAAATCACCTGATGAAAACTCACTAAATGTCCCGTGACATAAGAACACGAAGATCTGCACATGGCAATGTTTTACTGCTTTGCTGACAGTTTGGAAAGCCCCTTTCTCTCAGGTCTCAGGAACGGGCACTGACTCTCATCCCCACTGCCTGCTGAGTAAATGCTTTTGGCAACATCAAAGGCCTCCCAGCCCCTTCAGTAGCCCAAACTGCAAAGGTGGCACACACGTGCGATGCAGCTCGCCCGATTTTGTCTGCCAATGCAAATTGAGATGTCGTTAAGTGACAACTGGCCTATGGAGAGGGGGTCCATCTGAGGCAGAGTCTCCCAGATGCACGGGTTAAGACTAACAACAGAGGGAGAAGATGGGGGACAGATGCGTAGGTGATAATAACAAAACCTTCTATTACCTTCTCAGCACACTTTTTAATGACCGTGGCCAGTTCTGAGACCACGAGATCAACACACTTCAAACTTGGCTCTTTGAGTTTTACAATCTGTTTTTTCACAATGGCTTCAAAGGCCATATCAGGGGTGAAGAGCCCCGTCCTGGGTCATGCGAAGGGCGGGACCAGTAGAAAGACACCCAGGGACAGTGCAGGCCACACACCCGGGATGGGGGGGGGGGGGGGAGAGGGAGAGAGAGAGGGGGAGAGAGAGAGAGAGAGAGAGAGGGAGAGAGAGAGAGGGAGAGAGAGAGAGAAACGAGAGTCAGTTGGTTAGTGACATGCATGGAGGAGTCTGTGCCCGCATTTGCCCCGGAAGCTGCTTCGGATCAAAGAGGCATCCTGGGTCCCAGGGGTGGACTTGGTCTGGGTTTAATTACGGAAGTGCTAAGGGTCAGCGTCTTCGGGCAGATGGCTATGGGTGTGGGGACGCTTTGTGTTTTCATTATCTGTGACAACGGGCTCCAGGATGACAATCTCCAACCCATCTGGGTTTCTTTCCCCTTCCTTTTCCAATCGAAGAAGCTTAAGAAGCAAATGTGGGCTTTTCCAGACTGAGAACAGAAGGCTCAAGCAGAAATCCTCTGCCTAGGAAGGCAGACCCAGAGCTCTATGGCCATCGTGGACGTGCAAGCACAAACTGCCCATCGAGAAGCGCTTCAGCTGCTTGGCCAAAGCATGCTGCCCTGGGAGCCAGGCCCATGTCTTGCTGGGGGGAGGCAGTGGCCCAAGCACATAGGCACTTGTGACCTAGTGGATCTGAGGACTGGCTACCTGGGGGAACAGCACTGCTCCTGGGGAAGGCAAGGGAACTAGAGGAGGCAGTTAGGAGCCGAGCCGACTTTGGGACCCGAGCACTCATTATACATTAGCGTTTGGGCCTTTTTTGGCACCCGGGGGACAGAAACATGACTGGCTCCAGGGAAGCCCAAGGGTGTCACTCAAGGAGGAGTGACAGCCAGGGAGGTTCAGGGAGCCATGCCTCCAGCAGCTGACACGGGGTCCCTCTCTGTTTCTCAGAAGGCAGCAAAGCGACAGCCCAATTCCATCAGACACATGCTAGGCTTGGTATCAGGGTCCCAGGGAGCCCTGCCCACCAGTATGGCCAGTTCTGGAGGCCTGATACCTCCCCCGTCCCCCCACCAGCTGCACCTAGGCCGACATGCCCCTGCCCCAGCCTCTGGGAAGATGCCACATTCTTGGAAACCAAGGCAATCTGTAGGCAGGGGGAAGGCACCATGGGGCAACGGCTGAAGCAGCACTGGGAGCCTGATACCAAAGCCCTGAACCCCCGTTTCCACGCGGCCAGGAGTCCCCTGCCGAGGGGCCAATACCTTACTGGTACACTGCCTAACTGTATTGATTAGCTCCTGGATAACCAGGTCGACACATTTCAGACAGGGCTCTTTCAGCTTGACGACCTGCTTTTTCACAATGGCCTCGAATGCCAGGTCCGGGGTGAAGAGCCCGGTCCTAAAACCATTCAAACCCAGGGGCAGGGGAGATAAGTCAGAGAAAAACAAAGCATGGTCAGCAATCTCACAGGTAGGGGCCGGGTTCCCACGAAAGAACCAAGGTCATGGCAAGTCTAGGGGTCAGATGCCTGTGTCCACTACCTGGAAACCCCAGGGCAACCTGAGGACCCCATGGTGATGTGAGACTGGATGACTGGAATGACTACTTTTGTTGGAATATAGAGGGGACCCAGGAGGCTCACAGGGAATCCAGAATGGGTTCAAACACTGGATTCCTGTAATCATGACTCAGATCTTGCTCCCCACCCCCACCCCGAGGGCAAATATGCAGCGAGCCTTCTTGGATGACTACAGTAACTAGGACTCATGCCAACTGACTGGGGGCGAGGGGGGGGGGGTTAACTAAATGTTTAAACCAAGGGCAGCAGAGAGTCCTGTGACCCATGACCTACTCACACAGGACTGAGCCCATCCACCCTCAAGTGCCCTTGGAGAGTTATAGCTACTGACAACCACCCAGGAACCCTGTTAAGACCTCACAATCAGGGCCCCAGAGGTTGGGGGGGACAAACTGACTAGAGAATGGCACCGCAAAGGTAAAGGGAACAATGGCAACGCTCCCTGTGGAACTTGCCTGACACCATGAATGTTCTTAATGGCGTAGCTGATCTCCCGTCTTAAGTCTTTCTCATCAAACTCCATCTGAGAACAGAGAAACCAAACACTAGCAAAGATGTACCTGGGGCTCCTTCAGAACAGGTGTTTATTTGGAGAATGTTGTTTCCTGTGTGCATCTGTATTCACATGGCAGAATATTAAATTGGTCAAAAATTTTAAAAATATTAAAACCTAGTATCAGCAAGGATGCTGTGAAACTAACACTCTTGCTCTCTTAGAGGAAACATGAATTCATATAAAAACTTTTTTGGGGCCACTTGCACTACAAATTAAGAACCTCCAAAGATATACCTAAAAATAAAAAATATATACCTATAATGTCACCTGGTAATTTTTAAAGCTCTAGAAATTTATCATGAGGAATTAATAAAGAATTAGCGCCCTAGCTGGATTGGCTCAGTGGATAGAGCATTGGCCTGTGGACTGAGGGGTCCCGGGTTCGATTCCTGTCAAGGGCACATGCCCAGGTTGCGGGCGTGGTCCCCAGTAGGGGGCATGCAGGAGGCAGCCGATCAATGATTCTCCCCCATCAGTGATGTTTCTATCTCTCCCTTTCCCTTCCTCTCTGAAATCAATAAATACATATTAAAAAAAAAAAAAAAAAAGAATTAGCTACATTTCCAGCCAGTGTGGCTCAATGGCTGAGCATTGACCTATGAACCAAGAGGTCACAGTTCAGCTCCTGGTCAGGGCACATTCCCGGGTTTTGGGCTCGATCCCTAGTAGGGGGCATGCAGGAGATATCTGATCAATGATTCTCTCTCGTCATTGATGCTTCTCTCTCTCCCTCTTCCTCCCGCTCTGAAATCAATAAAAATACATTAAAAAAAATAATAAGAACTAGCTACATTTACAAAACTATTCATAACACTAAAAAATGTGTGTGTGTGTGTGTGTGTGTGTGTGTGTGTGTGTGTGTGTGTGTGGGTGGGTGGCGGGGGGGGGGGGGGGACTAAATGTCCACAAAGGGAGACTGCTAAATGCATGATGGGACATACATAAAATAATAAATAGCTTTGTTATTGATGATACATGAAATGTTTATGATTAGTTTTGAAAGATGGCCACCACATGAAAAAAGCATGATATAAAGACATAAATTTTTAAAAATATATATGTGCACATAAGTATGGATGAATATATGTGCTATGTTTGTGTATTCAAGGGTGGCTCTTTTTTTTTTTAAAGGGAATGGTTCACGAATTTGCGTGTCATCCTTGAGCAGGAGCCATGCCAATCTTCTCTGTGTCAGTCCAATTTTAGAGTCTGTGCTGCCAACGCGAGCATAAGGCTTTCTACTTGCATAGAAATAATTCTTAAAGGACACACATCCAGATGCTAACAGGAGTTGTCTGTGGGTGTTAGGATTATGGGAGTGTTCCTGCTTTTAACTTACTCTTTAATTGAAAAAAACAAACAAAAACTTCACTGATTTTCATAAAAATAAGTAATCACAGTAAAAAGTAAAAGTTCAAGAATTAGCACCCTAGCTGGATTGGCTCAGTGGATAGAGCATAGGCCTGAGGACTGAAGGGTCCCAGGTTCAATTCTGGTCAAGGGCACATGCCCAGGTTGCTGGCTCGATCCCCAACAGGGGGCGTGCAAGAGGCAGCTAATCAATGATTCTCTCTCATCATTGATGTTTCTATCTCTTTCTCCCTCTCCTTATCTCTCTGAAAACAATAAAAATATATTTAAAAAAAAAAGTTCAAGCAAATGTTTTACACCCTGGCCAATGTGGTTGGAGCGTCGTCTCATAAACCAAAAGGTGGTGGTTTCAATTTCTGGTCAAACCCACATTGCGATTTGATTCCCTGTCCGGGTGCATGCGGAAGGCAACCAATCAATGATAAATGTTTCTCTCTCTTCCTTCCTTCCTCTTCCTAAAATCCATAAAATAAATTTTTAAAAAAAGTTCAAGTAAACTTTTTAAAAATCTCAAATTCCAGGCCCGAGAACTGTAAGAACATCTTTACAGGTCTATGCAAATACACACATCAAAACACACAGGTGTAATTTCATATGGAAGGGTATTACAAATATTGTCTATGTGTTACGCTGCACATGTTGGGTCCATAACCTGCTTTTTCTTTTTTCAACCTGCTAAGGACATGTGAATTTCCCCTATTTTCTATGTATTTTGCAAAGGAAATACATTGTATTGGCTTTTGTCAGAGGGGAAAAAAAAAGAACTTTGTACATCTCTGCTGGAAAGTTGTAAGCTGCCTGCTCAGGGAAGGAAACCCATAGGAGACGCCTCCCCGGGCCACACTCTACCCAGGGCAGGCTCAGGCATGAAGGCCAGAGTTCAAGACGGGAAGCTCTGGAAGGAGGATGGGCTCAAGGCCAAGTAGATGGGTGCCTGACCAGGGACAGGAGGGCCCAGCCCTTGCCGCACTACCTTCACCAGCTCGAAGGGAAACCGCTCATGGAAGATGCGATTGATTCGGGCGCCCCCGGAGAGCTCCAGTGTGTCCACTTGGTCTCCAGAGCCCTCTATCCGCTTTTCAAAGTCCACCCCAAATTGCTGGACCATCCTACGAGGAAAAAGAAAACACGAACATTAAGCAGAGGTTTCAACAAAGCTCTGGTGTTATGTCCTGAGTCAAGCCATGGTTCAGTTCCCCCTTTTAGTTTTTAGGAACAAAATCTATGTGTATATCAAAACAAAATTCAGGAGCTGCAGGTGGCAAGCACTTGCTACATGCCAGGCCCATTCTATATGCCTATTACGATCATTCACTGAACTGAAGGAGGTGCAGTTAATACTCCATTTTGCAGATGACAAGAGTGAGGTGTGGGGGTCACAACTTAGCAACCTCACCTCTGCCCTGAGGTTTGGACTAATCCAACAGGATCATAGAGTGAAATGGCAGTTCCTTCACATAGTTCAGGTGGCTTCCGCCACCTCCCAGCACGTGGGTCGGCACTCCACCACTATAGGCTGAGGCCTTTGTCCCTCTGAGCCTCAGTTCCTTCATCTGGAAAGTGGGTTGATCATAGCAGCACCTTCACACAAGGTCACTGTGAGGATTCAAAAAGTTTCTAGATTTCATCAACTCCTAAGAAATCACTAATCCTAAAATGCAATCCTAGTCTATACTCCCACAAAAAAATAAAAAATGCTGTCAAATCACGGTAATTCACCTAAAACTTCTGAATTCAGAGAAGTCAAAATGTCACATAGTTGACAAAATGTGCTAATACCACGACTGGCCCCTTAGAACCCAGCCTAGCCCTTACAAAGTATGTAAGTGTTGCTAATTAGTGCTGTGACAATGTGAGCAGTAAAGATCTAAGATATTTACTAGTGTCTTGATTTTCCTTGGCATTTCTAATTGCTCCCCCCAGTCCCTTACACTGTCTGCCTTAGTCATTTCCTCATCTCTGCCTCCCAAATTCTTGGTCAACTCAAGCATTGACAGACCTCGAAGATATTGCAGGTTCAGTTCCAGATAACTGCAATAAAGCAAATAAAGCCAGTGATATGAAATTTTTTGTTTCCCATGCATATTGTTACTTTTACACTATACTGCAGTCTACTAAGAGTTCCAATAACATTATGTTTAAAAAAAAACATGTACATGCCTCAATTAAAAAACACTTTTGCCCCGGCTGGGTAGCTCAGTTGATTGGAGTGTCATCTTGTACACCAAAAGGTGGCGGGTTCAATTCCTAGTCAGAACACATACCTAGGTTGTGGGTTCAATCCCCAGTTAGGGCATATACAGGAGGCAACTGTTTGATGTTTCCCTTTCATACCTTCATTTAGGGGTAAGGAATACAAGATTCAAGAGAGGCATGGTCACCAGCCAGGGAAAGCCCAGCACACCCAGGCTTACCCCCAGGCTGCAGCACATGCTAGACTAAATCTCCTCTTCAAGTCTACAAAGGATCAGCATTTGCTCTATAGAAAGTTTTGCGGCCCTAGCCAGTTTGGCTCAATGTGGGGTGTGCAGAGGACAGCCAATCAATGATTCTCTCTCATCATTGATGTTTCTATCTCTCTCTCTGAAGTCAATAAAAATATATTTTAAAAAAAGCTTTGCAGAATGCAGTTGAGCTTGACTGAGCATAAAAGCATTCTCATCCCGATCCCACCACCATGCACTGCCCAATGGCTGAGAGGGAGGGGACGTCAGACCTAAGATGGTCATGGGGCCAGTGCCCCTCTGGTGTGCCTGTAGGAGGAGTCTTGTGCATGCCACCATCTGCCTCATGAGCTGCCAGGGAGTTTCTGAAACTCACTCTAACCAAGTCTTTGCAGCACTTACGGTCCCTGGCAGGGCAGAAACTGAGAATACAGGGGCAGGAAGAACCCCAAGTAAGAACCTGGGATGGTGGGGACACCCACTCCCCTGCCTCTCAGCTGCACAGCTGCAGGGAGTCTCCTACAGTTCTGAGCTGGACTCAACAGTCAGGGTGAGGATTCAAGATATCAAGCAGAAGCAGCTAACACAGGGTCTGGTCCCAACCCCCTCCAGGTCTGTCCTCCCTGCAGCAGCCAGAGGGCGCCTGTGAGCACCTGAGTCAGGTCATCCCCATTCTCTGCTCAAAACCAAGCATGGCTCCCACCGCACCTAGAGCAAGAGCCAAAGTCCTCCCCATGTTCAGCAAGGCCCTGCACACTCTGCCCTCACCTCTTCCCACTCTCCCTCACTCACTCTGCTCCAGCCACATGGACCTCCAACATGCTGGACACAGTCCTGCCTCAAGACTTTTGCACTAGCCGAAACCGGTTTGGCTCAGCGGATAGAGCGTCGGTCTGCGGACTGAAAGGTCCCAGGTTCGATTCCGGTCAAGGGCATGGCATGTACATTGGTTGCGGGCACATCCCCGGTAGGGGGTGTGCAGGAGGCAGCTGGTCGATGTTTCTCTCTCATCGGTGTTTCTAGCACTCTATCCCTCTCCCTTCCTCTCTGTAAAAAATCAATAAAATATATTTTAAAAAAGAAAAAGACTTTTGCACTGGCTGGGCCCCATCCAGGGCTCTATGTGGCTCCTTCCCTCACCTCTTCAGGTTTTTGCCTGACTCCCATGGACTCAGAGAGGCCTTCTTGACCACGGTAGTTTCTTTTTTTAAAATATGTTTTTATTGATTTCGGAGAGGAGGGGAGAGGGAGAGATAGAAACATCAATGATGTCAGGGAATCATTGATTGGCTGCCTCCTGCACGCTCCCCACTGGGAATCGAGCCCACAACCCAGGCATGTGCCCTGATGAGAAATGAACTGTGACCTCCTGGTTCATAGATCAATGCTCAACCACTGAACCATGCCAGCCGGGCCCGACCACTCTATTTTCAATGGCACCCTATGCCCACACTGGTACTCGCTAGCCCCTTACCCATTTTAATATTTTTGACATTTCACACACTATACATTTTATTTGCTTATTTTGTCTCATCCTTCCCCATCTCCCCTTTCTGATCACATGGGGCAGGAATGAGTGTCTGCCCCATTCACTGAGGTGACCTCAGTGCTCAGGACAGGGCCTGGCACACAGGTGGCCCTTGGGAGATGTTTGTTGAATGAACAGATGGATGAATGAGGATTGGTGCCCAGCCTAGTCCTGGAACCCTGTGGCTGGGTGGAGGCCCCAGTGAGCTAGGTTGGGAGAGGACAAACGTACTGCAACAGGGCTTTGGTTTTACGTGTGGGGTCGTCGGGCCGGAAGTTCTTGTATTCCTCCACCTCCTTCTCCAGGGACAGCAACTGGCTCTGTAGCTTGCTGCGCAAGGTCGGCAGTGACTCCCGGATGTGGTTGGTCAGTTGCTGCAAGAGAGAAGCCAGAAATGACAGATCAGTACAAGCATGAGAAAGAGCCATGTATGATGGTGCCTGGGCCCACCACACCCTCCAACCTCAAGAGAAAGCAACAAAATATCAGCTAGAGTCACACTTGTGCACCGAGCAAAGAGAGGCTGAGAAAAGCCCACGGGCCTTTGTAGGACAGATCGATTGAGTGTTTACCATGGAGTATACACAATTATATGCAAGGGCGTGTGTGCTGACCCAGAACAACCTCCCACAAGTGCTGCTCAGTGAAAAGGTCAAGAGGCCATCACAGGACCATGGACTGAATGACGGATGGATGGGTGACACTGGGCAGATATATAGACATGGGGGATGTACCCTACAAAAGAAAGGTACGAAACATATGCATTAAGTGCTCCCTTCTGTGAAAGACAGGGAGAAAGTAAGAACATGTTTTTATTTGCAGGAACTGAGAAAAGGAATACTCAGCAAGAAACAAATGTGAAAGAAATGGGCAGAATGGGGCAGGTAGGCAGGAAGGAGACCTTTCACTGAAGCCCCCCTTTCCCTCTACTGTTCTGCTTTCGCATCATGTGGATTTGTTCATTATTCATAAATTTTAAAAGGAGACAGCAGTGCAGTTGTGTTGTTACAGAAAAAGCCAGATGAAGTAGTGGGTAAATATCTTACTGTTCAAGCGGGGGGAGAGGGGAGAGAAAAAAGGGAAGAAATGGTAAAGAGAGGCAGGAGGGAGGGAAAAAGGGGAGGGTGAAATAGACATACTGGCCCTTTAGGCCCTGCGTGTCTCTAGAAGGAAGGCCATGTAATGATGACCCTGGCCATCTCCTCATGGGATGGGAGGAAATGGGACCTTCACTATATTTGGTCTATAGGACTTTTTGTTTTGTTTTGTTTACTATTATGAGGGAGGGAGGAGAACAGAGAGATAAAAGAGAGAGAGAAATGAAGGGCAGGAGAGGGGAGAAGGGAAGGAAGGGAGGAAGAGATGCGGGGAGGTTGGTTGGGAGGAAGGGCAAAACAAAAGCCATAGAATCAGCTAACACCCCAAAACTGAAAAGTGGTGTTTTGTTCCATCTGTCCTGCCATAGAAAAGAAGTTACAAGATGCCCATCAAGTAGACACAAGGCGTAAAGGAGCATCACACTCTGCGGTATGAGCCTGGGCCACCCCAAAGTCCTCTGTGACCAGGGGCCTCTGTGGGAGCTACAGATTTCTAAAGGTGGACTACGTGCTCTGCAGATCCCTCCAGTCTCAGACAGCATCCTGAAGCATTAGAGCGGTTCCATGTAACTCTTGGGGAAGTTGAGGGGCAGGGGGACCACCGCCCCAGGAAGCATCTGATGTGCAGCCAAGCCCTCAGGAGGCCAGCTGGGCTGCTGGCTCTCAGGAGGCCCTAGCAGCTTGCAGGGTAGTTTTACTTCCCTTCCTGATCCTCCAGCCCTCTGCCCAGGCAGACTCATTTCCTTTCTTGGAGGGCCCCTTCCTTTGGACACTTCCTTCCCTCTTTGCTCCCCTGAGCTGTTGTCTCTGCCTCCCAGTCTCTTCCTGGCCCTCATTACTACCTAACACTTGATTGCGCAAGTGCAACTGCACAAAACCACTGACACACCTGATTCAGAGTCTTCTGCAGGTGTGGGGTGCCCATGCGATCAGCCATGTGCCGGTAGGCTGGGTGAGAGAGAAAGAACTTCCTCTCGGCCGCCAGTGCCGCACGAATGTCTTTCTTGCCCTCGATGTCCTTCTGGCTTCGGTTCACCACACCAATGTAGCCTGCGGGGAGAGAGGGTTAGGGCAGGGCCACTGCCAGGCGAACCAAAGTGCCCAGGTGCCCATTGCAGCGCAGGCACAGAGCTAAGCAAGGTGCAGGTGAATACCTGGATTCTGTCCTATGAGTCACTGACAGACTGGGTTACAAGCTGTACACATTACTTAGAAACACGAAGAATGCAAATACAGAGTGAAGTTTTGAAAAGCAACACAAGTGTTTGGAAGAAGGAGAGTACATCCAGCTTGGTGTGAAGGGGGTGGGTGGAAACAAGCTTTAATAAAGGTGAAATCCAGAAGCTGAGCTTTGAAGACAGGTAAGAAAAAAATCTCAAAAAGGAGGACAATTCAGAGACAGCTAATCTTGCCAGAAATTAAAACCTATTTTAAAGCTATTATATTGGAAAAGGTTGGGTATATTGGAGCATGTATGTCCAGAGAGATGAGTGCAATAAAAAGCCCTAAACCATACCAAGTAGCAGGTGGAAACTAACAGCTAACTCTTCAAATTCAGTGGGGAGAAAGCTGAGTTATTCAATGGTTGCTGTTGGTCAAGTTGGGTACCTACCAAAATTAATTCTTGAGGGGTCACTAATTTACACATAGAATATGAAACTACAGAAGTACTTAAAACCATTTTTTAGAATAAAAATGCTAGTGTGAAGAAAAGATTTGCAATATTTAGAAATAAAGAGTAGATAAAGAAAAACATAAAGAGGACAAAATAGAGAAGGGAAAGGGGATAGTGGTCAAAGAGTCAAAACAGCCCGGCTGGTGTGGCTCAGTGGTTGAGCATCAACATATGAACCAGGAGGTTTCAGTTCGATTCCCAGTCAGGTACATGCCCATGTTTCAGGCGTGATCCCCAATGTGGGGTGTGCAAGAGGCAGCCAATCAATGATTCTCTCTCACCATTGATGTTTCTATCTCTTTCTTCCTCTCACTTCCTCTTTGAAATCAATAAAAATACATTTTTTAAAAAGATAGAATATCCAGGAGCCTTTGAGCATGGACACAAGGCACCAAGCAATACAGGTATATGAATGGCATTGTGAGAAATAAAGAACTTAGTAGGCCTGGCTGGGGTGTCTCAGCTGGTTGAACATCATCCTGTGCACTGAAAGGTTGCCAGTTCAATTACCAGTCAGGGCACAGGCCTGGTTGTGGGCTTGATCCCCAGTAGGAGGTGTGCAGGAGGCAGCCAATTGATGTTTCTCTCATCAATCTCTCTCTCACCCCCTCCCTCTTCCCCTCTATCTAAAATCAATAAAAACATATTTATTAAAAAATAAAAGAACTTAGCTTATTGGCCAACAAATGGTAGGTGCTCAATAAACAGAGGCAGTTATTCATTGCTATTAATATAATTAAAGTTGGGAAAAATATATATAATTAAAGTTGGAAAAGTGGAATGCAGATAGGTGACCAAAGACCTGAAGTGACAAATGTATATATTTATCCCCATTCCCTTGACAGTGGGGGTCTTTTAACGCTTCTCTTGGGGAGAAGGGGATTGGCACCTGCCGAGTCTTAGGGAGACTTGCTTTTTGTCCTCTCCATATCTGTCATTATGTCCATTTTATAGATGAGGGAACGAAGACAGGCCAAAGTGAGATCACTTGCCAAGGTCTCAGAAAGGATCACAAGGAGAACCCAGATCTGAGCCCAGGTCCATGGGAAGCCCACAGTCTCTATCATCCCTATCATCATGAGCAGAAGGATACAGTAGGGGGCAGAGAGAGGAGTCTGGCCTAGGTTTGGGTTCCTCTAAGTGTGCCCTGGTTCTGAGTCTTTCATAGGCCAAGATAAAGGATCCAATTGGAGGGATTCTGAAAGCCACGGAGCAAGAGGAGAAAACTGAGCGCCTGAGGTCTTAAGTCGGAAGCAAGTGTGTAAGTGAGTGGAGACAGGAAGAGTCCCTTTCTTGGAAACAGACAGGAAGGCAGAGGAGGGGAGACAGATAAACAGTGAGTGGGGAGGGAGGGAGGTGAGGAGTGCACGGCATCCAGCCACCAGGCAGCACTGCTGAGCACAGCTAGTGTCCCTTGGAGTGTAGATGGTGGTCAGACATGTGCAAAGGAGTGCGGGGTTGAGTTGCTGGTGGAGAGCACGGGGACAATGGGGTCTGGTTCCCTCTGCAGCACTGACCCTTCCTTCCTAAACCTCTGACATGGATTTGTTCTTCAGTCTCTGATCCTCACAGCGAAACAGGGTTTTAGCTTGTGCTCCTGACCACGCTCTGTCCTGATCTGGGGCCACCTCTCATCAATGCCTCAGCAGTGATGGGGGAAGGTGGAAATCAAGGTCGGAATGTTTCCTCCCAATGTCTATCCCAGATATCAAGGAGGGAAACCCCGGGAGCAAAACACAAGATCGAAATGGTACGGGCAAGGTGCAAGAGCCAGAGGGAAGGAATGGAAAAGGCAGCAAAATAATTAGGGAAGAAATGGCCTTAAAGAATAAAAAAACCCTCGATGGATAGTCAGCACCGGGCCACAGGGAAAAACCAGAAGCAACCTAAGTGTTCAACAAATGGGGAATGAGTAACAAACGGCCCACACACTCCCATATAAGGAAGAATATTTGCCTGTTGTGGGGAAATGTTCTGCTATTTTGCTACGTGAAATGGAAAACCAGGTTACAAAGCAGCATGGCACTGGAGGGCTGGAATTCAAAATCAGCTCCACTGCCCTGGCCGGTGTGCTCAGTGGTTAGAGTGTCAGCCTGTGTACTGAAGGGTCTCAGGTTCGAGTCCCAGTCAAGAGCACATGCCTGGGTTGCGGGTTCACTCCCCACCCCCAGTGGCAGGCAACCAGTTCATGACACACACCGATGTTTCGCTTTCTTTCTCCCCTCCCTCCCTCCCTCCCTCTTACTCTCTCTGAAAAGAAATGGAAAAAATATCCTCAGGTGAGGATTAACAACAACAAAAAGAAACAAAAAACTGCTCCACCACTTGCTAACTGTGTGAGCTGGGGCAAGGGATTTAGACTATGCCTCAATTTCTTCATCCATAAAGTGGGGATGAGAATAGAGCTACCATGTTGGTTGTTATCAGAATTAAGTGGGCTCCTACATATCAAGAGCTTAGAACAATGCCTGGTACATATCAGACACTTAATAAATGTTTGCTGCCCTGGTGGGTTTGGCTCAGTGGATAGAGCGTCGGCCTGCGGACTCAAGGGTCCCAGGTTCGATTCCGGTCAAGGGCATATGCCTTGGTTGCAGGCGCATCCCCGGTGGAGGGTGTGCAGGAGGCAGCTGATCGATGTTTCCCTCTCATCAATGTTTCTGACTCTCTATCCCTCTCTCTTCCTCTCTATAGAAAATCAATAAAATATATTAAAAAAAAAATGTTTGCTACTCATTTTTTGGAAATAGAAATACTTAGGACCGGCTGGTGTGGCTCAGTGGTTGAGCATCAAACCATGAACCAAGAGGTCACGGATTTGATTCCCGGTCAAGGCTCATGCCTGGGTTGCAGGCTTGATCCCCAGTAGGGGGCGTACAGGAGGCAGTCAATTGATGATGCTTCTCTCTCATCCATATTTCTCTCTCCCTCTCCCTTCCAATCTCTCAAAATAAATAAATAAATAAATAAATAAATAAATACTTAGGTTACTCCTATCAGAAGAGGTGAACCTAAAACTGAGCCTAATCAGGCTTCTGTCTAGATTTAATTACCAGTTTATAGGGAACTACCATTGGCCAAATCCCGAGTGTGGGATGTGATCTGACTTCTTCCACAAAAATTAATGTTACAGAAAAAAACAAAGGGGCTGGGGCAGGGGTGCAGGGGGGAGCTGTTCAAGCAGAGTGTTAGGTGTTTATGTGTAAAATGATACGATGCCTGGGATTTGCTTTATAAACTCACAGGAAGAAAATGACAACAGGAGGCAAGAACATGCGGAAGATTCAAATTAGTTGTATGTTGATAACCATCGAGGCTGGGTCCATTCTACTTTCAAGAATGTTTGAAAATTCTCATAACAGGAAGCATGAAAATTAATAGAAGTTACAAATTCTTGTGAACATTTTGGAAGTATAGCCACAAAGTGTTGACTAGTGGCTATCTAGGGGAATTAGGCTGTGGATGATTTTAGTTTCTTCTTTCTACATACAGTTGACTCGAACAATGCAGGGGCTAGGGGAGCCTACATCCAGTGCAGTTGAAAATCCACATATTAACTATAGCCAGCTCTCCACATATTCGGGTTCCCAACGGGAGTGGACCCTTGAACAACATGGGTTTGAACTGTGCGGGTCAGTGTAAAAATCCATATACAGTATACTGCATCTGCACAGTTCAAATCCGTGTTGTTCAAGGATATTTGTTTTTTCATGTTCCCCAAATGAACAGGTGTTAAATGCATAATTGAAAAATGAATGTATACAAAGAAAAGAAAAAGATACCTAAGTTCACTTGGAAAAAAAGAAGTTAGAAGGGTTTGCAATGGTACAGAAAAGCAGTGACTTCTAGGCAGTGGGGAAAAGGGTGATGGGAAAATGTATCTGGGAGCATCTGCTGAGGTTTCAGTAACGAGAACAACAAAAACAAACTTTGTTTTAAAAAAGCAGAGGTGCACCGGCTCTCCAGCTCCACCCCACCTATTTTTCCTGCCCTCCCCTGGCCCTGTGGCCCTCCAGGTCTTCCTCCCCTGGCCCTATGGCCTCCCGCTGCCCCACGCCAGGGCCCCCAGCCTCCACACAGCCACACCTCTTCTCAAGGGGAGCAGCTTGTTCTCTAGGATATCCCTGGCATCGGTGCCCTCGTCCATCAGGTCAAGCTTGGTGATGACGCCAATGGTCCGCAGGCCTAAAAGAGCCCAGAGGTGAAGGGCACTGTTAGGAAGAAGCCCCAGGCCACCACAGGTCCAACAGCCTCCTCCCTCCCCTCCCCTCCCCTCCCCCCCTTATGCAGTACAACCTGGGACAAGCCACAGTGTCACCTACCCAGGCTCTAGTTTCCCTCATGTGAAATTAACACAGCCACAGCACCAATCCCAGGTAGTTGGCCATAAGAATAAACCTTGTGCGTGGCAAATGTTCAATCAATAAACACTGGCCACCCGGCCAGCATGGCTCAGTGGTTGAGTGTCGACCTATAAACCAGGAGGTCACAGTTCGATTCTTAGTCGGGGTATATGCCTGGGTTGCAGGCTCGACCCCCAGTGAGGGGCCTGTGAGAGGCAACCTATCAATGATCCTCTCTCATCATTGATATTTCTATTTCTCTCTTCTTCTCCCTTCCTCTCTGAAATCAATTAAAAAAACAAACACTGGCCACCATCAAAGAGAACATTAGTGACTTGGCTGAAATCAAGAATGCGGGGCAAGTTGCAATGCTCAGGGGAACCTGAAAGAGGGAGCTGCTGCTGTGGGATTTGGTGGTTACCTTGTGGGTCGACCTCCTTGGCCAGCTTGAGGGCATCTGAGTTGGCCAGGTCCATGTTGGCGGGGGTCACGGCTAGGATGAGGCTGCTCTCCCGGCTGATGAACTGCAGGATCATGTCCTTGATTTGGTACTCGATGTCTGGGGGTTGGTCCCCCACAGGTACCTTGGTGATGCCTGGGAGGTCTATGAGGGTCAAGTTCAACACTGGGAGGGAAACCAGAAGGAAAGGTCATCAGAGCTGAGGGAGGGGAGGCACACACAGCCACTTCAGCCACTCAGCTCATTTCCCCAAATACCAGGTGTCAGGCCTCAACTGGGTCACACCTTTTGATTCAGTAACTCCTCTTCTAGGATCTTATCCTACAGACACCCTGTATCTACTCTATTTCGGTGATATAGTTTTAAATGAGAACATCTGTTTTGCATACTAAAATTGCTTTAAACGGCTAAATAAACTTCAACCCAAAGATTCAGCCAATACTAATGAAACATTAAAAACAAAAAGATGATACTCTTGCCGAAACCGGTTTGGCTCAATGGATAGAGCGTCGGTCTGCGGACTGAAAGGTCCCAGGTTCGATTCCGGTCAAGGGCATGTACGTTGGCTGCGGGCACATCCCTGGTAGGGGGTGTGCAGGAGACAGCTGGTCGATGATTCTCTCTCATCGATGTTTCTAGCTCTCTATCCCTCTCCTCTCCCTTCCTCTCTGTAAAAAATAAAAAAAAAAAAAAGAAAAGAAAAGATGATACTCTAATAAGAAGTAACACACTCTGAGATGCATTCACACAAAAAAGAGGCATAAATGATTTTTAAATAATGCTATAATTTGAGTAAATACACACATGCATATATTCATAAATGCTTAAATATGCATTATCATTTGAAGAACATGAAATATATTTGTAATATTGGGGGCCAGGGTGGGTATTTACTGTATTTTCTTTTGTAATTTTATAATACGAGCCGCCAATAGGCATAATTTATTCAAAAATAAACTTTAAAACTCATCACAAGGAACTCATAATGAGGAGTTAAAGAGTCTGCTGGAATATTTCCCAAATGCTATCGAAATTAGCAATCTGTGCTCTGGGCCGGAGGCTGTGTATAACCATAGGCTGCTCTCTTTATGGCACAGAATGTTAAAGTCAGGACTTTTACAGAGAAGTCTTTCTGGATCCTCTGGAGAAACCAAAACACCTGGCTGATTTCACTTGTCACTATGCGGCCACCATCACCTGGGAGCCAAGTGGTATCTGCCCTTTTAAAAGAAGCATACAAAAATGGCAATTACAAAATAGTCACGGGGATGTAAAGCATAGCATAGGAAATATAATCGATAATATTGTCATAACTATGTATGGTGTCAGGTGGATACTAAACTTTCGGGGGGTATCACCTAAGTTATATAAATGTCTAACCTCTATGCTGTACATCTGAAACTAATAAAATACTGAATGTCAACTTTAATTAAAATTTTCTTTCAATTAAAAATAAATACATAAAGAAGTAAAAGGAGCATATAGCTACAATTTGCCCCAGTCCCCACCACTCCCGACAGTCTTCCTGGCAGCTGTTTTTCTTAGAGCTGAGATCAGTTTCTCAGTATCACCTTTCTATCAAAAGTGGGAAGATACAGATCAAGAGGGCTGGGTATATGTGAGAAAAATGGGAGGGGACATATTCTTTGTGACAGTAAGGCCAACCCAACCTGTGACCGGCAGAGAGTCAGCTCTCCTCTGCCCCCGTGACAGTTACATGCTCATGCTGCCTACCATGTGGCGAGTAGACCCGCAAGTTGATGGGCACTGGGGAGATGCCTTTGTTGGTCCCCGTGACCCTGTCGGTCTCCGCTTCAATCTCCTGTCGGACTTCATCAAAGTCTGTAAACTTTTTGGACTTGCAGTGCAAAAATTCAGCATATTCTGCAAAGGGAAGAAAGATATTCAAAATGAGAAAGAGAAGCAGTCTTATAGTGGGTGGGAAGCAGACGGCCTTGTGAAACAGGTGCTTTGCAAGCAGAGAAAGTGAAGAATCAATCACAATCATTTTAGGAATCCAGAGAGCAACAGATTCATCCTTGTGACAAGTATTGAATAGGGGGTGGGGAGCTCCAAAAGACCAAGCCCCCTTCCAGACCTCAGGGATCACACAAGGAGCAAAACTGGCAAAGAACTCATCCCCATGGAATGGACATTTTCATGAAACATTTTGCAAAACTACATACACATAGTGACATATTATGAATTAAAAAAAAATCAACAGATGGATGTGACCACATTTATTCTTTTTGGATGAACAGACTAAAAGAGGAAATATGACATATCAGTCAGATCATGGGTTATATATATATTTTAAAATATATTTTTTAATGATTTCAGAGAGGAAGGGAGAGGGAGAAAGATAGAAACATTGATGACAGAGAATCATTGATCGGCTGCCTCCTGCAAGCCCCCTACTAGGGATTGAGCCCACAACCCAGGTATGTGCCCTGACCAGGAATCGAACAGTGACCTCCTGGTTCATAGGCCGATACTCAACCACTGAGCAATCCGAAGTTGATGAAACTTCCTCTATGGTGTCATACACGAGACTGAGTCCTGGGTCAGGATGCAGAACCTCCCTCACCGTGGGTCATAGTCAAAAGAGATGCAAATCTGCTGTCCCATTGTGTTTCCATGCCACCAACACTTGCCAGCTGGCACATGTCCCTGGGATCCATTTGTCTTTCCCCAAGGCACCCACACGGTATGAGGAATAGAGCATTACTGTTTGCCTCACCAAAGCCTGTCTCAATGTCCCTCCTCCCCTCCTGGCTATTCAAGGGGTCCCCCACCTAGACATGAACCCTTCAGAAGAAATGCTTTCTGGGCAGGGCCTCAAGTGGATGTAAGAGGCCACTGCATGCCTTCTGAGCCAAGAGTGTCTGAAAGCCATATTGACACTGAGACGGAGGGGAGGAAAATAAGTAACTAACAAGGCAGTGCTGGCCCTGTCATCAAGCTAGAGAAATCCAAATCCAGGTATGGGATAAAGAATACAAAATATTCATTGTAGGACGTAGGAATTCACTGAGTTTACAGGTATTTTTACCTAATAATCCCTCAACTTTTCCTTATGTTTGAATTTTCATAGTAAATGTTGGGAACAAGGCTAAGAGATCACGGCTCCTGCCAAAAAAAGAGATGCTAAAAAGAGGGAAATAAGTCACACAGCAAACAGCCTAAAGAACTGGACCACTACAGAGATGCAAAAATGTGTTCTACAGTGCTTGCACAAAGTAAAAAACTAGAAAGCACTTTCATGTCCACCAGGAAGAGACATGGCTACATAAACTGCAGCACAGACATATCATTACTAGTAGCTGCCTCCAAAGAAAGGATGGAGGCCTGGCCAGTGGTGCACAGTGGTTCGAGTGTCAGCACAGGCACCGAAGGATCTTGGGTTCGATTCCCAGTTAAGGGCACGCACGTACCAGGGTTGCAGGTTAAATCTCCAGCCCCAGTTGGGGCCCATGTGGGAAGCAACCAATTGATGTCTCTTTCACATCAATGTTTCTCTCTCTTTCTCTCCCGCCCCCACCCCCACTTCCTCCCTCCCTCCCATTCACTCTCTCTCTCTTAAAAAAAAAAAAAAAATCAATGGGAAAAATATCCTCAGGTGAGGATTAACCAAAAGAAAAGAGAGAGAGAGAGAGAGAGAGAGAGAGAGAGAGAGAGAGAGAAAGGCATGTCTAGAATTTCTACCCACAGGTCACGAGAGAGAAAAAAAATGAGTTCAAGGAACTCATTTCGCCTTCCCATCATAGTAACCTAACAAACTATGACCAACATTCAGCCCTTGTTTTGTGTTGGCCATAGTCTGCTCCTCACAAGTGAACACCTCAGCAGGTAGTCATCTCTGTAATGCCTGTACTACAGATAAGAAAACTGAGGCCCAGAGAGGTGAAGTGACTTGGCCCAAGTTCAGCAGTGGAGCTGAGATTTGGAGTTCAGATAATCTGTCTCCAGGAGTGGCTCTCAAGTCACATGGCCATTGTGAAGCCACCTACGGGCAATTCCTCTCTGAAGCTCTAGGGTCAGGGGGACACCATCAGCTCAGATCACTGAGGACCTTGTCCAGCATGGGCACTGGCCACTCAGAGCAGGGGCAATGAGGACACCAGCTGGAGGATTCAGGATCACCCACCTCACCCCCATCAGCTGACGCAGTTCCCAAGGACAGTCACGCTCCAGCTCTCCACAAGGACAAGAGGAAACACTCGGCTGCTCTTCCTGCAGCAGCCACCCAAAAATGGAACAGTTCTCCAACCCCCACAGCAAACCTCATTTCTTTTCCGGCTCAAGGCCCTGGGCTCAGCACCTGCTAGAGACAATCTCCCTTCAAGGATGAATACAGGGGCATGTGGGATGAGAAAGGTCCCCTGTAAGTGTTGGTGGCATGGAACCTCTGCCCAGCCAAGCCTAGTACCTAGAAGGCCTGGCCCCACCTCCTCCTCTTCCAGGGTCTACCTGCCTGTCACTTCTTCTAGGGAGCTTTTCCTGACTCCATGTCACCAGGCATTCCATCCTGCATCTTGGGTCTCTTCCCCCAGCAGAGCCAGGTCACTGTGGATCATGTTTATGGGACCAGGACCTGTCAGCTGTGGTCCGCCAGGGCCCTGCATGTGCTGGCAGTATCTAGTCTGTGTGGGTCAAGGATATGCAGGAGACTGTGCTGGAAAGCCCCCGCTTCTTCCCCAGCATGTCAGTGGGCAGCAGGAAGGTTCTCTCACCAGCTGCCTTCACCCACACGCACCCTGGATCTAATCTGCAACCTAGGCATGTGCCCTGACTGGGAGTCAAACCTGCAACCTTTTGGTTTAAGGGATGGACGCTCCAACTAACTGAGCCAGCCAGCTGGGCCTCACCACCTGCCTTCTTTACTGGGCTCCTTGCCACTTTGGAACCGTGTCCTAGATTCCAGGGTCATACCAACATTAAAAAGCTTCTACCAAGCCTGCTTTCTCCCCTTGGCACTGACCCTTTTAAAGCCAAACCTCGGCCTTCCTCTCCTGGGAACCCTCCATGTCTCCCACCTCATCCGAGTAAAAGCCAGTCTTTACCACGACCTACAAGGCCCTACAAATTTTCCTCCCCCCGCAATTTCTGACCTCAACTCACTCCTTCTCCAGGCATGCTAGCTTCCCTGCTCACAACTCCAGGCCTGCTCCTACCTCAGGGCTCTTCTCTCTGTCTGCAGGCACACTCAGGGCTCCCTCCCGCTCCTCATTCAGGCGTTACTTTCTCTGGAGGCCTGCCCTGGCCCCCACCTGAGATGACAGACCTCCCCAGTCTCTTTCCCCCTTCAGTGCCTTATCCTTATCATCCTCCAAGCACTCCAATACCATTTACCTTCTCATCCTGTGTATTTTCTCTGGTTCCCAGCTGGAAGGTCCACCCCACAGGGCGGGGAACTGATTCTTGTTGTGCACTGTGTCCTCGGGG